>NC_091431.1:31532297-32157297 GCF_032191515.1 Phaenicophaeus curvirostris | reverse complement strand
TATTAAGGCCTAATCCTGAACTTTCTGACGTCAATGAGACTCCTGCCATTGGCCTCGATGGGAAAAGAAGAGACCATTAAAATATAATTTTACTTTTAGTCAGTCTTAATTATACAATGATGGAATGATTCATTCAATTGTTCAATTCATAACATTTTAGCATTTATAAACATGATTAAAACAGCTTTGAAATAATAATTAAATGTTAGAGTAATCTTTTTAAAGAACACTTAGCTATTAACTCTAGTAACAAGCATTAGAAATAAACCTAAATGGCGCACATTCAGTTTGGCAGGAAAAGATGAGTCACTGCTAATTACACTGATAAGTTATACCATTACATTCTACAAAATCAAATGTTTTGATAGAATAGTGACAAAGCTGCTAGATTCCTTCCCCTTGATTTAGCAGCAGTGTATTCCATCCCATTAACTGGTGTCCACTTTCTCACTCCTCATCTTCTTGTCTTTTTTAGCAACTTGTAACAAACTCAAAAATGGTAGCTACTGAGACTAAGGTCAAATTCTAGCATTAGAAACTCCTTGCACATGTGAAAAGAATGTTGCTTTCCCTGTTCCCAGTGTTTATACCTGGTCCAGATCTCTGCAGCAAAGAATGCTTGATGACCATCAAGCACTTCGCAGAACTTAAACAGATTCAAAATAATTAATAATAATAATTAACAAGAATATAATTTTAAAAAATTAAGTATTACCTACATAAAGAAAAAAAATGGTAATTTAGTCTATCAAATGTGGTTTTTTCCAAGAATACAAAAAGTTCTCTTTAGTTAGATAGACGGTGCATAATTCTAGTGTGAATGGCTGCACTGTGCAACCTAATGCACTAAATTAAATTGATAACTGGCATTTGCTCTGGAGTCCTGACACAAAAAATGTAAGAAAAAGGGGTTTTAATTCCCAGTTCTGTAGCAGATCTAAGGAGACCAATCAAGACTCAAATAGATCATGGTAGTCAACAGGGTAAAGAAAGAGTTAAAAGACAGGTGGTATTCAGTAAAACCTATAACAAGGTGCTGCAGGGCAGAGGAAGATGAGCTTCCTGCTGGGACCTACTGAGAGGTCCCTGGAAGTATGGGTTATGGCTAAAAAGCCAATTTTGTCTAACAACTTCTTAATGAAAAACACCTTCATATATAAAAATAAATGTGTTACAGTATAGACAACTCTTGAATAGCTAAGGAAAATCTTATACCACCTTAATAGTACTCACAATAGGAAAATATCATAGAAATAGTATTCACAATAGGAAAATATAATAGAAAACGAGGAAATTAAAAAAGGTGGAGAAATTCTCCACTTACCTTATATGGGGACTGTATTTACTTAAAAGCAATAGAAAATAATTTAGAAGGTAAATAAGAGTTTAAGATCTGTTTTGCCATGTTTTATGTCCTCCTACTATGTATTCAATGATCTTTTAGTACCTGTGGCAATAGGTAGGCAGTTAACTCTGAATACTGCCCTAGCTAGATATTAAAGAAATTCAGTGTGTTTGGACTGTTAGTCAGAAACACGCTTTAATAATCCTTTTTATTTTCTTATGCATTCCATACATTCACAGTAGTTTTATTTAACCAATAACACAAAAAATGAAAGCTTGCTTTTGCATATTTAAATAGTATTCCTAATTTCTGGGCAAATGGTGCCTGATGCAAATTACAGGTATGTGAATAAAAATTTAGAAAATATGACACTTGCTCTGTTTCAACTTTAAAAGGTAAAAAATAAGCTATGCTTTTGCTAAGTAATCTACTTGTTTAAATTAATTTTTGGTCATACAGGATACATTCTTGAATAACAAAAGGAATAACTAGTTATACAAACAGGCTCATCCCACACATTTAAGTCACTCATAGTGGTTTTACATACATATCTAGCTACTAAGCTGTGAACACCTGAATCTATTCCCTGGGGCAAGAAAAACCTTGTCCTTATCAAGGCCTGTGTGGAATTTTTGAACATCTGAGCTGCTAACACATTGCCACTTGTTGGCCACATTTCCTAACCCCAGAACCACATGGTACTAAATGATCTTCAGCACTTTCAATCCACGTCACTTTATGATGCTTTATCTCCTCCAATATCCTGAAGCTTTCAAAGCAGGAGTCAGTGCTCCTTCATATAAAAGTCACCCTAACTTTGAAGCAGCTACTTCCTACTCAGCACTGTTGGTGAGAACTGGCACCCACTCACTCCATAGTCTATGTCTCTGTAATGTACTCCCTTTTCCTAAGACATAGCACTCTTGGAGTCTGTGCATTTTACATACTATCTACCCTAACATCAAAAATAGTCATAGATTCATAGAATATCTCAAATTGCAATCTCAGGACTACCTGAAACCAAACCATATGACAAGAGCGTTGTCCAGGTGCTCCTTGAACTCTGACAAGCTTGGTGCTGTGACCAACTTCACTAGGCATCCTGATCCAATGACCAGCCACCCACTCAACCTTTCCTAATGTCCATTCTTAAGTTCCCCTCATGCAGCTTCATTCCATTTCCTTGTGTGCTATCGCTGGTCACTAGAGAGAGAGATCAGCAACTCCCCCTCCGCTTCCCCTCTTGAGGAATCTGTAGACTGCAATGAGGTAAACCCTCAGTCTTCTCTTCTCCAGGCTGAACAAGCTAAGTGAACTCAGCCACTCCTTGTAAACCTTGCCCTCATGACATTTCACCATCTTGATCATCCTCCTCCAGACACACTAACAGTTTAATGTCCTTTTCATGTTGAGGTGCCCAAAACGGCACACAGTACTCATGGTGGGTCTGCATCAGAGATTTTATGAGAGTACACAACTATAAATACACATGTAGATATATATGTATATAAACATAAGAGAGATTTTAAGGAATTATAAACACACACACACGCTTACACACACATATGTATACATCCAGAGAATGGTCATCAAGTTCTACCAGCCCATGCAGTTCACTCTAGGTAATGGGAGTTGTTGAAGGAGACTACATTAGAATGCCTAGAAACAGAATTGCATGCTCATACATTCCGATCTCATGTTCATGGAGAGTGTCCACTGATTCAGAAGCATTTGAGGTTGACAGCCTATCAAGCTCATTTCTTCTACAAACAGCTCCTGCCTGACTCACCCCTAGGCAGGGGCCAGGCAAACCTTACTGTTTAACTCTTGGAGCTTCCTCCTGCTTCCGTCAGAACAGCTGCAAGTCTAGATTGCTGGAGTGCAAGGTGGGAACCCTTTGTTACAACATTCAGATTCCGCTCTCTCTATTCCCAAGAGGACTATACATTCCTATGGTCCTAATTCTACTGTTTTTGATACTTCCTTAGTTCACCTCTGCCTTCTTAGTTTTGACCTTAATATGTATCACTCCTGGCTTTATTTTTTTTTCCAGCTTCTAATGCATATTCTTTGAACTTCTTCCTGTTCCCTTCCCCTTGTCTTCAATATAGTTCTGGCTGCTTATTTTTGGAAATAGAGCTTTCTTTGTCATGATATCAAATTATCCGCAAAAGGGCTATTGCCAGCAAAGAACAGACAAATGCTCTTCTTTCAATTACAATGCCCAGCCCTAGCTCAGCCCACAAATGGGGAGAGCAGGCAAACCAGGATGAGTTCACAGAATCACAAGGTTGGAAAGGACCCACTGGATCATTGAGTCCAACCATTCCTATCGAATACTAAACCATGCCCTTTAGCATCTCATCCACCCATGCCTTAAACACCTCCAGGGAGGGTGATTCAACCACCTCCCTGGGCAGCCTGTGCCAGTGCACAATGACCCTTTCCATGAAAATTTTTTCTTGATGTCAAGTCTGAACCTCTCCTGGCGGAGCTTGAGGCCATTCCCTCTTGTCCTGTCACCTGTCACTTGGGAGAAGAGGCCAGCACCCTTGTCTCCAAAACCTCCTTTCAGGTAGTTGTAGAGACCAATAAAGTCTCCCCTCTGACTCCTCTTCTCCAGGCTAAACAACTCCAGCTGTCTCAGACACTCCTTATAAGACTTGTGCTCCAGCCCCCTCACCAGCTTTGTCCCTTTTCTCTGGACTCACTCCAGAGCCTCAACATCCTTCTTGTGGTGAAGGACCCAGAACTGAACACAGTATTCAAGGAGCGGTCTCACCAGTGCCGAGTACAGAGGGAGAATAACCTCCCTGGACCTGCTGGTCACACCATTTCTGATACAAGCCAAGAACCCACTGGCCTTCTTGGCCACCTGGGCACACTGCTGGCTCATGTTCAGTCGGCTGTCAACCAAGATTCCCAGGTCCTTCTCCCCCAGGCAGCTTTCTAACCAGACTTCTCCTGGTCTGTAGCACTGCACAGGGTTGTTGTGCCCCAAGTGCAGGACCCGGCACTTGGCCTTGTTAAACCTCATGCCATTGGACTCTGCCCAGCGGTCCAGCCTGTTCAGATCCCTTTGCAGAGCCTCCCTACCCTCCAGCAGATCAACACTTCCACTCAGCTTAGTATCATCCACAAACTTGCTAAGGGTGCACTCAATGCCTTCATCCAGGTCATTCATAAAGACATTGAACAGGGCTGGACCCAGCACTGAGCCCTGGGGAACACCACTTGTCACTGGCCTCCAGCTGGAGTTAACTCCATTACCACCACTCTCTGGGCTCGGCCATCCAACCAGTTTTCAACCCAGGAGGTGTGCACCTGTCCAGACCAGAGGCTGACTGTTTCCTAAGCAGAATGTTGTGAGAAACTGTGTCAAAGGCTTTACTGAAGTCCAGGAAGACCACATCCACAGCCTTTCCCTCGCCCAGTAGGCGGGTAACTTCATCATAGAAGGCATAGAAGTTCTGTGCTGAACCATTTTTCCTGATTTGTTCTTTGTTCTGTGGCCATCATAGGTCTGGTCAGCTCAGGGAGTAGGAACGACTTAAGTCTAAAACTGTTAAGGCTCCTGATTTTTCACTGTTGCAAATTCTACAAGTATATATGAGCTGCAATGCTCTGAAGTTTTATAAGTTAGATTACCCTAGTGGGTTTTATAGAGGAAAGCATTCTCTCATAGTAAAACCATGTTCTTCTAAATGTCAAATCCCTCTTATAAAGTCTGCAAATGCCACAGCATTTCTAGCAAGAAAGTGTATAAAACATTTAACATGGAAAAGCAGTATTTTTCAACTTGTGGCGTTCTACAGAATATTTAACTGTTTTGACCAACACAAAAGGGTTAGCTTGACATGAACACTAAACATGGCAAAATCTCAGCCCAAAACCTCCTGCTTTGTAAAGTCTTATATCACTCAATAATTTTACCAATACTAAGGTACTCTAGTAACAGAGGATGCTACCACTCACACCTATAAGGAAACTTTTATCTGATTTTTCTGAGTCTAAAATTTAATGAATATGACAACCCCTCTTTTGTTTTGTCCTTATTTTATTTTTAATTCTACTGCTTTGTGTAGATTGAAGTGTAAATGTTGGCCTTGCAGCACCATATAATACAGTACTAGATCATGACAGGGGCTTGCTGTAAGTAACAAATCTGAACCAAATAATGTTGTTTTCAAACTTCTCTTTGGGATGGATTACAAACTAATGTATTATTCAAAACTTCTCTTTCAGCTTCAAAATACTCAGTGTTAATAAAATGTCAGAGTCTGATACTAAGTTCCACATTTTCCTGTGACATGTGCCAGAAAGAATATTACAGGAGACTACACATTTCACATCTTGGACATCATTTCATCTGCTTGGTTTTCCTTTTGAAACAAATAAAGCTTAACAGAGCAGTACCTTATAAAATTATGAGGAATGTAAATAGAATGTAATATGAATCAGCACTCTTTCATCATTTGATGGCTGGCTAGAGATCACATACAGAACACACACAAACTTATATTCATGTTCATAGTGGTCATTTTGTAAATAATTCTCAACCTTTTTTAACTCAAACTTATTTAAGATATTAACATTTATGGAAACAAGAAAACAATGACATTTTGAGTGCACAAGCTACTGTGGATTTCTTTAACACTTAACAATTGCAGAGTCATTACTCAGCCATGTGGTAGTTTGACACATGCTCTATTGCCTGTTTGTCAAACAACACTTGCAAGCAAAAGGGTTTTTCCAGTACCTGACTTGCATGTTCATTTTTGAGTTGTTTTTCTGACACAGAATCATGGAATCATAGAGTGGTTTGGGTTGGAAGGGTCCTTAAAGATCATCTAGTTCCAAGACCCCTGCCATGGGCATGGACACCTCCCGCTATATCAGGCTGCTCAAGGTCACATCCAGCATGGTCTTGAACACTTCCATGGGTAGGGCATCCAAAACTTCCCTGGGCAACCTGTTCCAGAGCCTCACCAGCCTCATTGTGAAGAATTCCCTCCTAGTGTCTAATCTAAATCTTTCTCCTTCCAATTTAAAGCCATTTCCCCTCATCCTACCACTACATAACCTTGTAAAAAGTTCCTTCCCAACTTCCCTGTAGGCTCCCTTCAGGTACTGGAAGGCTGTTATAGGGTGTCCCTGGAGCCCTCTCTTCTCCAGGTTGAACAAACCCAACTCTCTCAGCCTGTTCTCGTATGTTCCAGAACTCTGATCAAATTTGTGGACCTCCTCTGGACCCATTCCAACAGTTCTATATCCTTCCTGTGCTGAGGACTCTAGAACTGGACACAATATTCCAGGTGGGCTCTCATGAGAGCAGAGAAGAGGGGAAGAATCACCTCCTGCCTGCTGGCCACATCTCTTTTGATGCAGCCCGGGATACGGTTGGCCTCCTGGGCTGCAAGTGCACGTTGCTGGCTCATGTCAAACTTCTCATTAGCCAGCACACTCAAGTCCTTCTCTGCAGGGCTGCCCTCAATCACATCATCCCCATCCTATACTGAAACAGCAGATTCCTCCGGCCCAGGTGCAGGACCTTGCACTTGACTCATTGAACCTCTTGACGTTCTCACAGATCCATTTCTCTACCTTATCCAGGTCCCTCTGGATGACATCCTGTCCTTCTGGTGTGACAGCTGCACCACTTAGACACTTGGTGTCATCTGCAGACTTGCTGAAGATGAACTCGATCTTGCTGTGTATATGATCAATGAAAATACTAAACAGCACCGGTCCCAATACGGACCCCTGAGGGACACCACCTCCATCTGGACATTGAGCCATTGACTGATATTCTCTGGATGTGACCATCCCACCAGTTCTTTATCCACTGAACAGTCCACCCGTCATACCTCCCTTTAAGTATCATGTTTCTGTGTTTTGTTTGGATTAAAGTTTTCTTAAAGAAAGCAGAGTATCATGACAAAACTAAATTTTGTGCTACTTGGTGTCCACTTGAGAGATAGTAATACAAAGATCTCACATAGGACGTGTCATCAGTTCAACAGCAACCTTATCCTTTAAGTTATTGTGAATGGACATTTGATTTTACAGTGCTAAAGCCCTTGGTTCACATTTTAGAATCTGAAATATTGCTAAGAACTTTAATATGTTCTTAAGAAATTACACGTGTACTAACAGAAGTAAGAAATTTAGAAAAATGTTTGTTGCATGCTGAATGTATTTCTACAACTAGAAGATCTTCTGAAATTACTAGGTTCCATCTAACTCAGTGTATTTCAAATTTCGATCCAACTGATGGAATCAGGAGACAACATTTTTATAAGTTGATCTTAATTAACATCTATGCCCATTATAATGTCATTCAGAAACAGACCGCAATCCATCTTCCTATCATATTTAATGGATTCCTAGAAAACAGCCAAAAAGTACAGAACAGGTGATGAATTACATGAATGCCCTGCACAGTCTTTCCAGTTAAATTTCTGTCATATTTCCATTACAAAATACCTTCACTTTCTACCTGCATCAGGTATAAATTATTAGATGTGTGATTTGTGAATACTAGCCTTTAAATAATAAGCATGTGCCTAGCACATCACGAGACTCAGTAAAAAAGCAGTATCAACATGACAGGGATGAATTTTAAAACTCCCCAAACCAACTAGAGATGAGGTCCTGATCTAATCATTAAGTTGTCAGGCACATTTTCTCACAGAGGCGTGCATTTTTCAAGAACTACCTCATCTATGATGCTGACATTCTTCAGATTCACCAAACATCTTTCTATCTTTCTTGCATAATGATTTTCCCCCTGTTTTTGATGTAAGGAGATTAATGAATGCAAATACATGCCTGAAGCTAAGCTGTACTGAAGTTCCACACCTAATGGGAAAATCTGCAGAAATTGAGTAATACTTAAGTAATACTATCAAACAGAAGTCCCGTTATTGCTAGTCCTGTTATTGCTAAGGCATCTATAATTTATAACATTTTAGGATAAACATATCTCTCAAAATAACTAAGGCCATACGCATCTACCTCAGTTATAAGTATGGGAAACAAAGTTTACGAAACATTCCAACAACTTGTAATGTTACGTATTAGTGATAAAGATTCAAAAGAGAGACAAGTTGAAATAATCAAAACAATAGGCCTGCTGCTATAGCTTACCATCATAGACTTAGTCTTAGGACACTTAAGAATTTGTCTTGAATTCTCTAGTTTTTGTATTGTGAGATTAAGTGAACTGTGGTTGAAGCTCAAATCTTGGTTAATTATTACACAATCATAAGGTCATGTTAACATTTTTTTGATCAGTTGGCCCAGTTAGCACACCATCTTGCAGACAAGATAGCTGGGAGGGACTTTTTATAAAGGCATGGAGTGAAAGGACTAGGAAGAATGGCTATAAATTGGAGAGGGGCAGATTCAGAGTAGACCTAAGGAGGAATTTCTTCACAATGAGGATGTGTTGAGGCACTGGCACAGGTTGCCCAGGGAAGGCGTGGATGCCCCATCTCTGGAAGTGTTCAAGGCCAGGTTGGATGGGGCCTTGAGCAGACTGATCTAGTGGGACGTGTCCCTGCCCATGGCAGGGGGGTTGGAATTAGACAATTTTTAAGGTCTCTTCCAACTCAAACCATTCTGCGATTCTACAACTCTATGATTCTATGATGTCTTGCAAAACAGGTTATACATACAGTAGTTACAGTCATATGAACATGCTGTGTTTTCATTAAAAGCAGAGACAATTCCTACAGAACAATATGCTGGAAAAAATACTAGGACATTATCATACTAAAAAATAAAAGTAACATATTTATTTAAGTTTTGGTCCATACTCATTCCAGACCGTTCTGTCACAGAAATAGTCCCAGCCAAAACAGATACATGGTAAGTACCAGTAAATTAATTTTAAATATTCAGTGTCATGTATTGAAGATCATGCAACTACTGTTAGTTTTTTGTGAGACAATAAATGACAGTGTTTAACACATATAGGGTTTAAACCAGGACATGAAAAGTTATAACTTCTCTCTCCCTCCATTCACCTTCCTCTTTCCTCCTAGAAACATAATCATCTGTGGAACTATAACAAATTAACTTTATTATGGAACCAGAAAAAATTAACATGAAGAATAATGTAAACCACTATGTCATTACATCATAAGTACAAAATAATTCCTTCTTAGGCAGTTCTGCAAATGCCAGATAACTTTTTAACCACATGGACAATTTTAAATCAAAAGTGTCAAAAAGTAAATTACAAAAAAATAGACCATTGCATCCCAGTTTCACATGAAACTACACCTATCCATGTGAAATACGTTTATCACAAATTCTACTGACCAAATAAAGATGACTGACAAACTTCAGTGACCAAACTAATTGAAAAAGAGGTCTCAGATTTCTGTTTTTTTTCTCCACATCTCCGAAGCTGATATGTAAGGGTGTTTAGGGATGACAAGCCATTTACTTTTGGCATCAGGCTGTTATGGTGCACTGCCAGCTGTCTCAAGAGAAAACTAAAAATGCAGTACATGCAGTACAGACAGTGTGGTTATTCTTGGGCTACTGTGGAGAACAGTCTGACTCCTCTGAAGACATGTCATTCCTTATTATGTTAGAAAGTGACCTAGGAAGGATGTCAGTTTGGCCTCTTGATTTTTTTCCCATTTTACATTACAAACTGCCACTGTGATGAGGATAAGTAAGCATGGACAGCCTATATCATTACAGCCTATTACCTCTAACAGTAATAGTATTAGCATTAGCTATAAATTCAAAGTTAATGGTTGAAGCTAGTCAAATATATACATCAAAATACACAACAATTAGAAGCAAAATCTCCCCTTAGGAAGCTCCCTAAAAAATCTCTAGATATGCTTTTGAAAACAACTGCCAGTGCCAAGCAGCTAAAGTCTGTACAGCTAACGTGTGTTGTACTTGTTAGCTGATATGCAGTTTATTCAATTCTTTGTCTTGTTTTCTAGTTCTTTTAGCAGATTTTCTTAATCTTTCCCCACAGCAAGAAACCAAAACATGAGCAATATTCAGAATAACAATTTAGATATTTCCCAGTATATCCTAAAGGCAAAAATATTTCTCATATGGAGGAATACAAGCAGCAACCTAAATACACAGTCTGCATGTGATAGAATAAGAACAAGGGATAAACAATCAGTGGGATGAGCTGGTTGTCTTGGTTAAGCATAATACATACAGGTAAAAAGGACAATTCTAGCTTGCACAAGAAAGCATGGGTAGAGATATGCATGTATTTGAGATCACATGCACATGGAACAAAATATACAAGGATATAGCTGTGCAAACAAGTTTTAAGATAGCCCAGGGGCAACTCTGCATACAGTGTGCATGGCAGCATGGCAGGATGGAAAAGGATCACCTAGTCAATACATATCTTTATTCTAAAAATACTGTTGAACACTTTTGGTAAAGGATGATGTTATCTCGACAGTTTTGTGAAGTTGTATTCCAGTTAAGAGTCCCAAAATAAAATATGTATACATAAATTTTAAAGAATATATTTATAACGAATATTTGATAATATTTCCATTGAAAATAACTATTCTCCATTTAAAAAGCCCAAACCTAGCATACAGCAAAAGCAATACTTGCTGAAATAAAAAACATGATACAAAATTAATGTCGGCTACCGAGTTAAAGACATCTAAGCACAGGCATCTATATTTTTATCTTTGCTTATTAACACTTCCAGTTTCTTTGTACCTCATATTATAGCATTATTTGAAAACATGCAAGCCAGTAATTGCTCTGGTACACACACCATGTTTCTCTGCTCTCTGACCTAGTCAGTAAATCACAGAATCATAGAATCATAGAATAACCAGGTTGGAAGAGACCCACCGGATCATCAAGTCCAACCATTCCTATCAAACACTAAACCACGACCCTTAGCACCTCATCCACCCGTGCCTTAAACACCTCCAGGGAAGGTGAATCAACCACCTCCCTGGGCAGCCTCTGCCAGTGCCCAGTGACCCTTTCTGTGAAGAATTTTTTCCAAATGTCCAGCCTAAAACTCCCCTGGCAGAGCTTGAGGCCATTCCCTCTTGTCCTGTCCCCTGTCACTTGGGAGAAGAGGCCAGCACCCTCCTCTCCACAACCTCCTTTCAGGTAGTTATAGAGAGCAATGAGGTCTCCCCTCAGCCTCCTCTTCTCAAGGCTAAACAACCCCAGCTCTCTCAGCCGCTCCTCGTAAGGCCTATTCTCCAGCCCCTTCACCAGATTCGTCGCTCTTCTCTGGACTCGCTCCAGAGCCTCAACATCCTTCTTGTGGTGAGGGGCCCAGAACTGAACACAGTATTCAAGGAGCGGTCTCACCAGTGCCGAGTACAGAGGGAGAATAACCTCCCTGGACCTGCTGGTCACACCGTTTCTGATACAAGCCAAGATGCCAATGTCCTTCTTGGCCACCTGGGCACACTGCTGGCTCATGTTCAGTCGGCTGTCAACCAACACCCCCAGGTCCCTCTCCCCCAGGCAGCTTTCTAGACAGACTTCTCCTGGTCTGTAGCACTGCACAGGGTTGTTGTGCCCCAAGTGCAGGACCCAGCATTTGGCCTTGTTAAACCTCATGCCATTGGACTCTGCCCAGCGGTCCAGCCTGTTCAGATCCCTTTGCAGAGCCTCCCTACCCTCCAGCAGATCGACACTTCCACCCAGCTTAGTGTCGTCTGCAAACTTGCTGAGGGTGCACTCAATGTCTTCATCCAGGTCATTGATAAAGACATTGAACAGGGCTGGAGCCAGCACTGAGCCCTGGGGAACACCACTTGTCACCGGCCTCCAGCTGGAGTTAACGCCATTACCACCACTCTCTGGGCCCGGCCATCCAACCAGTTTTCCACCCAGGAGAGTGTGCGCCTGTCCAGGCGAGAGGCTGACAGTTTCTCAAGCAGAATGCTGTGAGAAACTCTGTCAAAGGCTTTACTGAAGTCCAGGAAGACCACATGCACAGCCTTTCCCTCATCCAGCAGCCGAGTGACTTTGTCATAGAAGGCGATCAGGTTAGTTTGGCAAGACCTGCCTTTTGTGAACCCATGTTGACTGGGCCTGATCACCCGGTTCTCTTGCATGTGCTTCATGATAGCACTCAAGATCACCTGTTCCATGACTTTCCCTGGCACTGAGGTCAGACTGACAGGCCTGTAGTTTCCTGGGTCCTCCCTGCGACCATTCTTGTAGATAGGCACAACATCAGCCAGCCTCCAGTCCAGTGGAACTTCCCCAGTCTTCCAGGACTGTTGGAAGATGATGGAAAGGGTTTTGGCAAGCACATCCGCCAGCTCCTTCAATACCCTTGGATGAATCCCATCCGGCTCCATAGACTTGTGGATGTCTAGTTGGGCTAGCAAGGCTCTGACCACCTCCTCTTGGACCATGGGAGCCTCATTTTGCTCCTCTAGCTCCTGGGTTTGTACACAGACAGAACAACTTTCTTTACAATTAAAGACTGAGGCAAAGAAGGCATTAAGTACCTCAGCCTTTTCCTCATCCCCTGTCACTGTTGTTCCTTCTGCGTCCAGTAGGGACTGTATGGTCTCCCTAGTCCTCCTTTTGTTATTTATATATTTATAGAAGGATTTTTTGTTATCTTTCACAGACTCTGCCAATACGATTTCTAGCTGAGCCTTAGCCCTTTCAGATTTTTTCTCTACACAATCTCACTTCCCTCCTGTAGTCCACCCAAGAGGCCTGTCCCCTCTTCCAGAGCCCATAAATGTTTCTTTTCTTCTTGATATCACTCAAGATCTCTCTGTTAAACCAAGCTGGTTTTCTCCCCTGCCAACTTTTTTTCCAGAACATGGGGATGGCTTTCTCCTGAGCTGCTAGGATTTCCTTTTTGAAGAGCTCCCAGCCCTCATGGGCTCCCTTGCCCTTAAGGACTGTCTCCCATGAGATTTTGCCAACCAGCCTTCTGAAGAGTTCAAAGTCTGCCCTCTGGAAATTTAATGCTACTGTCCTACTAACCACCCTCTTCACTTCACCTAGAACAGAAAACCCCATCATCTCATGATCACTTTGTCCTAGGCGTCCACCTACTGCTACATCGCCCACAAGGCCTTCTCTCTTCACAAACAGCAGGTCCAGGAGGGCACCCTCCCTTGTTGGTTCGTTCACCAACTGTGCAAGGAAGTTGTCTTCCACGCACTCCAGGAACCTCCTAGACTGCTTCCTTTCTGCTCTATTGTTCTTCCAGCAGATATCAGGAAGATTGAAGTCGCCCACAAGAATGAGAGGCATTGATCTAGAGATTAACCCCAGCTGTTTATAGAAGACCTCATCAGGTGCTTCTCCTTGGCTGGGTGGTCTGTAACAGACTCCCATCACAAAATCTACCTTCTGCTGGGCTCCTCTGATTTTAACCCACAGGCACTCAATCTCCTCATCACCACAATCCATCTCAATGGTGTCCAAGTCCTCCCTTACAACGAGGGCTACCCCGCCTCCTCTCCTAGCCTTCCTACCCTGCCTGAAGAGTTTGTACCCCACCATAGCTGTACTCCAGTTATATGAGTCGTCCCACCACATTTCCATGATGGCAACAACATCATAGGCTCCTTGCCCTACAACAGCTTCCAGCTCTTCCTTCTTATTCCCCATGCTGCGTGCATTGGTGTAAATGCACTTCAGCTGATCTGCCGAGCCTTCAGCCCTCTTAGAGGGAACAGAGTTCATTCCCAATTGCCTGGTAACTGGAGTAGCTAGCTCCAGAGTGCTCGTATCTCCCTTAGCACCCTCAGATGTGCTCTCCCCCACTTTCTGTGTGGTGAGGTATTGGTGGTCCACACCAGCACACCCTCTCCCAATCACCATTGCCCCACATCCAGGCTCGTTCCTGTCTAGCCTGGACTCAACCTCCTCCCCCTTCACATCTAGTTTAAAGCTCGATTTATGAGCTTAGCTAGTTTTCTAGCAAGGGCTTTAGTCCCCCTAGGAGACACACGTGTCCCATCCTTAACAAGAAAGCCTGGGGGTGCGTGAGCCACCCCATGATCAAAGAAGCCAAAGTCAAAGATCAAAGCCCCTCTCCTCACACCAGGCTCGGAGCCAGGCATTAATCGAATTCTTCTTCCTGACTTCTGGCTCCTCTCTATTTAGCATTGGGATGGAGCAGGATACTATTTGTGCCCCAGAGCCCTCCATCATTTTCCCAATGGCCCTGAAGTCAGTCTTGATGGTTTTGGTCTTTTTGTTTACTACATCATCATTACCAGTTTGGACTACTATCAGAGGATAAAATTTTTCTACTACCAGCCCAGAGCTTGGACTACATTTTATAGCAATTACATTTATAAAGCAAAAAAAATTCATGAGGAGACAAATCATCTGCAGCTGTGTATGTAACTTTTTCAGGTACACTTACTATAATGCTGTTAACAAACAACACAAATAAATAAAGAAGCACCACACATGACCAATAATATTCTTATATGTAGAAAAGTCAAGTATCACTTTCAGATAATAGTTAAACTTGTATTTACAGCCATCTCTATTCATAGCAGTTGGTTCAGTATATACCTTAACAGGAATGATCTCCTGAACTGTGTTTGCACTAAACAGAAGTAGGACTGCTGATGTTGGTTTGTGAACACAGGACATGAAGATGTTTAGCTTTAACAATTTTTTTCAACAGCTAAAAAACTCTTGAAAACAGCTTGTTTTCTTCAATGCTAGATAAATTGCTACCTCAGTATAGATCATTTATTTGTAAGAAAAATGTTTCCTACAGTACTAGAAATTGGTCTTTTTCCTTGCTAGTTCAACAAACACTTTTCTACTTGTCTAAATGATAAGGCAGAAATCTGCTGAAGAATCACTGCCTGTCTGGAAAACTGTTCCATTCATGGAACTATCTCATCACAATTACCAGGATGCTTATTTGATAAAATCATCATCCCATTTTTCAATTTAATACATCTGTATTCCCTAGAGATGATGAGATATTAAAGTGATGAAATCAAAACACTGCTGACCAGTTCAGTTACAATTCCATTTTAAACCCTTAAGAGGTTTAGGCTTTACCCTACTATATTCTGTGACAGTTGTTTGTTAAAAGAAGACCATAAACAACAAAATAAAAATTCTTCAACAAAATCTTTTATGCGCTGGAAATGGAAAACATTACAAAAAGGTTTCATACTAGATTAACTGTCTCCTTTAGTATCTTCTCTTCCAGTTTTCATGTAGCTGCATAACATTTCCCCATGAAAGCTAGAAAGATTTTTTTAATACCTTGTGAATGTAACACGAAAATATTCCTTTAAAAAATATTATGATTCCAATCTGTAGAAGACTTTGTTCATTACAAGCAAAGACTAAGAGATGATACTAAATCATTTCATTACATATGAAGTAGGTCAGACTGCTGCCGTACAGATGGTCCATGACACAGTATTGATCCAGAAGGTGCAGCATAGCTCTACAATTCTTCTGGCTTGCCTACCTAAGAAAGCTATAGAAAATAATTTAGGGTATGAATTTAGCAGTTGTACTTTATGCCTCATTAACTCCTTGAGTAGACAATTATCCTGCATCTCAAATTACGCACAATCAGTCTTGTCCCACCCACAGAGAACACAAAGCGTTTAAAGCTCCTTGAATAGCACATGGAAAGTACTAGTAACAATAGGGGACATATACTTTCTATTATTTAAGTTACAAGAGTTATAAATAAGTCCAAACACCAAATCTTTATTCCTTTTTTCTCCTATGTAGGAGTAGAAAAAAGGGAAAAGTGACAGTGTATGCAACAAGACTGGGAAGACAATTCAAAAGTAAATAAGTAGGGTAGAATACACGTTAAAGCACAATCAGTTTTTTTTTTCAGTCACGTCATACATTCTATACCTCCTCCTCTCTTTCCTCTCCACCTCTTTTAAATACCTCTTGCTTCTTCGAAACCTTTCTCTTAATCTGTCTTTATTTCTCCAAAAAGCTTAAATCTACCCTTCTATCCTAGTCTGGTATATAAAGCCAAAAATTACTCTCAACAGAGAGAGCAAATTTAATCTTATTTTTCATTAACTCCTTGAATAGACCGTTATTGTGCATCTCAAAACATGCAGAATTTGTCTTTCCTATCAGGCAGTAAAAGAGAACTACAGGAAATTGCATCACCCATGTGAAGATAGGCTAGGTAGAAGTCAAAAATGTGGTAATAGTGAGCAGGAATGAATAATCAGACTAAAAAACACTCACTGCATGAAGAAAAGACTAGTAGCTGAGCAAAATGTCCTGCTTTGCACGGACAGCTATGATGACATATAGCAGGCAGGCTTATATTTTTATGTCAATGCAGAAGGACTTCAGAACTGTGTTACTACCACAATAGACAAGAAGATATAAAGACCTGAAGAAGAAAAATGTTCAGGGTTCTTCCAGTCTATCACTTAAAGCAACCTTACCTTTCAAGTGTAAAAACCACAAGAATTTATTTCACCATTAGTTCTGCTATAATTCTGTAGGAAGCTAAAGAGTTACAAAGAGGAGGTGTCTTGGCCTGACAATGGGATCTTTGCAGGAAATAAAAGATGGCAGTTTTCAAGACAACAGAGAAACACTTAGGCAGGATGGATGACTGATTTTGTGCCTGTACTGTGTAGCTGACATATGAGACTATGAAAATAGTTTTTTTTCTAGGCACAAAGTATCATGGACTTTCTCATGAAAACTGTCTGCTTCTTTATATCATATGTCCTAATGCTTACTTATTTTGCTGTCTGAGAGGCATTTGATAAGCTCCAAATAATTCTAGTCACCTATGATATCCAAAAGCAAAACTTCAGGAATCCAATTTTTACAAAGCAGACAAAATAAATTATTCTCTCTACTGCTTATATTTTTCAGTCCTGTCCTGGTGACTATTCTCTAAATAATGCATTTGCAAAGCTTATTACATTAGGCTGTGTCCGTTTTTCTTTCTGAGGTAGTGACTCTGCAGGTCAGCCTATCTAATTTGGAGTCTAAAGCAGATGTATTTTGTGCATAGTTTTCCTTGTTTATTTGCTGCCAGACAGTTTGAGGCTCACTAGTGCCTACAGGGCAGGAAAGATACGTCCTGGACTTTGGTGGCCAGAGAATTATTTCCCAGGCTTCTTTCAACGGAGAGAGATTTTCCTACTATTTCACATCTTCCCATACAAACTTTTACTTTGTTCATGAATCAAACTAGAAAAAAAGCTTTTAGTTCTCTACTGAAACTATTAGAGTAACAAATTGATTTGTGAGCTTTCTGGATCACTTCACTTTCATATAATTTTTGATTTTAAATCTTAATTTTCCCTTTAAAATGTCACTCTGACTACTTATACTTTATAAGAGCAATCCATACTTTCATAATTACATAAAACAGCTCCAAGTATATTATGTATCCCTACCACGAATGCAATTATTTTTCCCACATAACTTAGTTTTATGTAATTTTAGCCTATGCTTTCTTCAGTAACAATGATGAATTGGTGCCAAAGATTCTAGACAGAGCAACAAATATTTTATCAATCAATATTACTCTGTTAGTGCTCAGATGCTATTTGGATAGACAGAAGTGTTTTAAAATGTCTGTTAGCTAATTCCACTCTAAACTGACAACCCTGATACAAGAAGCTCACAAAGCAGCTTTCAAATGCTGCATGATGCAAACAATATTCCTGAAACCTTTGTAAAAGCTGTATGCCCAGAAGTTTATACAGAACCCATAAATACTGCATCTAGTTTTAATCAGATTAGTGATTCACAAAATCCAAGTGAAAATACTTAAGACAGAACTATGTACCTTTTATTCTATTGATGTTCAAAAATAGAAACAAAACCCAACGTCAGATATATTCTGTCCTCACTATCACAGCTAAAATGTGAATGTGTTTGTTTTCCTTGCTCCTACACTAAGAGGTAAGATGAAAAACAGACACCAAATACTGAAAGCTGAAATTAGACATGAGCATGGAGCTGGAAAAAACAACTTGAAAAACTAAGTTTCTTTCTCATTACAAATAAACCATTTTCTAATAGGGAATTTTGCCTCAAGAACAAATTAAAACTGAAGGCAAAGGGCATATCAGAGAACAAGCAGTTTAAATCTACAAAAGCTAAGACAATCTCCTGTAAATAAGCAGGTAACAACAGCAAATTACAGAAACTAATCTGAAAACACCACCACCCCCCCACCTCAACTGAGATGGTTACTCCATAAAATATGCACTTGCTAAAGAAGAATTGTGGTATAGCTGATGTTTGTAATGCCACTGTAAACTGAAAATAGAGAAGCACATCTATTATAACTTCCAATCCAAGGATATAAAAGTAGTAGAGATCTATCGTATCTAGCCACAAAATGTTAATTATTAAAATACTGAGCAGGTCTGAAGTGGAAGAGTAGCTGAAGCATTTATGAATGTAAATGGTCAAATTTAAACAGCCATGAAGAAGTAAAAAACCCCCAAAAAACTACAAAAAGTGTCCGACTTTCTGTAAATTTCTGACTGCAATATCCCACCAATGCATGGCAACTTTCTTCTTGACAGTATTTGCACCAGACGGTCTAGAATGTTCTGTTTTTTCAAAATACTACCTCTTCTTGTTTGTTATGAAAAAAATAATTTGCTTATACCAAGAGCTTTAAAATCCAATGAATAGTGGCTCTTCAACGCATCAGACAGCAATAGGCTCCGTGGCTTCAGTGCACAGATGAGACACTGCAACTTTTAAACCTCTAGAAACACCTATGATATAAAATATGATGCATATGTGTCATTGCAAATTGATACAATTTTTTAATTCTGAGCCTTCAACTGGAAAAGAAAGACTTTAATCATTGTAGAGACAGGGCTGATTTAAATGTTTGAATCTGGGCATGCTTCCGTACTAAATTTCCGGTAGAAACAGAGAAACTGAACAGGTTGGGAACTAACAATCCTGTACAGGGAACAAGAAGCATAAGAGCACATGCCTCTGTGTGTATTCTTTTCCCCAAGCAAAGGGGTGCAAAGAGGTGGCCTGCGCATCCTCTAACTCTTGCTGAAGACCCTCTCACTACTCCTTCTACTCTAACACCCATACCTGCTGTTCTTCCTATTACTGAGATAAAATTATCTATGCTTTAATATATGAGTACTTTCCAATCCAGGAAGACTCTATTCTCCAATTTTCTTGAGGGTCTCACCTCAGAGCTCCTATGTCACAGCCCACGCTCCCCTGGATGAAGCTACATCCTAACTCCATGTGGACGAGTTAAACTGTGGGACCTATCGAATTCCTGGACCCCTCTATTTCTCAGTCATTCCCCAGGTCCACCAGCACCTATTACTGGCTTCTGGGCCAGTCTGCTATCTTACTTAGCCCTTCAGAGAAAGGTCATTTGGCTCCCAACTTCGAAAGCAATTGAAGATACCTATGTTGTACTTCTGAAAACATTAGGGAAGTGAAAATAGGCTAGGTGTAGGTACGAAGGCACCTACACTAGCATTCCTCACACAGTGACTGATATTCAGCAACACATACCCAAAATTTGCAATGGCCAAAGTTAGCAAAGTTCCTCTTTTTTTCCCACATTTTCTGGAATATAATAGTGAAGGCCAATGTCACCAAAAGAGATAAAGGTTGTCTTGAAATCATAAAAAGACTTCAAAGTCACCATAAAATATGTAGTCAGTGTAACAGAATTTGAAAATATTTTACATAATCAATTAAAACTTTGAAAAGCAGAGACAATCTTTTCTAAGGAGCAAAACACATCAACATTCCAGCTGACAGCAAAATACAAGGATTTTTTCCCTAAGCCATGGCTCCACATGTTACTGCTGTGACTGACTGGTTTTATTTTTAATTCTTTTGATTTTATTCCCATACATTGAAAGCTGCTTTTATTCCCTCTGTGATACCATCAGATGTTCAAGATTTAAAGTCTATGTCAGTAAAAAAACAATAAAAAAAACCAAGAAGGCTTTCCATATTTCACAATCTGATGTACACCAACTCTCATTCAACAAAAGATCTGTCAGTTCTGTTATCAAGTACTGTAATAAGCTTAACTTACTGTGTGCAGTTCTAAGCCACCTCCCATAGGAACTTCACAAATGCTTCTTTGTTGAATCTTGATTCAAGACTCTGGATTTTTTTATCTGAAAGCTGTGAGATGCTTCAGAATCTCTAGCACTGTAATCTTTGGTAATCAGATGAGTGACAATATACAGAGTTGCAACTGTGATGATCATGAGCATCTCAAGAGCATCTCACATAAGAAACAGAGCATAGATATGTGTATGGATAATTTTACCCATCTAAAGAGCTATGTGTACCTATACTAAAAAAATATTACAGGGTTTCTGTACACTATCCAAAACAATCACTCTTTCCACATGATCCCCACAATTAATTACATCTCCATGATCTGGAGAGCTGGGTTCTTGTGTGATTACTAGTCCCTACAGCTTACAGAATTGCCTTTAACTTTTAAGATCTTCGTAAAATACCAGAGTAGTTTACGCCAGTATGATTCAGGCACTTTGTAAATTTGAAATAGGTTTTGTCATATATCTACCTCAAAATTGTTTACAATTCAAGAATTGTTATTTCTTTATTTGGCATTAGCAGTAACACAATTGCATGAACAGAGGTAAATGTAAGAGGGTGCACCTAATTTATACAGTCCATTTCCTTTCCATTAGAGACTTTCCTCCTTGTAAAATCAAATTAAATGGTATTATGCATTAGCAGAAAGTAATCAAATTGTACTTTATTCTACCAGAAAGACTACATTGTTGAACTTTCTATTTTGATTAAAAAAAATAACAGGAATGCATGTGAAGAAATTTACTAGTAATGTACTTGACTTACAGAATATTCAACTATACTATAAATAAGCCAAATATGAAAAACATTATATTAAACGGTTATTCTTCTTTCTGTTCCCTTAAAAACATCCCTGCAAGATGTGTGCTATTTCTCTAATCTAAAGGCAATTTTTCAATTACGATTCTTTAAGAAACAAATATAAAGAAAAAGCATTCATTCAAGGTATTTTTTTTCTATGCACATTTGTACATGTATATGCAGTTCTGGTTAAATGAATACAAGTGCAAACACAGAGTTGTTGGCAAATCCTTCTGCATAAGATCAGAAAAAGATTTAGCACAGATACAAACTCAGTATATCTTTTAGGCTCTTTTAAAAAACCTGTGCAAAATCTCACTGGTCATAAATCATAGTTCATAAGAAAATAGGGTTTGCAAGGGGAATAGAGATGTCTATGAATTAGGTTCCTTTCAATTTGCAGTCCCTATTAGTTTGAAGGTGTACTTGTATATTTATTGATTAAAGGACAGAATAGATATCTTTTTTCTTTCTTTTTTTCTTAGTAATAACATCGGACCAGATTAGTTTCTTAATCTTCCTCCTTTATCTGACCAGAACACAGAAAACAAGTTCTGTTTATTTAAAATTGTTGAACTACACCTAGAAAAATTAAAAAAAAATGATTTGTCCCTAAACTAGCAAGGGATCATTTAAACAGCCAAAGTGAAATCTGTGGGTATTATAATGTCTTTCAGTGACAGACAGAAGCATCACTTCAAGTATTTATAGGAAAAAATTGGATACTTCAATCCAAGATTTGGATTGGGTAAGCACACTGGTTAGTAGCTGCTGACAGTATAACCCTAAATATAGCACAACTTTTTCAATGAAAATTCCTGGTTAACATACTACTCTGCCTTCTCAGCATATATGAAAACTGCCCTAATCTCCTTCACAGAGTTATTCCATATGTGCCACTGTTACCAAATTCAACACAACACATACCAGCCACCATAATTCTAATTGATGAATATGATGTAGCTGAAATGCACAAATCGAAGAAAAGGGAGTGAAATTGTAAATATGTTGCTATGATTGTTCTTCCTTAAAAATGTAGTTTCAAATAACTTCCCATTTTGTGCCATCTTTCTACTTGGTCACCTGAGGTACGCAAAAACCTGAAGGTTATCGTGTTCTCAGTAAGCAGCTCTGGGTTCCTCTATGCGACCAAGTTCCTAACCCATAGGTACAGCAATGCCACTTTAGGACACCATTATTTACGACCCCAGCTCCCCAAGTTTGGATCTGGAAATAGCTTCCAAACTCTATTACATTGTTTCTACTCCCCTTAACATGAATCAAGAAAAACTAATACACTAAATCAAACAAGAAAGTTTAGTGGTGGTAGAAGAAAAGAAACAGAGCCAACTGTAGGCTAGCAGTAAAGGTTACATTCCACTGATATTTTCCATATATTAAAAAAGAGATACAAACTTCCACTTCTAGCGGAATAGGAGTAAAAAGTATAGGAGATTTAAAATAGACATAAGTTTGAACTTGTTGCACCTGCAACGAGCAGTTGGTTTAAGTTAATTATGCTATGCATCCTTTTACTAGGCAGCACTCATTAAGTGCTGTGATCTCCTCTCTTCCGCTTTTCACAACAGATATGCTACCAGCAGAGCTAGTAGGCTAGGATGTCACACACCTTTAACTTGTATTACTGCTCAAGTATAAGGAGTTATTTTCATTGTGTTTGCTTTCAAAACAAAATGAAACTTCAAGAACCCGTGGTTTACCAATATGAAAACACAGCAATATCCAAGCAGCCAAAAAAAATTTTACTTTTTTCCTCAGTATTCCCAATGGTTTAAAACAAAATCATAGACAATAGTGTCACTGATTTTAAATGATATTTCAATGTAACTGCAAAAAGGAAGAAAACATGATTAAATCATGTAACATTAGGGTTTTTTCTCAAAAAAAAAGAAGTGAATAAATTAAAAAGAAATAGTGAAATAAGTGCTTGTGGTCAAAGGTAAAGTTCAGTGTGATAAATGTGCAGCATAAAGAGCATCTAATAAAAAAGTCATTGGTTGGCTAACCAAGAAACAGAAAGTTCTTTCTAGGAGTATTTGTTAACTTTTCTTTAATTTCCAATTGATTAAGCTCCAGGTTAATTTCAAATGAAAAAAATAACACGCATTTCTTCATCCCATAACTACACTGCTGTGATGATATACGAGTTGTATTGATAGCGATTAAAATTATGGGATCAAAGTTGACTCACAAACTCACCAAAAGAAGTAACAAGGTCAATGACCACACTGCATTGCTTATGAGGTTTATGTCTCTGAGGCACTGGCCAGAGACATGGTGGAGCCTCCAACCCAGAAGGTCTTCAAGAAATAGCCAGGCAGAGTCACGGTGGACCTGATCTAGGGCTGGTGACAGTCCCACCCTGAATGCAGGGCTGTACTAGATGACTCACAGAGGTCCCTTCAAACCACAACTTCTATGATTATTTTGATCATACTATATAAGTAGTTTGGCTAATGTTCATGCTCAGTCTTTAATGTAGCAATTCCTAGATCTTCGATAAATTATCACAGAATCATAGACTCATAGAATTACCAGGTTGGAAGAGACCCACCGGATCATCGAGTCCAACCATTCCTACCAAACGCTAAACCATGCCCCTTAGCACCTCGTCCACCTGTGCCTTAAACACCTCCAGGGAAGGTGACTCAATCACCTCCCTGGGCAGCCTGTGCCAGTGCCCAATGACCCTTTCTGTGAAAATTTTTTCCAAATGCCCAGCCTAAATCTCCCCCGGTGGAGCTTGAGGCCATTCCCTCTTGCCCTGTCCCCTGTCACTTGGGAGAAGAGGCCAGCACCCTCCTCTCTACAACCTCCTTTCAGGTAGTTATAGAGAGCAATGAGGTCTCCCCTCAGCCTCCTCTTCTCAAGGCTAAACAATCCCAGCTCTCTCAGCCGCTCCTCGTAAGACCTGCTCTCCAGCCCCTTCATCAGCTTTGTTGCTCTTCTGTGGACTCGCTCCAGAGCCTCCACATCCTTCTTGTGGTGAGGCGCCCAGAACTGAACACAGTATTCAAGGAGCGGTCTCACCAGTGCCGAGTACCGAGGGAGAATAACCTCCCTGGACCTGCTGGTCACACCATTTCTGATACAAGCCATGATGCCATTGGCCCTCTTGGCCACCTGGGCACACTGCTGGCTCATGTTCAGTCGGCTGTCAACCAACACCCCCAGGTCCCTCTCCTCCAGGTAGCTTTCTAGCCAGACTTCTCCTAGTCTGTAGCACAGCATAGGGTTGTATTCTTACAATAAACAAGCTGATGAACAACTCTAATTTCACCCTTGATTGTTTTGTTTCCTGGTTGCTTCCTAAACTTCAGGAAAGTGATTTTTTAAAAAGGAAGTAGTTATTTTACAATGTTTTCCTTGTATGTGAGGGAGTAGAAAAGATACCTGACAGATACTTAAATGGAGAAAGTCCTCTTGTTTAAGTTGCATTAACCTAGGTACTTGAAAAGCAAGATGCATTAATTGATTAGTCATTTAAGCAAATACAGGTAAGCACTGTTGACAAGTTGCTCAATACTGTTTAAGTTGGTACAAATAAAATTTAGCTACAGTGTTCCAACTGAGCTACAGCATTTCAAATTTTGGTAGTGTGGAAAATTTATTTTGCGTTTCATCTTTATTCCAATATCCATATATGGCAGAACTACCAGGTTCCTAAAGTTCCTGAGTTCCTATAAGATAATTCAGTTGCTTCATGCAAGATGTAAATTCTGTTTAAGAAGTTCAAAAAAAACCCATAAAACAAGTTGATCTGGACAAAAAAAGAAAAAGTATTAGTATCTTCAAATTACTGAAAACTGTCATAAGTTTGTAAAACTGGACCATTACATTAGAAGTAACATGACTTAGTATGTATAGCTAAAAATTCGGCAGCAGATACCATACTCAAACAAAACACTTTTATTTAGGCAACAGTGAAGTACCATACTAATTTTAAAATATGATATTTTAAAATATAGGTTATGATGCATTAAATAGGTTATAATGCGTTAAAAGGAGACCATAAAACTGGCTCCTAGAATTTGGAAGAAATAAGTTGCAACTGCAAACTAGCATAGCCACTTTAAAATATGGTTAAACAAGAGTTTTGTATCATAACTGATCAAATGGGGAAAGACTTGATAATTTTTTTTTCTTTTTGTGTTCAGTTTTGTATTGCTTAAGAAAAACATCAATGCTGTTTTTAAATTCAGAATTGTGAGAGGGACTCTTAAATAATCTC
Source organism: Phaenicophaeus curvirostris (assembly GCF_032191515.1). Lineage (NCBI taxonomy): Eukaryota > Metazoa > Chordata > Aves > Cuculiformes > Cuculidae > Phaenicophaeus > Phaenicophaeus curvirostris. Next base: position 32,131,807 of record NC_091431.1, on the reverse strand, counting down.
ACTGAAAATACCATAAGGTTTTATAAGGCTGAATTAAAGTATGGTTAATGTACGGATTTTTAAGCATACAGGTAATTGCTATTCAACAACAGTTTATGGGCAAATTTGGAATCAATTCAAAAGCTCAATGAATTGAATAGGAAACTAGATTATGGGAACAGTGTATTAATGTGACTCATTATTGGTGTTTGTCAGAAAATACTAGATGTTTTAAAGGTTTAAACTGAATGAAGGCAGAACTAGATTTTTCTTAAATACAAGTTCCACAGTTGTTTTTATCAAGTAAATCTACCTCCAACTGCAAATTAAATGTTCTGTTGGGAATGGCATTCTCCATTGCAGTGTGAAATTAACAGATATTGTTTGAAATGAAAGACAAGACAAAACTGTAAAATTATACTTTTTTTTGATAGTTTGTGGGGCTTATCAAAATAAAATATCAAATAGCAATGAGCTCAACATTCACAATATGATCAAAATGACATGGCTTATATGTAATAAATTACTTGCATTTCACATCAGTCTTGAGTTGCAAACAATTTTTTACTTATAATAATTTAAAAAATATGTTTTGTTGTGTGGTAGCTCACTGAAGAGATACCTAGCACACTGTTCTCAATACAGGGGTTAATATGCACACTAAAGGAGAAAAGGCACACTGAAGGAGAAAAGTTTATTTTATTTTTAAAGGTCATCAAACAGGAAATACAAATATCACAAGAGAAGAGAAGCTCGGTCCTGGGTCAAATGAAAGTTCAGTATTATAACACAATTTTCTAACTCAGTAAATACAGTAAATGAATAAACAAGAATCTGAAAATGTATTTCTGGCAAGGCAGACAGAGGTTGTGGAAAATTCAATTTCTGTTATGTCAGAAATGTATTTTACGTTTTGGTACTCAAAAATGAGGTACATTTTTCCAAAGACCAACTGAAGCACCTCTCTCTAGAGATAAAAATGCACAAAATTAAACTTTCCATTATGATGGATAAACTACTGCCAAGTTTCTCAGCAAAGAATCAAAATATAGTAACAATCCAAATCACAAAGTCTCTCACAGAATAAATTAAATCGAAACACTACCTGTGGGTTTCTTTACAAGACAAACCAAGCCTGAAGTACAGTACATGTCTGTTTTCCATATTTAGAACAACCAATTGGGGACAAACTGTACAATCATGATTCAAAAGTGCATCTACTTCCAGCTTCCTCCAGCTGGCTATAAGACTTATTTGTAAGGGTTAAGGGTGACAACCCACCTTCTAATATAACAAAAAGTAGACTGGATATTTGTGTCATTTCTTTGTTAAAAAAGAAAATCTTTTATTACGTACTGTAGGACAAAGGATTTGCAACTACCTGTTATTTGAGACATATGCTATTGCAGTAATTCATCTCACTGCGTGGGTCTTGAAGATGCATGGTGATATTTCAAATCAACTTCTAAAGAAAATTGAGACAAACTGTGATATTTTTCTGATACCTTTAAGATTTTAAATATTGAAAAGGGAACAAAAAGTGGAGAGAAAATGCTTCTGTAGGAAGAAAAAAAAGTTTAAAGGAAAGCACAATGTATATATACAATCTTTCCTGTGTATGTAGCAATAAATATATACAGTAATTAGGTAATATAATACCACAGTTCTACACATACACAAGCATACATATATACACAACATACATAACCACTAAAGAGAGTAACAAAGACCCCTGGTTCTCTATGCTTATCTATGGGCATAAACATATTTCTCAGTGTTATTACTGTCCACATGCATTGGGTCATTAAAAGAGCACAAAAGAGAAAGAAATACACAAAGAATAGGAAAACATAATAGTGGAAAGATTGATTCTGAGAACAAGAGAAACTTGGAACTCTCAGCAGCAATTAACAATAATTTTTAAAGACAAAATGAAAGCTATATTTATTTAATAGATATAAATTAAGGAAGAGTTTGCAAGCCAGTAATGTATGAGGATAAGGGATTTTTTAACTCAAAGATGTATTCACTACCTGTTTCATCTGGTCTAGCTATTAATGCTGCATTTATCCCATAAAAAAAAGTATTTCCCTTGCGAGTAAAACTGTACAAAAGACATGGTGTTTTAAAAATAGATTAAAAAAGGCTAAAGTTAGGAAATAAATAGTTTTAGTGAGATCAGGCATTAGAGAGACTTCCTAATCCAAATGAGAAGCAGAGATTGAACATTCTTTTGTGAGGAAATACCCACAGTATGCTCATTCTTAATTATTTATGTGACAAATGCTTCTCTCAAGGAACTAGCAATAGGATGAAAGGAAAGGGACTCAAATTGTGCCAGGGGAAGTTTAGATTGGATATTAGGAAGTATTTCTTTACTGAAAGAGAAGTCAAGCATTGGAACAGGCTGCCCAGGGAAGTGGTGGAGTCCTTATTCCCAAAGGTGTTAAAAACGTGTATATGTGGCACTTCAGGACATGTTGGGTTGATGGTTACACTTGATGATCTTAGAGGTCTTTTCCAACTTAATGATTCTATGATTCTACTGGGGAGAAAACTCAAATGACTCTGACAGGATTTACCTGTATTAATCGGGAGGAAGATCTGATTCCCTCATAATTAAAATAGTCTGTCTTAAAAGAGAAAGCATATGCAGGCTAAATATTAAAACATTAAGAGTTAACCAGTATCTTGAAAAAATATTTTAACATCGTTAACCATATTTCACTTCTCAGAAAAGAATTGTGACTCTTAGACAGTATAAACGCTATCTTATTTTTACTTGTAACAACTATGCTGCATCTATGCTGTTTAAAAATAAAACCCATATAATTAAAACACAGTTTGCTGAAACTAGTTTCCATACAAGAAAATTCTTTAAAAAAAAATCATGTGTCCTCAGAGATACTAAATGTACCAGTAAATGATGAAAAAAGGCAATATGAAAGAGGAACACACAATTTTTGAAAACAAAAAAGGCTATCTATCTAGAGAGCTCTTTTTCAATATTCAGCGCTTTAAAGGTATCAGCGAAGTATCACAGTCCATCTCAGGTCCTTGTGCCAAACACTTGATCTGACAAGCTTTGTACAACTACTTCAGTGCTGGCAATAGAGACTTTTTAAGCTGAGCAACATCCAGAGCTACTGTATAATGGAAATTCTACAACCATGTCATCTTCTTGAAGGTTACTTGACACAAATTATTACAAGATAAACAGACTCCCCAAACTGTGCTAACCACACTCCTGTTAATGGCAGTTCAGAAATTTCTTAAGTGAGTGATTTCTCATGGCATGGCTGTACGAAGTCCTGATTTTGAACACTTCCTTCCAATATTTTTTCACAAGCTGATTTTTAGGTTTTTTTCAGGGTGGTGGTGGTGGTGGTGATTTGGTTTGGGGTTTGCATTTTTTTGTTTGTTTCTTTCTTTCTTTTTCTCTTAGTGAAAGCCTACAGCTTAAAGCTCTCCTTGAAATGATTTTATGCACATACAGACAAAACCCACTGGTCTGACTGCTTTTCTAAAAAGGAAGTAAAGCATTAGGGACTTTTATCTTTCACTACTGATAGAATGCATTTTTTAAGTAATCCTTAGCATATTTACTTCACATTACTGCAAGCTCAGATACTTAAAACATCCAGTCAGTTTCACAGGCTAGTTTCATCAAATCTTTAAATCTTTGAACGTAAGATCTCACTTTTTTGTTTTGAAATGCACAGCATTCTCCACCATTACAAACTTTATAAGTAATAATTTACTTAAATTCTCAGCACGATGGATATCAATAAACCCCAGGACTAGAGCATAAAATTGAAAAGACAGTTATGCAATTCTGTGTATGCTTGATACCCTTAGTCACTGCTATACATCTTCACATCAACTTAATTCATTGGACACGCAGTCTCCCCACAGCTGAGAAAGCCTAGCTTTCTTACTAGTTCTTAGTAAAAGCTTAAATACAAGCCTCCCTATGTTTAAGTAAAGTTAAGGTTGTGACACAAATCAACAAAAGGCAGGAAATGCAAACATTGACATCCATGCTTAATTCATGATTGCTTAACAAAAGGGCAAAATGATATGAGGAAATAAGGTCAGCTTTAATTTCACTCTGCCTGTGCTCATGGGCAAACAGGTGTTTTATCTCAAAGATTTTACTAATTCAGGCTTTCCTGTCAGTCTAGGCAAATTCTAATGATTACTTTGCATTTAACAATGTGTTAGATGTGAACAAACTTTGAAACTAAATTTCTGTATCCTAGTATGCTATCCTGTAAGAAACAGCATTAATAAAAATTTTTTTTTTTAGAAAACAGGCATAAATAAAAATTGAATTCTATAACTTTTTCAGAAGAAAACAAACCATGCTTTCTTGTGTACACAAAATCCCCCAAAATGAAACATTTTGCAATGTAACATGAAATGGAGCTCTATTTTTCTCACAAGATATGAACAACTAATAAGTACACATACTTCAATTCCTCTTTGAATCCTCTCCTGTCTGTCTTTTTGTGCAATGTAAGAAAATATTTTCCTGGGCAGCAAACTGTCAGAGAAATTTATGCTTCTAATGGCTACATTATGAAGGTGTAGGTTTTTTAAATTAATATTTTAGGGTTCAAAATAAAATTTACTATTTTAGTGTGTTTAAAAATGCTAATTAAAGATGAGCATGTTTAGCAGTCTTTCATACTGTCTTATTGCAGATATGTAGCAACAGTAACAATTTTTGCTGTAATTATTTTCTTTATTTACTGCAATTATTATTGTTTTTCCTTAATTAATATCTCAAATTATTACAGATTTTGCTAGAAATTAGCAGTATTTTTTTCAGTTGAGTTGCTAAGCAATTATGATCTTGTCCCAGAGGTCAAAATTCCACTAACTGGTCAGCATAGTTAAACACTTTCAAAGAAGTTTAAAATCCTGCATCTGTACTCCATAACAACATATGTACTCCACCAAGCTGCAAGAAATCTGGTTACGAGCTCTAAATATGTTTTAAAAACCCAGTGAAAATATGTACAATGGCAATTCAAAATCAGTGTTAACATTTTAATTTCTAAGGTTACGTGTTTCACCTTCAGAAATACCAAACAAAACAGCACAGTTGTCTATGGCTGTATGCTTCCATCCAGTCACAGCCTCACAGAACTTCGTGGTCAACTGGTATCAAGCCCAGAACATCAACTTTGGCAAGATCTGTTCTGTACATGAAAGTACAAAAAACTGCAGAACACAATGAATGGTGGTATAGCCCCATGCTCTCTCTCCTCTGCCATGGCTCAAAACTCCCAGAAATACTACAGCCGTACTGTGAGCTCACATTCGAATACTGTGAACATGGGGCAAGCTGAACTCTGCAGACCAACCTACCCTTGAATGCACCCATGCAAACCCCACTGAAGTGCAAAATCTGAAGAGGGAAATACAAAAATGAGTTTATGACCACTGGAAAGGTAATTTATCACTTTGACATAGTAATTACTTGTAAAACCTGTGAGATAAAAAGTTAAAATAAAAAAATAGCTAATGACAAACAAAATAAGCAGAGAACCTGAGATGCCCATCTCAAAGATACAGTGTGCAAGTCCTACTGAAATTTAGGCATGTAAGTGGGAGACAGACATCTGAGAACTTGTTCTTATTGCAGAAATAAGTGTCTTATTTGAGGTCAGTATATAATTTGAAAAAAAAACCAAAACAAGATAATCCAAAACAATTCAAAACAATAAAAAAAAAATCCAAAAAAATTATCTATACATTTCCAACAAGAGTTCCCGTGCAAATCTAGTAGAGGTTAGTCTTCACAAAAACAAATATATAGGTACAGTACATACCATAGTCAGTGATCTTACAGGATACTAAATACAGCTCTTTCAGGGCCCGGCCTTCTTTGGCAATCACTTCCACACATCTGGGAGACAGATACAGTAGAATTACAGTTAAAAGACAACAGATAATTTTTAAATTGCAAAAGCACAATCCAGAAGTGTAATGTACTGTTTCTTAATTTCTTCATTTTGTGAATTGTACCATACAATTCACTGAAAATGCATATGGCTACACATACACATTGGAGAAAACCATTGTTTTACATTGAATGCTTTTATATCAATATTCCCATAAGTCTTTGAATATGTGAGTTGTTTGAAATATATACCAACAAGTCTGCCAGAAAATAATACACCCGTGAATTTCCATTTCTTTATTACTGTGTAACTTTGGGAAGTTTCCATTGCAAGATTTAAGCTTGGAGAGTTTTATTTTAGGGGAGAACTATAAATGCACTGTAAAGAGGACAAAAAATATGAAAATGTTAGTTTAAATTAATGTTTGTATTTTTTCAGTGATAATTGCAAGAGCCAGCATTCATCAGGTCATTAAATGCTACATGCCACTGGTGTTCCACTATATTGCTAGAGAAGCTTGTATAGATGAGAAGACAGCTCATTTCTTTGTCTTGTCACAACTACAATGAATTTGCAATGAAACACTTAAGTATCTTTGTTAATCTCATTTGATTTCTCATAAGCAAGAAAATGAAAATGAAAACTAAAACTGTCTTATAAAATAAGAGCTTGTTATATACTTGTGACCAAGTCTATATTGTTGTTTAGAACTGCATTGTTCGTAGTGTTTCATTCAAAACTATGGTTCATAGACTATGTTTTCAATTCCATTATGGTAAAATGTATCACTGTTCATTAGAAAAGCTAACACAACGACTGTGCTGTTCTCTACAGAGATATTCTTAAAGTGTATTTTATAGGATAAATCATAAGAATTTCTCCTGATCCAATATATTCTATTTTCAGATCAATTACTCAGTAATCTACTCTGCCTCTTAAATAAACCCTCCTGCAGTATGCAAAATTAATTAACTTGCCAATTTTGAAAAAAAACAAACCAGGAACTGCTGAATTTGTCATGTCTTTTGGAAAATACAACTACACCTCAGGGACCTTTTTTTAAACTGCATTTACCACGACCAATAGATTACCTCCCATGAATTAACTGTTAACGCTGCTGATTTTAGATTTTAGGAGCAACCACCTAATTCTTATAGCTTACAGTAACACCATATCTGAATCTAGCCCTTCATATGTATTTGTCTGCTCTCTGCTTCCTTCTTCTAAAATCTAGAATGAAAATTCACTATTACTAATAAAACACCATGCCTTTAACCAGAGTAACTTAACCATAGTTCCTTTACCACTGTTATAAATGTTCAAGCCTTGGAAACTTTGAGATCCTAATAGAAAGTTTTTGCAATGATTGCCACTGTGGAATGGTTACCTTATTTTATGTATACACAAGTAAATCGAAGAAATGGTAATATGGTAACTCCCAACATGGAAAAAAACCAGACTGAGACTTCAGATTCTATACCTGTTTGAACCTACCACTCCTCTGCTGAAAAAAATAGCAAGCATGACAGCTAATTTTCATTAAGAAATTAGATCAGGACTATGCTTCCAATATAAACTGAACTCAGAATTATGAATTTTCATGAGGTTATTTCCCTAAAAATCAGCTAAGATTTAGAACATTAAACATATTCTACATATGTGGGAAACAACTTTGTTCCTGTAACACACAATTTTGAGTGAGAGACTCATCTTTGTTATCTTAGATCAACTAGGCCATCAGAAAGATTTTTTTGTTATTGATTTCAGAAAAATACATCCTAATAATGAGATTTTATTGCTAATATTAATAATATGAACAAATAGCAAATTATTACCCTATATTTTATTAGATAGTATGTTCACTAGACAGTTCAGCAAATACGATATAATTGGACATTGAATGGACATTACAGTAAAAATAAGCTCTTATTAATTTTATTGCATATATCATTTTGCAGAGTACTGAGATTACTAAGCATTTCTTACCTTGGATAAAAATTCAAAACCTAGAGAACTATTTTGAAAATGTTATCCAATGACTTTGCAAGTTTTCAAATTATTTGTGATATTTTTTACCAACTGAGAGACAATTAGTTCACTAAATATACAACATAGCAATGTGTCTAGCAATACCACCTTCCTGGAGGTGTTTAAGACACGGGTGGACGAGATGCTAAGGGGCATGGTTTAGTGGTTGATAGGAATGGTTGGACTCGATGATCCGGTGGGTCTCTTCCAACCTGGTTATTCTATGATTCTATGATTCTATAAGGCAGTCAAGATGACAGAAGACTCAAGCTCCACCAGGGGAGGTTTAGGCTGGACATTAGTTAAAAAAAAGAAAGGGTCACTGGAACAGGCTGCCCAGGGAGGTGTGGTTGAGTCACCTTCCCTGGAGGTGTTTAAGGCATGGGTGGATGAGGTGCTGAGGGGCATGGTATTGTGTTTGATAGGAATGGTTGGACACTGGAACAGGCTACCCAGGGAGGTGGTTGAGTCACCTTCCCTGGAGGTGTTTAAGGCACGGGTGGACGAGGTGCTGAGGGATATGGTTTAGTGTTTGGTAGGAACGGTTGGACTCGGCGATCCGGTGGGTCTCTTCCAACCTGGTTTTTCTGTGATTCTGTGATTCTGTGTGACTCGATGATCTGGTGGGTCTCTTCCAACCTGGGGATTCTATGACTATCTACTTTCCTCTACAGCTTCAGTTACAAACATTTTCTATCAATCAGAGTTAAACATGCATTCTCTACACATAGACATATCTGCATGTGCATCCCTCAGTACCCTTGTATACTTAAATCTCATGTTGTTTGCCATTCTCTGGCTTTGAACCAAAGTTCAAATTGTGGTTCAATTGTGAAGAAAGGAAGTTATAATTTCTTTCCATCCACCCCTAAGAGTGCAAGTATATATTTACAAGCTTATCTTAACAAATAAAGATTGCTAGAAATGCAGTGTTCATGAAGAAATTTTAGATACAGTCAGTAACTTGATTCCAGGAGCAAAGGACAAAAGTACTTGCCTGTATGGTTTTATAATTATATCCTTTAATCCTCCCAGACAGTGCCTGCTCTAAGGGTTAAAGTTTTTTCTTAGTGACATCTTGTAGTCTAAGTGCTACACTGTTGACTTTCTCCTAATGGGAAAAGAAAACTTTCACAGTCTCTAGTTATTTCCATTAAACAGAAAAAAAGAAAGAAAAAAAATGTTGCTTTGACTTCCTTTTTATTTTTTTTTAAGAAATACTAAAATCACCTAACATCTAAAAGAATGAAGTAATGACATATCTAGTTTGGAGAAGAAATAATTAAATGTAGCTGAAATATTGAATTTATAATTTTGTTCCTGCCTTCTATAACTTGTATAAATCAATCTATTTTCAGTTTTAGGTTCTGTTACCCTTTCTACAGATCAACCCAATGTAAATCAGCATGCAGATACAGAATGAACACTTTATATCGTCTTATTGGCTTCTGCTCTCTACAGAGTCACACAATACATAATTGTTAGTTACAAATGATTTTTTTGCAACATAACGAAAATTCAAAGTAGTTGTGTACTTATTACTTTTACCTTTTAATCTTCATTCGACATGACAGCAAAGAAATAGGTTTAAGGAACAAAATGAAATTAACCTTTTCTAGAAAGCAAGGATCAAGTGATGTTAATTCTGTTGTAATAATCCATCAAAATATATCATATTATTGCCATAGCTATCTTTGAAAGTCTTTATGTTTATAATGTTTCTGAATTACATAACAAAGAAACCTAATCTTATACACATCAGCCGAATACTGGTAAATGAGTGAACCAATGTTCTTATTTAAAGTAGTAGCAAATGACAGAGGTGAGCAAAACAGATAGTTAAGCCCTGAAAACTTGGGGACTAATCCCTGTCTGTAAAAGAGTCAATGTGACGCCTCTTAGACATGGTAAGCTGCACGCCAAGGCAGAGAGAAGATATTTTAAAATCTCTTAACTCAAGGTTACTGAACAGGCTTTCATCAGCTCATCCTACTAATTTTAATAACAAAAAGACATGCAACATCTAGATGAAGCAGTGAAAGTTACAGGGACACAGATATTTCTTTCGCATTTTCCCCCTGAATGTAAAATATAAACATTCTTCCAGGAAAAAAGAGTAATTGTCACACTCAGCTTATTACAAAAAGAGAGAGTTTTCATCAGCCACGCGATAAAGAAATGAGGGATAAAGAAATTAGATCTTTGATAATACACAAGTCTGGATCAGAGCTGGCCAAAGCTAAAATTTCTTCACTTCTTACTTTTTAAATTAATATTATTTAGAACCGCATAAGACATGAGAATACCAAAACAGATAACATTAAATATTTATTTTAAGAATAAGCTGCTTATTTATTAAACTTGAAAAAACTATGCAACAAATTCTTATGCCAAGCTTTCCCTAGATATACTCAATATTTTATGGATGCTGGTCTCTGACAGAGAGAGTTTTATTGCAGTAGATTCTAGAAGTAAGAAATTAATATCACTCAGTAAGAAATTTACAGTGCAATCAGGAGCAAGGAAAAGACAAAAAGCAGAAATTGATTTCACATAAACAAGCCAATCAAAAAATATTTCAGAAACCAACAATGTAATGAAACCCATACCTACCTACAAAACAGTTACAAGACTACAGATTTTTGTAATACAATTAGAAGTTGGTCAGGAGCAATACTAAACTTATTAACATTTCAACACACCAAAGTTCACTTTGTTCAGAGACTAGCAAACCTAAGACTGCCTCTTTCTGTTACAATTTCTAAAAATGTCTTCCTACTTGAAAAACTAAACAAATATCAAGAAGAAAGGTACTTATTCATACTGTTGCTAAAATTTCAGCAGAAAACTCTCAATCTGGGTAACAAAAACTATGGAAACATGTACTTGCATAAACTGCTCTTCCCAACTGCTCTGTATAGACGACCAAAAAAATTATATATTTATACAAAAATTTACTGATATAAAGCTTCCCTGCAAACAAATTTCTTCTTCAAAAGTAACAAAACTGCATGACTGAGACATAAATATGTCTACTGATAACTTCAAATTTGTGCCCAACAGCTTGATGGTTCCCACATATAAATCAGTGCAAAGAATTAACAAAGTCAAGGTTTCTAGCTTTTCATGATGCAAAAAAAAGAGCTTAAAAATGTTTTGAATAAAAGACAAATTAGAAAATAAGTAATTTAGAACCCTTTTATCTTAGCAACTGATCCGCACGTTTTTTAACTTAAGTGAAAGTATAAGGTTAATGAGTTAAACTGGGTAAGAAACAAAAGAACCCTGAGTTATGGAAAATATGTGTCTTTTCTATGCATATATATAGCTCTTATAGTTTTGGTCTACTTCTAAAAACATTGGAAAATCATATTTGTGATAACCAAGAGGAATTAATGAGAAAATATGACTACAGTATTTGTGGTATAAGCGGTCCTGGGAGACCTTGTTACAGTCTGAGCTGCTCTTTAGCCCTGTGCAAAGCTAATTGGAGTTGCTGTATACTGGTTAACAGATCACAATTTGAGGAAGTCAGTTTCACTAACCATACAGTGGGTGAAAACACCAAACATTAACACCCAAAATATTAACACACACCCCTGATAAGATTAAAAATGGACATAAAACTGTTTACATGGCTTCTTAGCATTTGACTGGCAGACATTTATTTGTCTCTAAGCAGTAAAGCGAACTCCTTACTGTCCTTCAAAACAGTATAACTAAGTAAGACCACTACCGGCAATCAAAAGGGAGCTAGGAAAGAACAAGAACACTAAACAAAAAATGAAGAAACAGAAACCTTTAATAAAGACGTATAAAGAGATCTTCAAAAATCAGTGTTTCACAGGTTAAATTCAGGCAGATAATAGTTGCTGTGTATAAAATAATACTGTCATTGGTTTTGATGACTTAAACATTGCTGTGGAAGGCAATAATGCAACCTCTCCCAACCCAAAACCTCTTACTACAGAAGCACATACAGAATTGAAGAAATCGATGTAATATGAGGCCTCCTGCACTCAGGAGGAATTATTTGAAGGCTAAAACAGTGAAAGGACTTTTACTGAGAGATCTATAAACACTTGTAAGACCTCATAACAATAAATTATGAACCTCACATGCTGATACATATTCTTAATTCAGGATTATCTTTTATTGATAATTTTATTTACACTATGAACAACACATCTCTTTCAATATTTTTGTTTTCTAATACTTCATAGTAATAAGAAATATGATTTTTACTCGTCTTTCAGTTACCCAGATACACAGTTTTTACTACCACTTTAATATTCCAAACACATTAAAAATACGTATTTTAAAATTGTTTTTAATTTGAACACCAACAATTGCACCTATAAGAAACAACATTAATCACAAAGCCAGCGAAACAGGGCAAGAATTTCTATCAAAAGCACAAATTGAATTTGAAAAGTACTTTTATCTGGAGCCAATATGCAAAGTGTCACTGATTATACATGTTAACTCCAATTATCTTAGGTCAGTCATTAAGTTCTGATGAGTAGGGAGGTATTCTTTAGAAAATCAATGTCATTTCAAATTAGGTTCATCAAACAGTTTTGTCACTAACAGCGTAGGAAAACATATAAGATTTTTTTCCATACTGGAACTCACAAACTACAGAGGCGAAAGCAAGCAAGTCCCACAGTGTCTGCTTTTGTGCTGAGCTAGTTAGATGCAAGCAAGCTCCAATCAGAGCACTACACAGATAAATTAATCTGCACCATGCTTAAGCTATTTTGCCCTGTATTTCAGCAATAAATATCTATTTTCAAACATTTATTAGTAGTCTTATCTAAAATTAAATGCCTTTATAATTCCTGTTATCATGACTGCATGTAAACCCAGCAAGTAATTAAGCCAAGAAAGAAGAGATTTAGCAAATTGTTTAATTCCACTATATGATATTTACATTTAGTAGTATTCCAGATGGTCTTTGGCTCCTTTCTGACTTGAAGAAACTAGATACCATAGTGGAATTAACAGAAATAAACAACTATGAAAAATAATTTTATTCCAAAGCCTCTGCGGATCTGATTTTTTTCAATGCTATCATGCTAAAATCCAGAAAACAATTAAATGATATCTCTTATTTTTTAAGAACTTTGAAATATTTTGGAATCCAGATTTGAGATTAAAAACCCCATTTGATACAGCACTTCAAACACAGTTTCTTAAATCCATTGTGGTAGCTTGTTTACTATCATAATTAAAACCAAGGAACTGTTAATTACCAGCAAGCCAATGAGCATTATTATGTTTTGTGTTACAATAACAAATAATGGCTTCCTTCCTGCACTGTTTCAGTTGTGCCCTTTCATGAGAAAACTGGTAAAGTACTTGTTTTACAGGCATGACACAGCTGGATTACTCTGCTACATCAGGTTGCTGGTGTAGAAAATGCATTGCTTACATGTTCCCTCTTCACACAGTTAATGTCATGATGGATTTTCCTAAGACAAGTGTAAAGGTACCTATTATAACATTACCTCCATGCAAACCCAAAACTGTAGATTGAGAAAATAAGGACTGCACAGTAGCTATAAACAGGATCAGGAGTTGGTAAATTGTAGATTCTATGCACCTAAACAAATATCTGTGAATTCAAACAAGGTACTCAATGTACCACTGCCTCATTTAAATGTAAAGAGAGGGAGTGGTGACATTCATATGTTGAGTGTGTTCTGGCTGAATCTTTAGATGACATAACAAGTAATTGATGCTGCACATGGAAAGAAGTTCAGAGACAGACCACAACACATGCTGCAATTTCAGAAAAGAAGATGAAAAGAAGAGACAGGACAAGGGAAACTTTAAGGATTGCTATAACTCTCCCTCCCAGCAAAGAAAGACTGGGCTTTGAAGAAGGTAGTTTTACTTCTTTCTAGCCTTTTAGAGAGTATATTTACATGCTTCAGGTATCAAGATTTATCCTGGATTTACAGTGGTCTCGGTTTTGATAGACCTTTTCTTTTTTTTTTTCATTAATGTGTAATATATAGAGTAAGAGTATTCATAATCCATTTGTGTTTATTGTTCCAAATTTAATAGTGAAAGTAAGAAACTCCTATAAAAATGAAAAAAACCTTCATGTGGTATTATGAAAAAAAAAATATTCAGTGTACTTGTGACCTCAACAAGGACTACACACATATGAAAGAAGATTTCACCACATTAACTGCTTGATTTTCATAGCGCAGAGGTTGGCAAATGCTTCACTAAGCTTTGCATATAGGCAGCTAAACTAATCTATTGAGATTTACTCTTTGCATTACTGACTTTTTTCTAATCCAGATAAAACCATAAACTCTACCGGTTATTCTTCTACGTATACCTTTTAAAGACTGCCCTTTCCTGAAACAACAGTGCAGATCATCGTCAATCGGTGATGTGGACTGTGCGTGGCATTCATCAAGACTGCTAACTTCAAGAAAACAGCAAAACCTGTGCCTCAGAGGTTCATCCTACAAATCTATTTTTTTTATTGTACTGAGGTGATTAAATATTGGCCAAGGCTTGATTCTGAGAAAACATAAAATCCCTATATAAAGGTTTGATAAATATTCTCAATCATATTCCTAGGAGCAGTAGAATTGTTAAGAGTCATCATGATCTAAGTTTCTATGAGATGAACAAAACTTATAGGGAAATGTAACCTCTTCCATTAGAGAGTAAAAAAATGAAAGCCTTTTAAAGGACATAAAGAAGCTTTCTACAAAACAGTTCTATCAACAGATCTATCTTTCTCCTCTAATGCTGAAGGACACTCAAGTTTGTAGAGAACTTCTGCTTACATAAAATTAAGATAGAGCAGCAGAAAAGCCAAGATAATAAAAAAGGAAAAAAAGTAAATCCAGTACTCATAATTCATATATCTTTGGAATTGATATGGGGTCTAATTCTTTTCATACTTAGAGAATTAAAGCAACTTGGTAGAACTGTTACACTAATTTAATGCTGCTGATACTAGTAAAGCTGATGAAAAAAATGCATTTCAATGCTTTTCGCGGAAATGCTATGAAGAAAAGAGATTAAAGAATGTGAACAATAATTCAATTCGACAGTTCTCAGGCAAGGCCAGTACACTAAATTCTCACTCAAAGAGTAGCAACACATCAAAACTCATATGTGAAATTGATATAATTCACACATGATACACCACCAGAATTTTTTTGGTATACAAATTTTAGCTGAGGAAAAAAAACCTCTATGCTTACTAAAATCTTAAAAGTCTTGATTTGCCAAGAAGTACTATATAAATCCTGATAAGAATCCCAAGGTTTTTAGAAACTTCACTTTAGCTTAGTGAAGATGCACTGAGATAGCAGACTTTTGCAAAAAAAATGCTTAATGGCAAATACCAGAACCTCTTCATGAATTGCTTTCCATTAGGCTGTCTGGCTAGCATTTCTGTTACTGGTACACTGCTTGGAGAAAGCAACAACAACAAAAAAAGCTTGATGATACCATCTGTGCTTTGTATGAAGTAAAATTGCCTCCTTTTAACTCAGAGAGATACTAGCAAAAATACTTATTAGAAACAGAAAGAGTAGTATTTCTTTCTATGTGTCTTAACCGTAACAGATGGACAATTGTATTCAGTAAGTACAGATTTTAATACCACCTACTAATGTATGAACTTCAGATAGTATTATTCAATTATTAGAAGTTCCTGACAGAATATCTTTACATATTATCTAACTGGAAAATAATCTGGCTAGACAGAATACTAGGATATACTGAGGCCTTTAAAACAGTACTGAGAAAACAGCAGTTTTCAGTAGCTGGAAAATTTGTAACTGAGCAACTACTAACAGAATGAAATGAAGGAGTCAGAAAATGCAGTTTCCCAGTTATGCAGCAACATGAACTGGCTCTGGCACCTCAAACGTCTTTCCAAAATTCAGAAGTCCAACGGCACAAGATTATAAATTAGCTTAAGCTAATGAGATAACAGTTGCTTTAAATAATAAGATACAAGTAAAGAAAGTTTTTTCAGTCTCTTCTGTCTTAAGGTCCCCTGAGTCTTGTTGAGATTGCTTTGTTTTTGTTAGGACATTGGGCATGCTGGCAATCATTTATGTATGATGTATCATACCATTGTTCATATTTTTGTAAAAGAAGCATCACTCAGTGTTATTTGCCTTCAGTTGCATCTGCAGACAGTGTCACCTCATTGGCTACCCCAAAAGCTATCTAGTTGTTAAAATGCAAAATGTAATTGCCACCCAAAATAGGAGAAAAAACCCCTGAAGAACAAGTACAGGAATTTGATTGAAATTTTATTAATTTGATACTTTTTTTCCCCTAATCTATTGGAAGTATTTAACAAACCATTCACCTAGCAGTTCATTACTATCTTCTAGCTGGGTTTCTCTGTTCATTGATGTAAATATCCTACATCTTGACAGTCTAAGTTTAAACAGTCTAAGTTGTCTTTCTGGCAAGCCTCAGCTAACTTTGCACTGAAACAGAACAAAAATAGTCATCTAATTCCTTTACAGCATCTCAGCTATGACAATGATTATTATGTTCAGCTGCAAGACAAGTAGAAACAGCTTCAAATGATTTCTTAAATTGATCCAACAGGATCCACAAGGGTGCAACTGTCTAAACCATTAGAAATTATGTAGTCAATTAAAATCTACATATTCAAAAAGCCAAGGAAATCTACATGGGTTGTATTTCTGCCTCTCTAGAGAACTCAGGAAAGATTTCTCTGATGCATTAATAAACCATTATTGGTAACTATCATTCCATAGAATTTTTAATGAACTATTATTAATAAGAAATTAAAAAAAAAACTAGGAAATCACTTAACTGCAGGTCTGTCTTTCCCTACCTTCATGTATTAATACATTTACACTAGGGTTAGAGCAAGCCACATGCACATTCATTACATTCACAGCTTCAGAGATATTCCTTTTCATTCTAAATATACTGCATTGAAGTAAAAAACACTGCTGATCATCAAAGCTTTCCAAGGAAACGACAGTGTTACCATATTAGTCTTAGCTCTAAAAATTGCTAGTCACTTAAACCAGGTCAAACAGAGTTGGAATTGCCAGTCTCTCTGTGTAAGAACTCATTTGTGCATAACAGTAACACAGGAACATTTCTTCACTCACCAGGGAAGTTGGGTGGAAAACCACAGTAAGTAGTATGTGTCTTGATAAGAACAGAGGGGGGCTAGAAAATGTTATATATTTTCCATATGTGCAACTGAAAAAGAAATCACTGCAGGAATAGTTCTAAGATGACATAAACTCACTTTGCACTTTTATTTCCAGACAGCTAAGCAACCCAGACAGCACAAGCATGGTGATGGTCAGCTGGAAAAAACATGTCCACTATTCAACACAATGTTTCAGTTCATTAAGAAATTAATTCAAAGAAGACACTGTTTTCTGAAGACTCAATATCTATTGTATTCTAAATTCTTGTGCCTGCTACCACATTTGCTGTACTTCATTTGAAAAACTGTAAGGAAAAAAAAAAATCTGTAAAATAAAATAAGCATATTCTGTACTTTAAGAACAAAGACTGTCAGATGACACCTCATTTTCTGTAGCATCCATAGTGTACTACTAGTAAGATACTCACAGGTTACACTGACAAAGATAATTGGAAAGGATTATGCTCTCATTCTCTCAGTGATGATTAAATTACTGGTTTTCAGGGTTAACATGGAAGCCTCAAGTAATTCCTGGATTTCTGGCAGAACACATAAGGAGTTTGCTACTTATTGCTAGACATAGTTGTAAGCGTCGGTCAAAGGATCGATTTCTGTCTCTTACATTTTCTCATTTTTAGCCTCAGAATTTGACTGTATAAATCACAAATGTAGGCCTTAGAAAAATGGCCAGAGCTGGTGCAGAACGAATGCTTTGTACCTAACTACATGTACCTACCGCCTTATCTCAAAAATCCCTTCAAGCCTCCCTGTTCCCTACCACTGTGAAAGATCCATGAAGCAAGGAGGAAAAGACAGGAAGATTAATGACGGGACTTACCACAGATCCATGCCCAAGAGAGCATGCGTGCAAGGTGATGATGACTACTGGCCTTCATTGGGAGACCCCAGGTCGGCCACTGCAGTCAGAAGGAGCGCATGCGCAAGGCGGGGAGACCTGCAGACACTCCTCTCTTGGCATGTGTGGCCTGCTAGGTGGAGATTGGCACATCTCCACAGGCAAAGGTGGGTCACAGGTGTATTGACTAGCATAAAAGACAGCTCCGGAGCAGCTGAATTTGAGGGAACAAAGACCAAGACAGAAGAAGACCCCCCGACCGTGGGATCACCTCCATCAAAGACCAAAACAGCAGAACGCCTTCTGGGCCGGGACTCCTAGAGATGCCGGACATCTGTGGACCCATGGTAGTAGCTATAAACCCCTTTCCCTTCCCTCTTCTCCCCATCTCTTTCCTTGTTCTCTTTCTCTCACTACCGTAAGTTGCTTTATGAGCACAATTAATAAAGCGCCAGTTTATATTGAAATTTAACTCCCTTGACTTGTTGAATTATTGCCTTTTTCCCATTGCACTCTGAAATCATAAATGAAACAAACCATCATGCGTCCGCTCATAAGTGGACCGTGACAATAGTCTAGTAACAACTGGATAAATGTCTCTTACTAACTTGCCTATATCTGAGACAGAAAAAGGAAATTTGAGTTTATATTTGTATTTAGATCCCAAAATTTACAGGAGGCCTGAAAACTTGTTTTCTACATGCAGTATTGGAACTGCATTAGGAAGTGGATGGGCAACCAAACCAATTCACGCAGCACAAGCAATGTGTTCTTGTTCAGACTTCTTTGAAAGCTGAATTTCTACTTGTTGCTTCAATTTAATTTTTTGTCTGGTACCTGCTACTTCAATATCAAGTACACAGGATGAGTCTTATTTAGAGAGAATGTGCCTCCACAGGGAAGAAAAATAACACTTCTCCAAAAATCATAAATGCAAAATTATTAATTTTGAATCTATAACTCAAGGTTCGATCCTCTGTGATGTGGCCAAGAGCAGTAACAGGCCATCAAACTGGCTCAATGACAAATTTAATTACCTCCACTACCGGTAATTTCAAAGTGTTGATGAGATCTTAAAATATTTCCTTTACTAATCAGCATCACATGTGCTTACAGAAATGCATTTTAGTTAATGTTGGTCTTGAGCATATGAGGAAACATGTACATAAGTGATATAACAGGCTAAATCTATTGCTTGAGGCCAGGCATGGGATTAATTAGCATTGCTTAACTGCCTGAAGATAGGATACCAGTTTAATCTAAAACAAATAAATAAGTACCAAATCGTGACACAAAAAGCAGAATCAGATACTTCATATTCACACTCTAGACAGTTGCTGCGGAGTTGTATTTACAAAGTTTTCTGTCAGGAAACTCCATTAACAAGTGGTATTCTAATGCCTTCTTTTTTGACTTCAGGAACTTCCAGTTCAATCTTAAGTATAGAAAAGACTTCACTCATTTCCTTCTGGCATCAGGATGAATTCTTCAAATATGTAACTGAACATCTGTTTAGTATTTCTACTGGTTTAGTTGAAAAGAAGATGACAGTAGTTCTACTCAAATCCCCCATAGCAAACCCAAGTGGAGTATCAGCAAGCGGAGCTCATGCACATTGAGATCTTTCTCCTCCATCGATTTTAATGTGACCATACTCTCCTGTTTGACTTCTTTGTGAGGCTCTGGCAGAATCAGTCCCTCTACTCTAGGCACTTCAAGATGTGATTCCATCCACCACCACGATGAAACAAGGTCTGAGCATCTCTAATCTAACTCCACTCTCTCTAATCTACTGAATAAAATTTACTTATTCTGTGACAGGGTTTGGACCAGCAGCAAGACTTAACCTAGATCATTGCAAATGAATATCTCTATGTTAAGTGGAGCAACCAGCTAAGTCACAGATCATGAGATCATAAAGAGAACAGGTTACATGTCACAGAAAAAGCAACATCATATCCTTTCCTGAGATTACATCAATCTATTATAGACTCCAAAAGACTAAAGGAATATATAACCTGGGCTGTCTCCAGTCACGTTTCTCAGCTGGACACGTTCCCAATCTAATATGTGGTCAAAAAAAATGGTGACCGTCATGGGTACAAAAGCAGATTCTTGTATTCACACCTTTGACTTGTAACTCAGTCACCATTGAATTAATTTTATACCTTGTAAAGAGGTTTTTGAAATGTTTGTTTCTCACAAATATGTTGTTTACATTTTTTAACATTACAGAGTAAGTTTATTTCTGAATCTTTCAAAACTGCAAACAATGCAGAAGGTGACTGACTGTTTTCTAGTAGAATCTTCCTATCTGACTGTTGTTGATTCCTGGTAACAGTTTGTATTTTCACTTAAAACTTTGTAATTGATGAATTTTGGCTGATAAAGATCTCCTTCCATTTTATGATACAGTTAGGAGCAGAAGGACATGCTCATGTTAAGAACACCGGTTCAGTGAGATATAAGAAGGAAAAGATCATTGAATCGGGTATATATATTTCACTTGAATGACCTCCAGATGAAGATTAACTTGTGTGGCTAAAGATTTAGATATTTCTGATAACATAAAGAGTCGGCCACTGTCATTGCAGCATCAAGACCTCTGAACTATTAAACAGAGTACTCCACATTTTACTAAGTCAATAAGCAGGCATCAATTTAGAAATTATAATGATTATGACATAATTTGCTGTCTTTTTGATCATGTTTAATGCTAAATTTTTCAGATAAAGTTTTTTCAATGTACTGTAAATATTTAAAGGTTGAAATGTTAGGCCTTCAAAGATGTATTTAAAATATTTTAATGCATTAATGTTTCTAATTAATACCATAGATGGAAACATACCAGATATCTAGAATATGCATATTTTTCTATACTTCTATTAATGTATGATTTTCCCACTTTTTGTGGGTGTAAGAATATGAGAACAATGCTAGTAGCATTATGCTAGTAGCAACACTGGGAGAGGAAGAAGTTTTACACGATCTAATTTCACCTCTCACTATCACTCCCCAAACAAAGCACTGCCACCTTGTCTATGTAAATTAGACATATACAAAGTTCATACAAGCCAGTCCACAACGAAAGGCTAATTTTCTCCTAAGGAGAAACC
Source organism: Phaenicophaeus curvirostris (assembly GCF_032191515.1). NCBI lineage: Eukaryota > Metazoa > Chordata > Aves > Cuculiformes > Cuculidae > Phaenicophaeus > Phaenicophaeus curvirostris. The sequence goes on along the minus strand of NC_091431.1, from coordinate 32,110,720 downwards.
CGTAAGTGTGACCACAAGGTTTTTCATGTCTGGGATGGATATGGTGGATGTCACGCTCTGTCTACAGCACAAAGAGCTGCAACTAATATATTATACAAGTTAACAAGAAATGGGTTTTGGAGCACTCAGCTTTCATCAGAAATAATTAATTTCAAAAGTATGTGACTTTCAGTCACACTGACTCAGACATTCTATAGGATTTCATAATTATTAGAGACAGTGTGAATCTTCTGTCCATATATTTCCTTGAATTAAAATCCAGATAATTAGGTAACATCAATTAAATGAAATCAGTCTTTGAATAAAAAGGTAGCTTCTCTCACAAAATGAATTTTAGTTAATCATATTTTGGATATAAACAACAGTTATTAATGGTTAATTTAGAAGAATAATGTGTCAGTGAAATGGATGCAGCATGAAAGGCATCCTACAATAATCCATAAGTCTTTATTACTGTAATATGCTGTTAGAATATTAATCTACATTCTTTAGCATCATGATGTAAGAAAGTGAAATATTGCTAACCAAATGCAAGTGAGATACCTAACAGAAATCCATGAGTCTCTTCAATTGAATCCAGACTTGAAGACTCTTCAGTCTTTTAATGACTTCTTCAGTGTAAGAATAAAGAAATTGCAATAAGCCTTGCCTATCAGCTGTCATTAGCTATCATAACTACCTTCAACTCCCAATACATTATTCTGAACCATTTTCTCTCTTCTTGAATATGAGAAATTATTAATCCAAGGTCTGTCCCACACAAAATACCATAGTGATTACAGTAACCTCAGATCTCAGTTTCTTGTGTATGTCTCTCATAGGCAGCTGGAGACAGAAAGAAATTTCCCTTTTCCTTCAGCAAGTTTCTTTTTTACCAGTGGTAACCTAGTGATTTCTAAAATGTCTCTACTTTTCAGCGTGATTCATCTGTGTGAGAAATGCTTGGATATAACTGGATAACTTTGCCTTCACTGCCACCATCTGGGCTCCTTACTTCAAAAATAAGACTATGAGCTGTGGCACAGGGATTTCAGGATGTCTCAATTCATACCTTCTTGCACATACTCATTAACAATAGTAGTATGTACTTAGACAGCACCTTTAGAAGAGATCTCCTTAAAATGGCTTTAAGATCTATCGGCTGGATTGCAGCAAAAATTTAAAACTAAAACAGAATTATTTTAATCCCAGAAATTAAGATGACCCTACATCATTATATAGTGTAAATTTTCACAATGATTTATGATTGCAGATGTGGACACGTCCTATTCCTAAAAGGTTACCAATTCCAAGTTTAGTTTAAAGTATTGAAAATTCACTGATGAGCCAAAATCCTGAGTCTATTTCTATTTTACCTAGTTCCACAGTTCACTGACACTTGTTCCCTTACTAAATATGTGCTTATGATACTGTTTGTCAAACATCCCAGAAGCTTAATCAGTTTGGTTTTTTTCACAAAAAAAACAAAGAGGCAATGGTAAAGGAGCCCACACAGACCTGAGCTATAGTAGAGTAATAGCTCTTAATATAGAACTCAGTGTCTCTGTCCACTTACTCTGGTTGTCTTAGAAAATTATCACATGCTGTAGCATACTCTGCGCAATGAGGAAGACAACTAAACCACTGTGGCTATAGCCTGAAATGCTTAGGATGGTATGGCAACTACTCTGAGGAATCAGTCTCTTTTCACCTTCTTAACTAGACAGTCTCCCTCCAGTCTCTGCTTAAACATGTGCCAACTTAGACTCAAAATTAGTTTCATTCATACTTATCCAGAAAAAATTTGTTTAATGTATGAGATGAGAAGATAACAGCTCAAGTCAGGTCTGAGGGACACTGAGGTTGAAACCAGAGATATTTGTCAAACACAGTGGAGGAGAATTTATGGGTCATATTTGTACATTGGGAGCATTTGATTTCCTATGCAGTGTGGAAAAGTTCCTTAATCTGCTAGGTCTGTTAGAAAAAAAGAGTCATAAAAGAATAATTCATGCCGACAATTGCTTAAAGGAAATACTAGGAAAACAGGTAAAGATCACCACACCTGTTGCAATAAATTCAAAGAACTAAAGCTTTTCACAAAAAAAATCTCAAAGTACTGAGGACAAGAGAAAGAAAAAAGATGCTTTACAAACATTGAAGAAATTTTAAAAATTGTTTCTCCTCTTATAATAGCAGAATGTAAGACAGAAAGAGCAAATGAAAAGAATATATTCCCTGGTTTTATATATAACATGGTTCTAAATTTTGCTTAGGCCTCACATAAAATGATTCAGTTATGATGTCAGTGATTTGTGTAAACCAGCAAAACCTCAGTCATTCAAACAATTCCTTGTAGACCTCTCAAACCAATTAATAACTTACCATATTTTGTAATCTCCTACAAACTCAAGTCTCAAATGGATGGAAAAAAAGTGATTTGTTTTCCTCCTTCCTAGAAAAGGGAGAGTAGGAGGAGAGATGTAACCTATGAAAGGTTTCTAAAAGGGCCAGCTGAGATAAATAACACACTGTGGTACTTTAATCAAGTGACAAGGAAAATAAACAAAAAAGACTAAATTAAGACATTGGGAAAACCCATACTTCCTAGTATAAAGATAAACGAGCTAATTAATGTTTTATGTAGGAAAAGGAATTCTCTAGGTTCAAAATGCATTTAATGTTTAAAAGAACACCTTTGGAGTCAGTAACATTAAAAATCAAAGATAAAACTAAGACTGTTTTGGCATGTTTTGAATCTGCCAGTTAAACAATCCAGATGTTAGACTGTATCTTATATTTGCCAAGAAAAATGCAATAGCATAAAAGAATTGTCAATGCAGATTTTCCCCTGCAGTTCCTTAGTATAGCCATATACTTCCCAACCATACTGTGAGGCCTAGTTAAAGCTTTTAGAGTTCTTTTTAAGACCTTATACAGGGTGAAAAATAGCTGCTCATAGTTCTGATCAAGCTCCTTATATTTAGGACAAATACTAACAAAAAAATGGCATAACAACGTAAAGTATCCCCAGAAGTACTGGAAATAACGCCAAGAAGAAAAAAAATCTTTTATCTTTATGGAATAATAAAAAATGGATTTACTGTTTTCACAAAGAAATTGTTACAAGTTAGATAGGTCGAAAATTAAAAACAACAAAGACTTTTCTTATGTTGAAGGAAGTTCAAAATACTTCTTTTCATTTTCTGTATAATCAACGTTTCTACACAGGTGACTATAGTTGCAAACAGATACACAGCTTCCAAAGCAACTCTATGAATAAAAGCCAGACAAATATGTATGAAAATAAATACAAATTAAATATTTAATTATTCTTTTGAAAATGTAAGTTGCTACAAAGTTACATGAAAGAATTTGTCAAATGTAACACGGAGCCAAAAAAAAAGGAATACGAGATGCAAAACTAAATTTATGTTAAATATTTTACATAACAGTTTTCTTAGTTGTTTTTTACTGTTGTTCAGTTCAAAAGTGAACTTCTTCCCAGTCCTCCAGAAAGACAACTCAACACATGAGCATGTGTTTCGTGCTGACACTGTAATTTCAGAGAACTGTGGCAGCAATTGGTAGTTGTGAAAGCAGCTGAAATTCTGAACCTTAAAAGATCTATCAGGAATGCATGAGACAGGAGAAAATTAATCCAGCTTTCCAAATAAGTGGGAAGTTCAATATAAATGATAGATGCTGCTTTCTGTAACAGATCAAAGGGCTTCAAGCTATGAATTAGAGGTTGCCTGCTTCATACAGATAACCCTCATGTGGGAGCACAAACACCCTTTATAATCCTCAGGAAAAGTCAAGATTCTAAATTAACCTCTGCACATTGTGTATCATACATTTAGACATGTGCCAGAGCCAATGCTAGTTTACTGCAGAAATAAATACAGCAAATATGATTTCACTTCTACATATGCCTTTTTGAAAATCAAAGACTCTTAACATCAGTTCAATTATTTCAGATATTAAAAATACATACTTTTAGCTCTTTCTGCAATGAAAACAGCAATGCAATTCGTTTTAAGTGTATTGAAAGCAGATGCCTCAGCTGTCTGGTTTTTATAGCTAAGATAAAATATGTCTTCTTACATTTAAAAACAGGAATATTTCTAACAGTATGGTTATTTCCTAGTTGAACTAAATAGAAAGCTTCTTGACAATAGTTTATGGTAAACGCTTAAGAAGATAATACAACACACCATGCCAAATAGTAGAACTTTCTCAAGCAACTTTTTGTGGGTTGTTTTTAAATCTTAAAAATATCTCTATTTTTAACAGAGCTGTGGCTCTTGTAATAAGTCAGAAAGGATCTTTTGCACTGAAAAGAATAAGTAATGTAACTTCATATATGTACAAAGTGTCTCAAAATGTGTTTGAGAACTGGACTGACAACTGGCTTCCATTAGAGGAAGTATATAAAGGAAACTGGGTCCTATTGGAGAGCTCTGTGCTCCGAAGGAGATGCATTTTGCCTGAAGCGGGGTATTGAAAACATCTTGTTTTCAGTGTTTGATGGCAAATTGTACAAATATCAAATGCTTCAAACAGTTCAGGGTATGTGGGGAATTATTACGTGAAGAAACTGTGGTATCCAGCTGAAAATGCATGTGTGTGTATATATATGTAATATGTAATATTTTTATATCAGTATTGTTGAAGATCTACAATTATACTGAGTTTTGTGTTAGAAATAAGGTAACCAGACATATTTATTTATTCAAAAAACTTCTGCAAAAACTAAAAATAACTCCTGACAAAGTATTTTGACAGAGATTTACAGCAAGAAATATAATTTTCCTTTCAACCTTCTGTTCAAAGAATCATGGAACGGTTTCAGTTGGAAAAGACCTTTAAAATCATTGAGTCTGAGTCCAACTATTGATCCAGAACTGCCAAGTCCACCACTAGACCATGTCACCAAGTATGACATCTACTTGTCTTTTAGACATCTCCAGGGATGGTGACTCAACCATCTGCCTGGACAACCTGTTCCAGTGCTAGACAACCCATTCAGTAAAGAAATCCATCCGAATATCCAACCTAAATCTCCCCACTTCACTTTGTCCTGTTCCTAGTTACCAGGGAGAAGAGATAAACACCCACCTCACTACAGCCTCCTTTTAGGTAACTGTAGACAGTGATAAGGTTTTCCCTCAGTCTCCTCTTTTCCAGACTAAACAACCCCAGCTCCCTCATAAGACTTGTGCTGTAAACACCTTCACCAGCTTCGCTGCTACACTCTGGACATGGTCCAGCATCTCTATGTCCTGCTGGTAGTGAGGGTCCCAAAACTGAACACAGTATTCAAGGTGCAGCCTCACCAGCACCAAGTACAGGGGAAAGGTCACTTCCCTAGTCTTGCTGACTACACTATTCCTGATGCAGGCCAGAATGACATTGGCCTTCTGGGCCACCTAGGCACACTGCGGACGTATATTCAGCTGACTGTCAATCAACATACTCAGGTCGTTCTCGTCCAAGCAGCTGTCCAGCTACTCCTCACCCAGCCTCTGGCATTGCATGACGGTGTTGTGACTGAAGTGCAGGACCCAGCACTTGGCTTTGGCCCGTTGATCCAGTCTCTCCAGATCCTTCAGTTACGCAAGTGTCTTCACAGAATCACAGAATAACCAGGTTGGAAGAGACCCACCGGATCACCGGTGTCTTGGAGCTAACCATCTAAAATTTTTTCAGCATCACAAAAAGAATGAATCTTACTTTGACTCTCACATGCAACCACATAACTCTTCTATTGTGCGCACACTCTGATGCAAAGATTATATGATCCAGGGCAGGGAGCATGTCAAATGCATACCTCCAGTCTCTATTTTCTTCCTATGTTTAAATGTCTCTCTTAGTTTGATTCCCAATGTTCCTTACTTTTCATTATCAGAAAGGGCAACAAAGCCTCCAGATAAACATAGTCAGCTCAGAAAGTTTAAGAATAGCAGTTATGAACCTAGAAAACCAAGGTACAGGAATCAATAAGGTACAAAAACCAGTGTACTATGTATCAGCACTGATCAATTTTGGTACAAAACAAAAAGGTAACACCTGTGCAGAAATATGGGACACACTGAAGGCCACAACTGTTCTTAACCAATACAATATACGTTCAAGCATACTCTGCATCGACATTGCAAATAAAGGACCCTTGACCTTCACCTAGACATCTTAGCCTGTTTAAGGACCGTGTTAGAAAAAAGAGAAGGAAAAGAAGAAAAGTCTGGATTAATATCTCCTTCCACCAGGGTGAAAGTTTCCCAAATCTATAACTAATTTGAATGCTACCCTTTTACTTTTTCAATCTTTTGGCCATGCCAACAAGTTAAAAGAATAAAAAAAAACCCCAGTGGTTCTTTCCAGCTTTTGATCAATGCACAACCAAGCTCGCTGTATTCTTCTCTTCTCACCTTACCACCTAGCAGTTTGCCCTTCCCTAAACAAGCTCTGGGAGAAGCTATTCTATTCTATGGTTCTGTGATATAAAGTGGTTTGGAGTAGAAAAATGGGGAAGATAACTGCTGACAAGTCTTCCTGCCAGACATAAAAAAAAAAAAACCAAAACAAAAACCCCTGCAATCTGACCTCCACGGCCTCATGGATTTACTTTGTTGTTTGTTCAGACTGATGGTGAATGATAAAGAAGTTTCCTCTGTCCCAAAGAAAACAAATCTACAGTTCATCCAGCTTCATACTGGGAAGAGCAAACTATTTATCTGCACTCTAACGAGGCAGAACTTAGAGAAGAATAAAGTGGCTCTTTCCATAAAGGAATACAGAGCCCACAACGCCTCCCTAGGCTGTTAAACCGTAAATTAATATGTCTGACCAAAGCTATCAAATGCCCAAATCTGACATAAAGAGAAAAACTGTTTTCCTTTTTCACTTGGACAACCTACAGAAAGTCCCCAATAACACAGACGAAAAGTCCAACTTGGTTAACCCCCTTGCCTTGAAAGTTTGAAGAATAAAGCTTGTCAGGAGATTTGTAAGACCATTTAGAAAGAAACTTTGAATGACTCCAAATTACAGCTGCAATTGTTCAAGTAAAAGTAAAAAAATGCCCCTACCTGGTATCAAAAAGTGTTATCCTCTTTACAGAGAACTGCAAGAATAACATTGTATTAGAACAAAATGCTTACAAACCAGATGTAACATTCCTTCTGCAAGACATAGCAAATAACACATTACCTTCAAAGGAGCAGAGAAACAATCATTCTACAAGTTCTTACCCTTTAATAACTCCTCCAAATGCCATTTATACTAGTAAGTCTTTGGATATGAAAACTACCTTCACATATGAACCCAAGTTTCTTGTGCTTCTGGAAGACCATAGGTGTCAACTCTAATTCTGTTCTTTTGAAGAAAAGACAACACATAATATTACAACACTGAGGCCTAGGAAGTGAAACATTTTGAAAAGAAAGTTAAAACATAAGAAGTGAAAGCCAGAAAGAAGCTCACTTGGTTTAGGCAGCAAGAACCTCACTGAAATGTTGCTTGGCTATCCTCCTTCTTCAAAAGCTTCTTCCCCTTTAAAATCAGCAATCCAAATGAATTTACCAAAATACAAGGGAATTTAAAAATGATGAGTCACACTCTGATATTAATTTTCTACTTTTATATTATAAACTGGGCCCTTTTTTTGTACATCATTACTACTTCAAATGAATCCCAAAGTGCTCAAAGCCAGATAAATCTGAAAAAATAGTGGACACAGGTAAACTGATGGATGTGATCTATCTAGACTTCTGTAAGGCCTTTGACACAATCTCCCACAACATCTTCCTCTCCAAATTGAAGAGATATGGACTTGATGGATATATGGTACAGTGAATAAGAAACTAGTTGGATGGTTGTATTCAAAGAGTTGTATTCAATGGTTCAAAGTCCAGATGGAGATTTGTGACGAGTGGTATCCCTCAGAGGTCCATACTAGGACCAGTGCTGTTTAATATCTTCATCAATGATATTGACAGGGAGACTGAGTGCACCCTCAGCAAGTTTGCAGACGACACTGGAAAGACAGGATATCATCCAGAGGGCCATGGACAGGCGGGACAAGTGGGCCTGTGAGAACCTCATGAGGTTCAACAAGGCCAGGTGCAAGGTCCTGCACCTGGGTTGGGGCAATCCCCGATTTCAGTACACAATGGGGGATGGAGAGCTGCCCTGCAGAGAAGGACTTGAGGGTGTTGGTCGATGAAAAGCTCAACGTGAGCCGGCAATGTGTGCTCGCAGCCCAGAAGGCCAACTGTATCATGGTCTGCATCAAAATAAGCATGGCCAGCGGGTCGAGGGAACTGATTCTGCCCCTCTATTCCTCTCTTGTGAGACCTCATCTGTGTCCTGTTATGAAATCCACAACATAAGAAGGATATGGGGCTGTTGGAATGGGTTCAGAGGAGGGCTACAAAATGATCCGAGGGCTGGAACACCTTCCATATAAGGACAGGCTGAGAGAGTTGGGCTTGTTCAGCCTGGATAAGAGAAAGGTCCGAGGAGATCTTATAGCGACCTTCCAGTGCCTGAAAGGAGCCTACAAGAAAGCTGGAGAGGGACTATTCATAAAGGCTTGTGATGATAGGACGAGGGGGAATGGCTATACACTGGAGAGGGGCAGATTTAGACTAGACATTAGGAAGAATTTCTTCACCATGAGAGTGGTGAGACACTGGCACAGGTTGCTCAGGGAAGCTGTGGCTGCCCCATTCCTAGAGGTGTTCAAGGCCAGGGTGGATGCGGACTTTGGCAGCCTGATCTAGTGGAACGTCCCTGCCCATGGAATCTTTAAGGTCCCTTCCAACCCTTACTATTCTGTGATTCTATGATTATATAGAAATATTTTCATGAGAAAAAAAAATTGCATAGAAGAAAAAAACAACTCGAACCCCCCAAAACCAGAAAACCCCTCTGAAAGGCTTAAGAGAAGAATACCCCAAAGTGGCACAAATCCTTCATTCTCCATGTTAAACAAACTCAGTAATGCTTCTCTGATATTTCAAGAATTGCTACAAATACTATGCACAGAAGGCCTTATCAGGAGAAGCCAACATGTGAAACAATACTTACTTCAGGGCACCCCAAACAGTGTATTTAGCTGCCACCTGGTGTGCATGACAACTCCATCCATTAGTAAGTTTTTCCTCTGGCCAACACTGTCACCAAAGGACCCTTCTGCTGTATTACTGTGGCCATACTATGACAGTCTCCATATTACTAAAAGATTCATTCCTCACTTAGACAAGTCGGTGCCTCTAGTAGAAGACTACCCACATCATGGCTTCAGCATAAGTGGATATCTATTCCAAAGTGAACATATAGTACAAGTCTCTCTTTTACACAGAATACACAGAAGCTATAAGCTGGTGAAACTCACGGTTACAAAGGGTCAGCTTTTTGCCTAAATCTGGAGGTTTTTAGATCTGAAGCTTGCAATTCCATTTCGTTTATTGTCGAGGGAGCAGTTAACCACAAATGAATTTGTTAAATTAATGCAACTATGAAAGCTGCTGTACCTCACTTAATAGTGTGTAAATTCAACCCTTCAAAACAGATATAGGCCCTGCTTCATAAATCAAAGCAGAAACAATTTCAGCGAGAACATATTACACATGGTCATGTTTAAAACAAACCTCAGATATGCATGCATTTTCACTAATTTCTGTGACCTGAGAAATACTGCCTTTCTCGTTTATACCTGTATATCATCATTGGCATTATCAAACAGCTGAACAAGAAACTGGGAAACAAAATTCTGAAATAAAGTAGAAATTTTGTTCAGCCTTCTTGGCTGTTAAAAATGTAACCATAAAAAGTATGAAGAGGAAGGGCAACCAGGTTTAAACATGACGCACTCTTATTTCTGGTCAAGAACAATGCAATTACTTTGTGTCCAGACAGAGGACAGATTACAAATGGCCAATCTTGCCATAAGGATTGTACTAAAGATTACATAGGCTAATATTGGTTTATGTATTCAACATAAGAAAATATTCTGGTCAATTATAAAACAGCTATGGATGCTTATTAAGTCACCACAGAATACATTGAAAGAAAATAATACTGAAGTGCGATCAAGCTAGAGAATCTAAGAAATAATGCTAATATATATGCTCTTGTAAATTGGGAGGAGTTTATATAATTTAACAGCACCACTGGAAGTTCAGGTACTTATGGTAAAATACTCTGAGATTTATGTATGTTCAGTAGATATCAAAATAAATAATTTTGATATAGTTTAATTTTCCACTCTCAGAAAACAGCTGCAATACATCATTACAAATTTCTGGCACAAAAGCAGAAAACCTGCAATCCTACAATTCAGTTGCAACTTTCATTCTCTGCTGGGCCAGCAAAAGCATTCAGAAACTGTCTTTTTGGATAGGGCACGGCTACAAAAGTAGCAAGAGATCATGTAGGGTAGAAAATGAGATATACTAAAACAAAGCAATTTTCAGTGATCAAAGCCTGTTACTACGTATAGGAATTTATCCTATATGAGAAGATGGCACAATTGTACTCAAATAATTTACAGATAATGCAATGTCAATAAAAGAAGAAGCAAGTATAAAATTCAATAAAACCAGGGTACATTATGCTTGTGATCCAAGTGATCACCTGAGTGGTGATCTGCTCATCACTACAAAAATGCTAAAAGAAAAACAACAAAATAAGCAATGTATAATATAAAAACTTGAATGTCTGTTTTTGGTGAATAACATAGCTGCTGCTCTTAAAATAACCGTTTTCACTTTGTGACAAAAGACTAAATTAAATAATTTGTTGGATTTCCTGGGTTGTCTGATACTGATCCTAATTTTGTGTATTCATCCTAATTTTCTCCATTTAATATTTTGATAACATTTGATTACCAAGTAATTAATTGATTAACAGAAACCTATATTTCTTTAATCACTAACAGTCCACAGAAATATAATGGTAAAATTGAAGAGTATTTGTACTCATATTTAGAAAGGCTATAGATTTGCTTGTTTGGCTAATTAAAACTTTAATGTGGGACATAAAACAATGCACAAAGATGACAAAATAACTTCGTGCTGCATCCTCTCATAATATTGTCATAATTGTAAAGGTACCTTGAAAGAAGGATAATATATAATTGATATAAAAATATGATTTTTTGTCAAAAAGAAGTGCAAATTAGAATTAATCCAGGGAAACATAGAAGATTAGTACTCCCAGGAAACACTGAAAATAATTTTTAAAATGTAACTACATTTTTATGAATATATGCAATTCACTGATATATAAGAAAGTATGACAGTAATTCTGATAGTAGACATTAAATTATAAAGTTGAGTTCTAACAGACATTCTTTTTAAAGTAATATCATTGAGGAGGGGCTGGAACTTGCTCTTTGTTGTATTTAATGACAGGCATTATTAAAAATTCCACACAGGATGGTTTCAATTTTTTTTATAATAATAAAGCTAAGGGATAAGACTTAGATACTACATCTGTTTGATTCTTCAGTGCTAATCAAACTGATTTATTACTATGACTATCTGAAAACCTTTTTTCAGTACAAAAAAGAAGCTGACTTAAAAAATACCTGGTACCAAAACACCAAGCATGAAGAAACTACCAAGAAACTATAAAGAATAAAAACGCAAACAAATGTTTGCAGTAGTTCTTTTAAACATCAGCATTCATAACACTTGACCTTTGTTTCAAAAAAATCAAAGATATAAATTCAAAAAAAATATAAATATAAAAATATAAATATAAAAAATATAAATTCAGCTTAGGAAGGACAGCTGTACTCAGTGCCACAAAGGTACTGTATCTGGCACTCTAAAGAAACAAATAAACAAATTTAAAAATTGTAAAATTAAGGAGACTTTATATTTTCAATGCTCACAGTTTTTTAATACTGTGTAAAGAAATAAATCAATAATAAAAAATACCATATTTGTTTAATGTTACAGACTAGTGAACAGTTGAAAGATAACAGTCTTAAGTTATCAGTTCGGCACCTTCTGACTTCATAAGTAAATTAGTTTAAACTGATCAACAATGGCAGATGCTTATCTGAAGAACCTTAAGTCTTGCTTTGCCTTATGCTTCTATATCCAGCTTCACTTTTGCCTGCTCTAAATCTCTGTAGTTAATTGTCATTGTGCTTGCAATTTGTTCAACTCACAATAAAATCATTCTTTGTGAAATTGCCACAGTCCACATCTGTTTATTTATTCTTTAAATGCTTAATATTGAAAAACATGCATCACAAGACAGTCACGCTTAAGAACTTCCCACACACTGTCAGTAAAGAAAAAAAACCTCATGCCTTAGCCTGTTTTCTAATAACATGCAATCAGTAAGAATCCAATTAAATGTATACCAAGTTATATAAATACTTCAGTATGTACAGATACAGGATATCATCCTAACTCATAAGCAAACAAAAACAATGTAGGTACAGTCACATAGCACTATGCAGTGCTGTGCAGATGCAGATAAAGCACCTCAGTAGGACAACTCAGACACAGTGAGGGCTGCATTAATGTAGGATGTGATCTAGCTTGCTTGGAACACTGCACTGTGTCATATAAAGAGACTTCTCACCCTTGTAGTCAGAAACTGTCATGCTTTGGTGACTAGTATTTTCTCTTCGTAGAGAAACATCAGGTGAAGAAGTACAAATGCGAACCAACAGTATTTGAATAGTGTTTTCCTGCTTCCTAATTGGATTTTGCTAAGCCTGAACTGCTGTTATCAGATGAGAAAATGTACATTGTTGACTGTTCTGCAGATGATCTCAGGCATGATGACTTTGCCTCAGTTAACACTCTCAGTTCTTAAAACTGTTTTTTTTCAGTTCTCCCATCTTAACTCAGCTCTGACCTCAACCTTTTAATTTTATTTAAATTAAGTAATTTAAAATCAAGAGTAGTTTTTCACTAGGTTTTGGGGTTTGTAGTGATTTATTTGCAAGGAGAGCTATTTGCATTTTATATTGCCAGCAGAATTTCCAACCGTTTCTTTCTGCACTTTCTCACAAACAAGGGTCTGAAAATTGCTGCTGTACTCCTGAATGTGCAGTGAGGAAAAACAAAGAGGGCAGAAAGAAAGGAAAGGTTAGACAGAAGTGAGGCTGGGGAGGGAAAGAGGAAGGGAGAGACAGAGAAAGGGTAAAAGAAATAAAGGGGAAAAAAAGAGTGGTGAAGGGGGCAGAGAATTGAAGGTGAGAGAAGGAGAGAGAAGTGAGGGAGGGTGAGAGTCTGTATGGTAGGAAAATAGAAAGCGGAAGATGGACCCATGTAGCAGCCATACATATTTTAAACATATTAACCACTACGTGACTCAAGATTTCTGATCATAAACTACTTAGAAAATTGTCATGCTCCACTACATTAATTTTCAAAAAATTACTTTTAAATATCCCCTCACAAGCAACTGACAACAAAACTTCTATTAATCACATCCTTCCCTGTTTGGAGTTAAAATTTGTATTTTATGCATAAGAAAAAAGAAATATTTTTTCTGACTTTTCTTGTAAATCACATCATGCCCAGAAGTACCCAGGAGTTCATTGGTAAGTCTTGAATAAGTAAAAACAATTTATTACTTATGGTACTATAATTGTGATTCCAACATCTGTTTTCTTTCTATATATACACAAATTTAGAATCTTCTGCAGACTAAAGCAGAGAAAAAGGGCAGGTATTTGTTGCTACCACTTTGTCAAATATAAAAGCAAATACAACAATAAGTGAAAGAATATTTCAGCTTCTTACGGAATACTCTGGAGTAACCATTATGATGCAAGTTTGATGGGAACGGTTGGACTCGATGATCCGGTGGGTCTCTTCCAACCTGGTTATTCTGTGATTCTGTGATTCTGTGAAGTGAATCTCATTCACCATCACATTCGTAAAACTATGATGTGTGATGCATAAGAGGTGATTTCTACTGTTGATTTTTTTCACATGGCATTCTGTTTCCTGCTCAGGAAAGCGGTTTCAAAAATGGACAAAATCAATGCTAGACAGCTTTTTAACAATTAAATGGCAGTTTGAAGGTACTGGGTTTTAGCCGTCTGATACAAAGGCTAAGATGGAGAACTATAACAAACTTCCAGTATGTCAAATATATATGATCTGTGGAAGAAAAAGATATCACTTACAACAAAGACTGGTTTTCTTATGTTCCCCCACCTTACTGTCAGAATAGTTAAGTCCTAAAACAGGTTCCCTAGGAAGTAGTGTGGTATAAGAGTTTAGATAGTTTTATGATGAATATTCCCAGTACATTGATAACTGCCTCAGAACAGAGAATGAATTTCAAATAAATTATTAGTCTTCCAGATTTACATTTTTATGATGCTATAATTTTCATAAAGACTTCTAATTTCATCTCCCAAGATGGGCTAACTGCTTTCTTCTCTCCTTTCCTTATTATGCAAAATAACATTTGGGAGCAGAAGTTTTGAAAACTTCATCAAAGTGCAACACATTCACTTCTAGATAAACTACAGGTAGCACACTGAACAACACCTATCTTCCATAACTTATCATGGAGATCTTAAAATTAAAATTATTACCATATCCCATATTTCTCCCCACCATATTCCAACGTCTTCTACATGCCTGTAACTGAACATATTCGTATCAGGTAACTAGCATGACATATATTACATCATTCTAACTTCCAAGACAAAAGACTATACTTAAGTTTTTGATGGTCCTGTTTTATTTGAAGTGGAAAACTGCAATGAACTAAGAGTTTCAGTATTTCATTGTGGAAGTGATCATTCTTTACATGTATGGTTTCAGAAGCTGTTTTATCATATGCACTTAACATCTAAAAAACGTCACACTGCTTAAAGTCACAGAAGACAGTTCAAATCTGAGGATGTCATTCTCCTTTATAAACTAAAGGAATATTAAAAATCAGTGCAATTTTTTTCAAAGAAGTATACATTCTTCAACACTGAAGTATCTGGAAATGTGTAATAAACCAGAACAGGAATCCACTGGCACTAGAAAGATAAACTTTCTATTTCTAAATACTTGAAAAATCACATAAAGGTCAAAACCAGAAGTAACTGTGCATCAAACTGCAAAAGTTTTATTGATTTAGTTAAATTAAGGTATTTCTTTTACCAACTGACAGATATATGTTAAATCACACATAGACCTGTTACAGCATTTTAGCTGAGTCACAATCAGCACTGTGCTGGTAAACCATAAACAATTCTTCATTAACATACATAAAAGACTTAATATACACAACTTTCTGAGTTCATTATAAATTGTAATGAACACAGCTTGGACGAGCTGTGTGCAAGAACTAATATGCACATATTCACCTCTTTATCTGCTACCACTGCTCATTTGAATTGCTTGTAATCCAATTTAGCATGCTTTGTTTCCGGCTTACTTCAAATGAAGCACTCCTGTTCCCCTGTCCTAGAAAATCCCTGAGACCACTTTGTCCTCAGTTATTTTTCTCCAGAAGTTCTGAATGTCCCTTAGCATTGGGATTTTAGTGATCATATCTTTTGACACCTTCTCTTTAATCTAATTGTATTTTACTAGTCGTTCCCATTTCTAGTTCTCAGTCATTTTATCCTCTGTTTTTGTATAAATTCATTCACTTGCTGGCAGTTCTCAAACCTACTCCTGCACTTTGTTCTTTCTCTGCTAGTTTGTTTTGCAAAACAGAAGTCTGATGTTACGGAAATAAAATTCAAGGGAGATGATAATACTTTATTCTGCAAAACTTCCTCCTTATTCAAGGTCAGAAGTTTCCATTCTGTGTTGGCTCCTTTGTCCATACAAGCTGTTAAAAAGTCTAGTTGCTTATTTGTTATCGCTTCCATCTATTTTGAATCACACATGTTACAACATGAGGAGTGGCTGAGAGAGCTGGGGTTGTTTAGCCTGGAGAAGAGGAGGCTGAGGGGAGACCTCATTGCTCTCTATAACTACCTGAAAGGAGGTTGTAGAGAGGAGGGTGCTGGCCTCTTCTCCCAAGTGACAGGGGACAGGACAAGAGCGAATGGCCTCAAGCTCCACCAGGGGAAGTTCAGGCTCTACATTAGGAAAAAAAATTTTGTGGAAAGGGTTATTGGGCACTGGAACAGGCTGCCCAGGGAGGTGGTTGATTCACCTTCCCTGGACGTGTTTAAGGCACGGGTGGACGAGGTGCTAAGGGGCATGGTTTAGTGATTGATGGGAATGGTTGGACTTGATGATCTGGTGGGTCTCTTCCAACCTGGTTATTCTATGATTCTATGATTCTAACATGCCACTTTCTGTCAAACTGTATTAGCCTTCAAAACAAGCCTCCTCAAAATTTTAGTCTGCTTTGGTTTTTAAAAATATTAGGAGGATCTGTTTAGCCTAGACTTTATTTTTAAAAATAATATCCTTTTTTTCACTAGCAGCATTGGGTACTATGCGTTTTTTGTATTTCTTTCCTTCAGCTTTCACTAGTCTCTCCCTGTACATATGCAAAGACAACTCTGTACCAGCATGCCAAGTAACCAATGTTTTCTATTTTTGTTCTCCCTACACACCCCCAAACTGCCAGTGTATCCAGAACATACTGTATGTACTTAAATAGAAACAAAAAAATTCTGCTGTTCTGGTAGAAATGGGAGTCTAAAAGTGCCCAGTCCACAAAGAACTCTGGCCCCATTTCCTTTTGTCCTGACCTACCCATCTCAGGTCTGTGAAGCCTTTCCATACACAGGCCTCCTCTTTTGGGAGATGGTGACAGTGCCCCCTCCCACCTTCTCCAGCAAGATGTCACTGGGGAAATGAAAAAAGCAAGACTCCCTTCAGTTACTGCAAACATAAGGAAGCAAACAGCAGCCTTCGTTTAACTTCTCTCCAAACGAATGCATCTGCATTTTGCAGCAACTTCTACTCTTGCAAGACAGATAAGCAAGGATGGCAGAGGGAAACAAGAGGCAATGTCAGACAACGTGAAAAGGTGTTCTCCTCAGCAGCCAGGCTTGATTTTCAGAAACATCTCTTCCATAGTGCGTTAGTGTACTTTACACATTGGTTTGATTGAGACAAAGTTTTTAAAGGCTGGAATAATGTTCCTTTTTGTCTCGTACAGCTTTGAGGAAAGCACTTAAATTATTACTAATTAATAACAACCACAATAATAACAACAAACAATGATAAGTGTACTCTATGGATACTGAATGTCTCTGCAGGGACCCCATGAAGTCATTAGGTCTCCTCCTTCATAAATATTTAATAAAGATTTGATTTCTAGGTACTTCCAATGTCTAAAATGTTGTCCCGAAAAGCCTGTGAAAGGTCAGACCAAAGACAGATATTCCTTCTGCAAGTTACAAAGTCTGAGCACTTTATTTCAAATGATACGTGCTATTATTACAACTGTGTCTTGAGTAGTGGATTTAATTTTGTATTTCATCAAAGGAGACAGACCATTGTGTTGCTAGTACATGGTTAGAAATTAATTATCTGGTTAATATTTTAGACAGAGATAACCATACTGCAACTTAGATATTAGAAGTGTAAGTTGGCATACCTAGATGTACAATTAAAAGGAGAGATCGTGAGGTGGCCACTATCCAGTAGTATTTTTAAGATCAACTCTGGGGATGAAAAGTCAATCCCGAGGAAGCCAGAGGCAAAATCAATATTTTACTGTTCTACACAAACATGTTCAACACAAAAAGTACCCGTAACTCATGTGGCACATCTGAGAACTGTATACAGCCTTTGGGGCAGATTCTCTGAATGGTAATATTGCCTTCAATAGGAAAAAATGGTGTCACACCTTTTTGCCTTTTTTATTGCTATATATGTGTTTGGTATACTTATGAGGTGGTGGCATAGGCCGTTTCAGGGATATCTGAAGCATTATAAATATAATAACTATAGAAATAAATTATTTTTATTTTTAACCTCTATATGTATAAAAATTTAGAAGTTTGAAGGCAATGGCTCTGAAGGGGTTCCTGAATACAAAATTATCCTACAGTACAAAGTAAATTAAACTACATAGTTAATAACACATTAAGATTTCCATAATTACATACCATTTATTATAGTGCATCTATGGCACATGATAATAATAATAATAACACAGTGATTCTTCCCTCCATCACCTTTTTTACTGTAATTTAAATAATCTTTTAAATATAAGTATTTCTTATATAATTTTTTAAAACATTTTTTCCCCCTGTTTCTTGCTCATTCTATTGTAAAAGTACCACCAGGCAGTAAGAGCCTCAGTGTGGATTCCCTTGAAGGCAAGGCTTTAACCCTTGAAGTTTTAAAGAGCGATAAAAGGAAGACTGCTCCCTCTAGTACTGTTCCACAGAAATTGTAAGGCTGCCTTAGCACAAGGTAGGCACGATACTGATCTCTCTCACACAGGCAGGAGATATTACAGGAAATTCGTTACAAAGTGGAGGAAGGGAGGGTAGGGAGACCATAAGTATGGCTCTGAAGCCCCCTCTGAGGAGGGGAAGGCTGTTATACCTGTGAGTAGCAAGACCATGTTGTTCCAGCCTCCCTGCCTCTGCTGACAGGACGTTGGGATACCTCTGTTCCTTCACTATCAGCGTCACTAATGTTCTTCATTACAAACTCAATACAAATTCTTACAGCCAAACTGAGATATATTTTGCTTAGTTCTGAGAGGGGGTTACCTCCTCACAAACACATACATGTAACGACACTAGGACACATCAATGTTATCAAGCACATTGAAGTTACTTAATACATTGAAGTTCTTTGAATCATCATGATATACGGAAACTCAAAAATCCCTCCCTGGTCCTGCTGTACAAAAAATGTCTGTACATTTTCTCCTAACCTATCTATCAGACTCATTATACAATTTTTATGTTCCCCAAGAACAAACACCTGACCTCTGCATGATCTTTAAGGCTAATAATAGACTTAGAAGAAGTATAAAATAACAGTATGAAAAACTGTAATTGCTTTGAATGTAAGCAAAAATGTTTGTGGAAAAGAAAAGACAATGATGATACATTTGCATCTTCGGATAAAACTGACTATCCTTATTGACCATAGTGTGGAAATCTGAACTGGCACAAGTGTACCACTTCAATCCCGTTAGACTCTGTCTTGCTTCCTCACCACAAGCATGGTTGGCATCTAGTATGACCTCACCTGTCATGTTACCCGATCCGGGACACGTGTTCCTGAATCCATTAACTCAGTCCAGCTCCCATCTGCCGCTGTGTCCATCCAGCCTAGCACCTTTTCCCTGTGTCTACTCTGCGGCATCAGTGGTAACACAGTCATTGGTGGGGGGGAAGGGGACAATTTAGCATATTTGCACATATTTTTTAATTTATTACTGAATTTATTTAATGTGTTTCAGGCAGGGTATCTGACTAGATAAGTCATGTGATCACCTCAGCTTTCACTGAGTGTACTGCTTTGATAGCAGCCCCGCATAACGAAAATCAAGGGCAGCTCCCACTGTATCTCGGAAGATAAGAACAGCAGACATTGAGACAGCACTGGCCATAACAAGTGCAGCAGCTACTCAGGCAGCTGCACAGTCAGTACCAGCACCACTTGTTACAAGTACTGTAGCCATGCAGGCAACTACCACTTGTATACTGGTATCAGGCATTGTGAGGACAGCAGCTACACAAACAGCTATCATGGATACTGCCATCCTAGTACCAGTTGTTGCACGTACCACAGCTATGCAGACAGCCACTCAACCAAAACCTGTGCCAGTGTGGCTGCAAGTACTGTAGCTACATTGAGAGCCACCAGGGAAATAGCAACTCAATCTAGACCAGATCCAGTTGTAACAAGCACATTGACAGCTAATATGGACACTCCTACTGAATCCATACGAGTGCCAGTGGTGGCAAGTACTACAGCTATGCAGACAGCTACTACAGACACTCCCAAATCAATCCATATTGGTGCCAGTACCAGTACTAGTGACAGGATGAAGAAATGAATGGAGTCCTCCATGATGAGTCGTAGAAGTGACTGAAAGAATCTGTGAATCAAGCCAATTTGCAGAAGTAAAAGCTATACAGCTAGCTTTAGGCGTTGCTGAAAGAGAAAACTGGCCAGTCCTTTATCTCTATACTGACCCATGTATGGTATCAAATGCTTTGTGGGGGTGGTTAAAGCAATGGAAACAGAACAACTGGCAGTGCAGAGGTAAACCCTTTTGGGCTGCCACATTGTGGTGAGGTATTGCTGCCTAAACTAGTCCTAAAAGTACACCATGTAGTTGGTCACATTTCCAAGAGCAAAGCCACTGAGGAACACCAAAGCAACCACCAAGTGCATAAGGCTGATAATGTGTTCTGAACTGGCAACATAAAGATGAATTATTTCTAGCTCAGTGGGCTCATGATACTTCAGGTCATCAAGGAAGGGATGCAATACACAAAGATGCTCCAGTCCTCTGAGCACCTTCATGGCCCTCCACTGCACTCTCTCTGGTAGTTCCTTGTCTTTCTCAAACTCAGGAGTCCAGAAGAATATATAGTGTTTATACACACACATTCTTTTAGTCCTTTGCAGCGTTTTTAAACTGTAACAGTCCAAATCTTACATCAAATGGATGTTTAAAATCCAGTCTCTCTAATCTCTTAATTCCTAATTTCACAAAGCTTAACAAGATGGAACTTGCATTATTTCAAATAACAGCACTGAAAATACTAAGCTGTAACTGAGTTATTGTTTGAAACATATGTATAACTTAGTTAAAAAACACTTACTGAACCAGCGTTCAGTCATATTGACTGGTTTGTTGGACAGATCAGTTTTACTGTGTGACTAAGGCACATATAATGTTTTTATTTATTTTATAATTTAATTCCATGCTTTGTAATACATAAAACAAATGGAGTAACATAAAGAGCCTCTAAATTCAAGTAGAATGATACCCACTTATTTCAGTCCTGTATTATGTAATGGCACAACTCCTTCAAAAGTTAACAATTTCCATTTAAGGACAACTGTTTTGTGTCTGGATATATACGACAAAAAAAACTCTGTAAATTAGGACATTCGAAAAAAATTGTTGTAAGATTTAGATGGAATATTCTTCCACATAGGTATTTTAGAATTAAAACCCAAATGGCATTTTGCTCCAGAAGATTGTTTCATAAAGACCTGATAAAGTTTCTTCTCAAAGCAATTAAATATAGATAATGAAATCTAAGAAATTCAATTCTGCCACTATGATAACATTCCTGCAAAATAATCATTAGTGCACTATGTTAGGCTGAGAAATACCAGTAGAAATTTTACTATAGAATTGTAGAATTGCTTAGTTGAAAAAAAGACTTTTGAGATCATCAAGTCCAACTGTACCTGTCCACTACTAAACCATATCCCCCAGGACTTCATCTACCCATTTTTTAAATACCTCCAGGGATGGTGACTCAACCACACCCCTGGGCAGCCTGTTACAGTGACTGAGAACCCTTTTGGTAAAGAAATATTTCCTGATGTCTAATCTGAACCTTCCCTGGTGCAGCTTCAGGCCATTTCCTCTTGTCTTATTGCCTGTCACTTGGGAGAAGAGACCAACACCCACCTCACTACAACCTTTTAGGTAGTTGTAGACAATGATAAGGATATGATCTGTGGGGTAAAAAAAAATGTACAATCTCTTAAGTGAAAAAGGACTTTTTTCATTATTTAGTAGATAATAATGATATTGACTCCTACATGAAAAAGACAATGCATTAAATGTTAAAGATGAATGTCCTTTCTTACGGAAATGTAGAACTATCACACTTCACTAACGCTAGAATCAAAAGGGGTTTCTTAGCTGTGCTTTCACAATATTAGGGCCATTTCACATGGTTATTTGATTAGTATTTAATATAGATTCCATTAGCAAGATCAGCCTCATCAACAGCTCTCTGCTAGTTTGAATAAGATCTTGAAGACAAGTGAAAAGTCCTCTGTTTAGGAACAAACAAATCTACATAGCTTCCATAATTACTCTTACACATCCACAATAGGATTATGAACTGAGGAATACAACGCAGGGAAAAACTTAAGAAAAAATCCCCTGTAAAGTATAATCTGCAATAAACTGAAGACCAATGAATACCAGGATGGTGTAAAACAGATACTCATTGCACAAAACTGTCTAACCTAAACACCTACAGCTTTCAAGAATTGCGAACTAATTCTTTCTCTTTATCAGTGCCACTGATAAAGAGGATCACAGCAAATCTGGAGCCTTGCACTTCAAAAAAGTTGTGGACCAATTGCTCCAGACACAAAAGAAAAAGAATAGTGATCAAAAGTCTGGAAATCATGACCTGCAAGGACTAAAATTGGAGGTTTTGGGAAGAGGCAATTTAAACACACTCAACCACACCAAGCCCCCCTAGTAGGAACAGGATATACTCTCTGCTTTTGATAAATGGTGAGGTGGTCTTGAGTTACAGTAAGAAATATTCAGTTTATATATTAACACAACCTTCCCAATGGTGAGAAAGACACTGCAATAGGTTGTCTAGGAATAAGGTGAAATCTCCAGGAAAGGAATTTTAAAGAATGTGACAGATCCATATACATCAAGATGCTTCCAACCGAGATTAATTTCAAGCCTTGTTTTCTCGGGCTCTGCTGCAGTCTACACACAGAAAACTCTGAAAACCTCTGTACAGTGACCACTGTCATAATATAGAAGATGTGACAGGGTACAGAACATTACTCTGCTTCTTCATCAGTGTTCTGGCCTCCATCAACTCACACTTATAAAAGACTTCCACAATCACTATATTATGCTGCAAAAGTCATAAAACATGTAGAAACTTTCCAATATTTGTTGATATTTTTAAACCACTCATGTTGCTGTAGCACAAGGTTTAGGAATGAGAGGTGGAAGGATTATAGAATTCAACAGAAAAGCGTGAAGCAGACGAGATGAGTAACATAGCAAGGTATAAAATGGCAGAGAAAACAATGTAAGCAGGCCTTCCTTTTCCTTATAACAGCCATTTGAACTGCACTATTCTTTTTATTTTACGTACTGTAGGAGAATATATTGAATCTAGATTATTTTAGTAACTACCCCACATTGCAAGTTAAAAATGAGAGGCAGGTCAGCTTTACATGCAGTGTGAACAAACCAACCAAATGTCTTGCTGCAGTGAAGGCAGACACAACTGTCTACATCTCAGCCAAACAACCCCTGTGTTCATACTACATGGCGTCTTTAGGACAGACTTCACCTCAGGAAAACTGTCTAAATATTAATCTCAGCGCCTCAATCCTTCCAATCCCTTTGAATTTGCCTTTAGAATAAACCCTAAACGAGGTAGAGCCCAATAGTCAATCTCACACAATGGTTATTACTCCCAAACCAGTTTTATCCTGCCCTTAAATCCCTAACAACTAGCCTATCCAGTTGAAAATACCCAGTACTTGCCACACCTATTTTTGCCTGCTTATACACTACAGCTGTAGATCCTAAGCTCCCACTGTTCACCAGCCTCAGCTACTGTCTTCTGATTGACTGACTACTTAAGTTACTGGAGTGTGTCACTGAGCCTGCCCCTAAGTTTATTTGTCCATTCAGGAACACAACACAAGGCACAGGCTAAACTCAAAAAGTTAGGCACAGGTGGGACTTCAGAGCCAACCAATTCTTGTAAAAGACATAAAATATTTCATTTTTCTCTGAATTATCCATTATTTGTTCACATTTCCTGCTAAGGAATGAACTTAAACTTATTGTTCTTTGTCTTCTAATAAATCAACAGAATCCTATTTCTTCTTTTGTCTGCAAGTAGCTATGATTCATTTTCTACTTCAGCCTTTCTTCAAAAATACATAAATCTACGCTAAGAGCAGCTGCCGGGACAAAACTCTGATGACTGGGCTGTTCTCTATAGGTTTACTTGGTACTGTGGTGAGTGCATTAGAATATCTTGTACGTTTTTGAATACAAGAGTACAAGAATAGCGGGCTGAAGAAAACCAGCATAGTGCTGTGATGCTGAAGTAAGAAAAAGTACCTGACAAGTTGAAGTAGTAAGCCAATCCAGAGATTAGGTGGTCAAAAGTTTAAAGGGCTTTATATATTATGGTTTAGAAGCAGCATCATAAATTGGACTTGATTAGTCAGGTATTGTTCAGATATCTTGTGAAAAATATCTTAAAAGATTATGTCAAAATGTGGGAGTATAGCAGGGATCTGAACTGTAATAAAAGCAGCTTTTCAACAAGAATCCACAGAAAACATCACGGAGTAAGAGCTTATGAAGCAGTGAGGTAGAACAATACCAATGAAACTTCAGATGAAGGGCTTTTACATGATGATTATTTACAGGTAAGCTTTTATAACCAGTACCTTCAGTAATAATCTTTTGTTAGAGGTTAGTGCAGTAAATAAATTATTGAATAGGAAGGCTGGTGAGTTGTAAAACCACTGCTTTTGAACAAGCAAGTTTCTATTAAAAAAACAATCAATTTTCAAAAGCAACATTAAATTGTCCTAAGTATAAAGCCTGTTTGACAAGTACTTGAGCTACGGCTGATACTCCATTGAAGTATCAAGAAAAAGCTGGTTTACCTATTTCTAAAACCAAAGTGCTCAAGAACAATACTCTTCCAAATGAATTACTGAGTACTAGCTTCATTCATAGTATTTTTCTTCCATCTCTGAAAAATTATTTTCCTTTTATAAAAAAAAGGCTCAAAGCCAAGAGAACATGTATTGATATTGCTTAATTTGATAAAGTATCTATGACGATTTTGGTACAAAAGAGAGAAATGAATTTTCACTCTAAAATAAATATACAAATTGAAAATTTACAATTTACAAGTTGAATAATGGGGCAAAGTTCTGGTCAAATCAGCTTTAATATTAGTTTGTTTATGTCCTATTCACTCTGCATGATAAAAAGTTTAAAAGAGTGAATCTTAAGACACTGGGTCTTCCTAGAAAAAAAACAGAGAATTAGACATTCATCACTAAAAAATTACATATTCAGTTAGACTGTTGCCATTTCTTAAACAGAGAAATTACTTTAAGTTTTCAAAGAAAAGCTGTATTCCTATCATATGTTTAGCTCTAAGAAAGTGTGTTTGAATAATATTAAGTGTAAAAGTAGTAGGTTTTATGACCTACATTTTTCAATATGGATTATTATTTGTGCATCTGCTGGAGGGTAGGGAGGCTCTGCAAAGGGATCTGATCAGGCTGGACCGCTGGGCTGAGTCCAATGGCATGAGGTTTAACAAGGCCAAATGCCGGGTCCTGCACTTGGGGCACAACAACCCTGTGCAGTGCTACAGACTACAAGTCTGTCTAGAAAGCTGCCTGGAGGAGAGGGACCTGGGGGTGTTGGTTGACAGCCGACTGAACATGAGCCAGCAGTGTGCCCAGGTGGCCAAGAAGGCCAACGGCATCTTGGCTTGTATCAGAAATGGCGTGACCAGCAGGTCCAGGGAGGTTATTCTCCCTCTGTACTCGGCACTGGTGAGACTGCTCCTCGAATACTGTGTTCACTTCTGGGCCCCTCACCACAAGAAGGATGTTGAGGCTCTGGAGCGAGTCCAGAGAAGAGCAACGAAGCTGGTGAAGGGGCTGGAGAACAGGCCTTATGAGGAATGGCTGAGAGAGCTGGGGTTGTTTAGCCTGGAGGAGGCTGAGGGGAGACCTCATTGCTCTCTATAACTACCTGAAAGGAGGTTGTGGAGAGGACGGTGCTGGCCTCTTCTCCCAAGTGACAGGGGACAGGACAAGAGCGAACGGCCTCAAGCTCCACCAGGGGAAGTTCAGGCTCTACATTAGGAAAAAAAATTTTGTGGAAAGGGTCATTGGGCACTGGAACAGGCTGCCCAGGGAGGTGGTTGATTCACCTTCCCTGGAGGTGTTTAAGGGATGGGTGGACGAGGCGCTGAGGGGCATGGTTTAGTATTTGACAGGAATGGTTGGACTCGATGATCCGGTGGGTCTTTTCCAACCTGGTGATTCTATGATTCTATGAATCTATGATTACTTTTGGCTGCCCTGTAAATACAATAGAAAAAGATGGAATTATTACTTTTTGAACAGGAGGTATTCAATATTGTTTGAAATTGAGAACATCTCAGTAAATTCCCTGAAGAATCATTGTTCAAAGTCCATGATGAATTACTAACAATTAAAAGATGACAGAAAGTATGACTGAACTTGTCATTGCTGACATAAAGGACTAAGCTAACACACCGACTCCAGTCCTTGGCTGCAATTTTGATCAGACTAAAATGAAATATTAAAACAAACTGCTTCCCCTGGAATACATTTTAGTTAATTGTCAGAGTTTGATAATTCAGGATTTTTCTTTTCTTTTTCAGTGGGTTGGGTAGGGGAAGGATGGGGAATGAGAAAAACCTCACAGCTTCCTCCCTCCTTCCTCTGTATTTTTTTCAGTCTTCCACTTGGAAAAGACTCAGACAATCCTGTCAGCACTTAAATGCTGGACTAGGTTCCCCTACTTTTTTCCAAAAGCAGTGGAACCTTCCCCAGTGGAAATACTCAACACTTGTCTTGACAGGGCCCTTGGTAATCTAACTAACACTCTACTTTCAGAAGCAGGTAGGACCAGCTGTCCCTGTAGATCCCTGCCGCATAGATTTTTCTGTGACTTTGTACTGAAATTCAGAACATGGACATTACCATCGCAAACCTCCGTTCAAACATCTGCCTTGGTATCAAATGTGTTAAGTTGAAGAAACTTGCAGAAAATATTAAAATATGTAAGAGGAGAAAAACGCTACAGTTGTTGCTTCTGTATTTTGAAATAAAACCCCAAATAATTAGGTGTTGGATTTTTTTTCTGTTGCTTGGGTTTTTCAGTTAGATTGCCACAACTTACCCCAAGTCATACATTCGTTATCTTAGGATAAATAAAGTCACTTGATAAGCAAGAAGAGTATTAGCTCATGCATATATCTATACTATAATGTAATGAAAATGGAAGAGCTAAAATGAACCACTCAGCGATGGCCCACCAATCTTATGGAAGGAATTCCTCATCAGCTGAGAAATTACTCAGGTAATTTCAGTGGTTGTTGTACAAAACCTCTCTCCAGTTCTGTTAAATATTTGACAGATAAGCTTCTGTTTGAACCTGAGATGGTCATACCTCAACTTGCTAGTAAGAAAATGACACAATCATGGATATAAGTAATTTCTGCACAGTATCAAACTAACAAAATATCCAGTTTCCAAAAGACTTCCTGAGTCTGTTATTTCTCTCTTAGGATTGCACATATTTATTTTTGTTATGTAGGGTCGATGTGGAAATATATTATAGGTAGTTATTGTCATTCCAGATTGATAAAAATTTGTTGTGTAGTATGCGCAGGATGAGAAAACCTACTGAAACCACTACCATAAACATTCATGACAAAATATAGTATCTATTTCAATGACTGGAACTACATAATCAATTGGTCATGTTTCTTTTTTTGTATAAATGCAGAGATTTTATTGGTTACCACATTAAGGTTTGAGAATTATCAAGTACATGGTACATCATATGTTAATACAATAATGGGTGATATTTTGTTTATCACACTGTTATAGCAATAAGTCCAGTTTACGCAGCAGTTACTCAGAACTGACTAAAGAAAACTGGAGAAAGTTTGACTAATTAACTATGCTCAAAAAACAGTGCTGTTCTTATGGTGCTGTTCGCTACAGCTCCATGCCCCAAGAGTAAACATCCAATTAAACTCTGAAGTAAAGATTTTGATATTAAGCTCAACATTCTACAGTACATTTTTTTTAATACACATAACAATATATATGCCTCACTGTAAGGAAGCATTTCATGTCTGCTGCACCTCTGATGATGAAGTAAGGAGATGTCCTGATTTTGAAAATATATATCAAATTCTACCTGGAAAAGCTGAAAGGATGAACTGATTATCCTAGTCAACATCCAGTAAATTTAATTAGAAAGATCATTACTAGCACACAAAGGAAGCTTCAAAATTATTTCAGACACTTAACTCTGTTTGTGGTATGTACATGTCAAGTTAACATAGAATAGATAGTTTCAAATCAATGGCACATGGTTTGATGAAGTATTAAATGCAACAGCTTATCTCTGACCTTGGTATTGAACATTTCTATTTAATCAGAATAAGAGATGTTCCTTGTTTTTAAAGAGCAAATGACAAGTCTGAAGAAAGAAAAACAGCATCCTGGAGCTTTTTAATAAGGGTAGCATTCACTTTGCATCTAAATACATGGGTTTAATTCCCATTACATGAGCAAATTTTATCACAACTTCCACAAAATTACATAAAATGAGTATATAAGCAGTTTTATGGATCTTGAAACATACACCTTAAGGCATTAAATTAATAGATGCATTTCGAACATCACTCCTGCAGCACATGAGTATCGTAAGGGATATTCACAAAGCTTAACTTAGGCAAGGTCAAGTTTCCTGAGTCTTTATTATCAGGAACAGATAAGGGAGAGAGACTGACTATCCAAAGTAGCTTTGAGTTCTGGAGGCCTTTCTCAGTAGTGGCGAACTAAATCTGAGGTACCGAGACGCTACCCTCTCTAAGGCAGACAGAATAGCAGGAGAGATTTCTGCATACATTTCAATAAAATCTTTGTGGTCTCCAGTAACGCTAACAGAACAACACAAGACACTTCAAGTTTGTCATATAGAAGGGCCTGATAAAAGGTAATAGAAAAGGTGGCTCTCAAGTTAAAAACTAATAGATTGTCAGAGGATTCAAAGAGTTGATCTCTTTCAGATTTGTTTTGACATATACTACTGTTTTCAACAGGATTGCAGCCACAGGTTCGCCCTGGTTAGAAGGGCTACTGCTGTTGCTTTTAGCATGCTTTTTTTCTCCCCTAACAACTCCTCTTAAGACACATTCCGATTGAAATACTGAGTGGTGGTTGCCATTTTTCAAAGATAACTCCTTGTTATCCTTGTATGTTACTTTCACTGTGCATCTAAACATGTAGGCTGGGTAGGATGGGATGTTTACACTTTCATCATGCTGGCCATTTAAAAGAAGGCAATAAATTTAGCTTGTCTGTCCATTGTGCTTCTTTTCTGCAACAAGTCAAAGAGTTTGAGTGAATCTGTGTCTGAAAGCAAAGTGACAATACCTGTAATGACTTGAAGAGATGCAGTACCAAAATTATACCTCATAGCAAATAGTCAGTTTGCATATTCAGTGCTGATGTTTAATTAAACAGTGAAAGATCAGTTAAAAAATAACAAAACAGTAAGTCCTCACAAAAATCTATTTTAAGATTAAATTTCAAAGCAGAACATTACACAAGGCTAAGGTACCTGACAGGGATGCTTTGGTGATTTAAAAATTGCATTTGCAATGAAAATATATTATTGGGATTACTATTACAATCAAAATAATTTCCATCAAGATGAAGTATAGAAATGTTCACTTGGGGGGACAACAATAACAACAACAACAATAACAAAAACAACTTATCTTTTTTCTGCCATACAACGATATCACACACACAAAAAAAAAGAGAAAATAATGTCTTCTGCAACCAGTAACACACAGTGTGAGACATAAACCACAGAAATTTTTCCTATAAATTAGTTAACAGTCTGGAAAAAGACAGCTACAAAAAGAGAATCTAGTTGCTATTAATATGTAGTCAATTCTAATCACTGTGAGTCCTGCTGCTAAGTTGAGCGCCCTTATCTCGAAGAGTGCTGCATGGGAATGGAGTGGTATGTTTTTTTAAGAATCATAGTAGACAAGAAGTTAACTGGGAACTTTCTGAGAGTTAAGATCCTTTATTAACTATCTGGGGACATCCACAGAGTAGCTACTAATTTGGTTATTGAAAAAACTTCATTCATCCTGTTTTCATTTGCTCATTTTTGGCAAGAAAATACTTACTCTATAGCTGTGAAACACAATATTTTAAATAAAATTTCACTTTAGAAATTCTTGGCATCTTAATAGATTACAATCTATGCATTTAAAATGACTTTTACTGGAAGGTTTTATTTAAAAATCTGAGTTGAAGGTACCTGAGTATTCAAGGTACCTGAGGCTTCTAAACACAGTTAGTACTAAGTGGAATATTCCATCTTTTTTGCTACACATTTTTCAATTAAGTGGACAAAAGAAAATAACTTAATCTGTAAGCGAGCTCCTGAAGTTTTGACCTTTAAATTCAGTCTATATGCTAATCTTCACTACTTAAGAATCGGTTCCTCAAATCATCAATATGGAACCCTAGGCATAAGGCTGTTCTCAGACTCAAAGAAGTAACTTTGTAAGCATGAAAGTTTTGTGACTACTTTTTGTTAAAAACTCTTTGAAAATTCATTGTTTTTAAGAGTTTCAGCTTACCATGGAATTTATCTTTCATATTCTTATACAGTTGCTGCCTGCTATGTTATGAACAAAAACTAACGCTGACCTGCCTCCTAGAAGGTTAAACTTCTAGCTTCTGTTTGAAACACTAGAGTGCCTTTTCTCTGAAGAAATGCTACGCATACATGCTGCCAGTAATAAGAAAGAACACACTATTGCACTGACCCTTCATTAGCCAGAGGATTTTGGCAACAGCAGTAGTGTTTGTATACAGTCCCTGCATGAAAAACTGTTTTGAAAGGTAACCTTGCCAAGAGCTATGTTCCGTCTTGGCAAAAGGAAGCAAACTTTACTTTTCTGCAAATCAGTTCACTCTGCATGAGAAACAGGTGTTGTGATAGGAAATGGGACTTGGAGCAGGAACAAAATAAAATAAAAAGTTTGGTTTGAAAAAAAAATCAGAGATATTAAGCCTACATGGCTTATGTGTTTTTGCAAAATGCAAATCATGAAAACAGGTTAAGGGATTAAATGCTCTTTTTAAAAAATAACCACAGAGATTATAATTAAAACCATCTAAATAATATTCTGAAAGAATTCTTCCTTTTTATCTCATAAGTTTCAACAGCCTAATGGTAAAAGGTTTTGTCTCAAAAGAAATACTCTAATTAAAACTAAAAATGTAGTATAATTAGTAAGTGTGAGTAAGCATGCAATCTCATCCACATACTATGACCATTTTTTAACAGAGAAATAAAACTATATTTTTAAGTATCATTATACTAAGTTACAATGGACTATATTCTTACATGTCCTCTTATATATTTCCAATCCATTCGATAAGTGCTGTCAATAAAACCTCCTTGACTTGTGGTCGGTCATTGACATTACTCCTCAAAACTCTGCACATGACAGCACATCTTCTGCCTGTATTACAATACCTTCTATCATCCACTGGCAGTGATGTATTCTTGAAACATATAAAATAGATGTAATAAAAATAATTACAAAATAAGAAGTATCCATACAGCACATCTGTTTTCTCTCTGTATTTCACAATTTCTCCACTGGAATCTTGTGATGGAATACCGTTCTTTCTACTCACTGTTTTTAAAAGACTTCAAATTATTCTCACAAGGGAGAAAGAGATATCTTTTCTATATCCCATATCGAGGCTCAATTAAAAAATGTTGCCTTTTTTATGGAAACAAGAGGGGAATTCACTTGTTTCAGCTTGAACTTGAAGTATGCTTTTACGAGTCCTTAACTATGTTTACTGTACTATTATAAATGGATGATTTAACTTTTTTTTTTTTTGTGGAAGGTACAGTAAACTAGAATAAATTTAATTATCTAACATGAAAAGACATTTGAAGAAAAAAAAATGTTTTTTTAAAGGGAGAGCCTGAAAAAATTGAATTATGTTAAATGCTATTTCCAGTTTTGAAGCATACTGACAAACAGAGTAATCAAAAATCTGATTTCCACCCACAAAATTTCAGCAGAGTAATCGTTAATTTGAGTCATTTCACTGGAATAAGAATGGTAACACAATATGATTGATGGACTGGAATATATTTAAATACAACTAGAAATGTACTGTGTAAGAAAAAATAAATGCAGCTAACAAGCACATTTGACTTCAACTAAAAGCATTAATGGCTGCTACAAACCTGAAAAAATTTCACTCATCCTGCTACTAGAAAGTAATTGTTACTGTTACGCTTTAAATAAGTATGAACCAAAGAATGCAAGTGCAAAAGGTTTATGCTGTTTCTTATAGCTTCTTATATAACAGAAGTAAAAAGGCATGCTGGTTGCTTTTTGTTTTTTTTTTTTTTAAACTTTTTTTTAGGTGTATGACATGGTAAGACAAAATATGATAGATACAACTCATCTTGCAACTTGTTTAGAAGACAGAACCCAAATTTGCACTGCTACATATTTTTAAATTATAAGTACTTCTTGGTACATTGTTACCATTTCTTCACATATGCTTCCCCTCAATAATTTAATCTAGCAACTTTTAAATCATTATCAGATTATTTTAACCACTTGTGCTTGTACTGACAACTTAAAGCACCTTCCAAAATAGCAATTAGGCTGCATTTTCATTAATGAGAGACTATACAGAGAGACCTATAATGCTAAAGGACCAATATATTTAACTGCAATAATGTTCAACAAGCTCTCAGATCCTAAACTATGAGGATGTCTCTATTTCAAACATCTTGGGGCATACAGAAGTCACATTGAAGAACAGCAGCTGCACGTAAAAAGCAAATGCACCCTCTTAAAGTTCATAATTGAAATGCTCTATGAGCTAACAGAGTTGAATTGTTTGCTATGATCTAAACAAACATGAAAACAGAATCAGTCAACATATGGGAGGACATACAGTGCTCCAAAAATGAACATTTCAATTTCCATTTATGCTCAATAACAAAGCAAAGATTTTTAGATAAGGTTGAATGCACAAATAACTCATTATGCTAGTACTAGCTACTAGACACTAAGTTTTGTGTTACAATCATATAGGTGGCCCATTTTAGCAGAAATGGTAGGTAAATTAGAAGAAATATCACGGGTTTGTAAGGAACTTATGGTATTGTATTGCCAATCTGTAACTGTTCAATAACAAACATTTATAAAAATTCTCTTGACGCGTATCATTAAAGCACAGGTCTGATGAACTGAACCCAATATGTAAATATGCTTTTCTCTCACCTATTATTCTATAGAAATTGAGTGCCATGAGACTATTGAGTTAAAGGAGAGATTCAATCCTCAAGGTAAAACCATTCAAGCCTCAAGCATAAACATGTTAAAAGCACCTATACATATTTTGAGCACAAAATGAATTTTATACTCATTAGTGATTGTCTGAATCTTCTAAAAAGCATGAGAACTTGGTAAATAGGGAAAATGTCAGTAAAACCAAGTACTACCTGTACTAATCAGAGAATGGTCTTATATGAAGAAAATTGTTCACAAAAATTTTTATTCTTCATTCCTACATGAACAGGTCAGGCACCCATTTTTCCACCATGCATGTGGCAAGATTGCGAACTCTGAGTCTACTATTATTTTTTTTTTTACAGAGCAATTAAATATCTGATTTGAAGTCCAAAATATTTGAAACAGTTTAAAATTTGCAAATTTCATCTATAAATGTATGACTAAAATAAATGCAAAAAGTAATAGCTTTCCATGCTATTAAACTTTCCTTTTGAAACAGAAATACACTATAGAACATTGCTTTAGTACTTTGTCCACAAATAAGTAAACCACACGGTAAAAGTCTATAAAGAATGTCACTTTTGTAACTGAGAAGAATGCTGTCAATTAATATGATACCCTTCATTACTCTGACTGTTTTTCTTAATTATCTCTTATACTCCTAAGTTACTAAATTCAGGGGCTAAGAGAAACACGCTACATGAGGTGAATTTTAGACACAAGAACCACATCAGTTTTTACAACCTTAGACAATAACTTCTCTCTCATATTCTTCTGGACTCATACAGCAGACTTCTGCTAGAAGACAGGCTCTTCAAATATATTGTGAGTTTGAAAGCACCATTGCAAATTCAGGGCTATTCAGGATATAAACATGCTGTATATTATATCTTGAATTGAAAATTTCATTTTTTACTACAGAAGTTGTAAGCACTATAATACCAACAGCCATAAATTTCTATGTTAGTTTGCAGTAGCAAATGTAGGTCATATTTTGATGTGAATTTAATTGAACTGAACTGAGTTGAGCTGAGTTGAGTCGAACTGAACTGAGCTGAAGAATGCTACCAAATAAAGGAAGAAGATTATGCCATCCTTAAATTAACAACTTCTTTCAAGCATGGCTGAAGGACAATGCATTCAAGAACCTCTTTAAACATTTAATTATGAATGAAATGCTACAGTCTAAAGACAAATAAATTCAACACGTATACACAGATCTAACGTTCACTGGCCAAGACTAAATTTCCAAAAGACACAGAGACTTCTTAGTGAACAACACTTAGGTTTAGCTCATCATACCAAGACGTTAGTTGTGCCAACACACTTGAGCCTGTCCATATTCCACTATTCATTACAACACACACCAACACACTATGGTTCCTGACAAACTCCAGCCACAGCTCATTCAGTGCAAGCTGAATGCCAGGTCCAATCAAAGGAGGTCGAGAAGCAAATAAGCAAGTGTTTTGTATGCAGAGCTCAGCTGCTGGCAGAAAGTGCTAATGTAGTGCTATTTAATTCTTTTGATTTATGAAGTGGCTTTTGAGCTACATCAAGTTACTTGTCTCTTGAACCTCAGTATCACTCAACACAAGTAAGGAAAGATTTAATTACTGAATTAGGAAATATAAGTTTTATCCTAAAAAAACACAAATTAACTTCTAATTTGCTCTGCATTATAGAACAGGCTGTGGAAAATGAAAACACACATGCTATCAGAACAAATTTAAAAGAAATACAAGTTACATACATTGCAGTATATAGAGAGCACAGCATATAGTTTTGTGCAATCTAGAGAAGACTGAAAGTTTCCTTCTTTCCTATTTCTTTCAGCAACATATTCTTGGTATTAGAAAGGGATGTACATAACACTCACACTGGTATGATCCCAGCCTGGCCCACAGATTTACACCAGATCATTTCTGTAATATTGTCTGGAAGAAGGGTATAACAAGAATCCCACACAGTAACCTGCACAGCAACCTGACTAACCTTTAAGTTCTGAAACTGTATTTATTGTACATAAATTAGAAATTAAGCTTAAAAGTGCTACTGGCAAGCTGGAATTAATTGTGCCTGCTTACAGCTCAGCTCCAGATTACAGTCTGTCCTGATCAGTTATTTGGAATGTCCAAACACAGTTTCCCATGGAAATTCTACATTTTAGTCTAGATCTGAAAATTACTTTTACAATATCAAACAAGCATTATTCAAGTGAAGCTTGAAGTTGTCCTTGGCTAATTCAGTTCATCAGACAATTAGAACATTTAGTGTTGGTTATGTTGATGCATGTCAGTAAGACTTCAAAAAAGGAGAACAAAACTAACGGATTCTGAGGAAGCTGAGTTGTTTTTAAAAGTTCGGTATATCTAAATCTGTCAACCTTAAGCCCTCATATTTTAGCTCAATTCAACGCCACAGCTCTTTAGCATCCCATTTCCGGAAAAAGCCTCAGATCTGTACAGCTCTGATATGTAACTATAGGCAATCTATCTTACAGACTGGGTTCTGGAAGCCCTCTAAGTCAGAAATGGTTGGAAAACAGAACTTCATGCTTTAATTTCCAGATCAGAGTATTTCACATACAAGATTGGTGATGATAGCATCTCAATTGAATTCTTCATCTCCTTAATTCCCTTCCAAAAAGTGATGACAGCAAAACAAAGATGAAAAGAATTCTCAGATTAATCCAGTCTTATGACTGAAATAACAAAGATTGTCCATTTCAAATTTCAGGAGGGAAAAGCTTCATTAAGTTTGCTTTACTTATATTTTAATTTATATATTTAGATTTTCACTATATGGAGCTTTAGGTGTTACACTATGAAAGACAAAATATATGCTTTATTCATGCACTGTTTAAAAGAAGCAGGCATATGACCAAGATGCAGAGAATTTGGACATTCTCCTTTCACAAAGTTCATTCATTAAAATTTATGCACAAGCAAACCAATTGAGGCAGTAATTAATATATGATATTGAGGTTTTCTTAAATATACTTAATACTTCTAAGTATTTGGCTTCTGTATTCTTAGTAATGCTTCCATTTTTATAATTAACAAATATATTTAATCCCATTATGGAAAAAGGAATCAGTAATTACAGTGAAAAAAAAATTGAAATTCTCTATCCGTTTGTTCTTCATTATGATTTTACTTAAATTTGGTAAGCTTTCAGGATACTGCTTGGGAAAAAGGCAGTCAGATTATTCTTCCGTATTATCTTTGAAGATGATAAAAAATCCCCGCAAATCTATTATTTATAAGTAAGCAACATGTTAGCTTTCATTATGCAGAACTTGTAAATGAATAAACATAGCCCAGATGAACCATCTAATTGGTATAACCGAATCCCTTTAAATCCAACTGAAAATAAAAAAGAGAATAGAACACTGCACATTTTATTTAATACTTGAATGTGTGTAATGTAGCTACTAATACGTTTCCTGGATGCATATTTATGTCCCATGAGTAATAAACATTTATTTAATTTTCTGGCAAACTAAAAGTTTACACAACTGGCATGATTTGTACCTTATTGTTTGACTTAGAGACAATCCCCTTCATTCTAAGATTATCTTCTGAAATTGAAAACAAAGCTAAAAATATTTGAAATTTTTCAAATTCTTTCTTGCATCACAGTTCCTGATCTGCTCTCAGGATTCTCTGTTAGGTAGTGGGAACCGTTTTGCTTACGGGACAGCATATTGGTGGATAAATAGCATATCACGTAGTCCTTCAGGTCTCTAGCTTCATGAGAAATGTTGAGGTACTCATGCTGAGCACAGCATGATGGACAGGAAGAGACTCACTCATGTAGTCTACCGTATTCTTGTCCCAGACTCAAATTCACATGCACAAATAACACAGGCTGAAGCAGCACACAAAGGCTTACAGTACTAAAACAGAAAGCATCAACTTGTCATGCGTTTAAAATTGAGGCATAATGACTGCTGACATTAAGAAAGGCAGAATCAGAACTCAGGTAAGATGGGTTAATTGTGCAGATGACATAGGTTCAATTCTTCAAAAGGTGTTGCAAATTAGAGGGTCAAATTACAGGACAACACAGAAACTGGAAGTGTCAATGACTGGTATGTATTTTCCTTGAAAACCAAAATGAAAAACTCAAAACTTTGGATGTTATTTTAATCCTTCTAAAATTATTCTAGTGAAATAGTTTTACTATAACAGTGTACTTTCTCTGAGTGCTTATGCAGCCTGGTGACAATTCATACTAGCATCAGGTTTCTAGCTTTGAAAACTAAGCAACCTCAAAGAAGTGCTAATCTAAGCTCTTTATATTTTCAACAGAGTCATTTGCGTAGAAAAAAATCCTTGAAATTCAGTAACATTCCTCACTGTTCCAGAATGACCTATTTCACACTAAAATGAACCAGTGAATTCATACATATAAAAACCTATCTGCAGACAGAGTCAGAACAGACAGAAACAAGCCAAAAAGAGTTAATGGACCAAGAAATAATTAAAGAATAGCTTAATTTTCAACTGTCTGAAGTTAAAAATAGAAGTTGTGATGTCCTTCATTATTGATTTCATCTTACATGATTTTTACAATAATTCCAGTTACTTAAGCAATTAACACACATCAATGAGAATACAAAATGAAGATTTCAGCTAACTTAATAGTCCTATAATGAATTCTGCAACAAATTATAGTACTGATCTCGAATAAAATCATCTTATTACTCAACATCCTTCTCAGAATATAGTAATTACCTAAAATATTAAAACACATGTGTTCTTTGAACAAGAAAAAAGCCCAAAGTCCGTATTTGTTCAAAGATCTGACTAAAAAGTATTTAAAAGTTTGTTTAAGGCTATGTTTACCTGTTAGATTTACTGTTAAAATAGAAGTGTTCTTATCTCTATTTTCAAATTATTTTTAAAGACATAAACCTTTTCCAGAAAGGAAAAAAAATGCCAACAGATACCTGCATAATTGAATTTAACTGTTAATGAAGGACAACTATACATGTCACTAAATGTTTGGTTGAAGTGAATTAGGTGAGAGAATAATTTTATAGCCCATAATAGGAAAAAAAGCTGCACATGCAAAACTTCACAATTCTTAACATACGGTTAAGTAAGACAGAAACATTTTAAAGCAGAATAGCTTTAAATACATGCACTTTTTATATATGTACTTGTTTTGCAGAAGATAGAAATTTAGAAGGGGATCTAATCCACCACAAGCAACCAGTATACAACTGTAACAGAATATTTGTTTCTGTACAAACTAGGAGGCTTGGATCTGCTGTGATTTTGACTGGATTCCCTGAGTGCCCTACTGATGGGTAGCTGAACACTACCTATACAGTCAGAGTTATTCAAGAGAAATACACAGGTTGTGTGAAGAGTACAAGGAGCCGTAATATTTCTATTTGTGCTTGGAACATAAAATTTCCTTTTCACAATGCCTACTATCAGGCGTGGGAAGTGCAGCAGTATGAGAAGTTTCTTTACTTACTTTAGCACATAATGCCATATGGCTTCCTGGAACATCATACTTTAAAGACTAGGAATATCGTACTCAACTCTGTTCAGGTATTCCCTTCTTTCTTCTTAAAGTCCCAGTAGTACACAACTATCGTGATGTCTTATTGAACTGAAGAGTTTGAAGTCAACCACTAAAGCAGAGAATTCCATTTATGAAATTTTCTCATAATCTAAAGAGGAATAATACTTTAATCTGATTACAAATAATGGTATAATTGCTTTGAATTATTTTTTTCTTAGCAGATTTCACAAGTTTGGTCACTTTACAAATAATTAAAAATTATTGCAAGACTACATATATATCCTCTAATTTGAAAATCAAACTGTAATCATTTCTTTTTATGCTGTAGCATACATGAGAAAGACTCTAAGCCTAAAATTAGTTCTGTCACACTTAACTCCTTGATGATAACAGCTCTTTCTCACTCTGATAGGAGGTGGAAAAAAATTACACGTTTATGAAAATTCAAAATGTGAACTTTTGTGAAGTTCAACGCCTGGGAAGATATAAAAAATTTGTTCTTGAAAGATATGTTTTATATTAACTGCCTGCAATCATTTGAGGGAGTCTTAAACTGTAAAACAGAGGAAGAAAATGGGGAAAGACACCTTCATTTACTATATGTGAAGACAAGGCATAAAGTAGTCTTAAAATAGATGAGAAGATACAAGCTAGGAAATGGGCTGACACTACAAAGATGTGGACATTAATTGAAGAAACATGGGCCGAAGATGTATGGAAGTAGAGTACTGGAGGAGTACTAGTAGGAGTACTGGACACTGAGGAATTACAAAAAAGATGGTTATACATTGATCCATGGGAAAGAAATCAGGAAAGCAGAATGTTTGTGTCCAGCAAAGCACTGGATTAAGTACTTGACTTTTAAGTTACTGCATTTACATTGAAGCTGCTTGCTTTGCTGAACAGGAATATTTTCCTGAACTGAGGACAATCCAAACTGGTTTAAACATCTTGAATATGACACAGTACTGCATTACAAGAGACCAGAGAACTTCTTCACTGGAACTTTGGAAACTGTTCACATACAAAAGATGCTTACCTATTTACTCCCCCTCTAGAAAACAAGCCTTCTGTTTCTGTTTGCACACATGACACACCAAGTTCATTTTTTTCCTCCACCAATATCAAGGTGCCTCATCTGTATCATCATTCACAGTCAGCTAACATAAGAATATTTATTTATTTAAAGGAATTGGGCAAGTGTATGGATAGAAGTCTTTCTGTTTGTGTGACAGCACTTCTGTTTAGATTAAATATTGTCAGTTCTACAACAGCTAAGTCCTTTCTACCCTGTATTATTCTCTATCAGCTCCCTTAGACTGCAGGAATACCCTGTTAACGTATTTCCATCTTATTCTAGACTCTTTAATCAGGCCAGTGTATCACATTGATTGTCTTTGCAATGGGACTTATGTGTAACAATAGGTAACTAAAGGAAGAACACAGCAACCCTAATAACAAAGACTTCATTCTCCATACTTCACAGCACAGGACTTGCCTTTCAATTCTTTATGTTTACATTGCCCTTGAAGAGAGCATTTTGAAGACAAGACATCGCTATTGAAAAAGAAAAGGCACTGAGCTTATTTGCATGGAAATTTCTGTGTGATTTATATACTATGATATTATGAAGGAAACGAAATACTTTGTATGTATACACACAATCCACTCACACACTTGCACACACATATACAATGCATTCGAGTATGTGAGCAATTTTTCTTAGCATAGCCAAAGGATTCTGTTAATTAGTAACCATACATTTTTCCCTTTTCATACCCTGGACAAACCTTTACATGTTTTCAGGTGATGAAGCAATGGAATTACTTTTGTAATGAAGCTTAAGCGTCTTAAGAAGTATAGGCAACATTTGCTTCCTACACAGATATGCTATATATCTATTCCCTTAAGCATATAATCTACCAAGAACAACTGTGTGGCAATATAAGGGTTTATGGTTTCTTAACCATAACTAGCAGAACTATGAGGCCTTTATGCAGGAAACATCAATGCCCTCAGTGGGCAAGGAATGATTATGTTGTGTTTCTTGTCCCCAAACACCTTCTACAATTTTATGAGTAAAATAGCATATATAAATCTGGTTTGTGTTAAAATTGTATTAATAAAACAACTGTAAAGGTCTTTTCTGTTGTAAAATATTATTCTATAACAACATCTTGTCTACATAACCAGCTCTGTATGAAAATATACTGCAAAAAAAGTTTAGGTTTACCCATTCAGGCAATAATCTGTATCATTCTCAGAGGAAAATATCTTTCCCAGTATCATTTTTCTATTCCTCATAAGTGTGGCAAATGAAAGAGTATAAAAATCTAAATATAAAAATACAGAATATAAAATTCTAAATCTTTCTGTGTCTATCAGTTATACCGTATATAAGTCCCTGAGCAGTATTTAAGAGAAAGAACTGAAAACAACGTTCCACTTGCTGACAGCACAAAATCTAGCCAATACAGCTTTAGAAAACTTTTTTTTTTTTAACTGTAAATACTCTTTTCCCACAGATGTAGCTCATTCAGGAAAATGTTCCAGCTACAGTGGTTTATTATATTGGTTGATATCTTGGGGGAAAAGAACCAAAATCATATAAACCCCTGTGCATGATACTACTAGATAGTGTTCATTTATAAGTCATTCCAGACACCAGTATTTTATTTTTACAGTCTGATAAGGATGTTTTCTGTGCTAACCATATGAACAGAACTGTTTGTATGGAATGGAGAAACATATAAATAACATTAAAGAATAATTGTTGAAGTACATCCAAACTAAATGCCAACATGCGGCATGCAACTACGGAAAATGCACCTCTGTCAAGGGGTTCAAAGAAAACTTTAAAAAGTTCCCACTAAATGAATAAACTTCAAGCTCTCAGACATGAGTCACTATTACCCCTCATAATCACTGTCTAAGTTACATGCTCCTGAAAGCCAGCTGGTCTTAGAGCCAGAAGAAGTCCAGCTATGTGAAGAAATCTAAAAAATAAATCTAAAAGAAGAAATTCAGTTTTCTGATACCATTCCATGTTGCAAATGAAATCCCACACAACTTCCTATGATCAATACAAATAATCTGAGATAGTCTAGAATATAATATAGAGTCCCAGGCACTAAACAGAGACATCTCAAATGCAGAGAAATTTATATAAAAATTGATAAATCTGCCTCAGAAAATTCAGCAAAGGTGTTGGCTCCCAATATTCCTCCTAAAGAAAGTGGAACAGATCTGCCTTTTGGAAAAAAATTGAATAAAGCACACTTGCTTAAATCCTCTGATAATTCTTTAATTGTCTGTATGCATAGGAAGAATGCCAGCAATTCTGTGCAGGTTTTCTCTAGAAGAGAAATAGGAATAGGAGTTTCTGGCAAAACTAATACAAGAAAACATGCAGAGGTGGAAACATGAGAGGAATACGGAAACATTGTCCAAGCATCCAGGGATGAGTTTAGGATATTCAAAGAGTAAAAGGGGAGAAGGGGGTGGGAAGAGATGCTCTTTTTAAGGCACTGACTGACTTGAGGCATTGACCACATCTCTAGGAAGCCTGCTCCAGTGTTTGAGCATCCTCTCAGTTAAGAAAGGGTGACTCAGTAAAGAAATGTCTGACTCAGCTTTGAACCATCTCCACACATCCTGTCACTGGCTATCAAGGACAAGAGATCAAAACATTCCTCTGCACTCCCCCTCCTTGGGAAGCTGTAGATTTTCTCCAGGTTAGATAAACTCAGAGTCTTTAGCCACTCCTCACAGGATATGCCTTCCATGTCCTTCACCATCTTTGCTGCCCTCCTCTGCACAAATTTGATTACCTTTTCATCCTTTTAAAAATGAGGGGCCCAGAAGTGCCCACAAAACTCAAGCTGAAGCCACACCATCACTAAGAACACTGGGATAATCACCTCTTTTGACTGGCTAAAGAAAACTGAAAAGCAGAGATGCATGTCTCTCTATTTTCTCCAGCCACCACTCCAAATCTATCCAACACGTTCCACATTTCCCATCTGCTGCCTTACCAGGCACAGAAAGAAGACACAATAAGAAATTATTTATGGGAAACTGCAGTTATTACCAAACAAATTCTCTTTCTGCTTTGCATGCATATTTCACTGTGTTTGACTTCAAATAATGTCAGAGCCAGACTTGGATTAAAGAGTGAAGAGCAACAGAGTGATTATTTTGCCAACCCTGGCATCTGCTTAAAATCCTTCTGTGCTGTAAAGATAGTTGAAAGTATGCATGGAGTTCCATGTGACCATTTTGCAATGTCCAGATTAGAGATAGTCCAAAAAGTCCCTCCAATTCATTCAGGCTCTACTGAAATCCAGAAGGATTTTTGGGCTTTGTAGCACACTGACAAGGTAGAAATGGAAATTAATAGGCCTTGGCAGAAACTGCTGTTACTCTCAAACTTTTGTCTATGGAAACATAACAAAAAAAAAAAATCCAGCAAGATTTGCTGATGTGCAGTTCCAGCCCACTAATTTAAATTCCCATCAAAAGATCAGTATGGTGACCAGGAAGAAATCTCCATATTCCCCCTCCAATAATTACACCTCTCTAATAATTGTTTAGAACAGTAAAAGACAAGCT
Organism: Phaenicophaeus curvirostris; assembly: GCF_032191515.1. Lineage (NCBI taxonomy): Eukaryota > Metazoa > Chordata > Aves > Cuculiformes > Cuculidae > Phaenicophaeus > Phaenicophaeus curvirostris. Next base: position 32,067,504 of record NC_091431.1, on the reverse strand, counting down.
CAATCTCAAATTATAGGTAGTTAAGAGCATACATATAAAAGTTCTTTGTCATGTCTTTGGAGAACACATACATTTGCTTTATTGGTGAGAGAAAAGCCTGATCCACTCAAAACTCAACTGTCATTATGTAAAAGATGTGGTAGTTTTTTAGAAACTTTTCTTCTTGTGCCATGAAGTAACTAAGAAGAGACTACGCAGAAGTTAGTGAAAGTGTCTTTCTGTTTGTGTTATTTTGTTTCGGCTTGGGCTTTTTGTCTGTTTTTCTTTCTTTTTTTTTTTAAGTCCTATTATGAAAATATGACATGAAAAAACTCCTGATATCCTAAAGTAGGACCAAGACATAATCCTGTTAAAGAAGAAAACTATCTTTCAGATATTTGTCAAATGCATAGCTGTCAGCCACAAATTTGGTTAGCATTACAAGACTGTATGAGCGGTGACAGAATAGTTTCACTTGTTTACTATAGGATACATCTATCTCATAAGTGCAGATGTAAATAGCTGGACACTTGCAGCCAAATCAGCTCAGTCACTGTTCTATTATCAAACAAAAAATATTGTAAAATAAATGGAGAATCGAAAGAGGTAACTTTGCACTGATTTTAGTTTGTCACCTTATCATAACTTGCCCTGAAGCAACTAGTACTCCAATATTTAAAAAAAGTTGTCATCTCACTCATAAAATTTCAAATTTCAAACTCCAAAGCACAGCTGAAAACCATAAGAAGTTCCATAGCACCATTTTATTTCACTGCATTTTAAAAATTTAATGAGATGTTGATCTCAAGAATCCCTTGTTAAAAGAAGCAACAGGGAGACACTTCAGTACACAGCCGATGACGAGTCGAACAATGAGCTTCAGTCACACGTTCAGGAAAAACATTTTTTAAATCTTATATTATTAAACTGACAAATCTTACCAAGAGTATTTTTACAAAATGCGTGATCAAATAATGCCAGAGGAATTCTATGGCATTAATAATTGCTGTGTCCACATTTAATTAATATAATTTAAAAGATATGCTTTCCTATCTGACATTTAACAGGATAGGACCAGTTAATCGTGAGAGTTTTCCTGGATTAATTACATCTCTTCTTTAGCGTAAAACTAAAAGCTGTTTTGAAAAAATCCACTTAGCGATGCAATGAAATATGAATACATGACTTACTTTCCCATTACATGACACTTATCACATGTAATGTTTCCTGTGTAACAAATATCTTAACTGTGAACCTAATTTGCAATCAGTGAGGATTAACTTAGACACTAATCTCCTAGAATCCATACAAAGTTCCTCGGTTTTCAGTGAACTACTACAGACACATTGCCATCTGGTGCTGGAAAAATCATGAATGGGAAAAACTTTAAAAGCTAGTAGTAAAATCTACCACTTGTTATAAGACTGCCTGTCACCCACACACAAAAGCTTTCTGCTTTTGAATATATGCAACCTAAGGCACAATCCAGCAACAATTTACAACCAAGAGTAGCAGTTTCTGAATAAAAATAGATTGAGCCACGATCATAGATGCCAACATACTTTTTAATTGCATTGGCAATGTCAGACTGTCAAAAGAAGAGTGGAATCAGATATCTGATCTCCTTAGATATTATATCCTCGGCAGAAGAAATACTTTCTTCATTGAGATGCTACTATCTGTTTCATTTAATGATCCTCTCCAGTTTTGGCCAAGGTTTGTTTTGAGCACTCCCTTTTTTACTTCTAGAGAAGGCAAATACCTTCTGTTTTACACTGTAATTTAGCACATGTTCAAGGGATGATTAGAACAGAAACTTTATAACAATTCAGTTAGCCTGCAGTTACAAAGCTTTTCAATGACTCTTCCTTTAGACTTTCAAACATGACCATTTTTCTTGTTAGTCAAGATGACACAAGGCTAGAGACTAATTTTGGATGAAAAAGTCAGAATTACATATTTTTTTCAAAAGTAGCAATAATGTCATCTGATAGCAAGAAACTGGAATTCATACCTGAGAACCTACAACTTGAATGGATTTCCATCTAATATGCAGCCTTCATTCACTCTGGAAGAAAGACACCAAACAATTGGCCTAAACTGTGGTACTGGCAATGTAAACAAGCATTACAAAATGTTTATGTCATGACTTTTATAGCTAGACATTCCACACTTAAGAAAAATTTGGTATTGATTCTCTTTACATAATGTGCTTAGTATTGACGTCAGTTGTGCTAGTCACTAAAAATAATTATTTCTAACTATATTTTACAAATCCTTTTTTGAAACGCCCCAGTGCAGGTTTCCTGGAACAGTTTGGCTGAATCTTCAAACACACTAATGCAATCTAAACAAGAAGTCTGACTCTGTGACATACTAAGCAGCTGATAGAGTTCGCATCATTGATATAAGCTACCAATGGTTAGAAGATCCACAATGTCAAGATACTGGAGTTTGCTCCAGTGAGCAACACAAAATCTATGGGGATACAGGTGATGGAAGGGAAGAATAAACATAAATTCAGCAGAGAGGAGAGAGCAGTATTATTTTTTAATTGTAAAAGTTACAGGAGATAGTTTGATGAATAGTGCTATTGGGCAGGACAAAGAAAACATCAGACAAGGGAAGAATTCTCAGTGTGAAAAGCTGCATGCATGAAAGCAAAGAGGAAGAAGCTGGAAAAGCATTAAAACGCAAGCTTGATTTCAGTATGTGAATGTTAATTAATCTTGGGAAGCTTCTACTCAAGAAAACCTCTTCAGCTCAAACCAGTTACTTGTCATGAAATATACAAAGACCACAAAGTTCTGGAGGCTGACAAGTATATGAAAAAGCACTAAGGTCAATAAAAAGTGCAGAATGGACAGAACAGCTCATAGCCTGCAGCTAATCCAATGGCAACATAAGTTAAAGTCACGGCTTTGGGAAGGCACAGGCACCACACAGTTTTCCAAGTGAGTGCAAAAATATTTGGTGCAACTGCAGTATGTACTGATGTACAAATGTCCCTATTTCTTGTTTTCAAAGAAACTATGAAAAAGGAGAGGCACCTCAGGGTGCAAAATTTTGTAGTTTTTGGTGGTGGTGGGGGTGGTGATTGTACATGTACACAGAAAGAAATTATTCAGGGCAAGCATTACAAAGGGTGTAGCATATGATAGTTCCGTTTTTTGCAGAATAAAACAGCAACATTAACATCAAGGCAAAATGTAATTTTTTTCTCTCTGGAGGGGTCTATGAAATAACTTTATATCACATATTTCTGGGCCAGTTGTTTTCACACAGCAAATTAGAAACTTTTTTGGATCACTTTATTGAGAAGTAACAGTAAAAATATTAACACGGGTTTCCAAGTAAGTTGCTAAATTTCTTTATTTCCTTAAAGTTCCTGCTACACTAGGAGCTTAGCCATGTATACATATCCCATTATGGAAACCTAGAGGGTATAAGGAGTGCTGCTTGCCACAGCTCGAGCTGGTGGGTGTTACAGCTGCTCTCCAAGGTCCTGTTACAATCCACAATCTGGTCGTCTCATAGCTCAGAGAAGTGGCTGGCAAAGATAATGAAATAAATCAAACATGCCGACCAACACCAGTATGGTTTAACGGCACCCATAAAAGTTAAGGGTCTATGTTACTCGAGGTATGATTTTATTGTGAATAGATACACTTTAAGATGACACCTGGCATATTGCAGGAGCTTCAGCCATTTTTCAACCAGTATTACAAAGAAAAAACAGTAACTATTTGCCCTCTATGTATCTGGCATCTGTATATTTAAAATATAACTGTAAGAAAAGACTTCTCAGATTTTGGCTAAGCAAAATTCATAAATCTTGCACCATCATCTCTTTTTAAAAAGCTTTTACAAAACAATACTAAGGAAATTACTCCTTTTCCACTGTCAGTTGACACAGAGATTTACAGAGAGGGCACCTTGTGCAGCTCTGCTGCACACAAATTAGAATTCATGATTTTTTTTATATGGTAGATAAAGTATGACATTAGTGAAATGAGCCAACGGAACTGACACAATGCAGATCTGTGAAAACAAAATAAAACTGTGGTCATAAGACTTAGGGCCTCAAGAAACTGTCTGGATCTTGTAGAACTACCATATGATGCCTGACACAAGAAACCCTGAGACTGTGCCTATGCTTTCTTGTACTTAACAGATTAGAAGATCAACAACGATCACCTTAAAAATCTTTCCCTTCTGAGCTGACACACAGCTGCATATGATGCTGCCAATGTTCAAAGTAATTCTGCAGATCGTTTTCTGAAAGGCTGCTGAGGATACCTGTCATTTTTGCTCTCACATCTTCTACCAACAAATAATGGGTTCCTTTGAGCACTAACTTGATGTTTGGGACGAGGGAGCCAGGTCTGGTAAACAGGATGGCTGCTCAAGTGCAGTGATACTGTTATAAGCCAAAAAATGCTTCCCACACCAACACTTTCAGACCAAGGGTAAGAAAATGTCTTATATGTGAACATGCATCCACTTTGACTGAGCGAAGCAATTAAGCTGAGCCTTGTCTCACTGTGACAGGTTAGAATATATTCTCCAACCATCTCCTTGCCTTTCCCCTCCCACTCCTGGTTCCTAAGCTACAGGGTAGTCTCAGATTTTTTGCGTCAGATCGTATACATCCAAATTCTTTTGCCTTCACAGATAAGAACTCCATATGCTTAACTGGGTTCTAAAGCACTTGCAAGCAATACAAATTTAACTACTGTAAGTGCTAGTACAGACATTCCACAACCATTTGCTTGTTGTTATTGTCAAGCACTTCTGTCCTGGAATAAAGCTATGCAAAATGCTTAAACTAATGTCTGCAATTCTCTTAATTAAATTAGTTCACCAGTGAAATAAAAGTTTATTTTTATATACTACTCACAACAGCAGTTTCATCAAAATCCAGTTTTTTGAAAGATGAGGTATTGCTGAACAAGGGGATTATAATACTTCTTCCACTCTCCCAAATTTAAGAAAGAATTCTGCTAAGTATTTCAGCGTATGCTCAACTTAATCACTTGGATATATTCAAATGAGATTAGCAATATTTTACCAAACAAAAGGAGCAGAGGATTATTCATGTGCTTATTTGTAAATAATTTTGAGACTTTGAATCACATACAAACAAGCAGAAAGCCCAACAGATTATTAGTTACTTCAGATGAGAGAGATCCAACTTATATCAGGCACAGCAGTGCTATTCTTGCCAGAATTTCTTAACAGAATATATTTGCCTGTTGTGATAGTTTTCCAGCACCCATAAAGCTCTCGGTTCATCAACTTTTCATAAAACAAGTGACGTCCCTTGCTCTTGCTTTTACACACTTCATATAAAGATTATACACGGTGTTACCTAATGAGAGCATAAAAGTTCTGTATGCAGAACTCAAGCTAGCTCAAGCTAGTTTGGGAAGTGAATTTATAATAACAGAGACAAATTTATTCTCCTGGCATCACTTAAAAGCCCTACACACAATATGACTTTGGGATTCTTTTTTTCTATGGCAGACCAAACATTCCTTTCAGGAATACATGGCACCACTATTTTTAGAAGCTCCATAGCAAGAGGCAGTTTCCTGCCTTGCTTTCCAAAGAATTATCACGTGAGTATTCTTGTTATGCTCAGACTTGATCAATCATCTTCATCCTCCATCAGCTTTTGTGTTTAAAAGACTGCTTTGCATTTAGACTATGCATAGAGCATGAATGGATTACTGCTATTAGTACATTAATATTAAGTTACCATTCCTGCCTAGTCATGCACACCATCATGTTGCCAGCTCTCCATCATCCAAAATAAAACAAGTTTGCCTAACATTCCACTGAGAGCTGCAACAATGAACCTTTTCTCACTTCTGCTGCAAGGGAATATCAGCATGTACATGTCCAGCTTGCAGTTTTCAGTGATTAAAGCATTAAGTGATTGCTATGGAATGATAAACAACAACTATGGGGCAGCAACTTATTAAAAATTTAGTTCCTTCCTAAATATTTTAACAATTCCTTTCTAATTATCTGATACTACAATAATTTTCAGCATTGCAATATATACATCTGCATCAGTGCATATAACATATTCACAGAAAGATAACAGTATGAGTGATGTACAGTTGTCCATTTATGTAGTTTTTGTTTTCTTCTGGGGCTTGGTTGGTATTGGGTTTTTTTAAGTCATTGTGCAACTGCAATTACATTCAAAAACGAAGTCCACTGTACTGGAAAACCAAAACCAAACTAACTCAGGAAACTGTAACGCTAAACAAGTTCTATGTAGAGAGGAGGGGGAAGCCAGGAGGAAGAATTCGATTAATACCTGGCTCCGAGCCTGGTGCGAGGAGAGGGGCTTTGGTTTTTTTGATCATGGGGGGGCTCATGCACCCCCAGGCTTTCTCGCTAAGGGCGGGACACATGGGTCTCCTAGGGGGGCTAAAGCCCTTGCCAGAAACCTAGCCAAGCTCATAAATCGAGCTTTAAACTAGATGTGAAGGGGGAGGGGGTTGAGCCCAGGCTAGACAGGAATGAGCCTGGATGTGGGGAGTTGGTGATTGGGAGAGGGTGCGCGGGCGAGGACCACCAGTACCTCACCGCACAAAAAGTGGGGGAGAACGCACCTCGGGGTGTTAAGGGAGATGCAGGCACTCTGGTGTCAACTGATCCAGTTACCAGGCAGTTGGGAACGAACCCTGTTCCCTCTAGGAGGGCTGAAGGCTCGGCAGCTCAGCTGAAGTGCATTTACACCAATGCACGCAGCATGGGAAATAAGAAGGAAGAGCTGGAAGCTGTCGTAGGGCAAGGGGCCTATGATGTTGTTGCCATCACGGAAACGTGGTGGGACGACTCATATAACTGGAGTACGACTATGGTGGGGTATAAGCTTTTCAGGCGGGACAGGAAGGGTAGGAGAGGAGGTGGGGTAGCCCTCTTTGTAAGGGAGGACTTGGACATCACTGAAATGGATTGTGGAGATGAGGAGGTTGAGTGCCTGTGGGTCAAAATCAGAGGAGCCCACCAGAAGGTAGATTTTGTGATGGGAGTCTGTTACAGACCACCCAACCAAGGAGAAGCAGCTGATGAGCTCTTCTATAAACAGCTGGGGTTAATCTCTAGATCGATGCCTCTCATTCTTGTGGGAGACTTCAATCTGCCTGATATCTGCTGGGTGTACAACACAGCAGAAAGGAAGCAGTCTAGGAGGTTCCTGGAGTGTGTGGGAGATAACTTCCTTGCACAGTTGGTGAATGAACCAACCAGGGAAGGTGCCCTCCTGGACCTCCTGTTGGTGAACAGAGAAGGCCTTGTAGGGGATGTGGCGGTAGGTGGACGCCTAGGACTAAGCGACCATGAGATTATAAAATTTTCTGTTCTAGGTGAAGTGAAGAGGGTGGTTAGCAAGACGGTAACATTAAATTTCCAGAGGGCAGACTTTGATCTCTTCAGCAGGCTGGTTGGTGAAGTCTCATGGGAGACAGTACTCAAGGGCAAGGGAGCCCAGGAGGGCTGGGAGCTCTTCAAAGGGGTGGTCCTAGCAGCTCAGGAGAAAGCCATCCCCGTGGTCCGGAAAAAAAGCCGGCAGGGGAGAAAGCCAGCTTGGTTGAATAGAGAGATCTTGAGGGATATCAAGAAGAAAAGAAATGTTTATGGCCTCTGGAAGAAGGGACAGGCCTCTTGGGTGGACTACAGGAGGGAAGTGAGATTGTGTAGGGAAAAAATCAGAAGGGCTAAGGCTCAGCTAGAAATTGGATTGGCCAAGTCAGTGAAAGATAACAAAAAATCTTTCTACAAATATATAAATAATAAAAGGCGGACTAGGGAGACCATACAGTCCCTATTGGACACAGAAGGGACAACAGTAACAGGGGATGAGGAAAAGGCTGAGGTACTTAATGCCTTCTTTGCCTCAGTCTTTAGTCGTAAGGAGGGTCGTTCCGCCTGTGTACAAACCCAGGAGCTAGAGGAGCATAATGAGGCTCCCATGATCCAAGAGGAGGTGGTCAGAGCCTTGCTAGCCCGACTGGACAGTCATAAGTCTATGGGGCCGGACGGGATTCACCCTAGGGTACTGAAGGAGCTGGCGGATGTGCTGGCCAAACCCCTTTCCATCATCTTCCAACAGTCCTGGAAGACTGGGGAAGTCCCACTGGACTGGAGGCTGGCTGATGTTGTGCCCATCTACAAAAAGGGCCGCAGGGAGGACCCAGGAAACTACAGGCCTGTCAGTCTGACCTCAGTGCCAGGGAAAGTCATGGAACAGGTGATCTTGAGTGCTATCATGAAGCACATGCAAGAGAACCGGGTGATCAGGCCCAGTCAACATGGGTTCACAAAAGGCAGGTCTTGCCAGACTAACCTGATCGCCTTCTATGACAAAGTGACCCGGCTACTGGATGAGGGAAAGGCTGTGGATGTGGTCTTCCTGGACTTCAGCAAAGCCTTTGACACAGTTTCTCACAGCGTTCTGCTTGAGAAACTGTCAGCCTCTGGGCTGGACAGGCGCACACTCTCCTGGGTGGAAAACTGGTTGGATGGCCGGGCCCAGAGAGTGGTGGTAAATGGTGTGAAATCCAGCTGGAGGCCAGTGACAAGTGGGGTTCCCCAGGGCTCAGTGCTGGGTCCAGCCCTGTTCAATGTCTTCATCAATGACCTGGATGAAGGCATCGAATGCACCCTTAGCAAGTTTGCGGACGACACTAAGCTGGGTGGAAGTGTCGATCTGCTGGAGGGTCGGGAGGCTCTGCAAAGGGATCTGAACAGGCTGGACCGCTGGGCAGAGTCCAATGGCATGAGGTTTAACAAGGCCAAATGCCGGGTCCTTCACTTGGGGCACAACAACCCTATGCAGTGCTACAGACTGGGAGAAGTCTGTCTAGAAAGCTGCCTGGAGGAGAGGGACCTGGGGGTGTTGGTTGACAGCCGACTGAATATGAGCCAGCAGTGTGCCCAGGTGGCCAAGAAGGCCAATGGCATCTTGGCTTGTATCAGAAACAGCGTGACCAGCAGGTCCAGGGAGGTTATCCTCCCTCTGTACTCGGCACTGGTGAGACCGCTCCTCGAATACTGTGTTCAGTTCTGGGCCCCTCACCACAAGAAGGATGTTGAGGCTCTGGAGAGAGTACAGAGAAGAGCAACAAAGCTGGTGAAAGGGCTGGAGAACAGGCCTTATGAGGAGCGGCTGAGAGAGCTGGGGTTGTTTAGCCTGGAGAAGAGGAGGCTAAGGGGTGACCTCATTGCTCTCTACAACTACCTGAAAGGGGGTTGTAGAGAGGAGGGTGCTGGCCTCTTCTCCCAAGTGACAGGGGACAGGACAAGAGGGAATGGCCTCAAGCTCCGACAGGGGAGGTTTAGGCTGGACGTTAGGAAAAAATTCTTTACAGAAAGGGTCATTGGGCACTGGAACAGGCTGCCCAGGGAGGTGGTTGAGTCACCTTCCCTGGAGGTGTTTAAGGCACGGGTGGACGAGGTGCTGAGGGATATGGTTTAGTGTTTGGTAGGAACGGTTGGACTCGGTGATCCGGTGGGTCTCTTCCAACCTGGTTATTCTGTGATTCTGTGATTCTGTATATTAATTTCCAAATATAAAGAAGACATAAATTAAATACAATAAAACATGCGGGATGAAGATGACATCTCATTTACAATATCAATACTAAACTCTACTTTAAAGTTCTAAAGACAGTATTAGTTATTTTTAATATGGGCAAAGCATACATAAGTGATCCTGACAACTTTTTCCAGGAAACCATTTTATCACATAGGAGACAGTAAAAGGAAGAAGTATAAAAGTATTTCTTTATCTGTATTAATCATATTAATCTCCATTAACAGACTGAAGAAAGAACAGTAAAGATTTTCAATAAAATCTATGTAAATTGTATCTGTGAACCTAACTTCAACTTTCTCCACATTCCTTCATTTTTAAAAAAGCAGAGTACCATTAAAATTAGGTACCCAAGTTCCAGTTTTTCACAAAACATATAGTTAATGGTCTGTGATTATCAGTCTCTTCCTGTAAAAAAAAAAAAAAAGTGCCCATCTTCCATAAATAACCACATCAAATACCTTGAGTTGCAAACTGAAATAAGTGTTTGTCAGTGTTTTTTTTCATGAGACCTGTTTAATTTCATTTGATTTCTCATCAGCCCTAGTGCTTTGCCAATGCCTTCCAAGTATTCCAATAAGCATAAGGCTCTTTTTTTTTTTTAATTTAGGAGAAGATACACATTCATAAACCTTACTGTGAGCACTTACATCTTGTCAGTTTGATGTTGAGTATCTCCCCATAAAATAGACCCTCACGAATTACTTAAGTTACTTGACTTCCTTCTTGAATTTATTTATTTTCCCATAAGAAAAACTTACATCTGAATAAGTTAAACACAAGGCTCAAATGAAAAGATTATACAAGACACGACTTGCATAAAACATAAAAGAGAATCATGATTATACTCAGTAAAAAAGAGGACTCTCACATTTAAGTTGTTGCAGCCATGGGACAGTAGAAACCGTTAAAGAATGCTCTTCAATAAAACATGAAGAGCTTATGCCATTTTGCCTGGCTCAACTTGTAATCCCTTAAAAGCTCTTTAGGTTAATTATATCTAAATACCATTTTTTTTTCTGAGACATTACAAAAGCATTCGACAATAACTAAAGAACAAAACACAGCCTATTTAATGTCCTGCTATTATACTAAGGCTTTAACAATAATTACACAGATGTACTGTGAACCAGAATTTATGAGGCTAATCACTGCCTAAAGCATACATACTACATGAGAGTTTCATCTAAGGTTACTGTAGGTTATGAAACATGAAAAAAAACCCCAAAAGATTGTTTATGAAAAGAAATAAAATAATTTACATGTATTCTTGTCCAATTTCGGAAGGCATATCAGAGTCTTAGGGAAGTTGCAGGGATCTAATCTAGGGCACTATGCTACAATTAAAAAAAAAACAAACAGAAAATGGTTAGAGACTTATCTGGATTTACTGACTAAAAACAAAGAGGAGTTTTTTAGTAATAGTTTAATTTATAAACTACTGCCACGCATGCTAAGAATGTGCATGCAGTAGCAAGGAAAAATTGAATATTTTTCAGATTAAATTTACCATTCCATACACCTAAACAAATCTATATTCACCCACTCATTGAGTTCTGTGGCACAGTTAACCCACTGGTATTCTTTTCCTCCTACAAGACATTATCTGAACTGGCTTCTACTATTTGGAGCAGCATTCAACAAGCTCATCTTAGGACAGAGAGGTTAGCCATGATAAACACGTGCAGCTATCAAACTCCTGATATAAATGGCAAGCAATCCTAAAGTATTTATGTCACACAAAATTCCTTAAATTAATTCCTACTACTCAGGATTTTCAAACAACAGTACCATTTATAACAATGAAATAATTTAATTGAATTAATGTGAAATTTATTAACTATCATCTTCTGCACATCTTCAAAGGAGAGGACCACTTGCAATGCTACAGACTATGCACTAATTGTGTGGAAAGTAGTTCAGCAAAAAAGGACTTGGGTCTTGAAGACACCAAAAAGAACATGAGCCAGCAGTGTGTCCTGGCAGCAAAGGCCACCAATACCATGCCTCCACAATGGTGTAGGGCTGAAGCACAGGTCCTGTGAGCGAAGCTGGAGTGAGAGAAGCATCCTTAATCTGCTGTAAAGATGGTTTGAGGGCACATAAAGCAGCATCCTGTACCTAGGACAGGACAAGGTTTTTAACAGTGCATGCTGGGAGAATGAGAAAAAAAATATGTGTAATTTGAAATAAGAATTTCAAGTAGAGTGTCTACTTCACAGTCTTTCCCCATGAAGACAGCCAAGCAATGGCACAGGTCGCCTGGAGAGGTTGTGCAGACCTTGTCCTTGGAGATTTTGATACTCAACTGTCCTGGTCTCACCCAACAGTTGATCCTGCTCTGAGCGGGGGGCTGGATTACAGGCCTCCCGAGGTCCAGGCTAAATGATCCTATTCTAATTTATTGCACACAAGTAAGCCAGTGGTTTATAGAAACCTGAAGACACGTCAGTCACAATCTGACAAAAAAAAAGGAGAAAAAAAAGGAACAAAAAAATCCACAGAAATTGCTTTCCTCACATTCTAAGAAGCAATTATTACTTATTATGTATTTCATTTCAGATTTAAATGTCTACTTCCAAATATAAGTTCATTCATTCCTATTTACAGGTTTATAAATTTCACCGTTACCTTAAAACTCTTCTACACCTTTGCTGCCAGTCAATCATCTTTGAAACTTTCTGAAATGTTAGAAGACCATATTCTTTTATTTTAAAAAAATATTAATATGGGAACTCTTTGTCATATAGTGATAATTTCCTTTTCAAGGGTAATACAATGATGAAATAAGCTCCTTCATGCTAGCCCCTTTCAATAAATGCTGTTTTGTCACATTTAGATAGTAGTTTAGAGTTCACTTTACTCTTCATAATCCCTAAATCTGTTTCAGAATCACTACTTTCAAAAGTATAACTCTTTCCCTACTGTGTAAATATATTCTATTTTCTTTGTTCCCAAATACATGATTTTGTATATGGCTATGTGGAAATGCATTTGTCTCAACATGGGCTTCGTTCACTAGAATAATCTAGATGCCTTGGCATCAACAGTCTATCTTCACTGTAATTAACTACCTCCTTCCTTCTTGCAACATTCACAGATCTTAGCAGCTGAAATTTTATATATACACTTGGAAGATATGCATATAAATAATGAATGACTGTTGATACCTTACCAATCTCTTTCAACGTATGACACCAATCTACATTCAAATTAAGAAAGCAAAATGCATGGCTAAACTAAGAGTAAGATTCTAAAGTAAGAGAAATATTATATTAACTTCTTTCTGAAGGATATAAAAATAGGATTTATAAATGCAAGATAGACTAGTCTACAAATTTATGAATAAATAAATATTTCATAGTCCCTTCTCTGTTGCTTGAGAAAGAAGTAAACGTGACAAGACTACCCAGGAAGAAGAAAGAAGAAACTTCCCAAGCAATCAAGTGTTACGTCCCTTGCAAGGGGAATACTACTGCTACAAATTTCAGCTTTTGTTAAGTCTTACAGAATTCCCAGTACTACAGCAGCAAATCATACATTCTATTTCTTTCTGCAAGCATTTAATAGATCCTTATTTGGTTTTTTGGGGGGGAAGCACAACACAAATGAAAAATGAACACAGTAAATCTCTAATCTATAAAATGCTGTCTTTGTAAATAAATTTATATAATCTATTTAATTTAGTCTTTTTTAAAAATATATGAAAAGAATCATGCAGAGCTACAAACACCACAAATCTGATGTATGGTATAAGACTCTTAAATCTTAAGACAGATTCTCAAATTATTACATATCAAAACACAGTAATTTCTACTTTTCTTAAAGTCAGTTCCCAATTTACACAATGAATAGTCTTTTTCTACTTCAGCTACATTTTGTACATAAACCAATAAATATTTGTGATTTTTTATTGATAGTCCTTGAAGAGTTAATTTTCCCTTATTTTATAATGCAAGAAACGTTGTTGTTCAGAGTTTAAATACACTAAGCTAAATTTAAATTTGAACTACTAAGTACCACACACGACACTGTTTCATTTTGTTAATTTCAGTGTCTCAATCCAGAAAAGTCCCTCCCAGAAGTCCTGTATCCTGCGCTGTGTGCCAAGAGCTTAAGGCAAGCACTATAGGTGTCCAGGCTCTACTTCTTTGCATATCCTCAGAAAAACGCTTATAAGTAATGCAGAACTATTTTACAAGGTTTATCAAAGGTTCAGAAAACAAATATCCTACATACCCTGACCTTTCAAAGGTTATGATATAATAATCAAGTTAACAGCTTCCACCTTGTCTCTACTTTTCCATACAACAGAGAACTGTAAGGATATAGTGCCTCCAAATCTTCACAGAATTCTTCTTCCCGCAACCTGTTGTTCTATAGCCTCCAGCTGAAAGTACCAGGATTTATCTGCCAGGAAGTTAGACTCTAACAGGATGGTAAGACAGACATAGGATGAATGGATAAACACCAGCTGCAACTTCACTTACGCTATAAAGTAATTCATATATAAATGTCTAGAGATAGTATGTAGCTCCACATAGTCTAAGTTTATCCTCTAATTTTTGGAAAATAAGCAGGAGACTAATCTGATGAGACCTTCACTTCACTCCAAATTTACACCTACAATACTGAAAATCCTGAGGCACAGCTCCTAGTAATATCAGCTCTATGAAATCTAAGCATTTCCGCAAACGTGTTTTTAAAAAAATCACAACAAAACCATAAACACAATCGAAAAATACACAATGCGGAGGCACGTAGGCTATGGAAGGGGAGAAGGTCATAGAATCATAGAATCACCAGGTTGGAAAAGACCCTACTGGATCATCGAGTCCAACCATTCCTATCAATCACTAAACCATGCCCCTTAGCACCTCATTCACCTGTCCCTTAAACACCTCGAGGGAAGGTGACTCAACCACCTCCCTGGGCAGCCTGTGCCGGTGCACAATGACCCTTTCCATGAAAAATTTTTTTTCTGATGTCAAGCCTGACTCGCCCCTGATGGAGCTTGAGGCCACTCCCTCTCATCCTGTCCCCTGTCACTTGGCAGAAGAGGCTGGCACCTTCCTCTCCACAACTTCCTTTTAGGTAGTTGTAGAGAGCAATGAGGTCTCCCCTCAGCCTCCTCTTCTCCAGGCTAAACAACACCAGCTCTCTCAGCTGCTCCTCATAAGGCCTGTTCTCCAGCCCCTTCACCAGCTTCGTCACTCTTCTCTGGACTCGCTCCAGAGCCTCAACATCCTTCTTGTGGTGAGGGGCCCAGAACTGAACACAGTATTCAAGGAGCAGTCTCACCAGTGCCGAGTAGAGAGGGAGAATAACCCCCCTGGACCTGCTGGTCACGCCATTTCTGATGCAAGCCAAGATGCCATTGGCCTTCTTGGCCACCTGGGCACACTGCTGGCTCATGTTCACCCACCTGTCAACCAACACCCCCAGGGCCCTCTCCTCCAGGCAGCTTCCTAGACAGACTTCTCCTAGTCTGTAGCACTGCACAGGGTTGTTGTGCCCCAAGTGCAGGACCTGGCATGTGGCCTCGTTAAACCTCATGCCATTGGACTCAGCCCAGCGGTTCAGCCCGTTCAGATCCCTTTGCAGAACCTCCCTACCCTCCAGCAGATCCACACTTCCACCCAGCTTAATGTCGTCCACAAACTTGCTAAGGGTGCACTCAATGCCTTCATTCAGGTCATTGATAAAGACATTGAACAGGGCTGGACCCAGCACTGAGCCCTGGGGAACGCCACTTGTCACTGGCCTCCAGCTGGATTTAACTCCATTTACCACCACTCTCTGGGCCCGGCCATCCAACCAGTTTTCTACCTAGGCGAATATTCCCCTGTCCAGTCCATAGGCTGACAGTTTCCTAAGCAGTATGCTGTGAGGAACTGAGTCAAAGGCTTTACTGAAGTCCAAGAAGACTACATCCACAGCCTCTCCCTCAGTCAGTTGTTGAGTCACTTTGTCATCGAAGGTGATCAGGTTAGTTTGGCAAGACCTGCCTTTCGTGAGCCTGTGTTGACTGGGCCTGAGCACCCGGTTCTCTTGCATGTGCTTCATGATGGCACTCAAGATCACCTGTTCCATGACTTTCCCTGGCACTGAGGTCAGACTGACAGGCCTGTAGTTTCCTGGATCCTCCCTGCGACCCTTCTTGTAGACGGGCACAACATCAGCCAGCCTCCCGTCAAGTGGGACTTCCCCAGTCAGCCAGGACTGGTGGAAGATAATGGAAAGGGGTTTGGCAAGCATGTGCACCAGCTCCTTCAGTACTCTTGGGTTGATCTCATCAGGCCCCATAGAGTTGTGCGTGCCTAATTGGGCAACCAAGTCACTAACCGCCTCCTCTTGGATAATGGGAGCCTCATTCTGATGGTCGGGTTTGGGGTTTATTTTCTGTGTCTGTTTGGTTTTGTGAAAGGACAGTCTTTTGCGTATGAGTAAGGCAATATTGTGGAGGTTATTTTAGGAGCACAAACATCCAGTAATGTAGGACTCTCTAAATAAAGAGTATATGATTTGAAAAGCAACCAACTAGCTCTTGACTAAGAATAAATTACAAAACGTGTAAGTAAGAAATTTAGTTCAAAATTAAGTAGTAAAATCTACTGTTTCATCAAATCCATGTAAACAACATAACAGTAATTTCTATTTCAGATTCCTTCTTCATTTTACAAGGTAATTTGATATGGAAACTCATGTTATGCAAATGTTAGCTTATATTGCATTGTTAGAAGGCTTTTTTTTTTTTTTTTCACTGCTTACAGACTTTGAGACCCTGCATGACATTCTTATCTCTAAATTGGAGTGACATGGATTTGATTCAGTTCCAGAGTCCTCAGCACAGGAAGGACATGGATCTGTTAGAGCAAGTCCAGAGGAGGGCCGTGAAGACCAGTGGAGGAGTGGGATTCCTTCCATATGAGGACAGGGTGAGAGAGTTGGGCTTGTTTAGCCTAGAGAAAGTTCCAGGGAAAGCTTATAACAGCCTTCCAGTACTTAAAGGGGGCCTAAAGGAAAGCTGGGGAGGGGCTCTTTATCAGGGAGTGCAGTAATAAGACAAAGGGTTACAGTTTTAAGCTGAAAGAGGGGAGACTTAGATCAGATTTAGATCAGATGATCTTTGGGGTCCTTTCCAACCTAAGCCATTCTATGATTCTGTGATTCTATGAACTCGCATAGTCTGAAATGGTTACAGACTTACAGGAAGAGTAAAGCTGACACTTTAATAATACTTCAAAAAGAAAGATTCTCTCTGTCAGACCACTGGTTGTTTTTTTTATGTTGGCAACAACTAGTAGAGCTGTTTTTGTCAAATTGGAACATTGAAGTCAAGTTAATAAAAAAAGCAGTCTTGAAGTTGATTTAACCTCTCAATTATGTCTCTTACTTAGAGTTATTTTGTTAACATATAATAGCAACATAGGAAATACATTGTTGAAAGATGGACTGCTTTGCGGATTCTCTAGCAAGATGATGGAGATATTCACAGAAGTATTTATAGCACTAAAGGTATCCAAAATACCTAGAAGGCAAACCGGCAAATACCAAAGCACCAGATTTTAGTAAGAGAGCGTGTAGGACAGTAGCAAAAGGCAGAGGCATAGACAGCTGTTTACAGCTCGGGCAGAAGTAAGGAGCTGTGAGGAGCTGGATATTTTTTATCCAGGTGTGTAGATTGGCATAATTCAAAGGAACTCTAAGGACAAAATGGCAGTGCAGCTGCTATTTGTTGTGAAGCATTTGCCAATATGTCGCTTAACTGACTGCAAGTCCTACCAGGCCTTCCATAGGTTCCTGGGCAACTTTACTTTCATATATTTGGTCAGAACAGGCTTTGGATTTATTTCAGCACCCCATTATTTGTTGTGTTTGAAACCATTTTTGCTATGCAGTGCATTTTTCATAACTTCCTTTTCAGGTCTGACGGCGGAATCCTCTTGAAAGGCCAAATCAGCTTTAGATGGACCATGACAGCTAGACACTTATAAGTCTGTGGGGCTGGATGGGAGTGTTAAAGGACCTGGCGGATGTGCTTGCCAAATCCATTTCCATCATCTTCCACCAGTCCTGGCTGACTGGGGAAGTCCCACTGGACTGGAGGCTGGCTGATGTTGTGCCCATCTACAAGAAGGGTCGCAGGGAGGATCCAGGAAACTACAGGCCTGTCAGTCTGACCTCAGTGCTGGGGAAAGTCATGGAACAGGTGATCTTGAGTGCCATCATGAAGCACATGCAAGAGAACCGGGTGATCAGTCAACACAGGCTCACGAAAGGCAGGTCTTGCCAAACTAACCTGATCACCTTCGATGACAAAGTGACTCAACAACTGACTGAGGGAGAGGCTGTGGATGTAGTCTTCTTGGACTTCAGTAAAGCCTTTGACTCAGTTCCTCATGGCATTCTGCTTCAGAAACTGACCTGGATGGAGGCACTGAGTGTACCCTTAGCAAGTTTGCGGACAACACTAAGCTGTGTGGAAGTGTGGATCTGCTGGAGGGTAGGGAGGCTCCGAAGGCATCTGAACAGGCTGGGCGGCTGGGCTGAGTCCAATAGCATGAGGTTTAACAAGGCCAAATGCTGGGTCCTACACTTAGGGCACAACAACCCTGTGCAGTGCTACAGACTAGGGGAAGTCGGGTTGGAAGGCTGCTTGGAGGAGAAGGATCTGGGGGTGTTAGTTGACAGCTGGATGAACGTGAGCCACCAGTGTGCCCAGGTGGCCAAGAAGGCCAAAGGCATCTTGGCTTGTATCAGAAACGGCGTGACCAGCAGGTCCAGGGAGGTTATTCTCCCTCTGTACTCAGCACTGGTGAGTCTGCTCCTCGAATACTGTGTTCAGTTCTGGGCCCCTCACCACAAGAAGGATGTTGAGGCTCTGGAGCGAGTCCAGAGAAGAGCGACGAAGCTGGTGAGGGGGCTGGAGAACAGGTCTTACGAGGAACAGCTGAGAGAGCTGGTGTTGTTTAGCCTGGAGAAGAGGCTGACGGGAGACCTCATTGCTCTCTACAACTACCTGAAAGGAGGATGTAGAGAGGAGGGTGCTTGCCTCTTCTGCCAAGTGACAGGGGAGAGCATGAGAAGGAATGGCCTCAAGCTCTGTCAGGGGAGTTTCAGGCTTGACATCAGGAAAAAAATTTTTGTGGAAAGGGTCATTGTGCACTGGCACAGGCTGCCCAGGGAGGTGGTTGAGTCACCTTCCCTGGAGGTGTTTAAAAGATGCGTGAATCAGGTGCTGAGGGGTATGGTTTAGTGATTGATGAGAATGGTTAGATTTTATGATCCTGGAGGTCTTTTCCAACTTAGTGATTCTGTGATTTTATAATTTAATATTTATATTCTTAATTTAAAAAAAAAAGTTCAGCAAGTGAGGAAGACAGCGTCTTCAGTTAAAAGAAGGTAAGATATTGACTTAGAGACAATGAGACTGGCTTTATTAAACCATTCTTTCCATTTATCAAGGAAACCCACAAGTTTATCAGATTAATATGCAATTTTTAGTACGTAGGGAAAGATATTTCATGTTATTTACTATTTCTATTCTGTCCTACAACCTCAATGCAATCAGAGCAGACTTACAAAAAGTTGATTGTGTAGCTACTAACCAGGAACAATATTCTTCATTTTTATTACCTCCACATGAAAAACAGTCTTCCTAAAAGCTGTGTAAGACAGACAATACTGGAAAATACTGTGCTGTTGGAAAATACTCCAGTTTCTCTTCTCAAGCTCCCATTTTGTAATGACAAACTTTGTTCTTACACAACTTGAACCCACAAGACTCTTCTCCATTATTCCTACAGATGTGTCAAGCTCTTCCATACCAAAAAATGTTAGTCTTCACCACTATGATCAGAAGACTGATTATGAGAGCTGATCTAAACTTAGCCTGGCAAACATGAAAGAAATCATCATGCTCCCTAAAGCTGCAGAGCATAGCAAACTCACGTCATGTTATCCACTCCCATACAGCCAAACTTGAAGTAAGTTAGTTAGAGGAGGCAGCAGCAGCCAACCAGATCAATATGGAGGTGCAATAGCTATTGCAGATAACAGCCAAAAGTGCAGAAACAGAACCACTTAAAGACACAGAATAGCAGACAATGAACATTTGTTCATTATGCCTGAATATGCTCCTGGGCAATATAACTCTTTCCATAAATAAAGAGCAAAGCGAAAAAGAGAAGTAATATATCAAAGCGAGTCACTTTGTTAATCATACTGGAAGACAGGACAGAAAGACAAAATGACTACTGACCAATCATAAGGCTTAGCTGGAGTTTCACTTAATATTTTTATTCACATGGTTGATTTGCTCTGTAGTGCTTGCTCATCACCTTGCCTCCTATCACTTAATAGCACACAAAGTCCTTACAGAATAAGACCCTACAAAAGTACACACAGGAGATACTAAATTTTCCAAAGGGCAAGGAGTGTCCCTAATCCAGAGCATCTGAAATTTTAACAAGTATCCCTTGACCATGTGTTGAAGCTTATTGCAGCAAAACTATAGCAACTCCAAGCTATAGATTTTGTCCTGTCACCAATTATGTGTTAACTAATATGAAAACAGAATGGTCAAATTGCAATCTGGCACATCCATTACTATTCATTAAACTAGTCAAGTTCTGCTGTACATAAATCTTGAGAAACATGCAACAACGGAAGAATGTGCAATTAACAGACAATACTTTGGGTTATCTCTGTTCAGCAGTACCAAGCGCCTGTAGTAGAGCAAATCTGCTGGAATTCCAAGAAAGATAAAATTTGTATTTCCTAGCACATGTTATACACTGATGAACAACATAAAATTGAAATAATGGTTCTTCAGGGCTATAAATGTATTTTCTTTCATAGTTTAATTGACAGTAACTAGGTTGACCTTTTCTATATAATTGTAACTATAGTAGAGCAATTAGATAAAACATCATCTCTATCATCTTCCATATATATTAAAGAAAAAAGCAAAAGTACAGGATTCTCTATTATCTCTTCATGCTGACATATTATATTACACTTGCACTCATGAGTGAGAGCTGGAAAGAAAAAAATTGCCTTAGATCATGTACTATAAAGAAAAATGACAAATATGTTAGAAATTCTGTACACCATCCAGTCTCTCAAATGCTGTGTCCTAAATGAACATTTTTGCCTGTCACTATTACCATCATAAAAGACAATTCATACTTTCACTCATCCTTTGGCTCACTTAGAGTACCTGTTTTATAGGCAGAAAAATGAGCACCTGGTTTTAGACAGACAGTCTAAACCACCTGTGCATGTCAAGGAAGCCTAGCAATTCCTAACAGTTGGATTTTACATGGGATAATTCAGTATTAGAATTATTTCCTCACTTTGCATTATCCTTTCCTTTCCTCTCTATGTGGTTACTGTGTGATGTCAAAGGTGAGATGACAAAAATAATATATTCTGATCTTTCTGCTATGCCATCAATAAAAATACCCACGGCTGTTAGTAGGAAATTACAGAATACCCTACTTTAGGAAGGGATTATTGCGAGAGAGAGACATGGAGAGCTACTAGCAATGTGCAAGCAGTGAAATTAATTTATTAAAGAATGTCTTAGTCTAATTAGATTTTTAGTCTTGTTTTTAAAAATGATGTTACTGTGAGCTTGGGGGAATCATATTAATTTTCTAAGACTAAGTTAATAAAACAGATTTGATGATATAATATTATTAGCTTTAATCTAACACTTCTGGAATACTATCTCATCTTAACGTATGACTTAAAAATGATTAACACTGCACATTTATCAGTGAAACTTCTCCTGTGTTCAAACATACAGTCTTCATGTAAAATTCTCTATACAAATTCATTCTGAAGTTCATGAATAAATTCTACATAATGTGCATGCATGTATATATATTTATGTATATGGATGTTATATGGTATTTTATATTTCAGTGCAAAAAATATCTTGAAATCTCAGGAAACACTGAAATATTACATTAGATGATGAAACTTTTATGGTAAAAATTGTAAAACCTCAACTTGTACCTACAGAGTAAAACCAATGGTTTAAATCATATTTAAGTCTCACATTCTAGATGTATTTTGTAAGAATAATTAACACTGTACGCATTTGTTGGCAGAATTTGTTTCCAAAAGTGGAAACAAATCTTGTCTCTAGATATGTACGGGTGCATTGCTATTCAGATGGTAATTTTTAACGTGAGCATAGCTGGGTTACTCATCTAAACTACAGAACCAGCGGATCTTAAGATACCATAAACTGAAAACAGATGTTCACCCGAAGTAACTAAAAAAGCCCAACTATTTGTTCTTCCTCTAGCCCTTTTAAGATGGAATTGAAAAATAGATATGAACCTTTGTATGACACAACCTACTATAACAAAAATTACTTGGATGCAAGTATTCTTTTAACACCACTACTTTCAAAGCATTTGCTGAAAATCGCTTTTGACATAGTATATGTAGGAGGGTGCATGCTTATAGAGTCTACCCTCCTGATACAGTGACTAGCATAATTTGTGGTCTCAAGACGGAGAAGTTAGATTTTGCATGGGAATACTTCAGTTTAGCCCTTGAATACTCTATCTATGTAAAATGAAGCTTGAAAGAGAAGTGTGATAATATAATTTCCTGAAAGTAAATTGAAGATCCAGTGACATCTTTTAGCTCTAAGCTCCTTTCAAGTCTTTGTCTTAGGACCTAGGGACTCCAAAAATACGAGTTGGGAATGGCTAGGGAAATGGTTACTTGAAAATCATCACCTAAACCACCAGTGAACTATAATGCAACCTCAGTTTTGTTCATCCACTGTCTGATAGTAGCATGCAGGGTCTGGAATCACAGCTTCTGACTGCAAAGACAAATTTACTAAGACAGGCACAGCAGTCTGCCTTCTCATCCCTCACAAGCTAGGGCATATGGCTGGAGCACTGTCTTGCCAACAAGATGACTGAACAGAATATTGTGTTAAATGCTGTCTATATAAACAGAAGATATAGGCTTGCCTCAAAATACTAACAATAAAGAAACTAGATTAATAAAGGGTAATGTGAAAAAGAAAAAAAAAAAGGAAAAGGGTGATCGCTGGTAACTGTATTGTCTTTTTAAAGGACAATTAAGTGAAGTTGCTGGCAGCACCTGGACAGCGCATGAAGTCAGCCTGAAAAAGCCAAGTACCATAGAGCAAAAAATTGCCCAGAGATTAAATTAATAGAATAGCATCAGATAATGTCACTGTTATCTATAACACTCAGAGTAGCTGGGGTCACCCAAGTAGCCGTAAGCCCATCACAGTTCTCTCCCACAGACCACAGCTCCTGCCAAAGTGCAGACCTAGCCCTCAAACTGTTCCCAGCTGCAGGAGCATTGTCACTGTCTTCTGGTCCAGCTAAGTAGTCACAGTTACTGTATGACACTAGGAGCAGATTTTTATTTTTAACAACATGAAATACAACATGGTTTAATTCCTGATGTAATTCTTGTTTCAAGAATGGTTACTAGTTTGAAAACTCCGTGTACCACGGAAAAGTGCATGGTTTGGCTATATTTTCAATAATCCTTTACAACCACGTTAATCATCTCTGTTCCAAAAGTCATCTATGCACAAAAAAAAAAAACACCAAAAAAAACCAAAAACAAAAATACCCCCAAAAGCCTATAAAGTAAATTATTTATGCAAATGGTAAATTTTCACATTAATTCAGGATGACCTTACAGAACCCAAGGGTTAAATTCTATGATTGTTAGATATGTAAACAATCAAAACAGAAATGAAGCCAATAAAAACTGAATGAACAATAATTAATGTATTATTAAGCCTGTAAATGAGAGGATCAGAGACTAGGGCAAGAACTACAGAGAAACAAAAAAAAATCTGGCATCTATAATTATTTGTATCCTACAAGTTTCTGTTTTAGCAGTCAATAAAAAAAAAATGCCTTGGAAAGCATTAAGAAAAAGAAATAAAAAGAAATACAAAAACAGAAACCAAAACTAAATCAAAGTGAAACTAGTGGTACATATTTAATATTACTATAAGTTACAGAGTTGCAACATCGTTTCATACACTCATTGAATGGAAGTCTTTGGAATAGTCCTTGGAGACAACTCCAATTTCTATGTTTTATGATTAGCATATTAGCAAAAAATGAATACTAAAACGAAAATTGACAGTCTAACTTTTGTACCGCTTTTTTAAAATAGCCATAGTTTTCACATTGCTTCACCTTATTAATTTCATAAAACTCACAGGTATTCAAATTCATAGATTAACTACTATATCAGCATTTAGATCAGAGTTAATCAGGTCACATTTGTTTAAGCTTTATTTAACAAAAATTTGACAATATTGACTACTCAGCTACATATACTATAGATGAAAGCAACGAATCAAAACAAAGTCATAGGCAAAAACTGTAAAAGTGTAAGGTATTCAAAATTATTCTAAAATGCCTAATGTGTGACCACAAGATTTTAAACATTTAAGCAAATCCTTAATAGACTTCAACACTGTGATAACATTTCTTTTTTCAAAAGAAGACAATGTCTTTCTTAGAAAATGAAACCTGTCAAGCACAGTGATAAAGTCATTTTTGTTACACCTACTATAATGTAATCAGAATATCAAAAACATTTTTTAGGAGAAAATGAGAAGACAATGACACAATGCCCCTGTACTCAATATTGATGAGGCCGCACCTGCAATACTGTCTTCAGTTTTGGGCCCCTCACTACAAGAAAGACATTGAGGTCCTGGAGTGTGTCCAGAGAAGAGCAACGAAACTGGTGAAGGGGCTGGAGAACAAGTCTTGCGAGGAGCAGCTGAGGGAGCTGGGGTTGTTTAGCCTGGAGAAGAGGAGGCTCGGGAAGACCTTATTGCTCTTTCCAACTACCTTAAAAGAGATTGTAGAGAGGTGGGTGTTGGTCTCTTCTCCCAAGTGACAGGAGATTGGATGAGAGGAAGTGGCCTCAAGCTCCACCAGGGGAGGTTTAGACTGGACATTAGGAAAATTTCTTCACAAAAAGGGTTATCAAGCTCTGGAACAGGCTGCTCAGGGAGGCGGTTGAGTCACCATCCTTGGAGGCATTTAAAAGATGGGTAGGTGAAGTGCTTAAAGATATGATTTAATAGTAGACAGGTACAGTTGGACTCGATGACCTCAAAGGTCTTTTCCAACCTAGCAATGCTATGATTCTAAAAACTTTTACATTTTTTCTTAGAACACGTGTTTAAGACAATTGTTTAGCATTAGAGGTAAGCAGAAAAGGGAGTACAGAAGACAGCATACTGAGTTGTCTGAAGAATATTTCTATATTATGTTCACTCTTTTAAATGTAATTAATGTACAATGTAACTTGCTGAGATACAGAAAAAATCATAAAATGTATTTTGTAAAAATGATTTATGGATATTGCAAATGGGATGATTTGAAGTATAACAGATGTATTTGTCTAAAGGGAAGAGCCTTAGTTTTCAAGCAATGTGTGGAAAAGTAAGATATCACTAGAAAATCTAGGTTTTAGTTGTGTTTCAATTTTCTTCTTTTGAATTCTGAATGCTACATCTAGAAAAAAAAAAACATTATTTTTCCCTGGAAGTTTAGAAAGTACTAAAATAACACAGATTGTTGTGGTTCAATGACTAACTGAGAGTTGAAGGTAACCTGAAATTTCTGAGTTACTGTTGTTATTACGTAAAATCAGTAGTTTCCATTAGTCAAGTTCCATGCTACAGCAAATATTGGCTATTCTGCTGCTACTCCCATAAACAAAGATACCAGAAACAAGTCAAGAAAACAGTCTAAATGAAGACCATTGAGCACAACTATGTTGCAGAAAACATACTTTCCTTCTTGTCTGGATGCCCCAGGGGAGTATAACATGATTTTAAATTCCTTCTACAGTCTACAAGACCGGAAGATGACTAACAGAGAAAGCTTGTGCACAAACTTTTTATTTTTCCCCTGTTGAAATACTAAAGGATGGCACAAACTTTCTAAGCCAAATTCTGCCAGCCAGTACTTAATTGACAAGTCTGAAAGTATGAACGGGACTACAGTTTGCAATACAAATTAGAGAAACACTTAAAGAAAGTCTAAATGATCAATTACATATCTGTTCTATTAGGTAAAAGTTTTAAATACTGTTAGAATTCAGAAATTGAATTTATATGTGTTTCAGTCTAAATGACTACAGATTCACACTATGTATATAAACAAATTTTAGTGAATTGCGTCATATATCAGTAAATACAAGTATAGTCACAATATACTACAAATCATCCTGATTTTTAAACAAACCATATCATGTTTTCAGTTTTTCTGCAGTTTTTAAAATGCAAATATAACAAAACATCTAGCCTACAGTAAACACTTGAGGAAAGGCATTCTCTCAGTATAGCTTACATATGTTAAAATTTAAAGGATCACTTAGAAAAAATCAGAAACCACTTCACAAAGACCTGTAGAAAAAGAAACCACTGAAAACTACCAGCCAAAAGAAATACATAGACTGTAAACAAGAAAGCTATAAAATTCTGAACTTAAGACCTTCTGCTTTAACTACTTTATTCACTGTACAAGAGTACTTTCAATACATGAAAAGCGTGCAAACACATTTGAATGCCATCTGTCAGGCCTTGCTTAGTAATTTTTTATTCACTGTTCAGTTTAACAAGCTTATTGTTATGCTTTCTTGATTGCCAGCTACTAAGATCAGCATGGAAAAACAACTTTCACAACAGAATGATATCTAGACTTTGCAAGTAAAATTTCCCTAAGGAGATTCTAGTAAGGAAATAATTACTTCAAGAGCGCTTTTTACTCTGAATTATATAAACAGATTTCTTCTTGGTTACAGTAATCAAAAACTTACCAAATTAAGTTTGTTAGACCCTAGATCAATCAATGCATGATTTATAACATGCTGAAAATATATCTAAATAGACACCTTTTATATTTTATACCAAAGACACAATTAATTGAGAACTATAAAAGGCCTTTTGTCTCCTGTTAGTATTGTGAAAATAAATTTTATCTCGGGATTCTTGCCTTGTCTCCCCCTACCCTTTAAAATCAACTTATGCTTATTTTCTGGATTGAAGTAAATGTGTACAACTTCAGCAGTACTGAAAACTATTTTCAGGCAGCCTAGGGTCATGCACTGACAGAACTGCATAAGTCTTAATATTTAGCAATAATAATTTGTAGCAGGCAAGAATCAGAGAAGAGCAGAACAATTAATAGATAATCCACTGTACACATCTGTAAGTTTAAAATTCAGTTCTACAAATGAATTTTATATATGTGTACATTTCCATACAAGAATATATTAAATAAAACAAAGATCCAAAAGCACAAACTTTCAAAAAATATATATATTTTGAAAGAAAATTACTAAAGGTAAACAAAATGGAAAAAATACCAAAAGATACTAGAATGCATTCTAAAACTTTAAGTCTAAGATCCTTTTTAACACTGTTTTTTGTTTGATGCTAGACATTATCTTATATAGCTTGTTTTGCTAGCTTCTACAGAATATTCATTTAAAAGTACATCAGTTCGTTTTATAAGAATGGCATCAAAGTATTAATCATTAGTCACTTGTTACCTTTATTTGTGAACACTCTTGTCCTAAAGTTGAACAGAAGAGAAATTATTTATTTCACTGGCCACACAATCTCCAAGTAGGTCATATTTCATTGTAGCTTGCTTTCCTTCTGGATGTTGAAAACTTAAGAAAGAAGCTACAAAGACAGTACTGGCAATGTTGTTCCTCGAGCAGACACTTCTCTCTTTATTAGGGGAACTTTTATCATTTTAGAGATCCATATGCTTCATTGAAGAGCTAGAAAAAGCCTTTGCTAATGAAAAGCCGGCAAGTCTTGGTAAATCCAGCTAGCTGCAACATCTGAAGCTGTAGCATGACCTCTTTTCATAATGGAAACAGAAGTACTACTGCAAAGAACTAAACAAACCCAGTAAAGCAAAGGCACCTCTTTCTCCGTGTGAAACTAAACAGTTAAATACAAACAGGCTTTTCATGAGAAATACTGACTGACCATGTGAATGCCAACAACCACCTTTAAAAATGTTTTAAACTCATTGAGAAAACATGAAAACCTGAATTTATAAAGAAACTGTTTTTCTAGCAATCTTTTAGGTCATAAGAAGATTGAAATACTTAAGATTAGATGCTGACAATGATACAAAGATCCTAGTTTAGAAAAAGTAAGGAAGTCTGCTGGGGTAGGGGAGGAGGAAGGATGATAACACATAGAAAATACTTTCTGCCTTTGAAAACAATGCTTTCAGTCATGCTGCAACAGCAGCAGACAACTGAACACAGTCTGGACTGACAGTAGCCTGGCAAATATGTTCTAGCACACAACTTTTGGTATTGCTCGTAACTGTCTCGCTACCATAGGCTCACAACCATCTATTAAATGACTTTGGTAAGATAAATTAGACTCTTACTAGATGAACTATGAAGGGAAAGAAAAGGAAAGACAAGAAATGAGACAGAGTAGAAGGAGGGAACTGTTACAGGAGGAGACAAGGAAAGAATGAGAGCAGAAACTAAATTTTTCTCACTCCTTACTGTGTGCAATTACACAAACGATGATGACGTCAACATGTCTTACATCCCATGAGGACCTTCTTTAGGTCTTGCTTGGCCAATACATTTTCCAGAAATGGGCAATAATAGTCTGTCCAAACAAACCCAGAAGTATCAGGTACCAACAAGGAAGATGGCTGCTGCATTAAAGCTTGCTTATTCTTCGTCTAGTTTTCTTAATGGTACAATCAAAACACAAACTATCTATACAAGAATCACAGAATGGTTGAGGCTGGCAGGGACACATGCAGGTCATCCAGTCCAAAACTCCTGCTCAAGCACGGGAACCTAGAGATCTCGTCTCCAAGGAGGGAGACACAGGGAGACACAGCCTCCCTGGGCAACCTGTGCCAACATTTGGTCACCCTTACAGCGAAAAAGTGTTTCTTGAGTTTCAGAAGTAACCTCCCATGTTTCAGTGTGTGCCCATTGTCTCTGGTACTGCCACTGGCCTGGCTCTGTCCTCTTTTCAGATATTATTTCCTTTTAGGAGAGTGGTCCAGCCCCTTCACCATCTTTGCAAGACTCTCCCCAGTATGTCCACATTCTTCTCATACTAGAGAGCCCTGAAACAGACACAGTACTCCAGGTGTGGCATAACACTCCAGAAGATGCTACAGATTATAAAAAAGGTTGCCAGTGAAAAATTCAGGCTATACTTAACGAATGGGCAGGGTGTTTCCTGCCATCTCTGAGTGTATTAGAATAACTTCGCCCCTCTGAAGGTTAGTTGTACCAGCTCAGTTTGACTCCCTTATGGCATACAGAGGTGGGTATATACCAGTTTTTTTGTTGCTCCCTGAGATTAAAAAGTAGGTGTATGGATTGTAGGAAGTCTCAGACCACTTCACCACAGTTCTGAAAACCAGTAACTCATGATCACAGGGTACAAAGTGAAGTCAATGAGACTCTAGTCCAAACATAAATCACTTTTTAGCCTTTTTAGTTTTTTTTTCTTTGTATCCCTCAGTTGTTGGTGTTAACTGCCTATACTCTACAGGCATCATGACTATCACCACTGTCAGTCTAAGTTATCACTTATTTTCCTCATTACCTTATTATTGCCAATTCCAGACTACCTAGTCATTAATTCTGTCAGCTCAACTTTAATTTGATCGCCATCCCCCTCTTCAAGCTTACAACTTCTCAAAGACACATAATCTTTTCATCTCCTTTACAAGTCAATACTTATTGGTTAATCTTGAATTCTAAATATACAAACCCAACTACATTAAATACCACAGAAAACTCAGCATATGCCAGCCTTCTTTGTTTTTAACAAGAGAAAAAGTGGCGATCATTGATTTGACCTGATCAGGATTGGAGGCAATTAGCATAGAGCAATACATTTCCTGTTCATATGATAGCATGATCCCGGCAATAACATAGAATCACAGAATGGTTTGGGTTGTAAGGGACCTTAAAGACCATCTAGTTCCAACACCCCTGCTATGGGGAACATTTTCTACTAGACGACGTTGCTCAAAGCCTCAGCTAACATGGCCTGGAACACCTCTGCTGATAGGGCACCCACGATTTCTCTGGACAACTTCTTCCACTGCCTCACTACCCTAACAGGAAAAAAATTCCTTCCTCATTTCTAATCTAAATCTATTTATGTTTACCTATGCCCCCCCCAAAAAAGCCCATAAGAATACCTCAAAAAAAAAAGTGCAAAATTATTTTGAGTTTATAACCCATGCAGCACATAACAGCCTAAAGCAAATTTAGAACATGGCTATGCTCCTTTCAAATGGTATTTATAAGGGATATACTGACAGGCTTTAAACATTACAGACAGGCATTCCTCTGTCTCTTTTTTTTTTTCAAAGTTGTGTGTCTGTTCTGACGGAATGGTGAACTGCAGGTTGTACTCTCAGAATGCAACGATATCTGCAATAAGGACTACACCTTCTCTGAGCATCAGTAGGTTAGATTTTTTTTTATTTTTCTGTACTACTTCAAATTATAACACTATAAATATTTTATCTGTACATAAATGATATATATACAGAAACTTTCAGTCTTTCTGATGCACCAAGGACTCAATTTTATAACACCCTGTCATTTCCATACCTTCAGAGAACACTGCACTTGCTTAATTTCTGTAAGGAATGTCACACAGGAAATAGTCAGGCCACGTCTGTGTCAAGTCTGCCATTTCTATTATTAGCAATGAAGTCTACGCAATTTCTCCTGTGGTTTAACAAGTGCATACCTATTTTCTAATTTTATTTTTTTTATGCCACAACTCATAAAATTGTTTAGGTTGATGCTAGTCCCTTGCATTAAATTAATAACTAATCACAGATGATATTTATCATCTTGAGTTTCTTACATGAGAGTTGTCAGACTTAATCACCCTCCTCATATTTTCGCTATTTACAGAGCTTCATTTATCATACATTTCAGCAGTGTGGCAACAGATGACTATTTCCCCCATTTTTCAAGTATGTAAAGAAAGATAAAACAGGGACAGACCGTGTCAATAGCTTGAAAGTTTGACTTTGCCTGGTAACATCCATTTCTATCAGAAAATATTTTCTAAAGAAGCATTTATTTTAATCACAGAATCACTAGGTTGGAAAAGGCCCACAGGATCATCGAGTCCAACCATTCCTATCAATCACTAAACCATGCCCCTTAGCACCTCATCCACCCATCCTTTAAACACCTCGAGGGAAGGTGACTCAACCACCTCCCTGGGCAGCCTGTGCCAGTGCCCAATGACCCTTTCCACAAAAATTTTTTTTCTGATGTCAAGCCTGAACTTCACCTGGTAGAGCTTGAGGCCATTCCCTCTTGTCCTGTCCCCTGTCACCTGGGAGAAGAGGCCAGCTCCCTGCTCTCTAAAACCTCCTTTCAGGTAGTTGTAGAGAGCAATGAGGTCTCCCGTCAGCCTCCTCTTCTCCAGGCTAAACAACACCAGCTCTCTCAGCCTTCCCTCATAAGACTTGTTCTCCAGCCCCTTCACCAGCTTCGTTCCTCTTCTCTGGACTCACTCCAGAGCCTCCACATCCTTCTTGTGGTGTGGGGGCCCAGAACTGAACACTGTACTCCAGAGGGAGAATAACCTCCCTGGACCTGCTGGACATGCCATTTCTGATACAAGCCAAGATGCCATTGGTCTTCTTGGCCACCTGGGCACACTGCTGGCTCATGTTCACCCACCTGTCAACCAACACCCCCACGGCCCTCTCCTCCAGGCAGCTTTCTAGACAGACTTCTCCTAGTCTGTAGCACTGCACAGGGTTGTTGTGCCCCAAGTGCAGGACCCGGCATTTGGCCTTGTTAAACCTCATGCCATTGGACTCAGCCCAGCGGTCCAGCCTGTTCAGATCCCTTTGCAGAACCTCCCTACCCTCCAGCAGATCAACACTTCCACCCAGCTTAGTATCATCCGCAAACTTGCTAAGGGTGCACTCAATGCCTTCATCCAGGTCATTGATAAAGACATTGAACAGGGCTGGACCCAGCACTGAGCCCTGGGGAACGCCACTTGTCACTGGCCTCCAGCTGGAATTAACTCCATTTACCACCACTCACTGGGCCCGGCCATCCAACCAGTTTTCCACCCAGGAGAGTGTGCGCCTGTTCGGTCCATAGGCTGACAGTTTCCTAAGCAGAATGCTGTGAGGAACTGAGTCAAAGGCTTTACTGAAGTCCAAGAAGACTACACCCACAGCCTTTCCCTCGTCCAGTAGGTGGATCACCAGTCATAGAGATAAGTAGAAGGCTAAAACCTCAATAAATTGACAGTAATGCTTAATTACAGAAAATGCATTCCAATTTTAATAATTGGTTAAATTTTGCAGACAGTATGGGAATGATCTGTTCCAATCAAATGTTTATAAAAAATAATTTCTTTGATAATCATGACAAAGAAAATGACTCAGAAGTCTCTATAAAGTGTGTTCAAGGCTTTGAACTAGAAGCTGAAAGGACCAGTAACTCTGATGAGGATAGTGACTGGGAGAATAACTGCTGAGATACGTGTTGAACCATATCTTAATTTTTTTTTCAAACCACTTACAAACTGGACTGATAATTAGCAAAACACTTAAATGAAAAAATATGCAGAATGGCACAAATGTTTGGCCACCACTAGATTCTGTGGGAAGTTGATCTTGCATTCTCGGGCATCTAAGATGTCATTTTTCATGCAGTATTGTGCAACAAGAGCAAAAACTACATTATGTAAGATATCACTTCACTGAAATAAAGTATGAGCGACACCTCCCAAGCCTACTAATTGAAACACTGCAGTACAAATGCTACCACAATGTTGTTACGAAATATTAACGAATATCTGTTTTGATAACCAAAGTAAGACTCATGCAACTTCACATTTTAATTGGTCGGAGAAAAAGTTGACCCCCAGTAACTTGTTCTTAATTGTGAAATGAAAAGAGCTGCCATGGGTGCAGATGCACAAGTGCTGGCAGAGGGTGCTGCAGGATGGTCTTGGTGAGGAGAGGTCAGGCTAGCCAGTGCTGGACACCATTGGCTTCAACATACCCAGGGCACAGCTGAGCCCTCAGCTAAGATGATCACACCTCTGCAGAAGTGCATTTAGGAAAGGGCAAAACTAAGCCAAAATCCTACCAAACACAGAAAGGATGAAAGAAAAGAAACAACAGTACAAACACCAAGGTTAGAGAAGTAGGAGGCGGTGGTGCTCCACTGAACTGGAGCAGATACCTACACCAGAGCCCACGGAGGAGTCCATGCCAGAGCAGATGGATACTCATAAAGGCTGTGGCCCATGGATAGCCCACGCCAAAGCAGAAGAAACACAAGAAGGAAGGAGCAGCATAGAGGCATCACTGTGTACTGACTTTAAAAACCCTCTCCCCATTCCTCTCTACTGCTTAGGGCAGTAAAGGACTCAGGAGTGAAGATGTGAAGTTGAACCTAGGAAAAAAGCAGGAAAGTAATTATTTTAAAGTTTTTCCTTTTGTTTCTCACTACCCCAATTATGTGAATTACTAATAAATTAGAACTAATTTTCCCCAAGTCAGATATGTTTTGTCCTTGACAGTCACATCTAAGTCATCTCCCTGTCTTTATCTCAGCCTGTGAGGTTTTTCATTACAATTTTTTCCTTCCCACCTCCTCAGTCTTTCCGTGAAAGGAAGGAGCAGCTAGATGAATATTTGACTGATAGACAAGGCTAATCTATGACAAGAATAAGACTGGAGGTATTAATGGAAGAATATAAATAGTAAAGATAGCTGTCAAACATAATATTGTTTTTATTTTTTGTGTTCTGGATGTTTAGATCAAAGAAAGTACCGTAAAATATTTTATTAGACTTATACCATGCCAAGATGATGGCATCTCTGGGAAAGCATATTTAAGAGAACTAAAAATTGCTGCACAGCAGAGTATGATAGTGATAAATGAGGACAATGTGAGAAACAGCCCTGAAGACATCAAGGTCAAAGAAGGAGGAGGGAGAGGAGGTGCTCCAGTCATCACAGCAAAGATTCCCCTGCAGCCCCTAGGGGTGGCCCAGGTGAGAAGTACCATGTTGGAGCACATATGCACACTGCAATCTGTAGATGGCCCCATTCTGCCCTGAGAAAATCCGTGGCCTATGGGGTACTCGTGCTTGGAGCAGTCTGTTCCTTATGGATTGTATCTCATGGAAAGGACCCATCTTGGAGCAGTACTTGAAGAACCGCGGCCCATGGGAAACATTTTGGAGCAGTTCATGAAGTATAGTAGCTTGTGGAGAGCCGTAACAAGTTAAACTTGGCTGGCCACCAGCTGCCCACCAAATCACTCTCTTACTCCCCACCCTCAAAAATATGGGGAGAAAATAAGATTAAATTTGCTCATGGGTTGAGATAAGGACAGGGAAACCATTCAGAAATTGCAATTACAATTACCATCATGGGCAAAACAGACAACTTAGAGAAATTGTTTTTTTTTTTTTGCAAATTTAACACAGTAGGTTAATGAGAAATAAGAACAAATTCAAAACCACCTCACCTTTACCTTTTTCTTGGGCTTAGCTATACTCCCAACTACTTTACCTCTTCCCCCGAAGTGGTGCAGGGCATTGGAGAATGGGTGTTGTGCTCAGTTCTTAATGTTTTGTCTGTCACTCCTTCCTCCTCATGCTCTTCCCTTGCTCCAGAATGGGATCCTTCCCAGAGGAGACTGTTTTCGTAACTTTCTCCAATGTGGGTCTTTTCCCCATGTACAGTCCTTTATGAACTGCTCCAGCATGTGTATCTCATAGAGTCACAGACCTGCCAGAAAAGAATCTCCTGCATCAACTCCTCTTCCAAGGGTCACAGTTCCTGCCAAGAGCCTGCTCCAGTATAAGCTCTCCATACAGTCACGGTTTCCTTCAGGTCACATCAACCTGCTCTGGCATGGCAGTCCTTCATGGGCTCCAGGGTAGATCTGTGCTCTATCGTAGGCCTCCAGGGGCTGCAGGAGGACAACCTGTGTCACCATGGTCTTCACCACAAACTGCAGAGGAATCTCAGCTCTAGTGCCTGGAACACCTCATCCTCTTTCACTGACCTTGATGTCTGTTTTTCTCATGTATTCTCAGTTGTCTCTTCTGGCTGCAGTTGCATGTTGTTTTTTACCCTTCCTAAATATGTAATCACATTGCTGATTGCCTGAGCTTTGGCCAGCAGTAGGTCTGTTTTGGAGCCAGCTGCAGCTAGCTTTGTCTGACATAGAAGCATCTTCTGGCGTCTCCTCACAGAAGCTACCCCTGCAGCCTCTGCCACTCCCGAAGCACCACCACATAAACTCAGCACAACAGCCCATGCTGGAGGAGGATAAAAGTGTGAGGATGGATTGGCAAAGACCAAGTCTTATAAACTACAACTCCCATTTACCTGCTGTCCTGCATTGCTTCAGGGGGACAAGGTACATGAGCTAGGAAAAAAGGACTGAAGTTCAGCCTAGGAAGAAGGGGAGGGTGAGGGAAGGTGGTTTATTTTTGCCTTTTTTCCCTTAACTATCCTATTCAATTTTGAATTGGCAATAAATTAATCTGCCCTAAGTCAAGTCTTCTGCTTACGACATTAAGTGATGAGTAATCTCCCTGTCTTTATCTTGACCCACGGACACTTCCATTTTGTTTTCTCCTCCTGTCCTGTTGGGAGTGGGGGAGGAGTAACAGAGCAGTCGGGTGGACACCTGGCAGCCAGCCAAATTAACCCACCACTCTGGACTAATCATAAAGTTTTTTCACGTATTTTCTCATAATAAGTTAAAAAAAAAAAGAAATAAAATAAAATAAAATAAAATAAAATAAAATAAAATAAAATAAAATAAAATAAAATAAAATAAAATAAAATAAAATAAAATAAAATAAAATAAAATAAAATAAAATAAAATAAAATAAAAGGAAGACTCAGAATTTAATTCTAAGTAGGAAATTCACCAAAGCTTGTAAATTATCCTCTTTTTGTCCAATTTTTATTACTTATTTTGAAACTAAAAAAACCTGTCAGTTAGCCTCAAATAATTTTACAACTAATCTTACCAAACATATCTGCAGTGTGGAGAAAACTTTCTTACAAATTTAATTAGAAGTATGACATTCAAAAGAATAAGAAAATTTAAAAGTAAAATTGTGTTACATTATATAGCTTTTTATGGAGTTTCAGTGTGTAACACACCTGACTAAACATCTGATAAATATGCAGAGAACTCAAAGGAGATAATCTTTCAGATAACAATGAAAAGATGAAACTACTTTAGAATTAAGAAATGCTAGCATTCACCTAATGTGATTCATGATCAGTATCACACAAAAGTATAGTTATTTTTCTGGAAGGCTCTACTGTAACCCCAAGCCCAGATTATACAAAAATGACAGGAATAAGTATCAGTGCTCCTGAAGCACATCTCCACTTCAGTTCGATCAAAGGTGATGAATACTAAGATGCTATATTAGCATTTCTAGTCATCATGGATAAAACAAACATTTTTGCCTATTCAAAAATACAGGCAAGCAGAAAGCTTTATACATTTTTATTTTAGAAGCAATTTTATTAAAATAATTTCTACATCAGCTATACAGACTAATACTTCCAGGAAGAGAATATAGATTTTAATCTTTTTCTTGAAAATAATCATAGCATTCACTAATCCTACATTTTATTAAAAATGTACTGTATAATCTAAAATTTTGCTATTATTTTGATGCTCTGCTAATAAATGCTGGGGCATTAATGTACAACAGCAGCTCTGGGACTAAACATAGTGAGCTAATCACAGGCTAAGACCACCTCCAGCACTGCATCCTCTACGCACCACACATCCAGATCACAGCAGATGCTCCCAAGGCTGATTGCATGAGTTCACATGAACTCATGGTAAGCAGTCAACACAAATTTTTCAAACATTTCCCTAGCATATGGAAGATGACATTAACAATTTACTCTGTTAAGCAACAATGTAGAAACCCCCATATGCTCTATGGAGACTGGTATGATATCCAATGCTGAGAAAATGATGTTGTGTTAGTGACCCAGCAGAATAAAACAGATGAAGCCTCTTCAAAGGACAAAACACTCCTTTCTCCTGATTATGCTGCTGCACAAATATTTTGGGTTTCAGACTTATGGCCTGGCTTCCAACCATTTACAATCATAGAATCATTGAGGTTGGAAAAGACCTCTAAGATCATCCAATTCAACCATCAGCCCAACACCATCACGCCTACTAAGCCATGTCACCATGTGCCACATCTACATGCTTTCTGAACATCTCCAGGGATGGTGACTCCCCCATTTCCCTAGGCAGCCTGTGCCAACATTTGAACACTCTTCCAGTAAAGAAATTTTTCTTCTAATATCCAATCTAAACCTCCCCTAATGCAATTTGAGGTCATTTTCTCTCATCCTATCACTTGTTACCTTGGAGAAGAGACCAACACCTCACTTCATTACAACCTCCTTTCAAGTAGTTGTAGAGAGTGATAAAGCTGCCCTTCAGCCTCCATTTTTACAGGCTACACAGCCCCATTTTCCTCAGACATTCCTCATAAGACTTGTGCTACAGACACTTCACCAGCTTCACTGCTCTCAACGCACTTCAGCAGCTCAGTATCTTTCTTGTACTAAGCAGCCCAAAACTGAACACAGTATTCCAAGGTGCATTTGCATCTGTGCCAAGTACAGGGGCACAATCACTTCCTGACTCCTGCTGGCCACACCATTTTTGGCACAATCCAGTATGCTGTTGGCTTTCTTGGACACCTGGGCACACTGCTGGCTCATATTCAGCTGGTTGTCAACCAGCACTCACAGATCCTTTTCCACTTGGCAGCTTTCCAGCCACTCTTCCCCAACTCGGTAGTGATGCATGGGGTTGCTGTGACTGAAGTGTAGGACCTGGCATTTGACCTTGTTGAATCTCATACGATTGGCCTCAGCCCATCAATCCAGCCTGTCCAGGTCCCTCTGGCACAGCCTTCCAGTCCTCCAGCAAATTGACGCTTCTACCTGTTTTGGCGTCATCTACAAACTGACTAAGGGAGTGCTCAAAACCCTTGTCCAGATCATTGATAAAGATATTAAACAGAACTGGCCCCAACGCTCAGCCCTGAGGGACACCACTTGTGACCGCCTGTCAACTGGATTGAGCTCCATTCACCACAACTCTCTGGGCCTGGCCATCCAGCCAATTTATTACCCAGCAAAGAATACCTGTCTAAGCCACAGGTACCAACTTTTCTAGGTGAATGCTGTGGGCAACAGTATCAAAGGCTATACTGAAGCCCAGGTAGGTAACATCCGTAGCCTTTTGTGCATTTGCTACATGAGGCACCTGGTCATAGAATGGTATCAGGTTGGTCAAGAAGGACCTATCTTCATGAACACATGCTGGCTGGGTCTGATCACTTGGTTGACCTGATGAGCTAGTTAAGATGATCTGCTCCATAACCTTCCCTGGCACTGAGGTCAGACTGACAGCCCTGTAGTTCCTCCTTCTGGCTCTTCTTGTAGATGGGCATCACATTTGGTAATCTCCAGTCAACTGGGACCTGCCCTGTTAACCCAGGACTGCTGACAAATGAAGAGTGGCTTGACAAGCTCCTCCACCAGCTCCCTCAGTAGTCTTAAGTGGATCCCACCCAGTCCCATAGACTTGTGAGTGCCCAGTTGGCACAGCATGTCGTTGACTGCTTCCTCCTTCATTATGGAGGGGTTTACCCTGCTCACCATGCCTGTCTTCCAACTTAGGGGACTAAATACCCTGGCAATAATCAGTCTCACTGTTAAAGACTGAGGCAAAGAAGGCATTAAGCATCTCAGCCTTTTCCTCATCCTCAGTAGCGATGTTCCCCTCCATAACCAATAAAGGATGGATCTTATCCTTGGTTCTCTTTTTTCATATTGATGCATTTCTAAATACTATTTTTGTTGTCTCCTACAACAGTGACCAGACCAAGTACAAGCTGGGCTTTTGCCTTTCTAATTGTCTCCCTGCATGACACAACGAGATCCCTGGATCCTTTTTGATTTGCCTGTCCTTTCTGCCAAAACTGGTAAACTCTCTTTTTCTTCCTGAGTTTCAGCAAAAGCTCCCTGGTCAGCCAGGTTGGACGTCTTCCCTGGCAGTTCATCTTCTGGTGCACAGGGAGAGCCTGCTCCTGCTTCTTCAAGGTTTGCTTCTTGAAGAGTGTCCAGCCTCCATGGATCTCTTTGCCCTTCAGGACTGTTTCCCAAGGGACTCTCTGAATCAGTGATCTGAACAGGCCAAAGTCTGCCTTCTGGAAGTCCACAGTAGTGGTACATTTCACATGTTTCCTCTCAATTTCTCCCACATCTTGACTTCCTAAATTTTACTTCCTCCCTTGTCAAAAGTCTGTACTTCCATGTCTGTCCATCTTGGACTCCAGAATCCTCACCAACAAGTCTTAATCATTACAGCATAGGCAGACTGTCCCATTACATCATTTACTCTGGTTTATCTACAGTGAAATTTCATGAAAGCACTGCGGGATGCCTGTAGTAATATTTTCAGAACCAGTATAATTAGACCAAATCCAGGTTTCTCAGCAGTGCTGAAAACTCAGAGAGATGCGCACAACACTAATTCTCCTCAACATCACTTATCAGAATTCTGATGGCAGTAAGTGATACCACTACAAGGTCTTCAATCAACATTACTCACAGTATCTGCTACGCTATGCAGATACTGCGTATCTGCCTCCAAGTCACAACCATAGCTTACTCTCAGCAACCTCCAGATGCTCTGCAAATCCCAGCATCTGTTAACAAAGTCAGTATGTGATAAATTATGTGAAAAAATACAGCTCTCAAGACATTATTACAAGGATATTTGGTGCCACCTACAAAGGAAGGACCAAGTTTCTCAAATGGTTGGGAAATCACTGTCCTGTGCAAATTACTGATTGCACAACCGATTAAAAATTCTGTTATGAAGGTGAAAACTTATCCCAAACAACTGGCAGTGTTATGGTACCAAAAAAAAAATCTCACTGTAGGTCTAGATAAAGTTCCTTACCTTATCTGTACTGTTACCCACATCAGATTTTTTTCATAAGAATCACAGATACAAGAGGGGCTGGCAAACAACCTCTATACAAGTATTACTAAGGGAGTATTTTAGTAAGAAGAATGACTTAGGCAAGCAGAAATACTCTGAAGACTTCATAGTCATAGCACAGCTTTTAAATGTCTGTTTGTAGGTGAATTAGTAATATAGAAGTTGAAGTTAATTCTAACTCAAAGTCCACAGTTTTAAGATTTACATAAAAATTAACAGATTAACTGCTGCTTGCTTCTTTATCAGTTATAAACATAACACGCTACAGATGTTTCTCCAACTATCAGAAAAATTATGCTTCTCTGAAAACTTTGCCAGTACATCGTACCACATTTTCCTGAATTCTCTGTGAGATTTATTTCTAGTTGCCACTATTCCTATTGCACCAATTGAAATTCAAAAGAACAAATGGAGTAACCATTAAGACAACCTAAAGATAATGTTATTCAAATCCAGGCTCAGAGTATATTATTCACATCACCGTGTACGCAGAACTCACTTTTACTCTTTCCAATTCCAAAGACCTGAGATAATCTACTCATGATGCATACAAGAATTTATAAGTTCAGTTTAGTTCATATTTGAAAGAAACAGGACTGCTTCTATAATGCATTTAACCAACATGACAAACAGTATATGAATCTTTTGAGGGATCTGTAATAATACAGAAGAAATCGTTATGTTAGATGACTTTAATAGTTCTTTTTTGATCTCTCAGCTTCTAAGGACTTGTAAAAAAGTCTCTGAAAGAGACTTTTCATTGTAAAACTAGTCTCAAGAGTATCTCAGCTGATACTGAACATTTTTTTTGCCTTAGGTAAAATAAGGTAAATAATTAAAAATAATCTTTTACTGCCCTACATAAGCCTTTTAAATGCATACCTTCAAAACTAAAAACAGCTTTAATCAAAACAGAGAAGTAATAGTTCTTGCTAATTCTTACATACACGAAAGCCTTGCATCACCAAAAATCTTAGCAAGTGCCTGCCAAGCAGAGATCTTGTACTGTCTAAGTTGTTCCTTTCAGCTACTAAGCAAGGAATGTAATAGCTGTAGCATTAGATATACTACTGTGTCACAAGAAAGAGAATGCTATGAGTGTTCTGGGGCCACAGTCTTGCTTATAGAAAGTACTTTTATGGATTTCTGGAAATAATAAAGACATCTAAAATAAACTTTTAAAACCAGTGATTTATTTATGCTGTAAAATTCACCAATAATTAACTACATTTAAGCAATAATTCACAGTTCCGTAAGTAAGAAAGCTTGATGATGTGGGATGAGGGATGAGGAGTTAGAGGAGTGATGTGGTGGAACTGATCTCTCTAATTGAAAACCAAAAGTCACGTAAAACATTAGCATGTTACTATCTCATATGTGTTGGAAACAATGATAAACAAAAAGGTTTACTTAAAGGCATCAATATGCAGAATCTCCTCTGGCACCCCCACCGAGTAGCCATCAAATGGCGTCAAATAAAAACTGAAAAAATGAAGGTAATCTTCTCTTAAATCATTAATAAACTAATTTAGTTAACTGAAACTAACTTGGGTTTTTATAAACTAAGTTGAATTTTTACCCAATGTAAACACCCGAACATCATCAGGTGTCAACTTCAGAAGGAGAACTCATGGCCTCAACTTGAATATGCTCACAGTACTCTCCTGAAATGCTCTCTACATTGATTAAAGCCCAGTAGTTGTATCACATTCCCTTTATATAATTTTCAGCAATTCTTAATTCAACATTTAGGGAGAGTAGGAGAAATTATTTAGTTAAGAGTGTTATTTGGAGCTTCATTTCACTTGCAAATTAGGAAAAATACTTAAGTGCCAAATGATTGCCTTTGAAAAAGATATAACAAAGGCATTAATTATTGTCTAAATTCTCTGTTTGCTTTTAGCTAGAAGCTACTTTAAATACAAAAACTTAAATTTTTAGTCAAGTTTTAGCTTTTTTTTAGTCAAGTTTTAGTTTTATTCATGTTGAAAAAGTACTGACACGTATGATCAGAAATAGAAAAAAAACGAAAAAACTGCACGTTTACATACAGTAACAGGTTATCTGTCATTGCTATTAAGGGTTTCCTTTTCTTGTTAAGTTTCATAAGGATAGCTATATTTCAATATGAAGTTTTACAGTCACATCACATAATTAAAAGATATATTTCTTATTCTAGTAATTCCAGTGAAGTAATTTCAAGAACAGTTTTACATCAGTCCAGAACATATTTAGTAGATTGTCCTACTGAAAATGTTCATGCAGAAAGGTATATTATTTCTAAGTAATTTAAACCTGAAAATTGCCTGTCTTTTAAATTTATATTTTCCATCTTAGTACTCTTTTCTGACTTATTCTAATATTTTCCATTAGAGTAGCCTTATTCTGCATATGCAAATAAAGCCCTACAGACAGAAAGATCTGAGGCAACTGAATGCTTTTGA
Source organism: Phaenicophaeus curvirostris (assembly GCF_032191515.1). NCBI lineage: Eukaryota > Metazoa > Chordata > Aves > Cuculiformes > Cuculidae > Phaenicophaeus > Phaenicophaeus curvirostris. The sequence continues at coordinate 32,025,294 of NC_091431.1, read as the reverse complement.
AACCACTGAAGTTATATAAAGGCTCTGACCTAAACCTACAAAATCAAACAACAGTCTTAGAGGCTAAAAGGAGTTATGATAAAAGTTCAATGGTACTTTTTATTCAAAACATTTCAATTTTAGGATTTTTAGAACATCATACTTTCACCAAAGTCTATGCTTATTTAGACTTTACCACATTCTTAAAGATTTCATGAAACCTTGAAAGAGAGTATGTTAGGTAACCATGTAACCATGTTAGGTAAACATCTGTAACCACGGCAAAGAAATACAATTGCTAAAACGTGTCATTCTGGTTTATATAAAACAGTTTTAGAACCTTTCTCTGTTAAAAGTGTTTATTTCCTTCTGTTTAAAGCACTAGTTATAATAAAACAAAACAATAAAAGTAATTAAAGATGTTCCTTCCTGTGCATCCTGAGGTAGTGGCTTTCCTCCATCTTCTTATTTTAAAAGGAAACTTCCACTTTTTTAATTCTCAATATTTTTCATCTGATCTGCAGTATAATTCTATATCACCTGTGTGCATTTCCTAAATGCTAAAATAAATTACTTGACCAAAAGGATAGAATACAGCAGGATAGGAGGCATTCTGGTCAAAAGGAAAAGCCAGAGCTAATACTCCAATTATTCTTTCAGTTTTATTCTGGACAGCGTCTTTCCCAAAAACCCCACACTTGTTGCTTCCTAAGAAAACATAAATTCCACTACTTAACTCACAAGAAGTTTATTTTTCCTTGTACACACAAGAATATGCTTCATTTTTCAGATGCATATAAATCTGTTTAAATCCTGCCCATCTACTGAAGGATTCATAATTGGAACTGTATATTTCAATTACATATTGTAAAGAGCACATTCTCATGAAACCTACAGAAACAGATTAGTGCTGCCATCCAGTTAAAACTAAACTGTAATCTACTACAGAAATATACAAACTCTGTAAAATATGTCTAGATTATTTACCCAGAACGAGCAAGAACACCCAGAAAACGCTGTTTGCTCTTATTGATCTCTTCTAACCTCCAAGCCATGAGAAATTATTGTAAACTAATACAACTAGTTAAATTTATAGTGGTTTTAGATGCTTTAATGTAATTACCTGTCATTAATGATCCAGTTCAGACACAGATTGAGGGAATTAAGGTTTTTGCATCTCTTTACTATTTCCATCACGGTTTCATTGTCCAGTTCTGTGATATGACGTAGATCCAAGCTGGAAAGATTTCTTAGCTATTGAGACAAATATGATAAAAGAAATAATCTGAAATTTGTTCACATACATAACTGTTATAAAAACAACTAAACTTTTTGGAATCACATATAGCATGTGCAAGCTAGTCAAGAAAGACGAGACTACTATATTTTTCACAAAAAGGAAACATATCAGAAGTATTCATAGAATCCAACTTCAGCAAATTCAGAATGCAGGCATTCAGTTACTCCATAAAGCCACTTGTGATCCAATACATTTACAACAGGGCCCTAAGCCTTCCTTCTTTTAACTAAATGGTTTGTAAGATACCAAAGTAGCATACCAACTCACTTAATTATAAGAAGAATAAGGCAGGGAAGGAAGGGAGACAGCACATTTGTGCTTAGATGTTACTAAAGACTCCAGAGTTAAAAGTTTTCAAATGCAGTAAACATTAAAAACTTCCTGGAAAATACCATACTTATACTGTAGTCTCACCCACACAGAGATCAATAACAACTTGGATATTCTGAAGTCAAAAGCTGAAGTCACAGAACACTATGATTAGGATTCATGCACTGATTAATTTGATTTATTGCTATCATTAATCATTATAATGTATTTCAAAAGCAAACAAAACCCTGCTACTACCTTTATAAGCTATGGATTCAAAAAAGAAAATTTTTACAGGTTTCTGTAGCACCCTTAAACAATAGATCAGTTTAATCATAACAACCTCCAAGCACTGTTTGCTTTTTAAGCTGTCTGAAATAATTTCTGTTATATTCCGGGAAAATAATTATATTAGGTAACACCAACACTAATTAAATTTACCTTCCGTGTAAGAGAGAAAAAAATAATCCAACTCAGTAATTTAAATCACTAAGGATTTGATTAAGTAAAGTCATATAACTGAGATTGTGTAATTGGTCCACTTCAGTAGTTAATTATTAAGTCAATGTATTTAAAGGGGGAAAAAAAATGTAAAAAGAATAGGGGGGAAAAAAAAAGGCTTCAAATGTAGGTACCCACCTAAACAAACTGGTGTTCTGGTGTTTTGTTCCACAAGTTTTTAACATTTTCTAAACTAAATCTGAAAAAAACCCCCACATACAGCTCAAAAAAATCTGCAGAAAAAGCATAAAATTAAGGAACCTGACTTCTGAGAAACTACTGCAAGATATGGCTATAGAAAGCAGGACAATAATATTCCTATTATCAAGATACTACCATAGGTATACTGTGGAGGTGCTTGTTTTAATCCCATTTAACTTCTGATAATCTTCTTTGCATCTTAGGGCAAAAAGCACACAACAATTGATATTGTGCTGGTAAAATGACCAAATCTTACAAGCTTTGTCTCTCTGCATTTCATGCACACTGCTCTAGCAAGGAGTTTAAAAGACTGACCTTCTATGACCCAAAAAACCCCTTACAACCAATCCCTCATTTTTTCTGCATAAATTACAAGAAGGGAAGCTTACAGCAACTTGAGTTTTCCTCATCTTCATACAGCTATTCATATTACATGGATAAAAGATACTTAAGCCTGTATACTATGTTGGCAAGAACATGGCCAATGTCTATAATATAAGAAATAAATCTGCTGGACAATTCAACAATGTATATGTTCTGGGACGACAAATAAATATTTACCAGGAGACCTCAAAGACAAGTAGAAAAATTTCCCACTAAAAAACCACAGAATTCTTAACTAAAACATGCTTTCTTTCATGACAACACTCATCTTCTGCATGGGTGACAATAATGGTGATTCATTTATCATTACTACTTACAGAGTCAAAACCAGGAAATTATTCTAAAAACAAGTCAATGCATGGAGGTCAGTGCTTCTTTTAAAAGTGTCTAACAAATGTGACTTCAAATTAGGTAAGAGGTAACAATACAGCATCCATTTCATTGAGGTAATGCTGAGTGTAGCACAAAGAATTTGTGACTTACTACAAGACTTTTGCATGGCATGGGTTTGACAGGCTGAGAGAGTTGGGCTTGTTCAGCCTGGAGAAGAGAAGGCTCTGAGGAGATCTTATAGCAATTTTCCAATACCCAAAAGGGGCCTACAAGAAAGCTGGAGAGGGACTATTCATAAAGGCTTGTGGTGACAGGACAAGGGGGAATTGGTACAAACTGGAGAGGGGCAGATTTAGGCTTGATAATAAGGAAGAATTTCTTCACTATGAGAGCAGTGAGACACTGAAACAGGTTGCCCAAGAAGGTTGTGGATGCCCCATCCTGAGAGGTGTCTCTGCCCATGGCAGAGGGGTTGGAACTAGGTGATCTTTAAAGTCCCATCCAATCCAAACTATTCTATGATTCTATGACTCAAAATCCAAATTGAATTCCTAGTATTCCTATTGACAGGTCTGTAGTTCCCTGGGTCCTCTTTCCAGCCCTTCTTGTAGAAGGGTGTCATATTCGTGAGTCTCCAGTCAACTGGGACCTCCCTAATTAGCCAGGATGGCTGATAAATCGTGGAAAGTGGCTTGGCAAGCACTTCTGTCAGCTCCCTCAGGACTGTTGGGTGGATCCCATCTGACTCCACAGACTCCCATATATCTAAGTTACATAGCAGGTTGCTATCCATCTCTTCAAGGTTTACAGGGACTTCATTGTGCTTCCCATCCCTGTCTCCTCACACAGGGGACTGTGTACTCAGAGTACTACCAGTTTTCTTAATGAAGAATGAGGTAAAGAAGGCATTATGTATTTCAGCCTTATCCTCATCCCTGGTCACTATGTGTCCCCTCACATCCTTTTGTTGCTAATGTATTTTATGGGATCATTTTTATTGTCTTTAAACAGCAGTAGCCAGATTAAATTCTAGCTGGCCTTTGGCCTGCCTAGTTTTTGCCTTGCACAGCCTCATAGGCAGTCCTCCTGAGTTGCCTGCCCCTTCTTCCAAAGACCATAAACTGTCCTTTTTTCAGGTTCCAACCAGATCTCTCTGTTCAGCCAGGCTGGTCTTCTTCCCTACTGGCTCATTTTTTGGCACATGGGGATGGCCTGCTCTTGTGCCTTTAAGATTTCCTTCAAGGAATCACAGAATGACCTGAGTTGGAACGGACCCAAAAGCATCATTGAGTCTAACTCCCATCCCAAAATTTACACTACATGTTTGAGTGCATTGTCCAAATGCTTCTTGATATTGTTAGGATTGGTGTGATGACTACTTCCCTGGGAAGCCTGTGCCAGTACTCCACCACCTTCCACCACCTTTTCCTAATATCCAACCTAAAGCTCCCCAGCACATCTTCCTGCCATTCCTTCAGTTCCTATCATTAGTCACCAGAGAGAATAAATCAGCTCCTCCTCCTTCCCTGTGAGGAATCAGTAAACTGCAATGAGGTCTCCCCTCAGCCTCCTCTTCTCCAGGCTAAAGAGACCAAGTGACTTCAGCCGCCCCTCATACTACTTCCCCTCTAGAACCTTCACCATATTTGTGGCCCTCCTCTGGACACTCTCCAGTAGCTTGATATTCTTTTTATAATGTGGTGCCTGAAACTGCACAAAACACTTGAGCTGGATCCTCCTCCAGTGTGGAGTAGAGCGGGACAATCACCACCCTCGGCTGGCAAGCAATGTTGTGGTTGATGCAGCCCAGGACATTGCCCTTCTTGGCTGCCAGACCGTGCTATTGGCTCATGTTCAACTTGCTGCCGACTACAACCTCCAGATCCCTTTCCACAGGGCTGGTCTCCAGTCTCTCACCCCTCAGTCTGTATGTATATCTAGGGTTGCCATGTCCCAGGTGCAAAACCCGGCACTTGCCCTTGTTAAACTTGATGGGGTTGACAATTACCTGGCTCTCCAATTTGTCCAGATCCCTCTGTGGGGTCTCTTTACCCTCATGAATGTCAATCCCTCTCCCCGCCCCTTTTCCCCCAAGTTTTCAGTCTTCAGCGAACTTGGTTCGTAAACCTTCAAGTCCTGCATCCAGGACATTTGTGAAGACATTGAAGAGTACTGGTCCTAAGACGAATCCCTGCAGAACCCCACTAGTGACTGGTCACCAGCCCTATATAAACCCATTCACTATGACCCTTTTAAAGTCAACTGCTCACCCATTGCATTATGTGTTTATCCAGCTGTATACTGGATAAATATGTATGCTGGACAATTTGTTTAGGATACTGTGAGAGAGAGAACTTCTTGAAGACTGTCCAGCTTTCCCAGACTCCTTTGCCCTTCAGGACTGCCTCCCAGGGCACTTTGTCAAACAAGTCCCTAAAAAGGCCGAAGTCTGCCCACTGCAAGTTCAAGGTGGCAGCTGTGCTGACCCCTCTCCTTACTTCTCCAAGAACTGAAAACTTGATAATTTCATGATCACTGTGCCCAAGATGACCTCCAACGGTGACATTCCCACAAGACCTTCTCTGTTCACAAACAGCAGGTCCAGCAGGGCACATTCGCTTGTGGGTTCCTCCACTAGCTGTGTCAAGAAGGTGTCTTCCACACATTCTAGGGACCTCCAAGACTGTTCCCTCTTTGCTGTGTTGTATTTACAGCAGACATCTGTGAAGCTCAGGTCCCCCACGAATACAAGAGAAAGCAAACATGAGATTTCTCATGGCTGTCTACGGAATATTTTATCTATCTCTTCATCCTGGTTGGGCAGCCTGTAACAAACTCCAACCCTGGCATCTGCCTTGTTTGCCCTCCCCTTGGTTTTCATGCGTTGTCACTATAGTTAAGCTCTAGACAGTCGATGCATTCCCTAACATACAAGGTTACCTTACTGCCTCTCCTTCCTTGCCTGTCCCTTTTGAAGAGCTTATATCTACCTATTCCAGCACACCACTTGCATGAATCTTCCCACTATGTTTCTGTGACGGCACTACATTGTTCCATGGCTGAACAATGGCTTCCAGTTCCTCCTATTTATTGCCCACGCTGCATGTATTAGTGTAGATGCACTTCAGCTGAGCTAAAGGCCCTGCGAACTTTTTGCAGAGAGAAGGCCTAATTCCTACCTGGACATTCTCTGGATCTTCCACAGTTACTAATCCATCAGTAACCCTTGCATCTTTGCTGCTGTATGATCTCCATCATCAACCGCCACTGAGACAGCAGACTGAAGAATCCAGTTTAAAGCTCCTTCTATGAGCCCTGCTAACTTTTGTCCCAGGATCCTTTTCCCGCTTTAAGTCAGGTGTAACCCTTCAGTTGCCAGCAGACCTAGTGGCATGTAAATCAACCCATGACTGAAGAACCCAAAGCCCTGCCTGTGGCACCAGACTCAAAGCCAAGCATTGATCTGCTGGATCTTCCTGTTTTTCTCCTCATAATTCCCCACAAATCTAAGACAGAGAACACTGCTTGTATTCCCAATCCCTTAACCAGTTATCCCAAGGCCTTCAAGTCTCTCTTAATGAAGAGACTTCATTAAGACTTCATTTGAGGGACTACTGCCCTCAAACTGCTTGATGTAATCTCATCACTGCCTACCTAGAAGATCATTAATGGGCAGCAATCTTATGGTTTAATGAGGGTAGGGAGTTTTTCTTGCATGTCCTTAACCCTGGCCCACGGGAAGCAGCATATCTCCCAAAGGAATGGGTCTGGTCTCCATATGGAACCCTTACTCTCTTCAGAAGCAAATCCTCAAGGACAAGCACTCACCTATCTTTCTTCACTGATGACACTGTTATACGTGGTTTTGTCCAACTGAACCTTGGTGGTGCCGCGAAGCTAGGCTGTTGCCTTCTTGCTCATTATTCAGTTCCCCTTGCATATCACTATACTAATTTTGCAAGGGCACATGGGAAGGTGGATCAGTTACCGGGGTGGGGGGAGGCATGCCTGCCATGCCTGCCACGCCTGCTGCGAAAGGCAGGAACACGTTACCATTGTTCCCTATCCTCCAAGTCAATCCATACATAATGTTTAGCCAAGTGGGGAGAGGCTAGGGAGACCTCCATGTCTTGAGCTTTGTCCAGCCATTGGGTCTGTCTCAGGTAAGGCAGGATACATTCTATCAGGAAAAAAACTACTCTCTGATTAAGCCCTTCAAACCCAATGTACAACCACAGGAAATAAAAAAACAGCAAGCCGAAAAGAATTGTAAGTCACATTCTTTTTACTATTATGTCAATAGACTGGTTTTTTTTTAAAAAAGTCATATATACTGATTTTTACTTAAGAGCTGAAGTAAGTGGAGTACATTATTTATATATACAGTGTTCCTGAAATAATAATCATACATGGCTTGAAGAACTGGAAAATGACTGAATAGTTACAGGGGAACAATTTGCCCATAGACTGATTTAATGTTCTACACATTCACAACTTCTAATTTCATTCCTACCAGTTAAATATTGTAGAACATTGATCTTCCATTGCTTAAATAAGAAATACGCATTTAAAACCTGTGTTATAAGCACAAAGATGTAATTCACAACACTTTCAAAACAGGAAAAGGTTGTTTTGAAGTCAAAAGGTTGTTTTTTGTCAAAAAAACAAGCCTGAGAAAAAAAGGGAGTTGAAAATATTTATTAATTAAAGAAACAAATTTATTCAATAGATTACTCTGTTTTGTGACGTTCACAGCAAAGCACACAAAAATGAATGACATTTGTATTCAAGTTGTTCTTCCTTTGAAAATGACTAATGATAATTTCATGTTTGATTTATTACATGTGTATTTTTAGAAGTGATGCTACAAAAATAAATATATTGCTCTCATTTCTAAGAGCAAAACCCACTGCAGAGAAGTGACTTGCACACACATATAAAATGCACAAATACTACCCATATTACAAGATTTATTTCCAGTTTATAATCTCTAAATGTTGCTGTTGAATTAAGTTACTGCTGAGTAATAGTTTACTCCCTGTTGTATCTGCTTTTAAGTACCTCTAATGAATCATTTTTTGTTTGGAAAGATTCACACACCCACAAAAAGCATTGCAACCCTTTCAACCATGCAATCATTATTCTCTGAAATGCCTTTTCTTTACTTGAATGCAACTTGAAAGAAACTACAGTTGGGTACAACTAACAAACTTCTAAAAATTATGGAAGGAATCTCTTGGGAGGGACACAGTTAACTCAATTTCATTCAACAAAATGGTAAGCCTTAGTTTCATAGAATCATAAGAAGGTTTGAGTTGGAAAGGACCTCAAAGATCATCGAGTTCCAACCCTCCTTGCCATGGACAGGGATACTTTCCATTAGATTAGATTGCTCAAAGCCTCAGCCAATCTAGCTTTGAACCTCCAATGATGGGGCATCTACAAATTCTCTGAAAAACTTCTTCCACTGCCTAACCACCCTCACAGGAAAAAAAAAATTTCTAATTTAAGTCTATCTTCTTTCAGCTTAAAATCCTTACCCCTTGTCCTACCACTGCACTCCCTGATAAAGGGCCCCTCCCCAGTTTTGCTCTAGGCCCCCTTTAAGTACTGGAAGGCTGCCATAGTGTCTCCCTGGACCCTTCTCTAGGCTAAACAAGCCCAACTTTCTTACCCCATCCTAATACGCGAGGTGCTTCAGTCCTGAGACCATCTCTGTGGCCCTCCTCTGGGCTAGCTCAAACAGATCTACGTCCTTCCTGTGCTAATGACTCCAGAACTGAACAGAGTACTCCGGGTGAGGTCTCACAAGAGCAGGGTAGAGGGGGAGAATCACCTCCTTCAACATCCTGGGTCACAATTCTTTTGATGCAGACTGGGATACAGTTGCTTTCTAGTCTGCAAACTCTCACTAACAGCATCTCCAAGTCCTTCTCTTCATGGCTACTCACTATCCACTCTTTATCCAACCTGTAACTGTGCTTGGGATTGCCCTGACCCAGGCATAGGACTTTGTACTTGGCCTTGTGGAACTTCATAGGGTGCACACAAGCCCAACTCTCAAGCTTGCCCAGGACCATCTGAGTGGCATCCCTTCCCTCCAGCATGTCAACCGCACCACACAGCTTGGTGTCATCAGCAAACTTGCTGACCATGTACTTAGTCTCACTTTCCATGTCTGCGACAAATCTGTTAAATAACACCAGTCCTAATACTGGCCGCTGATGAATGCTACTTGTTACTGGCCTCCACTTGGACACTGAGCCATTGACCATAACTCTCTGAGTGTGACCATCCAGACGATTCTTTATTCATCGAGTGGTCTGTCTGTCAAATCTACTCTCTCCAATTTAGAAACCAGAATGTCATGCAGGACTGAGTCAAATGCTTTGCACAAGTTGGTGGGTGATATTAGTTACTCTTACCTTATCCACCAATGCTGTAGCCCCTTTGCAGAAGGCCATAAAATTTGTTAGGCACAATTTGCCTTCAGTGAAGCCACCTTATTTTCCCTGTGCCTCAGCTAGACACAGAGGTGAGACTGACTGGCATGTCGTTAGCATGTAGATCCGTGGGTCTTCCTCTCTACCTTTCTTTTTAAAAATAGGCATTATATTACCGGACTGCCACAACTTCTCTAATATGATGGAGAGTGACTTAGCAAATTCATTCACCAGTTTCCTCAGGACCTGCGGATGCATCTCATCAGATCCCACGGACTTGTGCACCTTCAGGATCACCAGATGGTCTTGAACCTGATCCTCTCCTACAGTAGGTGGTTCTTCTTTGCCCTGTCCCTGCCTTTGCCTTCTGCGACTTGCATGGTGTGGCTTGAGCCCTTACCAGTGAAAAGTGAGGCAACAAAGCCATTGAGTACTTCAGCCTTATCCATATTCTGGGCAACAAGGTTTCCTATTTCCTTCTGGAGAGGTCCCACATTCTCCCTAGTCTTCTTTTAATTGCCAGTATACCCACAGAAGCTTATCTTGTTGGCCAGATTTAATTCTATCTGGGCTTTAGCCTTCCTAATTTGATCCCTGACTACTCAGACAATTTCTCTGCCCTTGCATCCACATTCTGCAGGCTTCTTTTTTGTGTTTAAATTTGTCCAGGAGTTCCTTGTTCATCTATGCAGGCCTTGTGGCATTTTTCCCTGACTTCCTCTTTGTTGCGGTTCATTACTCCTGAGCTTAGAGGAGGTGACCTTCAAATATTTATTAACAAGCTTTCCTGGGCTTCCTTGCCCTCCAAGGCTTTACCCCATGGTACCCTACCAAGCAGATCCCTGAAGAGGCCAAAGTCTGCCCATCTGAAGCCCAGGGCAGTAAGCCTGCTGTCTGCCCTGCTAGCTGCCCTAAGGATCTTGAACTCCACCATTTCATGGTCACTGCATCTAAGGCTTGCCTTGAGTTTTACTTTCCCCACTGGCCCTTCTTTGTTGGGGAGAACAAGGTCCACCACAGCACCTCTCCTCATGGGCTCTTCCGTCACTTGGTGAAGGAAGTTGTCATCAGTGCACTCCAGGAACCTCCTGGATAGCTTGTGTCCTGCTGTGGTTCCCTCCAACAGACATCAGGTGGCTGAACCCCATGAAGACCAGGGCTCATGAATGCAAGGCCACATCTATCTGTCTCAGCCTCATAACTCACTGCTCAGGGTCTGGTGGCCTGTAGCAAATCCCCACTATGACGACACCTGTCCTTACCCTCTCTTTAATCCTCACTCATAAATCCTCGGTCAGGTCCTCACCTGTCCCCAAATGGAGCTCCATGCACTTCAGATGATCACCAACATAGAGGGCAACATCCTCTCCTTGTCTCAGAATCATAGAATGACAGAATCACTTGGTTAGAAAAGATCCACTGGATCATCGAGTCCAACCATTCCTGTCAATCACTAAACCATGCCCCTCAGCACCTCATCCACCCATCTTTTAAACACCTCGAGGGAAGGTGACTCAACCACCTCCCTGGGCAGCCTGTGCCAGTGCACAATGACCCTTTTCACAATTTTTTTTTTTTCCTGATGTCAAGCCTGAACCTCCCCTGGTAGAGCTTGAGGCCATTCCCTCTCGTCCTGTCACCTGTCACTTGGGAGAAGAGGCCAGCTCCCTCCTCTCCACAACTTCCTTTCAGGTAGTTGCAGAGAGCAACAACCTGAGGTCTACCCTCAGCCGAGCATAAGGTCTCCCCTCAGTCTCCTCTTCTCCAGGCTAAACAACACCAGCTCTCTCAGCCTTCCCTCATAAGACTTGTTCTCCAGCCCCTCCACTAGCTTCGTTCCTCTTCTCTGGACTCACTCCAGAGCCTCAACATCCTTCTTGTGGTGAGGCGCCCAGAACAGAACACAGTATTCAAGGAGTGGTCTCACCAGTGCCGAGTACAGAGGGAGAACAACCTCCCTGGACCTGCTGGTCACGTTCGTTTCTGATGCAAGCCAAGATGCCATTGACTTTCTTGGCCACCTGGGCACACTGCTGGCTCATATTCAGTCGGTTGTCAACCAGCACCCCCGGGTCCCTCTCCTCCAGGCAGCTTTCTAGACAGGCTTCTCCCAGTCTGTAGCACTGCACAGGGTTGTTGTGCCCCAAGTGCAGGACCCGGCATTTGGCCTTGTTAAACCTCATGCCATTGGACTCAGCCCAGCGGCCCAGCCTGTTCAGATCCCTTTGCAGAGCCTCCCTACCCTCCAGCAGATCCACACTTCCACCCAGCTTAGCGTCATCTGCAAACTTGCTAAGGGTGCACTCAATGCCTTCATCTAGGTCCTTGATAAAGACATTGAACAGGGCTGGACCCAGCACTAAGCTCTGGGGAACACCACTTGTAACTGGCCTCCAGCTGGAGTTTGTTCTGTTTACTACCACTCTCTGTGCTCGGCCATTCAACCAGTTCTCCACCTAGGAGGGTGTGCGCCTGTCCAGCCCAGATGCTGGCCTGGACACGAGCATGTGACGCATGGGTCCAGGCTGTGACAGAAGGAAATTATCCTTTTGGCCCTTCTGTTGTTGCTGTATTTGTAGAAACATCTTTTATTACCTTTCACAGAATTGGCCAATCTAAGTTCTAGTTGGACTTTAGCCTTTCTAATTTGTTCTCTGCATGACCTCACTTCACCCTTGTAGTCCTCCTGAGATGCCTTCCCCTCTTCCAAAGCTTATAGACTTACCACTTTTTCTGAGATCCACCCAGATCACCCTGCACCACCAGGACTTCCCTCTAAAAAAGTGTTCAGCCCTTGTGGGCTCCCTTGCCCTTAAGGACTTGTCTCCCATGGAACATTTATCAGCCAGCCTTCTGAACAATCCAAAGTCTGTCCTCCAGAAGTCCAGGGTGGCTGTTCTGCTTACCACCCTCCTTACTTCTGCAAAAACTGAGAATTCTGTTATCTCATGATCACTATACTCCAGGCATCCTCCAACCCTCACATTTCCAACAAGGCCTTCTCTATTCACAAACAGCAGGTCCAGCAGGGCACCTTCCCTAATAGATTTGCTCACCAGCTGTGTCAGGAAGTCATCTTCCACACACTCCAGGAACTTCCTGTACTGTTACCTGTCCCCCACGAGGACAAGGGCTAGTGATCATGAAACTTCTCCCAGATGCTTGTACTCATCAGCCTTTTCTTCCTGAACATGCAGTCTGTAGCAGACTCCCACCACAATATCTGTTTAACCGAGTGCTCCAGTGAAATCATAGACATAGACACTCAACCCTATCGCTGTTGTTGTTATGCTCAAGGCAATCAAAACAGTCTCTAACATAGATGGCTGCCCCACTGCCTCTCCTTTCTTGCCTATCCCACCTGAAGAGTTCATAGCCAACCATGGCAGCACTCCAGTTTTGAGAGTCATCCCACCACATTTCCATGATGGCAACTATATCACAGTTCTCTTGCCTTACAGTAACTTCTAGTTCCTCTTGTTTGTTGTCCATGCTGTGTGCATTGGCATAGATGCACTTCAGTAAAGCTGTTGATCCAGCTGTACTCCTAAGGGTAATAGTCCTAATTCCTAAGTGACTACTCACTGTATTTTCTAACCCATCAATAATCTTTACACCTTTGCTGCCACTTGGGAGTACTATCCCCCACTTCCTCTGAGGTGGCTGGTCTGAGGTCCTCACTAACACACCATCCCTCAGACACTACAGTGATATTCCCGGGCTTTTTTCTGTCAAGCCTGGTTTTGTCCCCCTCCCCCTTCATACCTAGTTTAAATCTCTGTTGATGAGTCCTGGAAGCTTCTGGGCAAGTATCCTTTCGCTCCTTGGGGACAAGTGTACCCCATCCCTTGTCAGCAAGCCTGATGATATACAGGCCAACTCATAATCAAAGAACCTGAATTTTTTCTCCTCGCACCAGGAGGAGAAAAAATAAATTCCTGGCTCTCCCTACTCCTTTCCTCATCATTCCCTGTACCTGGAATGACAGAAGAGAACACTATCTGTGTACACAATCCCTTTACCATTCTCCCCAAGGCCCTGAAGTCCCTCTTAATTGTCCTCAGGTTTCTCGTTGGGATTCCATTACTGCCTCCTCGTAAAATCAACAGACGATAATAATCTCTGTGCCTGACCAAAGTTGGAAGTTTTCTTTCCACATCTCTAACCGAGGCCTCTAGTAGGCAGCAGACTTTCCTATGTAATGGGTCTGGTCTACACGCTGGGCTTACTGTTCCCTTCAGAAGTGAATCCCCTACGACAATTACCCATCTCTTCTACTTTACAGAAGCAGTTTTGATGGATGGCTTGGGATATCTTAACCTAGGGAACGTTTCTAGGCTGTGAGACCCATCATCCTCATTGAGGTTTGGTTCTACCTGCAGAGCTATTGTGCAAAGCAACCAGGTAGGCCGCGTTTGACACAGGGGAGATGCCTGCTGTGCTGCCCAGGGACCTGCTGTCATTCCTCTCCATCTCCAAAATGTCTCACTTCAGCTGAACGGAGAGAGGACAGGGAGTCCTCTGTGGTATGAAGCATGCCTGCCTGTTGAGACTGAGACTGGGAGTACATGGTGTTGTTCTAGTGGTCAATCTGCCTCTCACACTCCCTGATGGTCCTCAGCCTGCTCACCTCCTCCCCAAGCTCTGTCACCAATCAGAGAAGTTCAAGCACACTTCCCACAGGGGAATTCCCCACTGGTGTCCAATACAAGTGCAAGAGACAGGAACACCTTGCAGCCCAACATCTCAGTGGCAGAGTGCACCCACTGTGGCTCTGTCTGAGAGGCTGCATCAGTCACAGCTGGGGCAGAGCTTGGGGCAGCCTTAACTTTCTGCTGAGAAATGTTGCCCAAGGATGCACACACATTTAGATGAAAATTTCCACAGTAAGGTTTACCAGATACATGTCAGAAGTACATAGTATAGAAACACAGTTATGTTACTAGTAAACAACTACTCCTACATATATATCAGAACTCAAAGGAAGATGCCAAGGAAGTTGCTTAAAAATATAACTATGTCTAGATGCTGAGATTTCCTGATTCCTGCTGGTAAAACTCTATTAGAAGTGCAACAATTAAACTGCTGAGAAGCAATTACCACAAGAGGGGAAGATAATACCACCATTTTTTGGCCAAATATATACAATCAAAAAAACCACTGCTTCACTAGTTAGCGTATAGTTTCTTATTCACATTTAGTTAATGAATAAAAATTACCCCTCTGGTAGTTCTGTTTTCAACAGTATCATCTAATATGCATAGGTGCTTTGACTGTTTGCATAGATCTTTGTGTTTACAGGAGAAGAAGAAAGTGAAGAAGTAAAAAATAACCAGCAATAAACTCTTGAGACAAGGATGTGAGGAGGGAAGGAAGAGTGAAAACAAAGGGAAACCAAATCATGTAGGGAGAGATAAGTAAATAACAAAACAAGTGAGGAAAGATAAAAGAAAGATACATCAGTTGGGGAGGTACTGAAAACAGAAGATAAAAACTACAACACTATAAACAGTAGATCTTGCCTCCTCCATGGAAACAAAGTTGAAGAACACTGAACTAATTTTTCTGATGTTATAGAACAGCTCACTCAGATCTTTTCTGACACTGTTACGCATTTTACAGCCACAAAGCAAACTAAAGCACTCTAGGTCATCAGAACAAGTGGCTGGTTTCAGCTGGGAGGCTAATTGTGAAATGCATACACATACTCTCCCCTTTTCTCACCTTGTGTAAATGCATTACCTGTCATCTTGCCCAATAACCATTATTTATTTCAGGTGCAGTTTTTGTAGTTTATACCTTCCAGGGAAAATGGCACTAGTGTGATGACACAGTTTTGCTCAAGAAATGAATTTTTTTCAAAGTCAGTAGAAATGTTCAGTAGGAAAAACATGAAAATAAATCTTTAATGTTCCTTCCTTTTATAAAACATACAAGATTTTCACTACCATGCCCCTCAATTAGCTATTCAAAAAGCTCCGTCATTAAGCAACACTGTAATTGAGAATTTTCAAGTATTTTTAGCATTTTCCATATTTCTAAAGAGAGCTAACACTAGTAGGGGGAAACAGAGAAGGCCTTGTGGGGGACGTGGCAGTAGGTGGACGCCTAGGACAAAGCAATCGTGAGATGATAGGGTTTTCCATTCTAGGTGAAGTCAAGAGGGTGGTTAGCAGGACAGTAGCATTAAATTTCCAGAGGGCAGACTTTGAACTCTTCAGAAGGCTGGTTGGCAAAGTCTCATGGGAGACAGTACTTAAGGGAAAGGGAGCCCATGAGGGCTGGGAGCTCTTCAAAAAGGAAATCCTAGCAGCTCAAGAGAAAGCCATCCCCATGTTCTGGAAAAAAAGCCGGAAGGGGAAAAAAACAACTTGGATGAACAGAGAGATCTTGAGTGATATCAAGAAGAAGAGAAATGTTTATGGGCTCTGCAAGAGGGGACAGGTCTCTTGGGAGGACTACAGGAGGGAAGTGAGATTGTGTAGAGAAAAAATCAGAAGGGCTAAGGCTCAACTAGAAATCAGATTGCAAAGTCTGTGAAAGATAACAAAAAATCTTTCTATAAATATATAAATAATAAAAGGAGGACTAGGGAGACCATACAGTCCCTATTGGACGCAGAAGGAACAACAGTGACAGGGGATGACGAAAAGGCTGAGGTACTTAATGCCTTCTTGCCTCAGTCTTTAATTGTAAAGAAAGTTGTTCCATATGTGTACAAACCCAGGAGCTAGAGGAGAAAAATGAGGCTCCCATGATCCAAAAGGAGGTGGTCAGAGCCTTGCTAGCCCGACTAGACATCCACAAGTCTACGGGGCCGGATGGGATTCATCCAAGGGTATTGAAGGAGCTGGTGGATGTGATGGCCAAACCCCTTTCCATCATCTTCCAACAGTCCTGGAAGACTGGGGAAGTCCCACTGGACTGGAGGCTGGCTGATGTTGTGCCCATCTACAAGAAGGGTCTCAGGGAGGACCCAGAAAACTACAGGCCTGTCAGTCTGACCTCAGTGCCAGGGAAAGTCATGGAGCAGGTGATCTTGAGTGCTATCATGAAGCACATGCAAGAGAACCGGGTGCTCAGGCCCAGTCAACACGGGTTCACAAAAGGCAGGTCTTGCCAAACTAACCTGATCACCTTTGATGACAAAGTGACTCAACAACTGACTGAGGGAGAGGCTGTGGATGTAGTCTTCTTGGACTTCAGTAAAGCCTTTGACAAAGTTTCTCACAGCATTCTGCTTGAGAAACTGTCAGCCTATGGGCTGGACAGGCGCACACCCTCCTAGGTGGAGAACTGGTTGGATGGCCGGGCACAGAGAGTTGTGGTAAATGGTGTTAAATCCAGCTGGAGGCCAGTGACAAGTGGCGTTCCCAGGGCTCAGTGCTGGGTCCAGCCCTGTTCAATGTCTTTATCAATGACCTGGATGAAGGCATTGAGTGCACCCTTAGCAAGCCAGCAGACAACACTAAGCTGGGTGGAAGTGTTGATCTGCTGGAGGGTAGGGAGGCTCTGCAAAGGGATCTGAACAGGCTGGACCGCTGGGCTGAGTCCAGTGGGATGAGGTTTAACAAGGCCAAATGCCGGGTCCTGCACTTGGGGCACAACAACCCTGTGCAGTGCTACAGACTAGGAGAAGTCTGTCTAGAAAGCTGCCTGGAGGAGAGGGACCTGGGGGTGTTGGTTGACAACCAACTGAATATGAGCCAGCAGTGTGCCCAGGTGGCCAAGAAAGTCAATGGCATCTTGGCTTGCATCAGAAACGAACGTGACCAGCAGGTCCAGGGAGGTTATTCTCCCTCTGTACTCGGCACTGGTGAGACCACTCCTTGAATACTGTGTTCAGTTCTGGGCGCCTCACCACAAGAAGGATGTTGAGGCTCTGGAGCGAGTCCAGAGAAGAGCAACAAAGCTGGTGAAGGGGCTGGAGAACAGGCCTTATGAGGAACAGATGAGAGAGCTGGGGTTGTTTAGCCTGGAGAAGAGGAGGCTGAGGGGAGACCTCATTACTCTCTACAACTACCTGAAAGGAGGTTGTAGAGAGGAGGGAGCTGGCCTCTTCTCCCAAGTGACAGGGGACAGGACAAGAGCGAATGGCCTCAAGCTCTGCCAGGGGAGATTTAGGCTGGAAATCAGGAAAAAATTTTTCACGGAAAGGGTCATTGGGCACTGGCACAGGCTACCCAGGGAGGTGGTTGATTCACCTTCCCTGGAGGTGTTTAAGACACAGGTGGACGAGGTGCTCTCTTCCAACCTGGTTATTCTATGATTCTATGATTCTATGAAAATACATTAATAATAAGGTACTTAATTTTTATACATCCAGAAGCCTCAAAGCAATTTTACAACAGAGGCTAGTCCTGTTCTCTCCATTTGCACACAGGAAGCAGAAGCACAGAAGGGAACTAGCTCTGTACAGCCTTGCACAACACACTCACAGGCCATGTAGAGCACAGAACAGATTCTATGTTCTCTAAAAACATGGGATTATATTACTAAGCACTTACAAATTGTCAACACAAAACTGATCATAAGAAACACATGATGGTTAAGACAAAAAAATATGTCATCAGCAGATGAATTCTGGAAAAGAGAGACGCAGCAGTTAAAGATTGTGTTACTGCTCCCCACATACTTGCTTTAATTCCCAGCTAGAGCTTATTTCCACCAAAGTACTGTAGAATGGAACATGTCTCTGTGGTATGCTTCAGTGCAACTCAGTTTTAGTTAAAATCACCTGCTATACAATGAGGAAATAACACCTGCCAAGGGAGTCAAGTAGAAACTTGACTGAAGTCACTGCAGCAAGATTAAGCAGATATCACTTGTCAGTAACTTCAGAGTAATGAAGTCAGAATTCCAATATAATTTCCCAGCCACTGTTGACTGGAAAAATCTCCTAGTCTCTCTTTTTTCCCTAATATATGGCATCATCCCACTTGCATCTTTTACATGTATCTATGTCAGCTTAAAGCAGCAATAAATGTAAAAAAATACCTTGCAATTGTGGATATTAAGTCACTTGTAAGTAAAAAATACTTATCTAACCTTACAAAAGACGTCATATGATAGAATCAAAGAATACTTTTTGTTGGAAGGCACCTCTAAAGGTCATCTAGTCCAATCCTCTGCAATATGCAGGGATATCTTCAACTCAGATCCTCACTGAACTTGGTCTTAAATGTTGCCAGGGATGGGGCATCTACCACCTTTCTAGGAAATCTATTCTAGTGTTTCACCACCCTCATCAAAAAAAAAAATAAATAATCTTCCTTAGCTTTAGTATGAATCCACTCTCTTGTCCCTTGTCCCATCACTACAGGCCCTGCCAGAAAGTTTATTGCTATCCTTCTTGTAGGCGCCCTTTAAGTACTGGAAGGCTGCTATAACGTCTTCCCAAAGCCATCTCTTCTCCAGGCTGAACAACCCAAACTCACTCAGCCTTTCTTCATGGGAGATGTGTTACAGCCCTCTGATCATTTCTGTGGCTGCTCCAGCAAGTCTACGTCTCTCCTGTGCTGAGGACTTCAAAGCAGTACTCCATGTTTTGTGACATGAGAGTGGAGTGGAGGGGGAGAATCACCTCCCACAACCTGTTGGCTATGTTTCTCTTGATGTAGCCTCGGAGACAGTTCACTTTCTGGGCTGCATGTGCACATTGTCAGCTCATGTCCAGTTTTCTAGCAGTGCCCAAGAGTCCTTCTCTGCAGGGCTGCTCTCAATCCATTCTCCACCCAGCATGTATTTGTTCTCGGGCTTGCCCCAACCCAGTTTCAGGACCTTGCACTTGGCCTCATTGAACCTCATGAGATTCACACAGGCCCAACTCTTGATCTTGTTGTAGTATTCTATGGCAAGAACTGGTTTGTCTCACCATCACACATAACCCAAAGTCCTTGTTACCTTGACATCATGAACCTGGAAGAGATCTGTGTGACAACTTTCCACAACTCCTTGGACTACATAATCAGCTGATGTCAGCTTTCTAAATACTGCACCTCTTATGTTGTGTATATCACCTATAGTTATACATATATAGTTTTCACAAGACATGAAAACAATTGTATTATTTATCTCTCCCACAGCTTTTACACATCATTTTACAGCCCCTTTTACACTTCATTTCAATATAAAGAGTCCTTTCCAATTTACATCCTTTGAGCTGCTATAACTTTACCATGTAAATTAGTTTTGGCGGATATCTTTTTGCATGTGTTCCAAAATGTTTTCAGCTCTTCTGTATCTTCAGCTACTTAGCTGTTCTAAACTGAAGGAAATATTCTACAGTTACTCTGAACGGTTTTGTATAAGAAGAGAACGGCAAAGCTGAATCAAAAAAAACTGTATTTTCTTCAGACAGTTCTTCTGTTTCCATTAAATATGCTCTCAACTTGATACTTCCAGATCTGTTTACCCATTTCATGTTTATCAGAACATTTCATATTCAACATCCATTTCTACAGTCATCTTTACAAGTTACAGCAAGTTCCATTTGAACTTTTTTTTAAAAAAAGATCTTAGCTATGAATACGAAGTTATCTATTCCAGATGGATTTTTCCTCTGTTCTCCCTGATGTCTGCATGATCCCTGAAGTTACTTTCAATTCTGAACTTTAATTAATATGCTGCTTTGTCCACCTCAACCAAGTGACAGTTGTGTATTGAACGCTTCCATTATTTTCTGCAGGTTCACTCAAATCAGTTCTCCCACACATTCCTCTTACATAAAAGAAAAGGGAAAGGAAATAAAAAGTATCTGTCATACTATCTATGTTAAAATACAAAGACAGATATATATACACATATATAAAATGTATGTGCACACGGGATATAAGTTACACTAAGAGGTCCTGTCTAAATCTCTTGCACTAAGAATTTTGCACTTCCAGTTACGGAATTTTGTTTCTTTGCAATGGAATCTGGGCTAACTAGACATTTTAAAAACTTTTAACCTTAACAAGACTATGATTTCTTAGAAAAAGTATTATCCTTTCCATATGTTCTTGCTAGTGTTTTTACACAGGGAATTCTGAGTGTGTCTGCTCAAATAATGCAACGTACATTTATCTTGTCATGTTTCTATCCATGACAGTGTTATTCATCATATGTATAAACTTATCCTGGCACATACCCATGGTTTGGTAGCAGTCAGACACACTGATGATTAGGTAAGAGTCATTATGATACTTACATTGGTGAGGTGAATGACTCCTTTTGATGTAACAGAGCAGCCCATAAAACCAACATACTGCAGCTCAGGACAATGTTCAGCAAAAGCTTTCACCGACTGATCTGTCACCTACAGAAAAGACATACAGGTAATAGTTGAATAGGTGATATGAACACATACTTAAACTGTTTCTCTCTGACACTGGTGAATTGCTCATTAATATTTATTATATTATCACTACTATTATCTATATCAAAAGTTTGAGAGAGAACATAGGAGTGTGCACACATGATAATGAAGGAAAAAGGTCATCTTTAGCAGAGGGGGATCATCTTGGAGGAGGATAGGAAACAGAAGAAAAGAGAGAATGATGGCCGCAAATCTAAATATTGTCATCCAGTTTATCTGCAAATGACCCAAGAGACCGTTCTATCCACTATTCTCATAAACTATATACAAACATGAAAATATGAAATCTATGTTGTTGCCATCTTGCAGACTCATGCCATACCTATCATAGACACATTGTGTGATACTTTATACACTTTTTCTAAGCATTTTTACTAAAAAAAAGCAAATGATGATTTTAACTTAAAGATAACATTACATTTGTTTCCCACATAAGACTTGTATCTCATGGTTAATATACAATTGTGTCAATTATGAGTTGAATGGAAATGTTACCTAGTTGATTATTGTGATTTATTTATTTTTAGAACTATTTTTTCTTTATAATTAATTTTGTCTAATAATATTTAACAAATATGGAAAACAGTCCATTGCGTAAATGTAGCGCTTTGTATGCAGACTAAATATTCGAAAGGACAACATTCTGTGACCTTTGTGAAGAATATAAGACATGGGTATACTTAAGTCATCTGCATATCTTCCCTTAAACAAGTTTGTTTTGGTTTGCTTTGCTTTATTTTGTTTTTACCTGAGAAGTATACATTTCCAGTAAAAATAACAGTAATGCAAAACTCTGTATTGATTTTTGGACAAACCCTGTATTTTCCAGCCAAATTGCTCGGGAATGTCTCACTACGTATGGAATCAGAAATCCTGAATGCCAAGGACAGTCTGGGTTTAAGGATATCTTCTTGTTATTGCAGAACTTGGAAGCTAAACAAGCTTTGAGATATCTAGTCCACAATTGAGCGTCAGCTGGATACATACACAGGAACATTACCCCTGCTGCACTGAGGATCACCTTTATCCACAGTTCCAACTTGCCTGACTAACATGTCACTTAATAGCATACTGGCAGCATACGGTGACCTTGGTGAAGTCTCTGGCAAACAGTTTCTGAAAAAGTAGTCCAGAGATAAGAGATGCTAACAAGATTATAGGTACACCTGCATGTACGAGCTGTATTGGTTTGACATTACTGAATATGGTTCTAGGTCTAGTGTAACTTTCTCAAAGCAACAATTTCTCAGCAATCAAAGCTTTTTGTTGTTGCACATCAGTCAAATAAAAAGAAAAAAACTTTGGGGACTGTGTATTTAGAAGCCAATGAAACTGAAAACAAGCTAAAAGGAAGGGAAAAAAAAGGCCACCTAAACAGATTAAATCATAAATTGTGTAGTGATCATGACATATCTGCATACACTCAGGCCTCAGGTCTGTCTACTTGAGCAAAAAAAACCCTGGTGTAGTAAGAAATTTCTTCTGGTTTTGACAAAATCCATTTCTGACACAATTTTACCGTTTCTGTTTTTGCACACTCCTCTCAGCTGCGGACAGCCACAACAACTATTTGGTAATTCTAAGATAATGACTACTAAAAATCTCTGACAAATACTATCAAAACTTATAGGTCTGCAATATTTAGCATTCTACTAGCAGCACACTGTGAGGTGAGGTGGGGGAGTTTATCTTTTCCATAAAAGATAAATCAAACCCTCTGTTTCAGCTACTGATGGAAGAAAAGGATCTGTTAGAATCTTATATGTCTCTGTTGCAGACAGGTTTGCAGTAATGAAAGAACAGCATAGAATCTAACATCCAAACTCATTACATAGTTTAAAACTTTAAAATGCAGATAATTTCTTAAATACAGCTGATATTTCTGTTCACGAAGACTTAAAAATATTCTTTGAATTCATGTAATAAAATTACTGCATCTTAAACTATCTTTGGTTCAAGCTATGGAAATTTCTGCGTTCTAAACTAAATTTATGAAAATATTGTTTCGGTAAAAGTTAGTAACAGTAGATTATGACCATATAAATTAAATAGTTCACACATTAGCACTGAACATTTTCAGTGCTCGTTAGATACACACAATCTATCTAGTCAGAAAAATATTCTTCATTACCTATGTGCCACTGTGGTGGGTTGAACCTGTCTGGACGCTGTGCCCACCAAAGCCACACTAACACTCCCCCTCCTCAACTGAGCAGGAGAGAGAAAATACAACTAAACACTCATGAGCTGAGATGAGGCCAGGGAGATGACTCAGCAATTACTGTCGCAGGCAAAACAGACTCAACTCGGAAAAATTAGTTTTATCTATTACCAATGAAATCAAGAGCAGGATAATGAGAAATAAATTGAAATCTTAAAGACACCCCCCTCCACACACACACTTTCTTCCCAGGCTCAGTTTCACTTCTCATCCCCTGGAATGGCACAGGCGGGTGGGAAGTGGGGGCTGAAGTCACATCATCTCTGCTGCTCCTCCATCCTCAGAAGGACATCTCACATTCTTCCACCTCCTTCAGCATGGGATCTCTACCACAGGAGACAGTCCTCCACGAACTTCTCCAGTAAGGGTCCTTCACACAGGCTGCAGTTCTTCATGAACTGCCCTAGCACAGGTCCCTTCCATGGCGTGTAGTCCTTCGGGAACAGACTGCTCCAGTCTGAGTCCCCCACAATTACTGTGATAAAATCACCATTTTATACAGGCATTCTGCTGCTGCCAATGACAATTTCTGTTCTTAAATCTTGACTTATAAATAAAACAGCAGTGCACTGAACCTGTTGCCATCTTTAAACTCAATTCAATGACAAATCCTATCCTTTGCTGTCTGACAACAAAACTTCACCACATCCAGAAGCTGACTTCAAGTTCTATCTGGAAATATAAAAATTTTCTTGCTCAGCACTGTAATCTCACAGTCAGCATTCTTTACTATATCAGTGTCTAGGAATATATTACTTCTTTTTCAGAACCTATGCCACTTATAGCTATTGATATTTTAATAACTTGATTCTCACCTAGACAACTTGCAATGAGGGCCTCTTGCTGTTCTGTTTGGCTAGCTACTCTTAACACATGTCCACACTCTCCTGTGACTGTCTAAGCTGGCAAGAAAAATATAAAAATATATTTCTATATACATATAAACACCCTTGCAATTTCATAATAACAGCTTCTCATAAAAAGAATATAAGATACTATGGATGGAAAAATAACTTCAAAATACCTGTGAGCTAAATATCTGATGAAAGGGTAAAAAATAAAATTTCTATTAGGAGGTATTTTTGGTCTCTTTTTCACAGGGGTGGATCCACTTAGGAATGGACCGTGACAATAAGTAAGAACACGTAGTTTTCAAAGTATTTATAAACACGTGTAGCATTCTAATAAGTTACAACTATCCAGTCTTAAGCTAGAATAACTGAATGCTATCTGTACTTATTTATATATGGCTACTTATACAGACTAGCATAATCTAAAAACAGATTACCACAGAAAATATACTACAGTTCTACAGAAATGAACCTTGTGAACGAAGATACAGAAATTCACAGCCAATTCTTTTATAGATCACAGTACCATTCTTCCAAGAATCTTTAATAATTGGATTGTCTACTCGACCTTCATTGACTTTCATTAATCCTGTCTTGCTTGATGTTAGTCTTGCTTTGAAAAAGTAATATAAATCTATTCTCATCATCCCATAAGTTATGCACTAAAGCACTGTGAATGGGAAGTACTCTGGTCTGGAACTAATGGCCCAGATCTTGCTCCTATGAAGATGACCTATGATAAGTGAGATATGGTTTAATCATTTTCTTTTTAGGTACTGTAGCCCATTATATGAATTCCACTTCTGCACTGTTTTACAAAAATTCATTATTTTGACTATTCTGTATTAGATTCTGTAAGTACTAGTTTATTTTACATTCTATCCAATAATAGAAGGAGCAAAAAGGAACAGTTCTGAAGCAAAGATGATAAATTCAAAAAGAATGTTTGAGGTGCAACAATACAAACCACTTAAATTCCAACTAAAAAGCCTCAGAGTTAATAAATCTTACAGAAGCTCAAGCAGAAATAATTGAAAAAAGGTAGGCATATAAATAGAAATAAGCACAAAATGAACAGGCATTTAAACAGGCATACTGCATTTGTAAAGCAGTCTTAATGTGCTGATTTAGCACATAAAATACCTAAATAAAATTGTACATATTTACAAAATATGTACAATATTCCTTAGAAGAAAGATACTCAGCAGGATAAATTGTGCCAGAGTAAAATATGCTCTCATGTAGACAAAGAGTCAGTCCACCATAAAAGTAACAGGTAAGTGTCCACTGCACAAGTCAGCACAAAACTTTACCTGTCTTGGTCAGATAGCAGCTTAACGATACTTAAGCACAGAAAGTAGGGTGGATCAGGGAGGATTTACTAAAATTCAATTTATGTTTGAAAAAAACCAGGTTTACAAAAAGCTCATCTGCTAATCCAGTTCTAAAGCTTTCTTGCCTTACCTGTGCATTATTACATACTGCAGAGTAAGGCCCACATACAACCCATTCAGAAATCGACTCTGCATAAAGCATGTGGACAGGCCCTCTAGTACTGTGTTTGATATCACATACTCAATGTACATTTTTTTCCTGGTGTGTTTTTCCTGAAAACCTTGTATGCCACAACTGATTATAATGTGCAGTTACGTTAACCTCAGGCGTAGCTTTGTTCTCCTCCTTTTTACCAAAACTCCTGAAATACATTGATTTCACACGAGCGAAGGCATTTATCCTGGACTAAATCAGTTCATCAGCTTACAGATGAGCTCAATTACATATGCGAGACTTAATACATACAAAAAAAGAAACAAATAGCAATGAAACTGCACATCTACAGAAATATCTAACTGCTGTAAAGACAGGCAGCCAGGCTACCACTGTTCTATAAGAAGAGAAGACACTAAATACTATTAAACAAAAATAAAAACAAATAATATCAGAGCAATTAAATAGTTTTGAGAAAAAAAACTGACTCCAGGTGTGTGTTTACATAGATTCTTCCCACTTAGCTTAACACTTGCATTATTACCCCTATTTTAAAAAGAAACCACCACCAGCTTGCTATTTTTAAATGTTCATTTATTTCAGAAAACTGTTTCTTGAAATTGATCTCACCATTTAAGCAGAAATGTAAACATGAAATACAAGAACACAGCCTGTATTGTAAGGTCTCCTCACACAACTGGTGAGTGAGCTGATAAGGGAAAGCGCCCTTCTGGACCTGCTGTTTGTGAACAGAGAAGGCCTTGTGGGGGATGTAATGGTTGGAGGATGCCCAGGACAAAGCAATCACGAGATGGTAGAATTCTCAGTTCTGTGTGAGATGAGGAGGGGGATTAGCAGAACAGATATATTAAACTTCCAGAGGGCAGACCTTGGACTGTTCAGAAGGCTGGTTGACAAAGTCCCATGGGAGACAGTCCTTAAGGGCAAGGGAGCCCATGAGGGCTGGGTGCTCTTCAAAAAGGAAATCCTAGCAGTGCAGGAGCAATTCATCCCCATGTGACAGAAAAGGAGCCGAAGGGGAAAAATACCAGCTTGGTTAAGCAGGGAGATCTTGAGAGACATCAAAAAGAAGAGGAGGGTCTATGAGCTTTGAAAGAAAGGACAGGCGCCTTGGGTGGACTACAGGGAGGAACTGAGATCGTGCAGAGAAAAAATCAGGAGGGCTAGGGCCCAAATAGAGCTCAGATTGGCCAAGACGGTGAAAGATAACAAAAAATCTTTCTATAAATACATTAACAATAAAATGAGGACCAGGAACAATATTCCGTCCCTATTGGATGCAAATGGAATAACTGTGACAAAGGATGACAACGAGGCTGAGGTACTTAATGCCTTCTTTGCCTCAGTCTTTAATACCAAGGAAAGTTGTTCCCTCCGTGTACACACACAAGAGGTAAGAGGAGCAGAACGAGGCTCCCATGATCCAAGAAGAGATAGTTAGAGACTTGCTTGCCCAATTAGACAATGGGGCCAGATGGGATCCATCCAAGAGTACTGAGGGAGCTGGCAGATGTGCTTGCCAAATCCTTTTACATCATCTTCCAGTAGTCCTGGCTGACTGAGGAAGTTCCACTGGACTGGACAGGTGAACACTATCCTGGGCAGAAAACTAGCTGGATGGCTGGGCCCAGAGAGTGGTGGTAAATGGAGTTAAATCCAGCTGGAGGCCAGTTACAAGTGGGGTTCCCCAGGGCTCAGTGCTGTGTCCAGCCCTGTTCAATGTCTTTATCAATGATCTGGATGAGGGGATCGAATGCACCCTTAGCACGTTTGTGGACGATAATAAGCTGGGTGGAAGTGTGGATCTGCTGGAGGGTAGGGAGGCTCTGCAAAGGGATCTGAACAGGCTGGACTGCTGGGCTGAGATCAGTGGCATAAGGTTTAACGAGGCCACATGCCGGGTCCTGCACTTGGGGCACAACAACCCTGTGCAGTGCTACAGACTAGGAGAAGTCTGGCTAGAAAGCTGCCCTGAGGAGAAGGACCACCAAAGAGTTTTGTGGCGTACTTCGTTGAATACTCAAGGGAACCGTAATTTTATCAGGTATCCTTTTAGAATGCACTTGGATTTAATATTTTAAGAGTCCTGGCTATAAAAATGGTGTTTCTGGTTTATCTTTATAATAGTGCAAGCACATACAAATTTCTCCAAACCATGTAACACAATTTTTAGACACAGAATTCTAAGTAGTTCTGTTAAGAGCAGTACAAAGTACTCCTTTTATTTCTATAGCACACAGTATCACTGCATACTTTTACTCTCTTTTCTTTACTAATGACGCGGCCATCAAAATAGATGACCTCTTGCTACTTGGATCTATTTTATCCCCTGAACTAATTAATATGAAACAAAAGAACACACTCAGAACTTGGAGTTTGAGATAATAACTAACTATTGGTAACTACTCTTTTCAAACTGGTTGAAATGTCTGACTTAGAAAGCAGATTTCAGTTCTCAAAATAAATTCTGATTCCCATTAACAGACAATTTATAAAGTACAGTTTTAGCATACTTATATTGAACAAGGGCATTAGCACATCCTAATTTGTTTGTTGCAAAAAGCAAACAAAATTGTAAAACAATTATTTAGCTTATAAAATATTACCCTTCTAACAAAAGCCAAAATTAATTACCAAAATGAGTGCATTCTGGACTGGCAAAAAGCTGCTTCCCAAAGAAAACTCTATATGAAACAGCATGCACATGTAACGTGATAACCATTAAAATTCCAGAAAAAATATAAAAAATATATACTAATATGCATTCATTACAAATTATATAGGGAGAACCACACATCTGAACAGTGTATATTCACTAAAGGTTACAAGAAAATAAGAGTTGTTCAGCGTATTTTCTAAACAGAAGAATGCAAAATAATTTTGAAAAATTAAAAGCAATACCCCAACCTTTTATTCTTTTTTATTCATCATATTGAAGCAAAAAGACTGATGTGTCCACATGGTATGAAATTCATATGAAGTATTTTCATTTAGTTACATTCTGAATACAAAGAAGAAAAATGTATCCTTGTAACTGCAAATTAGGTCCATTGTTTAATGGTCTAGCCACTTCTCTTTCATCTTTGTGTGAGGAATGTATGAAACAAATATTGACCCTTTCTGTGACAGAAGATGACTTTACACTATCTCCCCTTTTAAACCTCCGCAGTTATATAAGCATATATCCTCCTCTGTATTACAAGAAGAAAAACAACTCCTCAGTTTACTCAAAGGCTTAATTGTTCAGCATAGCAGAATAGAGCTCATTGCCATTTAAAATATTACCGTAAAGATATTAACTTTTATTTTTATTTCACCTACGCAATTTGATCTCACATATTCTTATTATAATAATATGCTTTGGCACATTTAGCTGTATACCACAACTTCAAGGCTTCTGAAAGGGCTGCAAGATTATTTTACAGTACACTTTCACATAAAAACTGATTTGTGCTCACACTCTTTCCCCTCAAAAATGGACCCAGAAGAGCATTGCTAATGTTCAGAAATACAAGAGGCCTTTTTTCACACACAACCTTAAAACTACTTAGGTCATTATGCCTACAAACCATTCAACAGTGTTAAGTCTACTTCCTTTTGCTTTATTCCAGGAACACTGTCACCTTCAAACCTCAAAACCATAAATTTTTTTATTACTGTGGTTACCTTCTGAAGTTCTCCTAAATATTCAAATAAACTGTTTCCTTTTTATTAGCAAAAAATCTGACAAATTAACAGAATCATAGACTCACTAAGTTGGAAAATACCCTTGAGATTATCAGTTCCAACCATACCTGTCCACTACTAAATCATATCCCTAAGCATTCCTTCATTAAAATCACCATCATGATTGTAAAATAAGTTTGCTCCATTGTCAGATCATTGTCACAGGCAAAACTAATAATTATTCCCTCAATTTTTTTTTTCAGGTAAGAAACTTAAATATCATCTTAGGCAACACTGCTATCACACAACATCAACTCAGAAACAGTTGGTTTTGATAGATTTACATACATTACAGCTGCTGTAAATTAACACAGTAAGACAGCAGTATATATGTACTGTAACCCTCCTACCAAAACTTACTCTATGTGTGTGTGTGTGTGTATATATATATATATTTATGTCATTGTGGTGTGCTATAGGGAGAAATATTTGCCAGATTCTTCAGCATGTCAAAATAAGTTTCCTAAGTGAAACAGGGTGATAAACATTCTAAAGCAAGCCAAAACATTGACAAAAAGATTGATGTATCTAATCAAAACCCTAAATCCCCATACCTTGCCAACACATAAGCATATTCCTGGTATGCAATGCAATCAATAATACAGGCTGGTAACACTTACACAGCATCAATACACATGACAGTGGTAACCAGGCACTGTTACCTCTAAGGCTATTACACACACAAAGATAGCAAATATCTGGTTTACTCGTGCCCACAAAATCACCCAGAAATCTTAAGAGGAAAAACAGGTTCCTTGGTATCATGTTTATTTAAAGAGTTTATAATTATGACTGAAAAAGTAACCCTTTACAATAACGTGAACATTTTTTTCTTTAAAAAAGTAGACACTCAGAACATTTAGAACAACTAGAAAATTATACAATTCCTGTTCAAATATTTTCTTCCAGTTTCAGACATACCATGTAGTTTTAATGAGCAGGGAAACTCCTGTAGCAGTTGAAAATGTAATATTAGGTAATGCAACATATACAGTACATTTCATACAAAAACCGCTGGAAAAATGCAGTATTTGTATCTGTTTTTCATGCGACCAGCCTTGGGGTTTTTTAAGTTAAATCTACTCATATTAGCCACACACAAAACACAACTAAAATACAGTATGACATCATGAAGCTGATATCAGTCATAATATATAGGTAAGGCTGCCACCAAAGACATCTAAAGATTGCTGGATCAGAAACTGAAAGTAGGCACAAATACCAAAGCCTTTCTGGAAACTCCTCTTTCAAGACATTTCCTTTCTATGGCATTCCATATATAATATATAGAGATCCATCACCACCTTCTCTTTCACAAACACTTAAAGATAATATTTCTCAAAATTTTCCAGAATAAGTTTTGTCAGCCCAATACGCAAAAAAAAAAATAAAAAAAAATTCACCCAGGGAACAGTGCAATTCTGATTATGTGGGTTCTATCTGAAGCATATGGTCACCATATGTTACAAATGATAGGATAAATACACGCCTTAAGAGGGAGGAGGAAAAAGACTTATGCTGCAAATTATGCTCTTCAGCATGAGGTATAGGGCCTTTAACTGCTGAAAGGTCTCCCATGCCTCACAGGAAACAAAAGAAGAAATAAAATGAAACATAAAATGCAGCTCAACAAAAAGTAAGTCAGGTAAAAAGACTTGGAGGTGCATGGATGAACATGGAACTCCTGGACAAAACATAAACTCAAAACGGAAGCCTACAGAGGGTGGAAGCAAGGGCAGGTAGCCTTTGAGAAATATAAAGAAATTGTAGATTTCCTTCTGATACTGTAAATTCTTAAAATGAAATCATACTCTCCCTATGAGAACTCCTTCTAAAAATAATTTAAAAAAAGATGACTTGTATATACAGGTTAATTGTTTTCTGTAATATAGGAAAATGGACATGGTATTATATCTTTATTACCAGCTAACAGTTAAGGTATTAAGTATTCAGTAGTAATGCTTATTCATCCTGCTCAATCTAAGTACTAGGAGTCTTCAGGTTTAACTCCTGAAAAATCTAGAATATTCCAAGCCATCCTGGCCTACAAAACTCAGGTAAAGCCAGAAACCAAACCCTAACTGGAGGAGATACTAATTCAAAGAAACTGTATTCATAAGCACAAGTTCAGATGAACTCCGGAAATGTAGCATGAGCCTACCACCAGTGAGAGACATTGCACGTAAATTAAAATAATTTTTTTTTATTTCTTTGAAGATTATTTGTTCTCCCATAACAGAAATACCATTAAAAGGAAATACTTGACAATTAGAAGCAATAGGAAGCTTTTTTTGCTTTGTAACTTCTTCCTTGGTAAACTGCATGCATTACAGGTAATTTAATTTAAAATAAATCACTGTTACAGCAGTCTGATCTACTAGTACACCAAGAGATTGATATTCTATCATTTTGAAGCAGAATCAGCTTTAAATCATGAAGTAGTTAAAATCTTGAAATGCATCAGACATGATGAAAATATTAATAGAAAGTGTATATGATTTAAGTTTTGCATTTGTATGAAATACATTTGTTTCCATGCTTTCCATGCTTTATGATCTACTCAGCACCACAATCAGTGGACATATTGTCTGCTCAACAAAGAAACTAGTGTAACAGCCTGCATATCATGATTCTCTTCGCAGCAGCTTTACGGTCTTGTCCCTACACTTATCAACTGGTACAGAGCTCCCCAAGAAATTTTACGGTAAGAAGTAAATATGCTACATCCTGTGAGAGTTATTATATGAATGATATTGGCCTACAATGAAGAGCTGCAGCGAAATCAGTCATTAAAATGGTAATCTTCAGCACTCACTACTGTGATTGACTACTTCATTACAATCACAGTTTGACATCAGCAGTAACTGGTAGGACCAACCTCCAAACACAGCAACAATAAAAAAATTAAAACAGTGGAAACAGAGCTTTAACATGCATATACACAAGGACTCAGATCCAAATAAAATTGTTTTGTTCAGAAATGTTAAAATAAAAATAGGTATTGTAGAGGAGATATAGGTATATACATTCTGGCATATACTTAAGTAGAATCCTAATTTATAGATTTTAGCAATCACCTCTACCCCAGAAAACAAAACTCTCAAGTGGAAGTTCTGCACATTCTGTGCTTACACATATTTCTTTGATGAGCTACAAATACTACTATTACATCCTTATAACAAAAAATTGAAAATATTAAAATAGCAACTGAGCTGGTTTTTTTAATGTTTGCATTAAAAAAAATGAACAAAAATACAAACTGTACCAGAAAAACTAGAATTTTTACCTCGTCCTAATTGCAATAACAAGAAAAAAAACAATTACTTACAAAAAACATTAAAGAAAAGCTTTTTAGAGATAGTAACGGCTAATCTACCCAGCTTTTTCATAACAGACTTGTTTATTTGATTTATTTTTTTTTTAAGCAGACCTCTGGACCAACTAGTTTGTCAAAATAAAAAATTAGGGGTATTTTTTTCTTTTGCTTTACTTGTGCTCATAGTATTTCAAGCGGTCTTAATTTGTCCTTTCTGAAAGCTGGACTAACAAGGAAGCCCTTGGTGTTATTGGTTGAGAAAAAACAAAT
The DNA here is from genome assembly GCF_032191515.1 of Phaenicophaeus curvirostris. Taxonomy (NCBI): domain Eukaryota; kingdom Metazoa; phylum Chordata; class Aves; order Cuculiformes; family Cuculidae; genus Phaenicophaeus; species Phaenicophaeus curvirostris. Next base: position 31,992,592 of record NC_091431.1, on the reverse strand, counting down.
GTACAGTAGTCTATCTGGTTGGTAACATCTACTTCATTAATTTTAATTTACCACACTTAAGTCTGAAGAGCCTGTCAGGATGCAGATGGCAAAAGGAACAGAGAATATGTAACAAAAAACAAAAATAAAATGCAGTCAGGAAGGCACTTAAACACATTAACAATATCCATTTGTCTTTTTGTCATCTGGGTTAAACAATCTCACATTTCCAAGGCAAAAGTCTAAAACAGGAAGTCAAATCATCTCATAAAGGCCTTCACTGACACAGCAGAAAGTGAGGGAGCGGGAATCTACAGCTCCAAGAGAAGCACAGAAACTAGAAATTAAGGATGTTTCTTTCTGTTATCATATCATGGCAGAACTTTAAACAGGCCCGCAAAATTAATGCAGAGACATTGCAAAAGGTATTAAAAGCATGTAGGTGATAGGATGTGAATTTGAACATGAGTTAGACTTTTTTTTTTATCCTTACATGTTGTCTGAAGGCATACAACACACAAATTCAGATTATTTCAATCTATCACTGCATACATGAATTTAAGGACAGCATCTTGCTGAAGGGAAACGCAAGTGGGACTGCTATATTAGTTATGATCAGATTCAGGCTACAATCCTGATTAAGCCTAGTGCAGAACCAGATCTCTATGTGGAGAAGATCTCTTGTGTGAAGCCCTGCATGCTGTGTGACAATGGCAGGACCAGCACAAGAGGGTGCTGAAGTTCAGCAATTCATTTTTAAGAGGAGAAAATGGAAAACCAAAATGCACAGCTGCTAAACAGAGATCACAACTGTTGCTAGTCCCTAGGTCATCACAGAGAAGGAATGAGAAAAATATCAAAACAAATCAAAGGAAACAAAAGGCGGGGGGCGGGGGGAAGAAGAGAAAAAGAAAAAAAAGTTTGAGAGTTTTTCAACTTTTAATTAATTCACTAAGTCAGTATGTATTGGTTTAAGCCTGGCAGTCAGCAAAGCATGACACAGCAACTTACTCGATCCATCACAGAGGACGATGGGGGAAGAGAATAATAAGGGTAAAAGTGAGAAAACTCATGGGCTAAATAAAGACAGTTTAATAATTTTAAAAAAATAGGGAAAAAAAATAAAAATAGAAAGAAAACAATAAAGAGGAAAGAAATTCCACACCAAGAAAAACAAGTGAACAAGTGATGTCAAAAACTCTTAAGACAATTGTTAATGACCAATGAACAGATGCCAAGTTGGTCCCCAAGACAATAGAAGCCTGGACAAATTCCTTTAAATCCTGCCAGCTTTACTGCTGAGCATGATGTGATATGTTATAGAATATTCCTTTGGTCAGCTGAGGTCAGCTATTCCGACTGTGCCCCCTCCTTACTTTTTATCCACCCCTGAAACACAGCCTCATACAAGCTACTATGAAAAAAATTAACTCTATCCCAGTTAAACCCACTACACAATATTATCACAAATTCTCATTTTTGTTTAATAAAGTCAAAGGTTTAAAAAAGGAAAGTAATAAAATAAACAAATAAAACACAAATCCACCAAAAACCCAACAGATATTCAAACAAATAAAACCAGTTCTGAATAGACACATACAGTAACAGACATAACAAGTTTTTTTTTTCTAGTCAAGTTAATGAACAAGATTTTTTTGAAGGAAATAACACTTTCTTATCCTGATCGTTCTAAGCTTTGCCAATATAACAACCTTCACCTTCACCCCACCCTTCCCTTTAGATAAATATGCCAATTACAAGCAGGAAAGTAATTTTTTATGCCAGATCTGTATAACAAGCTCTATAAATCAATAAGGGAAGATGAGACATTACCTTACTGAAAAACACACAAACTATTGCCAGCATCCTAAATCTTTTGATGAATTTCTTTACAAATCAGCTGCAATTTTGTGCAAACAGCATACTGTACAGTATCCAATACTTTCCACAATAAATACTTCTTCAACATCTCCAGCTTGTGATGAAGCAATCAATTAGGTCAGCTCTCAAATAATCATCAGTAGTGCCCAAGTACACTGTCTAGTGACTTCCAGTTGTACTGCATCAGCACATTTTGCTTGGTTGGTTTGTTTTTTTTTTTTCTTTTTGGGGGGTGGAGAGTGGGGTGGTGAACAGGGAAGCAAGAAAGAATGAAGCCCTCCTGAACAGTAAACATGAACAGAAGAATAATTATTTCTATTTCCAACGTTACACCTGGAAAGGTGTTAGAATTTTTTTTTTCCTTGTCTTTCTCCATCCCCAACTCGCTCTCCAATTCTGATGCATCTGCAGAATCAGCAGAATATTAATGTCTCTCCTTGACAAACTCTTCAGAAAAAAACATAATGACCAGCTGGATAACCTTGTTCCTTTATCCTTAGATAGTTGGACCCTTAGCTGTTTCAGTCTAATTACCTTGAAATGAGACTTGTAGAGTCTGGCTCTACAAATGCAATAACTCAATTAATCTTCTACTGACTTCCTTAGTATAAATTATTCAAACAATTACCAGAATAAATTTTAAGGGAAGAAAAAAGACATGTACGTAAATGAAAAATCTAACCCACACATTTACCTATAACTGATTACTGCCACCTTAGCATCAGTACTTTTTACAGCTGTTTAGGAAAGTTCTCTTGGATGAAGAAAAAGCACCAAAAATTTATGAGTAATGATCTTCACTAAGAGACTATAAAAAAAAAAAAAAGTTACTAAACTGAGGAAAGCAGAAATCAATATAAGAATTAAAAGACAGGAAAGAAACTTCACAGGCTTCAGAGGTGGGCCTGTGCAAACTTCTTGAAGTTCAACATGGCCAAGGGAAAGGTCCTGCACCTGCAGTCAGGACAATCTGAAGCACAAATAGAGGCTAGACAGAGAATGGTTTGAGAGTAACACTGAAGAGAAGGACTTCAAGGTGCTGGTGTATGGGAAGCTGAACATGAGCAGGAAATGTACACTTGCAGACCAGAAAGCCAACCATACGCTGGCCTGCACCAAAATAAATTGTCTAAGGGCTGGAGGACCTCCCACAGGAGGACAGGCTGAGAGAGTTGGAATTGTTTAGCCTAGAGAAGGGTTCAAGGAGACCACAAGCCTGCCGATATTTAAAGGGGGCCTACAGGAAAGCTGGTGGGGGCGGACTTTTTATCAGGGAGTGTTGTGATAGGACGAGGTGTAACAGTTTTAAGCTGAAAGAGGGAAGATACAGATACTAGGAAGAAATTCTTTCCTGTGAAAGTGGTGAGACAGTGGAACAGGTAAAGAAGAAGGAAAGAAGCTTCTTCATCCCAGAGAAGTTGTGGATGCCCCATCCTTGGAGGTGTTCCAGGGTAGGCTGGCTGAGGCTTTGAGCCATTGGCCACCTGGGCACACTGCTGGCTCATGTTCAGTTGCTGTCAACCAACACCTCCAGGTCTTTCTCCTCCAGGCAGTTCTGGTGGTAATTTTCTTGTGACAAATACATTCAATAAGTGCCCTGTACAAATACACTTTACTCAAGGCTCATGGAATGTGTTTTACTTAAGTAAAGTAGTTTAATAGGGACTGGAAAAACAGGAAGACTTAATACCTGACAGTCACTGTCACCCAAACAGTTGTTTCCACCCAATATTAGAACTGTTAGCCTGAAAATGTGCCCTACACAAACAGGAAAAAGTGACTGCCTCATTTTGCAGCTGTTTTTATTTCCTTTGTCATTGCTTCACTGCACTGTAAGAACCCAAGGGAACTGGATATGCAGTTTATTCACAGTACTCGTTACAGTAAGAATACAAAACCAATATCCTAGCTTCCCTATGAAATGACCTTGATGATCTATATAACATTTGTCAGAGACTAATAAAATTTGTAAAGATACTTGCTGATATGATTGATTGCAGTCTTCACTGCTCCAGTTACCTCAAACTAAATTGCCTGCCATTATAATGATGACTTCCGTAAGTGCAATTTCTTAATTTTTTCCCTCAGTCTTTCAACAGCGATCTCACAATAGATTGAAAGTGTTCATAGATCAACAGCGTGCAAGAATAAAATACTGCATTCAAACAAGTATTTTTAATCTTTCTGATTACAAGGTGCTGTGACAGAGCATTAGTAGAGAATGTAATTTCTAAGTAACAGGAAAACAATATCCAAACCTAGTTTGCACATACCCAGCACCATGAATTGACAGAGAATCCTAAAGATTCTGAATAGTACCAGGTGCTGGTGATTTATGGTAGTCCCAAAAGACAAAAGAGATAGTGAAAAAATGAATTGTGAAATTGTAACCAACACATATATTCTAGACACCACTGATCACAGTCTGTCCTGCTGAGCTTCTCAAGCGTGCCTGACCTGTTTTTCTCCTGCGGCTGAGTTCAGGTGAACCACATGATGAAATGATAACCAGAAGGGCTTTGAAACAGATCAGAAAAGAGTTGAAGAATTTACTCATTTGGGCTCTAGGCAGGCTAAAAATGTCTATAATACCCTCAGTTTCTAAAAACAGCACATGTTAATTTGTACAGCTAACCAGTTAATCAGTTCACATAGGCAGTGTAATTCTGAATAGGGTACTCAGGAATTAACTGTATCTCTGTACAAAGAACAGTATATGTTCTTCTTCCAGGTAAGTTCAGGAAGCCTCTCACTCACAGCCAGGCTCATGAATGTCACAGGTCCAAACACTCTAAAAAGAGCTCTCCTCAATCATTCAGAAGGGGAAAGTTCAGACAATTGCCAGGAAAGATGAAGTTTCTTTGCAGATCAACTTGTTCACTAAAAAAATGAGCCAAAAAGAAGGCAACTTCCAACAGCCCCCTGCTACCAAGACATCAGCACAGACACCCACTATGATAACAAATGAACAACAAAACACCCTAGGACAGAACTCAGTAAACTGGTTGGGACTTGACTAAGCAGGAGCAAAATAAAGACATTATAGGATGTATCTGAAGGTGTTAACTAGATGACTAGGTGTTAACAATGACTATTTTCAAATTACTGTTTCTCATTGCCTTGGACTCCAGGAAGTCGAGGTTCAAACCCATGCCCTGACGCATATTTCCTGTGAATGGCAAGGGAACAGTCCATCTAATCTCCATCTAATCATCGCCACTTAAAATGAGAACCGCGTTTCCCTACCTTCTAGTGAGGTAGAAATAGTGCAGGAAAAATATTTCAAAGGATTGTGACAAATGTCACTGTAGGTACCAAATAAACAATTGTGAAGAGAAAAAAACCACTCCACCATAGTATTTCCATGTTTTGACAGGAAATAGCAAGTAACTTTTTCGACATACTTTGCAAGACTTTCAGTAAGGCTGGCATTGACATTTTATAGGAAGATCATGCAAAGTAAACCTGTGAGACGGGGTTTCTGTTTAGTTGGGTTTTTTTAAACCACATTACCTAAACCAGAGAGGGACAGAATTCATGGCTTAGGACTTCTTTCATCAGCTCTGGTCCTGATCCTCCTTAAGTTCCCACAAACAGTAGAATCCCTTCCATCCAAATCCATTACTCAATTTTCAGGGCTTACCATTCGCCACAACAACAGCAACAAAACATCTTCACACAATTAGGAATACTAAGGGGATTTCAGATTCTCTTCTTGCATCACCTAACACCAGTTAGGGATGGTCAGACTACTGCAAGCCAGTATCATCATCAAATACGAGTTTCCAAGTTTTTTAGCAGCCGGATACATTAGCCATCTTTTTATCTTCTATCCTATAAATTTCTGCATCACAAAATCTAGGCATATGCCAAGCTGAAGAACTTGATAAAGTTTTTAAACCAAGAAGATCATCTATCATGCTCTGTCATTTAGATTAACTCTAGAAGAAGCATGTTACAAAAATATATCTGAAGTTCTTTCACGTACCTCTATCTCTTCATAAATACACATAAAAACAATGATATCCATTTTCAGCTAAAATAATGTGATGTTTATGAACACATTCCTCTCTCTCTGTGCACCTTTTTGGTATAGGTGTATATGTACATAACACTATCTTTTTCTTAAAATAAAACATATCACTTTTGTTAAATAAGATTTCTTTGAAGATGTTTGGCTTTAGTATAATAGAGACTGAATAAAATCAAATAAAATCAAGCCCAGAAAAACTGAACAGAACGTTTTATTTCTCAAATGTTTTATTTCAGGTTTCTTTATGCAGAATAAGGCACTACCGCTTCTATTCAAGGTTCACCGCCATAAAAATATATTTTAACTTTATAACCTTTATGTTTTTATATTTCCTTTTTTTGGAACATTACAAAAATCCTTTTTCATTCAGAAAATCATGTTTTGGCATTCCAAAAAAAAAACTGGAGTACAGGTAAAATCTAGAGGAATGAGCACAAGAAACAGCAATTTGTACATAGCCATGCTGTTACAGTATGGTGGACAGCATTAGTAAGCACAGCATACTAAACTCATTAAACAAATGAAGAACCTTTGTTAAGTCTTCTTCTTTTAAAGTAGTACGTTCATGTAATGGGTTTGTTCCCTGTAAACACACGAGAAACTTTTCCGTCTTTTATTAAGGTAAACACCTTCAGTTATATAACTCCTGGAACTACAGCATTAAGAAAACACCAGATATCACACTCTTGGAAACATACAAATATGGAAAGACTGAAAGAGATTTTCTATACTTTCCAAAACTTAAATATAAGTTTTACATTTTTCTTTTCTGACAGCAAGATCCTTTGGTGTCCTCGAACTAAGTCAGTTGCAAACTACATTTTGCACAATTCAAGTAATTATGTATTCTAATAAATAAAAACAATTTTATAAGAGTTACATTTTTAGGCTTATATTATTAAAACATACTACCTAGCTCTGATTTTCAGTAGCCAGACCCCACATTTTTTTATCAGAAGTGCAGTATTATTACACTATACAGACACAGATTCAACTGTTTCAGATCAGGTCTGATGTCACAGAAGAGTGGAAATGTCTTTAATTTCATTCCTTTGCTTTTACCACTGAAGCATTGTTTAGCTTTAAACACCTCTTAGTTCAAATTATAGCATCTTATTAGTTTTTTCAACTATAATCTATAATTCCATATACTTCAATTAGGCTAAAAGTTAAAGCAGTATCTTCAGAAGCTAAGTTGCAGAAGAAGGGGAAGTTACGTGCAAAATCATGAACATTTCCTGTACCAAAAACACCTTGTCTTTAAGACACTAATGCTTTTTCATTTACTTCTCAATTCGTATAACCTCTCCTCCTTTAGCATTTCTGAATACCTAAGTATCTGAAGCTATATAAATCATTGCAAATCTATATATAAAACTATACACAAAACCTCAGCCTAAGAAACACTTTTGTGCTATTGCATGACAGCATCTTGACATACAGAAATACATCATAGAATCATAGAATCACCAGGTTGGGAAAGACTCATCAGATCATCAAGCCCAACCATTCCTGTCAATCACTAAACCATGCCTCTCAGCACCTCGTCCACCCATCCCTTAAACACCTCCAGGGAAGATGACTCCACCACCTCCCTGGGCAGCCTGTGCCAGTGCACAATGACCCTTTCCGTGAAAATTTTTTCCCTAATGTTCAGCCTAAACCTCCCCTGGCGGAGCTTGAGGCCATTCCCTCTTGTCCTGTCCCCTGTCACTTGGCAGAAGAGGCTGGCACCCTCCTCTCCACAACCTCCTTTCAGGTAGTTGTAGACAGCAATGAGGTCTCCTCTCAGCCTCCTCTTTTTCTTATGCATATATACTCATTATAAAATATTAGCCAAGGAATACATACATTTTCAGACAAGTCAGCAAATAGTATAAGGCACGTTTTGCTTTGCATTCATATTCCAAAACTAAGTTCCTCAAATGATCCCATTCTTTCAGAAACCTGCTGGCTCCATGCATGCTATTTAGAATGGTGCTACACAGAAATCCCAGCAGGCACACAGACCGTAAACCACAGGCTAGAAGAAAACCCAGATTTTTTTACCTAAAATCTATATCTACCTCAGTTATACAAAAATAATGGAATAAAACCACATTTCCCATAAATACATCATTGCTGGTGGCTCAACATTTTTGAAGACCAAGTCATATACCTTTTGTGCATTTTGTCTTAGCTATGTTCCTTTGTATGAACTTCCCTCTATATTTACATCTTTGAAACACTTGCAGGTAACTGGTATGGTCAAAAATTCAAATATCAAAGGCACAAACAGTTAAATAATTAGTACTGCGCTGATAGTATCTAAATAGGCCCATGTAGTGCTTTGCCTGCTAAACCTGTAACCAGATTGTTCAGAAAACTGGTAAGAATTTCCTAATTACTGGGAGTCATCAACATCAGTGATTATTTTGAAGTGACTTAAAAAAACCAAAAAAACCTAAACACTATACTCTGTCTGTAATTAAGATTTGAACGGATATTCAAATAGTTGCCCTTGGCAAAACCATGAGAAATATTCCACATCATAAAGACATACTGTTGTAAACAAATCAATCATATCTCCTTTCACTGCTGTAGATACAAGGTGGAAGAACACAGACCTCTCTTTTTACTTGCAAAACTTACACCATAAGACATGGTATAGCCTCAAGGAAGAAGTGAAGTGCTTTCACCTCATCATTTACCAACAGTGAGGAATTAGAAATAACATCCAAGCCTTTCTTTTGAAAAAAGCATCATTTCTCCCCCTTGTTCTTAAAATAAGCCATAAGAGTTCACAGTTATTTTCTTCCAAAGTGTCCATCAGTGTATAATTTTCTTAGGCAAGAGAACAGCACACCACAATTTTCAAAAGCTTCTGATTTCAAGAAATCTAATACAGAGCCTTTTCAAGTGTTAAATTGTTTCCGGGAAACAAAACGTTTTGTACCCCAAACTCATACCAATATTTTGTACTAACTTTTCCACCCCTTTATATTTTGAACACAAACTTCTGAAAATAAAGACATTAATTGTTTGTTGGTGTTACTTCATGCCTCTCCATCTGCTGCCCCTTAATATTTAAAGGAGGCTTCTAAGAAAGATGGGCATGGACTATCTAGAAGGACCTGTTGCAACAGGACAAGAAGTCATCACAGAATAGTAGGTGTGGGACCCCTGGAGATCACCTAGTCAAATAGCCCTACTAAAGCAGGGTGAACCTAAGGCAGGCTGCACGGAACATGTCCAGGTAGGATTTGAACATCTCCAGAAAAGGAGACTCCACAAGTCAGCTTGTTTTACACCAGCACTCCCAGCTCCTTCTCCGCAGAACTGCTTTCCAGCAGGTCAATCCTTAACCTATATTGGTATAGGGGGTTACTCCTCATTAGGTGCAGGATCCTACACTTGCCTTTGTTGGAGTTAATTACGTTCCTCTCTACCCAGCTCTATAGCCTCTCCAGGTCTCATTGAATGGTCTCAAAAGACGTCCTACCCAAAACAGTTAGCATCACTCAAGCTTTCCAGATATTGAACTTTTTATTTTGCTGATAGAATTGTTTCAAGTTTATTACAGCCTGGATCTCAGGCTCACATCTCTGTCAACTCTATTTGATTATCTCCTAGTACAATTTCAATATTTACTTCACACAGAACAGAACACTCTTCCAGTGTACCAGCTGCTCCTCCTAGTTTTGTGCCATCAGCAAACTTGCTGACAGTAGTCTCTGTCCCCTCATCCAGGTCACTGATAAATACATTGAGCAAGACTGGACACAACACCAGACCCTAGGGAATGCTGCTGGCCACAGGGTTCCACCTGGACTCTGCAACGCCAATCACAGCCCTCTGAGCTCTGCCATGCAGCCAGTTCTCTCAATTCACTTCACTGTCCAGTCATCTAAGGCACACTTCCTAAGCGTAGCTATGAGGACATTGTGGAAGACTGTTAAAAGCCTTGCTGAAGCTGAGGTAGGCAACATCCACTGCTCTCCTGTCATGTACCCAGCCAGTTATGCCACCGCAGAAGGGAATCAGATTGGTCAAGCATGATTTCCCTGTTGACCATTCCTGATAATCTTCTTTTCCTTCACAGGCTGGGAGATGACTTTAAAGAAGGTATATTCATACTAGATAAAAGGAAGATTTTTTTTTTACAATAGGGGTGGTGAACCATGGGAAGAGGCTGCCCAGAAAAGTGGTAGGTGCCCCATCCATGAAAATGTTCAAGTCAGGTTGGATGGGGCTCTGAGCAACCTGATCAAGTTGAAGATGCCTCTGCTTATTGCAGGAGAGTTGGACTAGATGACCTCTGAAAAGCCCTTGTAACTCAAAATATTCTAAGGTCTCCTCATAGCAAAATACCTGAATAGCTGATGTTACACTGTTGTGAAGAGTTTTCTTAAACTGAAGAAGTATTAAGGTTATTAGAGAAAATAATAATAATGTGAGAAGTTTACTAACTAATGAGGAAAACACACAATCTCCAAATGACCTTAATAATTTCGGTGTATATAGGAAGTCAGCATATATTTTGGTAAACGAAACACATGTCTTTTAAATTATTTCATAATAAATAGTCTATTATTCAACTCCTTGCTACAACTCAAAGAAAATCTCTTCATGCATGTTAATGTATGTTTACTTTGCTGCACATTCTTTAAAATAAAAAGATAAAATGAAGGAGACAGCAGAAAAATTAAGGCTAAAAAGCTAGAAACACAGAAGTTGAAGGTATTGGATAACAAATATTTTTAGTCACAACTTGCAAGTACTGTCCTCAGTTAAACTTTCTTCATTATGTAATAACTATTCTCTATAATACTATGCCAAGTAATTTTATTGACTGTCAAATTAAATAAGATTGACCAAATGCTCTTCCAGTCAGCCTTACATGATCTCTGCAACTAAAAGGAAATAAACTTGAAATAGCATTCTACAAAACTAACCTTAAATATAGAACAGCATATTGAAGTGCAATATCACCAATAGCCAAATTATTCTTCCACACATAATTAGCCATAACCATTATTACAAAACAAAGTCACAAGAATTACTTTCTTGTTTACCTACCAGTCATGCAATGCTATTTTCCATTAGATAAATGTGACAATGCATCAATAAAATTTAGTGCATACAAAACAAGCAGATAATTTTCTAATCATTTTAACAAAAAAAATTCAAGTATCAGGGCCTCTATACTACTTAACATGAATGACACAAAAAAAGTTAAATAATCATTGTTTCTTAAAACTACATGTTTTCACAGTTGTATATAAACCTCAATTATTTGTATAATTTCACTTTTTAAACTCAACTGACAATCCATTACACCTACCCCTCTATTTCCTGTGGGTAACTGTAAAAACTCCTTTGGAAATCCAAATGGACTACATCAACCTAACCACTATTCTATCACTGCTAATTCTTTCAAAATAATTATCTCTTTAAACAGCCTTCCCAGCAGTCTTGGATCTTCCCAGCAGTCAGGCATCTATAAATTCTACTTTCTGTTATCGCTTCAGCTGCTTTGTCCAGTGTTTTTGCACGGCTTACTGTCTCACAATTCCCTGGATCGTGGACACAAACATTAAAGCAACAAAAGCAAGCAAAATAGCTAATGTCACATTTGTCACCCTGCTGTCCTCAGGAGATAAGCCAGCCCTAAGCAGAGGTTATATACATCCATTAGTAATTCAGATATTTCATGCTTGAATTCCTGAAGTGCTCTTCAGTGAATGTCAGCTAGTCCAGCAGCTTGTTCATGTTCATTTCATCATGAACATGAATGTACATGCAGATGCTCCACACTTCTGCAGGCATTTCAATTCCAAATACAACCTCTCATGAGTGCTCTATGAAAGGCGACTCTGACCTGGGAGTCCTCCACAGTGAATAATTTCACACAGAGAAATTCATTTAACATCACTACTAGCTGGCCCTACAACCCCCCCAACAGTATTTCCATACCCAAGTCATCTGCGAAAGGTTCAAATAGTTGCCTTGTTTTGCACCTGTTCTTCATGTTGTTTTTTAACGCTTAACTGCATACTTACATTTAATCTATCAGATTTTACGATGCTGGTTCCTTCATCTTATTCTAACTTCAACTTTTAATGGATGCATTCTTGCCTTTAATGATTTCTCACACCAACATGTTTAACCTTACTTGTTCACTTCTTGTCTTTTTTTTTTAATCCTTCTTACTGTATGCTGTTTCTTCTTCCTTCTTCTTCCCATATTCCACTGACTATATGGACTTAATTTTCTTCACTGTACATTTTACTTTCTTTTCAATAAGCCATTCTATTTTACTTATTTCCTTGAAGTTGTGCATACTAACAGGTGGGACAGAGGTGGCTGTGCTGTTGATTTTGGTGATTTTTTTTTTTTTTTGTCCTTCTATTTTATATTGATCTGCAGTATGCAATGGTCACTTTTCCTGACAGGTGCTCATCTTGCAAGATTTCACACCAGATGCTGTGGACTACTCAGCACTACCCCGTGGCTTAAATCTCCTTTTACACACACTCTATAGCCAGCTCTTGCATGCCACTGACAGCCTATAAATCTCACCTCAGTTGCAACGCAGTGTGAAATTCTTCTGTAACTGCTGTCTCCCATGACTACTGTACTTCAAGACCATTATATTTCTTCTTCTTTTATCTCTTTAAACATATTGCAGCCAGTGCCATCATCCTAGTCATCAGTAATCAGAATTGATATTATTCTTATTATTTCTTCATAAAAAAATTCTGCATGTTGAGGTGATCATTTTGTTCAACAGATTCAGTCCTAACCGGTCTTAGCACGTACCACTGCTTTTGTGACACGATGGCCCTGCATCCCATCTAAGCTAGATCATGTCCATTATGCCTATATATTCATTTGAACTTCATTCAAAGCAAACTACACATACAACTTCTTGTTGTGCATCCTCTCATGGATCTATTACCAAATAAACACAGAACAACTTTTAAAGACAGCTAGAGTTCAGAGAATACTGGGGAAGGCATCAAGAAGTTCAGTGTACTGGACCACTACACCTCAGTCTTTCTGAAAAAAAAATTCAATGCAGCCACGTGTTAACATGGGAAAACTCACATAATTTTTGTCAATCTTTCAGAGTGATTTTTTTTTTTAATTTGCACACATTATGCAGTCTGCATTAGAAAAATCAACAGAATAAAAGAAACTTTAAATTATGTGAAAACTATTTTTCTTCTGGCTCTGGCATTTTAAAAGGTTATTCCTTAAGTACAAATAGGCAAATTCATCTTGAAGTTCAAATCGTTAAGAAAGTTAGGACCAGGTAACATCTATTCAGAACTAACTTTTTTTTTTTAAATTGAAGATACTAATGAAGTCTGAAATATTTTCCTAAGTACATCAAATATTAAAAAAAAGAGAGAGAGGATTTTTTCTTGTATTTCTTGCTAGATTTGACAGAGGTTCAATGGAACTCAGCACAGTTATAATCTAAAAGCCTTTGTTTGCTAAATGCTATAACTTAAGTTCAATTAATAGACTAAAGTTCATTAATAGAGAAACCTAGCACTGCTAGGTTTTAGAAATAGAGACCTAAAACTCCTTCTTCATGTTTCAGTATATACAAAAAAGAATCTTCATTGAATGAATACCAGCATTAGAAGAGAGGAGACCTGGCTTACAAGTATCCAATGTGTTTGGCTATCTCTAAACAAAGGCATACATCTGCTCCAAAAAAATCTACTTAGTATTTTCTACATTAAGTCCATTCTTGGCACAGTCCATCCTGTAAGTCCTCTGTTTGGGAACTTCTGTGCATTTCAAAATCTTACAAATATGTATTGGGCCGACTGGCAGGCTGCAAGACAACTCATCCAGCTGCTCTCTAACTCCTCCTCAATAGGACAGGGGGAGAAAATAAGATGCAAAAGCTTGTGGGTCAAGATAAAGCAAGTTTAATGAGAAAAATCAAAAGGTGCACATGGAAGCAAAGCAAAAAAATCAATTCTTTCACTACTTCTCACTCACAGCAAGTTTTCGGCAACTTCCTGGAAAGCAGAACCACAGTATGTGTAGCAATGGCTTGGAAAGACAAACTCCATAACCACAAAGGTCCCAGCATTCTCCTCCTCAGCCTCAGTTTTTCCAACTAAGCATGATGCCATATGGTGCAGAAAAATCCTTTTGGTCAGTATTGTTAGCTGTCCTAGCTACATGCTCTCCCAATCTCCTACCCATCCACAGCTTACAGACAATTGGGAAGGACAGGGTAGGACATAAAGCCTTGATGCTCGGCAAGTATCTGTTCAGCAACAGCAAGAACACTGGCGCGTTACTGTTCAGCCACAAATACAAAGCTCAGCATCACAGGGGCTGCAATGAAGAAAGAGAACCACATCCCAGCTACACCCCAACAGCAGGTTGCTACATCAACTCACCACAGGTCAGCCATCAACCTCATCCCTCCTATTAAGGGTATCAGAACATCAGATCTTGTTATGACAAACAGTATTTATAAAAGTAAGAGATTAAAATATCCTTCTGAACTTTTTGTTTCCACGCTTTCCTCTGGAGTCTAAAATTTAACTCTGGTTTCTATTACAATCTTCGAAAATATTCAAATTAACATTCCTAAGATATGAAGTATGATTTAGCATTAACGATTTCTATCAAAAGCATTGCTGCAACGTTCTTTCTAGTCCTGAAATAACTTAACAGCCTCCATGTCTATTATTCTTAAATCACTTAAATTTCTGTGGTATTTGTAATGATTAATTTCACAGTTTTTTTCCTGCTCAGTGGAATTTAAGGCATTAAACTGTACCACTGATCTGGAACCTCTGACAGCTTGTCACTCAACTGTCACAGTTTTCTGATTTGTGTCAAAATCTGTTTGCTCAAAGCCTCACAGATGACAAGAGGGTTTGAAGAGTTATGTCTATGGCAAAATGAAGCTCTAATAGGGAAAATACATACTTTTCAATTATTACAGTAAAGCAGTAAAGATTTATGGGCATGCTAATACTTAACATTACACCTGTTGCCACAAGTAACTCAAAGCATACAGTTCAGTAACTACTGTCATACACTCTTTACCTTATCATCAAACACAATCATCAACTTATCATCATATCTGCAACTACATCTCTTGTCAAAGAAATATACATTTCTGGAAGCACCTATCAAAATTTGAGCATTTGTTCATGCTCTCTTCCTTGTGCATATGAAATTCAGAACACATCTTTTATCTAGTGCATTGTTTTGGAACCAAAATCCATCTAGGCTGATGTGGAACATCAAAGCCAAAAACAGCTGGGGGGAAGAACACGTGAACTGTGATTAACATATACATGTACGTCTTCTCTGAAATCTACTCACTCCGTACTATCTCTAGAGAAAATAACTCTTTCTTACCAAAGTTTAATGTTGAAAGTAACTTTTTGAAACAAAAAATTAACCCATTCAAAACACTGGCACCCTATTTCGGAAACATACTTTTCTGTCTCTAGAAAATTTAGGGGGTTTTCCCTAAAAAAAAAAAAAGAGAAGCAAGCAACACACAACAAATCATTTGTTTCTGAGGATTCCTAGAAAAACAAGCATTTCAAACCCTTTAAGTTGCACATCAAGTAGCATTTATCTGAGTTACAGATATCAATGCTCTATTGTGGATTACCTGGTATTTTTCTTAAGAAAACAAATACTGTCATAAAATAACATAATTTGTAATTCTAGCAATAAGTTATACTTTATTACTATTTTAAAACATCTTCCAACATCTAGTCAAAACATGCTACAACAGTGAACCAACAATTAAACTATTTCCCCTAAAGTAACAAAGAAGTAAAACAGCTGTTTTCTGTTACAACAGCAGCTATACCTCTTCATTTAGCATTCAATCTCACAAAACATAAGTATGAAGAAAAAAAAAATGATACTCTTGATTCCTTTCTTGACCTATTTGTGAATGACAGAATCGCAGCCTACAGCATATCAACAATACACAACAGTTGGTTCTTGAAGCTTTTGGAATGGTAAAGTCTCCTAACTGTATTGAAGATCATCTGGAAGTTACATTCATGAGTTGAGACACAAGCAGCTTTCTCAGCTATTCATTATCCTTCCTTTAGAATACTGTACCATTAAAATCACACCACCCTCCCTCACCCTCCCCCAATAGGGCATAATAGATTGGAAAATTCTCCATTTAAAAATCTTCACCCCTACCCATCAGCAGCAGACTTCACACTCTATTCTCCAAACCACTAGAGAAGCAAAACTGAAACTTTATTGTCATAACTGCTCCCAACCCGGTCACTTTAACTGTGGGATCCATTAGACTTAGCCCTCTTCCCATGACCTCCACAGTTCAACAGCAATTTTTTTTTTAAATCAGTTGGTTAATATTTGTGAGGCCCTTATTTCCGTGAGTGAACATGAGATAAAAAGTTCTGACTTCAGAACAAAACATGAACTGGGGAGCAAACAGTAAAACATGACCAGTGGCCACAACTTGAAAGATAAGCAAAAAGAAAATATTGGCTAAATTTACAGAATCACAGAATCTTTTAGGTTGAAAAAGGCCTTCAAGATCATCAAGTCCATCCATAAACCTAACATTGCCAAGATGGTGACTAAACTATGTCCTTAAGTATCGTATGTACACATCTTTTAAATACCTCTAGGGATGGTGACTCAACTACTTCCCTGGGCAGCCTGTTCCAGTGTGTGTGACAACCTTCTAGCTGAAGCAATATTTCCTAATATCTAGCCCCTTGACTCAACTTGAGGCCACTTCTTCTCATTCTATCACTTCTTACTTGGGAGAAGAGACCAACACCCATCTTCCAACTTCCTTTCAGGCAACTGTAAACAGCAGTAAGGTCTCCCTTCAGCCTCCTTTTCTTCAAACTGAGCCTCAGATCCCTCAGCTGCTCCTCATAACATTTGCACTTCAGATCCTTCACCAGCATCGTTGCCCTCCAGCATCTGTACTGTACTGAGGAGAACAAAACCGTACACACTATTTGAGGTGCAGCCTCATCAGTGCTGAGTACAGGGCACAAACACTTCCCTAGTCCTGCTGGCCACACAATTTGTGATACAAGCCAGGATGCTGTCAGCCTTCTTGGCCACCTGGGCACACTGCTGGCTCATATCCAGTCGGGTGTCAACCAATACACTCAGGTCCTTTCAGGCTGGGCAGTTTTCCAGCCCCCCAAGCCAGTAACCTTGCATGGGGTTGTGGCGACTCAGATGCAGGACCTGGCACTTGGCCTTGTTCTATCTTTTACAACTGGCTTTGACCCGTCGATCCAGCCTGCTCAGATCCCTCTGTAGAGCCTTCCTTCTCTCAAGCAGACCAATGCTGCCACCTAGCTTGGTGTCACCGCCAAATTTACTGAAAGTGCACTTGATCCTCCTTTCCAGACCACTGATAAAGGCATTAAATAAGACTGGCCCCCCCACTGCGCCCTAGGGAACACCACTAGTTCCTGCCAATTGGATTCAGCTCCATTCACCACAACTCCCTGGTGCCTGCCATTCAGCAACATGCATCTTGTGCTTGAATAAAAGGAAGGGAAGCAACTGGTGTGGCCGAGTTCAAACCTGCTGGTCAAACTGAGGCGCAAGAGGAACTGCACAGGCAGTGCAAGCAGGGACAGGGAACCTGGGACGTGACTAGGGATGCTGCCCGGTTGTGTACGGATGGCGTCAGGAAGGCCAAGAAACCTACTATGGACAGACGAGAAGGATGAGGCATTCTACAACTTTTTTGCCGAGTATTCACTGGCAACTGTTCTCCTCACACCTCCTGAGTCAACAGACAACAAGATGGGGGCTGGAGGGTAAAGACCCTCCCATAGTAAAGGAAGATCAGGTTCATGGCCACCTGAAGAACTTGTGCATACATAGTTTATGTATGCACATATTCTATGGGACCTGATGAGATGCATCCCAGAGTCCTGAGTGAATTGGCAGATGTGGTTGCCAAGCCACTCTCCATGATATTTGAAAAGTCACAGCAATCAGGTGAAGCCCCTGGTGACTGCAAGACGCATAACAGTGTGCCCATCTCTAAAAAGGGTAAACCTGGGAACTACCAACCTCTCAGTGTCACCTGTTCCTGGGAAAATCATGGAACAGATCCTCCTAGAGGCTAGGCTACAGCATATGGAGATAGTTGAGTTTTCACCCTAATGTAACAAATGAATGCATTGTCATTTTTAAAGCACGGGTTAAAAGGTTAAATGAACATGATAGTCTGAAAACCACAGTTTGTTAAAGAAATAATCTTCTAAGAGTTTACACTATTAGTATTTTCCACTTCCAAAAGTTTTCATACCTGTCCCATGTTTATATTTTGGTAGACTGGCAAGCTGCCACATTTTCTTTAATCTTGCCTTAAATACTGCCTTATTATATGCAGTATGTTTAATTAAAAACATGTGCACAGTTTAATGCAAATTCAACTATTACAACTTCTGCTGCAGAGCAGAAGCAATATAATTATTATTAACAATTACTTTCAGTATACAAAGAAATAAGCTTTACATTAAAAACTATAGAAAAATTAAGTTTTAAGAAAAACAATAAAAAATATATATTGACAGAGAAAATGTATAGAAAACTCAGCAAAAATGTTCTTTCTTAAGGATCTCTTCATTCCACGCCCTTGCCAGTGTAAACCATATATTTAATATAGTACTTTCATTTCTCCTTCCTCCTCCAAATTGTACTGAGAATGCAATAAAATTGCTATTAAAAAATGTATGTTGTTAGAACACCAATGAAGGCCTTGAATTAAGAAAGTTGCTCTAAATAAAGAAGAAACACCAAGTTAGTTTCCTAAAACTAAATGTGAAGATTTCAGTAACTTCACAGAAGCAATACTAAGCAGATAAAATTCCAAATTAATATAAACTATACCATTTACTCATTACCTCAAACTACTTTGTTTTGTTTTTTTCTGTTGCTTTCTAAATAAATGTATGCCACAAATGTGTTTCCTAATTTTGGTGTTCCAGCATATTTTATTAAAAGGTCTTGGGAAAGCTGGGAAAAAGAGGGAATGGAATGGAAAGAAATTTTACTTAGTCAATTACAACAATACATCTACACTTCTTTCCTGTGACAGATTAATCCTTTGGCTTCTACACCTCATTGGACTGGAGGTTGGCAAGGTAGGAGTGTGAGGAGGGGAGAAAGGACAGCAGCAAGCACCCCAGGAAGTTATACTGCACACAACAGTCTATAATATACTTCAGGATGAAGTTGAGAATGCAAACATTCACACAGTGAGGTAACTAAAGGAAGCCACTGGAACTGGATTCACAATAAAAAAAAATCCCTACTATTTGCTCATCTGGTGTAACAACAAAGTAACACTTTTGAACTAAAAAAGAAAGGAATTCAGTGTTTATACAAGGTAGGCAAAGGCAAACCTGGGGGTGGGGGGCACACAGGATGTCAAATTTTCAGGAGAGCTAAGGTAATTTGGGAACAATACTAAATAGTACCAGAATGATTTAGAAGTGACATGATTAAAATAAACAACTGCATCTTTTACTGAGAAACAATTTGAATTATATTTCCAGTCTAATATTCCTAACTAGCGCAGAAGATACAGACTGTATATTTCTTTTTTTTAAAATATCTAATACTAATATTATTGATAGTGGTTCTTTAGTTGTAAGTCTCCAAATGGATCCTTTTGTTTACCTCCTCAAGTATACTGCAGACTACAAACAGAATTTCCAAAGAGGGGATAAAGAGGTTTTCTCTTTTTCCCTTGATCTTGACCCAACTACATACCTTGCTACACCAGGTCTCCAAAGCTGCTGAGAGCAGGCTTCCATTATGATTTGGTAGTTTCCCTAAAAGCCACTCAGCACTCAGTGACAGCTAACCAAAGGAACCATAAACTGGCACCCTTCCTTCTTGCTTTGTAATCATGACTTTAAGGTAGCCAGACTTTCATCACTAGAGCACTACAAGATCTCCATGTATTAACGGTCTTCTCACAAACCACTTAAAAGAACAAAATATGTTACATTATTTTAATCTGAACTAATGTTCTAGTAGGCACTATTCAAGTCCCTGTCTTTATTCTGTTACGTTAATAGTGACAGCTCTATAGCTAAAAGAACAGGAAGCATGTATGCAATCCCCCAGCTATAAAAGATGTAAGTGGAGGTAAATGAACTTTTAGACTATAAATGTGTTTATAATATTCCGAAAAAGATTATATATTTATATATATTATTTTTATATTTATAATATATATTATATATAAAATATATATTTTTATATTTATAATATATTATATATACATAAGTACAGATATTCCCCATTAAAATATGATTAGAAAAAACATCTTCTGAGAAGTTAAGGAAAGCTTTAATTTTTGTGGGCCTGAGGATCTGAGGTATCTCAGAAAAGGTCTGGGTTTCACGAAGCTCTATATTGTTTAATATTGACAGACTTCAAGAAGATTAACTGCTCCATATGTATACTATACGTTAGAAATGCAGAAAATTATATAAGAGCTAGGTATTATCATTCAAAGCATTCTTGCCATAAACTAAAGACAAGACTACTGTTCTTTTCCAAAAACTCAAATGTATTTAAAAGAGGATTTTCAAAATTACTAAACTGCAGTTTCTGGAAGGAAGATTTCATATATTTTTTTTCAATTCATGTAAAGGTTTTTTATTATGCTTCTATTTCATAAAACACTTCTACAGAATGGCAGCATATCTAAAGAGACATACTTTATTCACTTTGGCCAAATCAGAATAAACTAACCTTTTTTAAAAAATGGCTTCAGAGCCACCTGTCAAAGTACATTGGGTGAATGATATCAAACGAATTGCAGTCAACCACAGCTACTAAGGGTTTTTCACAAAATAACAGTTTTGTCTATATAGAAAATAAGAGTAATGAACAGTGTAGCTGTTTTCCTCTAAGATCAGAGTATCATTTACTAGAGAAGGGGAGCTGAAGAATTTCTGTATCTATCTCACCAGAATAAATAATAAAAATACCCTCTCCCATCACAGTCAGATAATTACAAACACTGCATCCACTCTTAATGGTAGCAGAAGCATCTGGTCATACAATTTCCCTTTCATTTTTCCTTCGTCAGACACTCAGAAATACAATAATGATTACACATTCCAATTCCCAATCTGAATTCCAGCAAGCAACTGAGTGTCTAATTTCTACATTAAAAATTATTATATATGTAAGAGCATATGTGTCCCTTACAATATCTTTTCAGGTCAATGTCCTTAAAAAGCAGCCTGTCAACTACAAATGCAATGATAAATTCTCCAGCACACATATCTTCTAATGTTCAGCTGGTTTATTTAAGTTACCTCCACTCTTCCCTGTGTTTCATATTAAAAATGTCAAGGAATGGAGTGGGTCATTCAGTAGAATAACAGCAAGAGGAGATCCTTGTTCAACAGTATTGTTACTTAGTACATGGATCAACACCCGCTGGTCACAATTCCTCAAAAACTTTGCAAGAGTTTCCTAGAGGCTTCCTTATTGTACAGTATAATACTTCTCACTTCATCTACAAATTGTGCTTGCTATATAAGTAATTTTAGGGTTTTGTTGTTTTTTTTCTGGAATTGCCCTTTCTACCCAAAACACTAACCTTTCTTTTCTGGCACTACACATACAGAGATAGCACAAAGACAGCATCAGTCTTTTTAATTTGTCAGAAACGCCATTTCAGCCACTGTAAAGTCATACAGCAAATTTGCAATGTAATCCAATACTGTTATGCATAGAAAACCACCTACTGCCCCTACCAGAAGTTCTTCTTATGTTTCATGATCTTTAAAACCATATTGTCTAGCAAAGAGTTTTCCAAATATGGCGGTATCACTGAACTTTCTCTACAATATTAACATTTCCCTATCTTAGTGATCCATTGAAAATGTTCATTTTTCCAGCAAAGTGCTGGTATTCTTTTTATCAAGAGCCATGTTTTTGCAAATCAAGGGAACAGAATAAGCGCATTTCAAGGACAAAATGATGCATGTTAAAATTTTGTTAGTTGTAAATATAATATTACTATCAAAAGCCGACAAAGTCATACATCATTATGTACACTCTGACAAGGTTCTCCGATATCAATTCAGAATGACAGATAGATTAATCACATTCTAGTTTGACAAACTGCATTGAAAAATGTGATTCGTAAGTACAAAATTCGGGGGCTCAGCCATCTACATCAGATAAAGATTCACAGACCTCTTTTCATCTGTGTCATTTGATTAGTGTCCCTTCGAAAAGGAGCCCTTTTCTTGTGATGAGGTGCTTTCTTTTATGTACCTTTTTCT
Organism: Phaenicophaeus curvirostris; assembly: GCF_032191515.1. Classification (NCBI taxonomy): domain Eukaryota; kingdom Metazoa; phylum Chordata; class Aves; order Cuculiformes; family Cuculidae; genus Phaenicophaeus; species Phaenicophaeus curvirostris. Next base: position 31,970,368 of record NC_091431.1, on the reverse strand, counting down.
TTCTTTTTCTCCAGATTTATTATTATTACACTGAGATAAAAATGGTGAATAGTAAGGTGGCAATCTGTTTTATTTGAGGTATAAATAAAGCAAATAGAGCTACTTTCTTTCAGTACTACATGGATCACACAGCATAATACTAGTCAAGAACAGAAATAAAATGTGACTCGCTGGAGCAAAACACTTGCCTACTATGCAAACAACTTATTATGAAAAAATCATACAAGGATTTTATATTGTGCAGACTGACCTTTAGTATTAATTAGTTCTTTTCAGAGACACTGAGTCATTTTTACCTAAACTGAAGTAATATTTTAAATAATCTTCACTAAACAGTCAATCCCAACTGAGATGCTCCACTACAGCACAAAAGAGAAAAGACAACTTAAAAAAGGCTACACAAAAGAAAGCTACTTTCATGTTCACTGCAGCAAGAAGATCTTATCACAAATCTATCTTCTCATACGACCACAATAAGTCTATCTTATCACAGGAACAAAACATTTACCTATTACATGTTCAGCAAAAAGAAATAGTCTAAATAACAGTCTTCCATTGCTAATGATGTCAAGAACAGGAAACCACCCAAGGTATCATGCTACCATTTCCCTAATTAACACACGTTGAACATTCTCCATGCTAACAATTCTACATTGCTAACTAATGAGCACATTAAATATCTTCCAGCTATAACAATTATACATTTAGATACTTTAGCACAAACAGCTGACTTTTAATACAAAGCTACTGAGCATCAAACCTAAAACTGTTTTTGTATTGCCCCTCAACATTAATTCTGCAACTCAAGAGACAGAAAATATTCTGATATACTTTCTATTGGCACCTGCTATGGCATAAATACTACCATTTAAGGTAATATAAAATCATAGAATAGGCACTACTAATAACCAAACTGTGTGACAACAGCATATATAAATGGTCAGAATGAAAATACTTCTGTGATTTCCAAGTACGACGACTGTTCTATAGAGCCACAGCATTAGTGATAATAATTAAAACTACTATTATTTTTTTAATGGATTACATTTATTATATATTAAATTACAATTCTGAAGAACAACCTCACAATGGCTCTTCATATACAAATGTCAGGAGCAAAATCAAATTTATTAAGCTTGTATTATTATTTTTGTCTTCCATTACTGCTCAGAATAGTTGGGAGTAACTTGGAAAGATAAATACTTTTTACTATTAACTGAATAGTACTATATATTGATTAATTATTAGCCTTTTTTTTTTTTATTTTAAAGGTATTATGCCATTAATTCAAAAATATTTCGCTACACATGCAATCTACAGTGATTAAGAGAGAGTTCACTGAGAAAGGGTGCTCTATATCACATCTTCAATCCAGAAGGAGATATAAAGGCTTGTAACAGCCTTGCTTCCAGTTATTAAATTCTATGCACAATGAATCTATTTATCCCAAAACAATTGCTTTCCAATAATTTATAAGAATGTCAAGTCCTTGCATTAATTTAACAAATTCTTTTTATGTTTCTCAGTATTTGCCACATACACAAAGCTTAAAATTAACATAGATACAAACATACAGACATTCTCATGTGTGTGCCTAGATACTAAACATACAGTTGATGAGAATTCAATAATGCATTCACAATACTGCATGCAGAGGGGTTTTTCTTGTCTTTAAGAACTATTAAAAAACACTTAAATATTAACTTAATCTATGTCTGCAAATGCCAATTAGTTTCTGAATAATCAGATTTAAATTAAATTATGCATTTAGTTATACATTAAGCTGTATAAACACAGAAGGATTTTCTGCTGCACAAAATCACTGGCATACTCCTGTGACCTCTTACAAACCAGGAGATTCTTAAATTCAGGGCTTTAATGCCTGCATATATAAAATATTTTGAAGTTAAAGAGTATTTTAACTTTTTTTTTAATTTTACTGTATTCTATACAGCTTGTTAACTGCAATATTATTTTATAAAATAATAAATTTATTTCAAGATAGTTATTGTAACAGCACACTGGTACAATTTTGGTCATTTTTCATGTGCACTGAAAAGCCTGTAACATCCCGCTGAATAGATACTGTTAGCCATACCGAAATGTGAATGCTCACTTGTATTAAAAGCACAAAGATTACGACTTTGCAATTTTCATCCTATTTGCTTCACAAAACACAGCAACAAGCACTGTAGGCAAAATGTAGCCTTTAATTAACTTTCATCTCCAACGTTCCAGCTAAAAACAGCAAAAAAAAACCCCTCAAGTTGTTGCCACACAACCACATTGCCAGATACAATTGGCATAACCACCAAATTCTTTTTTCTCACAGGGAAGCTCAGTAAACATAGTCACATTAATGCCTTCATTAAAATACATAATAATTAAAAATAGAAAAGAAAATTTGAACAATAACTAGAACACGGTTTTTATTGGTAAGTAGTAGTACAGTTAAATAACCTATCAACTGTAAACCAACTTACTTAAAATATAAAAACAAGCATCAATAAATTTAGCATAGTCTTTAGATCCCTGCATAAAAAAAACCCAACAAAGTAACATATGTTTAAAATGTTATTTTCTTGAATGATATATAAAAAGCATTTTCTAATTAAAGCCGAAAAGTAAGAACTATGAACACTATTTGTTTAATAGAAGTTTGAAGCTAAAGGGCAGCAGAAAAAGGTTTAAAAGTATATTAATTTTTTAAATAGTTAAACACAGTCTCACAAAGAAATCTAAAACACAGAAAGCACATTGGAAAAGTGGACACAGGACATTTCTATCTGCTATTGCTTTGCTATTTGGTTAACATATTTTTTGCTTTCAGCTTCAAACTAGCATTTCTGAAGTAGTAAATACAATAAAGATAGTACTGCATGTCCCTTTTGAATAATGTAATTTACTTGTTCTTTTCTCTGTAGACATCTGTAGTTTGAAAAATAATAAACAAAGCAAACATTTCTCCATTCAAGTTAGTCATGTTCATGAGACTTTATCAGAATTACAAAAGAAAAGCTGTGCCCTCATTAGATACCTCCACAAATGTTTAAGCATAGAACACAGTTACAGAGGAAGAAAAAGGGGATGAAATGCACACGCAGGGTTAATGTTAGTCCCAGGGAAACAGACAAGCTAAAAATTCTAACAGCTATTACAGCTGATCATATATTTCTACGAAATTCCTGATTAATATTAAAATTATAGACTTATAATGAAAGTCAAACTCTGGAGGAAAGGACCAAATCATCATCAGTGAAAAATACGCTAAGTGAGACCTTAATAAGATGTTCAAGAAAGCATATTGTCTGTAAGAAAAAATGGCAATGAGAGCGGAGGCATGACTATAACATCAAACGTTTTCTTAGCTTTTTTTTACTTTAGACAAACACTTCATTCACATGTCTTGGAGATATGAAACACAATAGTAATCCAGTAATATGAAAATGTATACACAGGAAATGACACAAGATTGTTTCATTTCTAAAACCCCGCTCCAATCTTCTCCTGCTAAAATCATAGATGAGAAACAAACAAACATGCTTTGGTCATACATCAACTGTTAACTCCTACAAAGGCTTTTCTGATGGTATAAAAATTACTATTACCAATTCATAACAGTAATCACATACATTCGTGACACAATGAGCTAGTTGTATGTAAGGCAGCAGAAACAGGCACCCCAGAAATAATCTAAGTGCTGCATGACCAGTATTCTATCGTCAATCTTTGCTGTAAAGTTTATTCCTTTTTTTCAAGAAAGAGTAAAATCAGAACAGACAGATGAGAAAAAAGAAGTACTAGATTTCACAAAATCTGATAAGCAAATCAGCCTTTAAAAATTCGTCTGCCAGATCACATACACCCCCCTACCCACAACTACATTTTCTTCGTGGAGTAGTACTAGCTGCAAGAGGATTATTCCATCTCTCACACTGCTTAAGCTCATGCTTTAAGAAAATCTAAAATTATCAATTTTTGATTTGCCAACTGCCTCCACATTACAGCTTGGTGTTTTGTCCTTTTCAATTAGTCCCTAGGAACATCTTTATTTGTGTTTTAACAGTGCAACACAGATGACTAGTCATCAAGCCTGATGTAGAAAAAAAGAACAGTGGATGAGAACAATCCAAACTACTTATCTACATTAGGTATTTTCATTTTTGTTAAATCATCAAAAATTTGTATTTGAGCTTACACATTTAGGTGCTAATGGAAGATCATTGCTAAAGCATGAGTAGAACCTATTCATCAGGTATTAAAATTAAAACTGCTTCTAAAAGAGTCAAGTTATGCATGACACTTTCATCTGATATCTACTGCGTTAAATATTTTTAAAAGTTAAATAAATACTTCTGTCTTATGTTAAACTCTTTCACATTTGTTATAGTTTCATGCAATAAATGCAGTCTAAGTAGCAACAAATACTACAAGATAGTCTTAAATATAAGGGATAACAAACACCATGTTTGAAACAGCTTCACACACATGACCTTGTATTTACCATGCTCAGACACCATCCAAGACTTAAAATGCTTTTGCATTAAAAAAAAAAAGGAAAATTCTTATAGAATGTTCATGTTATTTAATATTTAAGATAAATAACAGTCAGTTATTAATCTTACTACTCAAAGTTAATTACATGAGATCAACTCCCAAATGTGAAATATGTGGCGAATTTCTGACTTACTAAGAGAACTTTATACATTACACAGTCCAAGCAGAACAAAAAGAATTAGCAGTGTCTCTACCTACAAGCAATTTTTGTTGTGTGAAAAACTATCTAAACTAAAAAACAAAGGCATCCTTTCCCTCCAGAACAGTTAGCAGACTTGAACACAATGTAAAACCAAGTAATTCAGAACTTACATTAGCCTGTCAAGTGTAGGATTTCTTTCAACTCCTTTTTTTAGACTTACTGCACACCTTCTTAATTTCAATTTTTCAATTTCCTTCCTCTTCTTTAAAAAACTATTTTTTGTGATGTTCATTAATGTCTGTCTTGCACATTGAGGGGACCTCAAAATTACAGAGGGTTTTGCCACCTCAGATATATAGGTTACCCACGTAAGAAAGAAACCAAACCAAACATTTAAAGGAACTTACTTTAAAAATGAAAATAACCAGATACTCTGCAAAATTACTACACGAGAGTCAATAACCACATGGCCTTGACAAGAAATACCATTAAATACCCCTTCACAATCATAAAATCATAAATACCCAATTTCACAATCTTGCACTTTTAGCACTACAGAGCATACTATCACTATATAACATCATGAAAATATTAAATGCAAACTCTACCTTGTAATTTCTTGTTGCAAAAAAAAGTGCCTACCATACAAATACAACTTCCTTGAGCTCATTATTTACCACAGTTTCATTTCTCCACCATCCCTTCCTCCCCTACAGTTTCCCTTTTCTTTCTTTTTCCTACCTTTTGTTTTTGCTTTTCTTCTTCAGCTCTGTTACAATGCACTTCTGTTTTGTCATCTGTTCTCATTTGTTACTTTCTTTCAGCTGGCAGGGGAGAACCCTGGAATGGGGTCCCATTCAAACATGTCTGAGATTGTCAAGCAACTCTCGCTATGAAAGCCAGCTACCACCTGGGAAGGGATGGAGGGGGGCTTTAAGCCCACCAAAAAAGCCTGCCCAATAAAAGTCAGCCTCACAGCCTGTGATTATAACTACTCATACACACACACTGGGGTCTTGGAAACTGTCCAAGCTTTTCTTTTTCCCACCCCTTCCCTCCTGTGCGTTCTCTGCACTCTAGCAAAGATGAGAGACCCAAATGGTAGTCAATACTTTGGAACACCTCAAGGGCCTTATCTTACTGATGCGACACCATCTTGCAAACAGATACCAAACCAGCTGTGAAAGAGTATTCAAAATTGCACAGAACATACTAATAATCCTTCTCAGGATTTAAAACTTAATTCTATTCACCTAAGTACAAAATGCTCGAGCAGGATTTTTAAGATGTACTGTAGTTCCACTGCCGTTTTTAAGATCCGTTTGCAGCATTTTTATTGTAATTGCAAATATATCCCTTGTGCTGGAAGTACGATCACCAATATTAACAAAACAGTTAAACAGCCCTTCTTAATCTTGAGGAAATTATGTTACATCAATCACTTTAACTGAATCCTTAAAAATTTGTACAGGCTACACACAGACTACTACTGTCATCACAGGAAATTTACAGATATATTCATCTCACTGTAACACCGCTGTTCCATCCGTTATGCACATCCTACTTGAATGCCTGTGAAACAGATGTATCCTAACATTAGTCAGTAAATAAATAGCTGACACATTGAAAAGATGTTTGCAGATCAAAGAGATCTTTATCTAAATACCAAAGTATCTCTGATGTGCTAAACTGCAATATTATTTTTGCCACATTTAAACACTCACTAGTGTTTTTTAATAATTTAGAATACTTAACAGCGAGCTCTGTCCTCAATTACAAGATCACCTTGTGTAAATGCATTACAGCAACAATGAAGAAAGGCACTGTGCCTGCCTAGAGGCTCCATGGGGAGAAAAAACAAAAACCAAAACAACAAAACAAAAAAACACACAAACCAAAAGCAAAGCAGGGGATGATGACAATATAGAGAAAAAAAACAATAAGAAACACAAACAAAAAAAAGACCAAGAAGCCCTAACCCACAAAAGATTATTTTCTTGAAGTAAGTACCTAAAGCATTCAAAACACACCTCCCCCCACCATATACACTTGTCTTTTCAGCATTAGCATAGAGCATATCTTGTACCAACTACCAAATATTTAGTCCTGCTAAAAAAAAAATAATGGAATGGGAAGCATGATCATAGTCTTACACATAAGTCTTATGAGAAACAATTATTAGACGCAAATTCAGTGAGCCCTTTATTTAGTCATATTTTTCTCAGGTTTACATTTACCCAGACTTCCCAGAGAAGTTGAGATTATTTTAGTATTTGTTCTAAGATTCAGAACTTCCATTTTAACACTTTAAATCACAGAATCACAGAATCACAGAATAACCAGGTTGGAAGAGACCCACCGGATCATCGAGTCCAACCGTTCCTACCAAACACTAAAGAGTTATTTAGCTTTATGATGGAAAAATGTGAACCAATAGTAAAAGATATTTAAATAAAGCAATTTCTTTGCATATTCAGTATTAAAAACAAAATGATGTTTCAAAAGTAACCATGAAAGGAAGCTTCAATTTTACCTTTCTAAGCAAGATAAAAATGCTATGAAATAAAGAGGAAGGCATCGAAACATTGAAACAAATGTAGAGGAAGTCGGTATTCGGAAGAAATATATAGACTGAAATGCTCCCTATTCCCTGGAACTCATCATGTATTTACTGGTTTTAAACACATGTTAGACAAGCATGTAAGAACAAAATGTAAAACACTGCGGATTAAGAAGAAGATGCACAGGCTCACATTACATTGTCTCAAGGCAAAATTCTTCTTAAAAAAAAAATAAATCCAAAAAGCACTGGTGGAGGGAAGTGGAAAATTATTTCAGAAAAAACAGTCTACTAACATTAAAAAGATTTCAATTTCTAGATGCATGAAAGATACCTCTAACAGCATGCAATAGTTTATGAGAAGCAACTTAAGGTAAACAAAACTAGCTAATATAGAAGGTTGTATTATTTATAAAATTTGGGCAATTTCTGGTATCTGGTTTGGAGAATTCTGTTTTTAAAATCTGAGCCTAAAGCTAGAGCTACATGCTACAAAATAAGTATATTGCATTAAGCAGTGAAGTCTATACAGGTGCAAAGGAAAAAAACCCACAAAAACTAAAACACTAACCACCAATCTCCTTCAGAAGGGTCTCTCATACATTTTTCACCATTGGCTGCAAATTCAGACATAAGGCACAACAAATGTAGGAAGACTTTTTTTGTTTTGGCTAGGGTTTTATTTTTACTATTGGAACATAAATTTTCAGAAGATAAACACAGTACCTGAAGCTAGGTGTTAAATAATAAATCTGTTAAGAGAACAAAACTATAGGCAAAATGTAATAGGGTTTCTGTAAATTTTTAGGGCAAATTGATTACTACAAGCACTCAGATGGTGCGAACTGAAGTTGTATTATACTTCACTGCTCGCTGGAACTTTAAGATTGCAAATGCCACTTTACTTAACAGCAACAACAGAAATAATAAAGTAAAGAAGTCACACATATATAGCGAATTCATTCCCATTTGTCTATATTATAACAGGACAAAAGTCATACACAACGTCTTTGTTGAATACAAAAATGTGTTTTGAATTTCCTTTTTCAGTGGGTTTATAGTTATTTCTCTGTGGCTCAGAGATGAAAAGAAGCCAAGCTGAATATGCTTTTCTTCAAAAGATACAGGAATACTAGTCAGTGATGGCAACTAATTTATGTGTGAAAATTACTTTGATTTTAAAACAACTTGGTCATTTGAAATGGAAGATTCTAAGGTCAATTAATTTAAGAGAAAAACTTGCAAATATGCACGAAAGGTGAATTGTTACACAATCAAGAACAAAATGGTGGCCACAAATACACAGAAAGATCTCTGAATACCACTATATTTTCAGGTATTTCTTACTGTTTATGTTAATTCTGCATTATCTTTCAAATGTTTACAGAGCTGCATAAACATTTCAATTTTGCTTAGTCAGTACCTAACTATGTAAAGCTTTTCCAACTGATAATAAAAGTGCTGGAGTTTTTTAAGCAAGTTTTCATCTTGTTTTTATTCTAAGTTATCAAGGGAGGTAATAATGGAACCTTGTACTCTCTGAGCTGTCTGGTAATATACAAAGTCATATTTCTGGATTTAACAAAAACCACCCCGAACACGTACTCACTAGCAGCAAAAAGGGTTATGCAATTGTTAAACAGAGACTGTTGTCTAGTTTAATAGTTGATTTTTCAGTAAGACATACTCCAAAAGTAGTATATGGATACTTCTCAGTGAAAAAATAAATTTATACTTGAAATATGATAATTGTTCCTCATAATAAAAGAACTTCTTTTTGTTACTACTTTTGCTGTATAAAGACAGCCATCCATAACAAAAGGTACTGTAAAATAATAGAATAAAAATGGCGCAGAAATAAGAAAGTCAGCTTAAATTCCATTAAGTTTACTTAATAAAATATAATAGTTCACAGAATTATATCATGAAACACCACAAAAAAACCCACCAAAACAATAGAACCACTTATGTTTTTCAAGGGTGTATATATAGAGAGACAAATATTTCACAAACCAAACACTATTCATGTAACACCAAGCATGGCATATTATCATCACACTTAAAATGGTATGTAATCATGTATAGTTACTTTACAGCTAGCCAGACTTTATATTCTTAATCATAGTGTCTTCATGCATTAAATGTGTGTACTTAGAGCATATGCTTCTACATCTCCATTCCAGCTTAAAGAAAACTTTATTTATGAAATTTTGAACAGAACACAGGAACCTAAGATATGCCCCAGTGAGTGCATTACCCTCCCACATTGCTCAAAAAAAATAACAAACAAAAAACCAAATCCTGCTCTACTGAGTAAATCCAGAAGGTGTCCAAGGTATTCATCTCTTGTATGCTGTAATGCATTAAAAAGCTTAAAAAAATACACAATTATAACGATTTATAATTTTCTTCAAGAAACTAAAATAAAATATTAATGTTGTTTTTCTCCTCAGTCATCAAAATGCAACGCCATTGAAAAATTTATCAGTGAGACACAGGGCTAGAAAAAGAAAACCCAAGCCCTGAACATTTTTCTTCAAACAGGGGTCTTTCAAAGATTTTTCAGCTCTGAAGTCCATGTCAGCATTACATAGCAAAGAACCTTTAATTGCCCCAAAGAAATGGGAAATAAAACTCTTCTCTCTCCACTTCAGTTTCCATCTTCACTCATTCACCGTACATCAAAGGGAATCAACACAACCTGACACACAAGGACTATTCCCCTCAGTGATCCAGCAGGTGCTGAGGCCAGACAGAAAGCCTGTTTTCCACAGCCCTTTACCTTGTTTGATCGCTGCTTACTTTTGATCTGACATTGCCCTCACACTAGTAATGACTTCCCCTTCACAGAACCCACCTTGCATCTGTCACCCAGAATAAAGGGTATCACACTGCGCCCTGACAAGGCCTATGGCCATGAGATGTGCTGCCAGTGAAAGGCTCCCCAGCTCCCACCATTTCCAATTCAGCTCCCTTTGTTCTTCTGGGTACCAGGGCCAGGGCACTAGTGACAACAGAAAGGATTATACACCAGCTGTGAAGCTGAGCCTTCATGAATTTATATCTTTTCATCTCGGCTTCATCGTCTCCTTAAATGCAGTGAACTTCATGGCGGTTACTATAAGATACACATCCAACAAATGTTACGGAAAGTTTGTTTAAATCCTCTTTCCTCATAAAAGAAAAAAAACAGTGAATGTCCTCCAGTTAAACCAAGAAGTACTTTCTCCCCAACTACTATTATTAAAGTTTTCCAACTTATGTAGGAGGTCACTAAAGGCCAGCTGGCTGGTAGCACTGAAAGGGCAGAGAAAGTGAGAGGGGAAGGATATCATTTTTGTTTTATTGACAAAAAGCGTTTGAGAATTAGATGAGTGAGTTCTTTATACTTATTTTTTTCTTAGGAACTATTGTCTGCTTTTAAAGTAGCTAAAGTAGAGGAGGACTTTAAGTCAGATAATGTTACTTGAAGAGTATGTAAAAAAGAGAAGAAAAACCACACTCAGTACTAAACAAAATGACATAAAATGGATTTTGGTATAGCTTTTAATTACTTGTAATTAGAAGTATTTTAATGGCATAGTTGTTCGAATTTCTGTGTGTTAACATACATTGGAAAGACACAAAACTGTTTTTCAATCTCAAAGTCCAGTTAAAGAACTGAAACTCACATCACAAATCACACAATTTCTCTTTTGCACTACTATGTAAACACAGATTTACATTACATGGGTCAGAGTCTATTCTTAGAGACTAAAATCTGATACCTTAAATAAGAGTCCTGACTTCCAAAGAGTTGTATACTCATACTTCAAAGTTAATAGAAGCTGACAATACTAGAGGTCGTTGGAAATAACTTTTTAAGACCTCAGCGTAAGTTTAGGAAATCAACTATGTGAACTGCTCTATTTCCAAAACTGAAATCAGATATTTTAAAGAGTTGCAGGTTTAAATAACAGCTAAATGATTCAGAATCAATACCTCTAGCCAGCTACTTAAATTCTAACTAAGTTCTGTGGAAATCTGGACTCATTTTTCCAATTCTTTCCACTTAAAAACAATAGCAAAAGTCTAGAATGTGTTGATATTTGAAAATCTGGCACAGTACCTGGGGAGGCCTGCTAAACTTCGTATGACAAGATAATCGTGCACAGCAACGGATCATCATAACCTGCTGTCATACCCATATGATAGAATAATCCTGAAACAAGGCGAAAGAACGCATAGAAAACAAGGTCTGCACTCAGCCAATTTTGCAATTAGAAACTCTAGGCCACTATATTATCATCACGATTTACTCAATACTGAAGACCATCCTTGCAAGATCAGACAAAAAGCGTAACAGGTGAAGGAAGATATGACAACAGATGGATATCAGACTGTCCAAAGCACTAATTGGGTATACTAAAGCACAACAATCTCAAGACTGCACATAAGGAAGTCAGTTAGCTTTGAATTAACACTGACAATGATTCTCAGGTTCTAATACAACCATGGTTTCTTGACAAAACTCAGTATTTTCTAATAAATAGTCACATTTTGCCTGACAACTTAGGCCTGTATGTCACTGTCCACCTCTACATCATCTTTGTTGCAAATGGCAGGGTTTAACCTAAAAAAGGGGTTTACCAGATTAATATAATGGATACGAAATAGATCTTCAGAAGAAAATAACATAGGGAAGGCAAGTATATAAAATTATGAAATTTAAACTGGAACAGATCTCCCTCTGAATTGAATTAAAATACAAAGCTACAGGCTTTAAAAGAAAATATGAGGAAGACAAGAACACTTGCAAAGCCCAAGGAGAAGAAAACAAAAAGTATCTGCAATATCTTTTGGCTTATCCGAACAGAATATAACAAAACACACATGAATCAAACTGATGAGACATCTTTGCATATCTTTGCAACCTATCTGAATTTTAAACACAGCCTAGAATGCAAATATTTCAATTATTCTAGAATTAAAAAAACAACTCAGACAACAGCAAAAAGAACAAGACCTATGATTAGCAGTCTTGAAAGATAATCAAAGCAATGACTAGAAGAATAGCAGCTGTTTAGAGACTGCTAGATACTTTTTTCCACAAACAGTTGAAAAGTTCATTGAGATAACTTTCATGTGAACGAATGACCAGCTGCAAGAAGGAGAGACTTGTTTTTCCTGTTCAACAAGATAAAGAACAGTTTACATATTCTGCAGCCTGGACACTGAGATACGTTAACAATGGGCATAAACTTGTATCAATACAGGATTTATTTCAGGTTAATCTTTACTGTAGACTAAATGGAAGGCACCTCAATGAGGTCAGCATAATGCCAAGTCTGAGCCTGTCTTAGATGTAAGCTAGACCCGCACACTTAGTGCTGTATTAATAGCACACACTCAGTAACAGTAGTGCATGCAACGTGTTTATGCCTGCTACTACCACTCTGGTAGGAGGGTAGTATAGGTGGGGAGGAAGGAAAAAAAACTGTAACCGCTCCTCTCACCCGCCTACCACCTTGTCCCCTGCAGATCAAATCCTAATGAATAACTGTTCTGTGCAAAGCGGAACAGATCCTACTGTCAGCTGAGTGTCTTTAACTCAGGGATTCTTGCTGGTGATTTCCCTCTTCATAGAAGTCTTAACACTCTTGTTCTGGTGAGAAAAATCAATCTTCTTGAATTTTTCTTTTTTCGTGCCATTCTTAATGGCATCAGACAAATTTAAAGCTAACCAAACTGACCTTGAATAAAACTCTTGTCAGCAAGTGAAAACTGAAAATAAACTGCGCAAATATACCAGGCAAAGAGAAAAGTGCTCAACAGAAAGAACGCATGAAGGGAAAAAATATACATCATTTCAGTCTACTTAAAAGGATCTCAATAATACAGAATAACAACAAGGTGAAAATTATGGGGTTGCATCATAATTGTAATCTAGTACTTGAATTTGAAAAAGGAATTAAGGTCTGTAAGGAGAGAAGCCCTTTGTCTCCTTCAGTTTACTAGACAAAGTAATAACAACAACTTTGTGAGAGAAATAATAACTTTCAATAAACATTTTCAACACAGACCACTCATACAACATAGAAAAACACAAGTTACCTACTAAAAGAAAAGACATGCTACTTGTATAAAAACTAGATTTCATTCAGTAACAAAGATAACACATCTGCAAAATTGTTTAGCCTTCAGAGAAGAAATAACAAAAGGAAAAAAATGTGCATATAGAAAAACTTAGCTATATAATAGAATAAAAAAATCCCATACTTCATATGGAAGTTCACTTTTTTAAAATTAAGGTCCATATTTAGTGCTTCTACTGTTAAATCAAAAATCTCAATCAGCAAGAGTCCAATTTTTCCTTTCACCTGAAACTTTGGAATTCTGTATTTGTGTGGTTGCCTTGGGAGCAGAAGAAGTTTTGAAAGAGATAAGTGACTCCAAAATCACTACCCAGTTTTGTTTGATTACAACAAATGAATAGTTCCCCTGAAATATACAGTAGCTAGGCTGAAGAAAATTCCTCCTTATCAACCCCACGGCCCACCCTGCGCAGTCTACAGTGTCAGAAAAAACATTCATAACAACAGGAATAGAATATTGAGGTTGAATTGTCAGCCTCAATCCATCAGAACTCACACATTGGCAGTGACTCATGAGATTCACTGAAGAACACTGTTTGTTGGGCCTTGTTGTTTGTTGTTTTTTTTAAAAAAACAACCAAAAAAGCAACAAAGCCACACAGACCACAACTTTGGCACAGCAGAATTCATCACTCTAAACAAATGCATACAATTTACTTCAACTAAGTGAATTTTAAAATAGCTAAAACATGAATATTGCATAACAATTCCAAAAGTAATTCAAGGTCTGTACAAATAAAAGCTTCTGGGTAGTGAGTAATTTAAAGCTTCACTATCTGTGTAATTCACGTATAAAAAGCCTAAGAACTGATTTTGGCACATACTGGTTCAAAAATTCATACAGAGAGAGTTTAAAAATTGACTGACAAAATTTCTTGGTTTAGTTGATAAAAATCACAGTGTTGGTATAACAGATTAGACTACTACATCATGACATCAAAATAAAGGCAATTTATGTTAAAAGTTCCCAAAATTATAAACGGAGCACCATCACTGAGTGGGTACCTCACTATTCTAACATATTTGTCTTTTTTAAAGACAGTTTTATGTAACTGAAAGCCACTGGTAAATGCTCACACAATACATACGGTAGCATAGAATAAAACACAAAAATATTTGTGTCAATTCATAAATACAATCTATAATGGTAGAAGTTTTAGGATGTAATCCCATCACTTTTTGTTTTCCCAGCCTAGTCCAATGGTCATAACCTACACCTTTCATTCCACACCCATACATTATTTTAGAGGGGTTGGTTTTGATTAGTTTGGGTTTGGTTTGGTTTAGTTTTGGTGGGTTTGGTTTTTTTTTTGGGGGGTGGCGGGGAGGGGTGTGAAGAGGAAGTGCTGCTGCTATTGGTTTGGTTTTCTTGTTTGGATTTTTAAGACAAGATCACAAGGAGTAGGATATCCTTTTAGACCCTACAAAGAAAACATACATATCATGCCATGTCATTCCATATTGCTCCGTAGACATTTAGCTAAGTAATCCATGTCAAAATGAATTACCTTTTAACACAGACAGTATATATAGGCAGAAGACAGTTATGTTAAGTTTGTTTTCAAACCTCAACTTGAAGACGCACAAGCTTCATTTTTCAGACAACAATAAAAAACAGCAAAAGCACATCCTTTATATTGTGGTGGGTTCCCCTGCTAATTGGTACAGAAAAACTGTATTTTAAGGATTCATAAGCATTCATTCATACAGATTGCTTAACTTTTTTTGGTGAAAAATGAGCATCATTCTAAGCAAAATATTTGCTTACACACATACTCCCTGGCTAGAAAAGAAATTTCTATCTAAAGTAATCAAGGAGGTAATGCTACATGCAACCAAAAACTTAAAGTCTCTAATGGAAGTTTTTCTGCTATATTTAAGTAGGTAACACAAGCAATATTAAATGAGTTGGTAGTTCTTCAATACTATTTGTTTTCAAAACCAACAGCTGCTTTTACAGAAATGCTTTTCTGCTGTATAAGAGACTAGTAATTATTCCTTACACTTAAGAACATAACTTTCCTGCATAAGCTTAAATCAAGAAAGCTCAAAACACATGCCTTCTAAATACAACTATGAACAGGTTAACCAGTAATAACAGTCCTAACTATGTCACTTTCTCATGTAGTTCAGCAAAGAATATAATATCTAATGTTCACTCAGAAAAAAAATTATCTAGTTTCAATTTTTAGGAACTAGAGAAACTGAATGTTAACTGAATGCTGTTTTTAAGATAGCCAAATCTGTCAGAAAGAAATACTCCCTGAGATTTAAAATACCCACAAAAGAATTGCACTGCCTTGTGATGAACACTAGCTATTGCAAAAGTCCATTGTCATAGTAAATAAAGCCACAGTGAACCAGCAATTCCAGCATGGGAGATTTGATACATAAAGAATATCATGATTAAAAGAGTTACCAGATAAAAGAAGCCATTTATTTTGGGCACAAAGTCTTAAGCCAGCATATCTAAATCTTTGATCTGCCTGTTGCCCTTCATTATGCACCAAAATTTATCTTTTTTTCAGAGCAATCTTTCCTATAAATACTGGCAGTAGAAAGACATAAAGCATGTTTAATTCAAGAAGGACCTGTTAAGATTTCTTTGTGAACTACTGGACAAAAGTATTACATTTTTGCATGAAAATTTTCTTTAGAAATATAAATCAAATAATACTGTAGAAACAAATATTTGATTCTTGCTCTCCAAACATGCTAAACTGGTGAGGCATTTACATATACACATACATATACACCACAAAAATTCCTGCATAGGTATTAGCATCTGAATGTAAACCAACTGCAATCAGAGGTTCTGTTCAGATCGAAAATACTAGCACAAACACCAAATCTTCAACTGTTTTTAATGTACATTTAGCATTTTTATTTTCTCGTTCATCTTCAAACTTAAAGACAGTACTACATGACACATAGAAATTGTTCTGCAGACACAAAAATATCTACACCTTAGAAATCGTGAAATTAGCATCATGAGATACCACTGTTTAAATGCATTACTAAGTAAACAGCTTAAAATTCAAAAAAAAATCAAAATAGGTACCCAAATTTATTTATTTATTGCAACACTTATCTAAAATGTACTTAGAATTTTCCTTAAAAATAACTGCAGTTTGAGGAAAGGAGTTTGAAGTATTTGTTTCAAACTTCTTCTTGTGTCTAATTTGATATACAAACTGTACTATTATCATCTTCCTAGGATCAAAGCAAGTTACTACTAAAACCCAAATTAGCAGAAAAAAATTTTAAAAACTTCATATGGCAACTTTTTGCATTGCCTCACCCAAGTTTTACTTCGGGAAGCAAAGTGTAGCTTCACAGATACAGCAGATCTGCTTCTACAGTCCAAGACAAAACTGAGCAAATACTAACTTCCACGTAAAAACAGCAAGAAAAGACACTAAAACAGCAGTATTTCATCACGTCAGTATAGGATAACCCTTGTTTACATAATTCTTTTCAGTCCAAGAAAAGTGTTCTTTATGGGAGAGGATAACAACTACCTACATGAGTCCTTCACTGAGTCAACACAGCAACATAGCTAAACCATCACCTGCATGAAGGCAACACACAAGCTACTGCCACGTTATCTGAATTGTCATTCACACAGTGGAAACACTGGAACTACCTTCAGAGTCAAAGGAATTTTTGATTTCCAGATAAGTCTATCCACAACAGAAAGGAGGAAGACAGAGGAGCGTGTAGAGACCTTCACAGGTCATCAGAGCCCTACCAGGTATGATCGTAAGAACTTTTTTACCTTGTGCCAAAAAAAAAATTACTTCCTCCAAAGCATAATCATGGTTTTTATATCCAATTTGTATAACAGTGTTAAGCATCAAAGTCGCATCATTCATGTTTAAAATCCACTGTCCACAATTCTTTTTTTGCAGCAAGAGAAATCAACCACTTATCTCTACAGTCACCAGAGTTTCCCAAGTTTCATATCATTTCACTGAGGACTAGTACTGTAACTGAAAAAAATAAAAGGTCAGCTGTAGCAACCCTTACATAATAGTTTATTTTCAGTATCTTTCCCAAGTGAGATAAAGCTTCTGTATTAGGAAGAAAAAGACAAGGAATATTTAAAATACTTACATACTGCAACAACTTTGGCTCAAATACATACTATTTCTCTCAGTAAATGCACTGCAATACTCATTTGTAACTGAAAATCCATTACCAATACTTCGAAATCTGGAGAAACTATCATCTATGAGAAGAACGCTATAGTGCCTTTCAGACTGCACAGCACTAAGAGGCAAGTAAAAACAAAAAAAAAGAAAAATAAGACATTCTCACAAAAATAACACCTATAGAAGACATTATCTAAGATACTGTGAGATGTAACAGGCAGTACTAAAACCAGAAGAAAATGATACTACAGACGGCAGTTCTGAAATACATAAACTACAGATTTCTGAAGTATCCATGACTATTTTCAGAAACACCTTAAATGACAGAAATTCTCAAAATTTCATTCCAGAAATTCACACTTTTATGAAATAACAACTATATTTTAAACAAATTTCTGTAGTAAGTGTGGAAATCCAGCTTAAAGAACAGAATCTCAAATCTCTTACTCATATTAGACAGTACAGGTATTCTCCATCCACTCAAGCAGCCTTTAGTATTCTCAAGAGGCTGCACAAGGTTAGCAGCTATCACTTCTCTCTCCTCTAAAAAAAAAAACAATTAAAAATCAGACTACTTCAATGCAACTCAAAACTTTTTCACTAATTTTCATTAATCAAAAAGAAATATTAAAAAGTATTAAGACAACCTGCTTTTATAATGGCCTCTTTTCAAAACTACAAAATGTCTTTAAACATGGAACAAGTTGTCTGCAAACTAAACATCTCCTCTTCAACAAATACATCCTCCTGGTAAAGCCTGACTGCAGTAAACTGGCTAACCCTATAAATTAGGGGGCAAAACCAGAGAGCATCAGAAGTGTTATGTATCCAAACACAGAAGGCCTAAAAATAAACCCTTCACGCATGCTATGTTTGTGTTAATAAGGGAGACAATAGCAGATGCATAGATCTTCAACAGCAGTGCTGAGTAACTGTGTGATCACCACTGTGAAAATGCAATCCTTGGAAGTAGCCACAGGAAATCTGGAAAACTGCAGTTGCCATTACACACTCACTCACATAAAAGCAGGCCTATTGGCTTACATTTAACAAAAACTGATGGTTGGGGGGGTTAGGAGGGAAGAGAGAGGAAAATACTGTGTGAGAACCTTACAACTATTATTTTCTTTTTTTTAGTATAGGAGAGTTCTCATAAGCTGGATTTAACGAAACAGTAAGTCTATCTTAACAAACCACAGGTGCCCACTCCTGCTTACCCTCAAGCACACTCCTGTCCTTACATCAGCCATGCCGCTTCACATACCTATTCCTTCTCACTGCACAGTGAGTTCAGCTTATGAACTCAGCAGAAAACTACTCATTTTTAACACCCTCCACTCCACAGGTTGAGATCACCCAGGTCAGAACAGTGGAAACGCCACATAAGCAGCAAGCAGTGGAACTGATTCCTTGCAACAAACCTTGCTTTGAAGAACTTTGCCATAGCTCATCATTGCTAAAGAGCTCACAAATAGTCTTCCATACTACACAGCATGCATCTCTAGAGGTAGAATATTGAGTTATACAGGCTAGCTAGTCACCTTTTTTTTTTTTAAGCCATCCCTTACCAGCAAAGCAAGTTCATTTCAGAGCATTTATTTGCATGTGTTTGTTTCGGTCTCAATTAAACACCCTGAATCCAAACAGAAATAAACTTGCTAGTTTTTTAATAGAATAGCCCTCCAAGTACCAATGCTACCCTTCCACATTTAAGTACTAGTTAGATAATATTATATTAACAGTAACAACCCTTTGTTGTTCACCCTTCAAAATGTTATTAGTTTTCCATTTCACCGCACGCACAGCTAAGACAGAAAAAAGTTACAAAAAGAAATACCATTCATATTTGATCTTTTCCACCATAATTTAGTAACCTATTTTTTCTAATTTACACTTTCATACCTTATACAGAAAATATTCTTAAACAAGTGTTATAATTTTATCAAAGTGGTAGAAGATGGAACATCAGCACCACCTTTTCCACTGTCGTGAGTGAACCCTGCTACACAGTTCAGCTCCACACAGCCACGTGTTCACTGCCCCAAGGAGGATGGGGGATGAACTAGAAGGGTAACAGTGAGAACACTCGTGTGTTGAGAAAAAGATAGTTTAATAACTAAAGCAAAAGCTGCAAATGAAGTAAAATTAAGAAAATCATCCGCTACTTCCCATCCACAGCCCAGTGTTCAGCCATCTCCAGGAAAGTAGGGACTTCACCACACTACTTGCAAAGACGAAATTTTTAACTCTGAACATCTCCCCTTCCTCCTTCTTATATTTATTATAAGTCTACACTGCATATTTAAACTTACACATTTTGCTTAGTTCAGTAACAATTTATCATTTCAATAAGCAGACCAAAGCACAAATTTTCTCATAACATTTATTAATTACTGGAATCCAGAGGAAATATATATATATATTTCTACTGCATACATATTTTTCAGTATAGCAGTTACATATTATTATACAGGTTTTATAACTTCACTAAAAGCCTCCTTTGAAGGCAATGTGCTACTGCAACTTTCTGTTAATTTGTTTTTACTTACATTCATTCTTTCTACATAAAATGCTAACATGTTAAATTAGACCAAATCCCATAACAGTAAAGAAACTGTAGGGCCATCTTATAAGCTGACTACTACTTATATTTTATCTTTCTTTTTGCAGTTTGACAGTGTGCTTAAAATAAAAACATTGCATGCTCTAGAAATACAGAAATAATCTATATTACTGCTTTTTAATCTATATTATTGCTTTTGGTTTGTATTTCAGTTGCAATGTGTGATGGCTCTTCCAATAACTATACAAAAAGCATAAAAAATTATTTATATTTAAATATAACTCCCACCTAGCTGAAATTTGCTTATAGGTTGCTTTCAGGTTTTTCACATTACTTCCATCTGTTTGGGTTTTCAGTACCTGGATCTTCAATATTAGAATTATTTGTTACATTATTTTGTAAGTTTGATGTACAACTTCACTAACATGCCAGTTGTTAATGTGTAGGCATTAGCAAACATCACTTGAATGTATACATAAATGTATTTAGCCTGTTCTAAAACTATGCAAAATATATAATCTGCAAGTATTAAATGAATAATCACCTTAAAATGCTGACCAAAAAGTAGAACAAAATTCAGCATCAGCTAGTTTTCCACTTCTACTTTATTCCATCCCTCAACAATCTGTCATTACGTTAATTTATACTACACATTTTTATACATAAAATATTCATAAAACGTGGCAACAAATTACAGCCAGAAGAATTACTGTAAGTGGTATTTACATCAATATAAAAAGTCGAAGTTTTTTAAACTGTAGTGTAGGTACACCCATTAAACTACCACATGTAGCCTAATAAGACTTCAAAAACATAATTAATGCAACAACATAAAGCACAACCCCAGTTCTTAGTTGCTTTTATAATGTATATATGTACACAAACACCCCATACATGACAAGTCAACTCACAACACCAAATGGTTGGTTAAAAAGCTCAATAAATGCAATACTTCTAAAAAAAAAGAAAAAACAAAACCAACACCACAGAGTAGTGAAACTATACAGCTGACCTTATTATTAAGCCAATGTATCTACGTGCACAGTGAAGGATTTGAAAGTGTTATGCAACTAGCTTTACATGAAAATTACACGGTCTGTACACACAGCTTGTTTCTGCAGAGTATGTAGTACAAAAAAGCTACACTAGTATTTATTAAGAGACTGAACTAGGGAGTTGGTAACAGGACATGGAGCCATACACAATTATTTTGCTTCTCTGACACACACCTTTGAAGAATAACGGAAGAGTGAGAGATTTAAAGTACTTTTGGTTTACATTATTAAAAGACAAAAACAAATGTAGTATAAGAAAACCCACGCTATTAGAGAAGGGTGCACACACAATTTGCTTCAAAAGGCAAAGTTTCCTGTGTTCCTGTTCTCAAATAAGCACCCCTAGAAAGAACATTCTTGGCCTTTAAGAAGCCACAAGTTCAAAAGTGCATTACCTTTGCAGAAGGTGGTCTAATCTAGGAATGAGTGAAAAGCAAATCAAAGGAAAATAGTTTGTTTTCTCCACGGTTTCACTCAGGATCTCCAGCAGTGGTTTATCAACTCATTCACTTCATACTCAATATACCTAGCATAGATCATAGAATGGTTTGGGTTGGAAGGGATCTTTAAAGCTAGTCCACCCCTTTTGCAATGAGCAGGGACATCTTCAACTAGATTAGGCTGCTCAATCTCATCCAAATTAACCTTGAATGTTGCCACCAACAGGGCACCTACCACCTCTCTGGGCAACCTGTTCTAAGATACACATATTTCCATTGTATGTTATTTGAACTCATTCCATTTTGGAACAAAAATATCCCACAATGTCAAAAAATTCTATCAGCTTTCTTCTTCCTCTTTTCTACTATTTAATGAACTACATAAAGCACACCTCTTCAAAGGCTTCAGTAAGAATACATGTAACTGCACCGCAGAGTCAAGAGCTATTTAGTTGAGTAAGCTTTGTTATACTTTACATTTAAGTACTTATATAAAGACAGACATTATTTATTATTATAATTATTATATAAATATATAGATTTAAAAACTACTTAGACAGCGATCCTGGCGGCTGAGCCAAACAGAAAGCAGGATCTGCAGAGCCAGCACAATATTCATAAGTTATCAGCTGTGTATTGGTAATTCACAAGAGCAAAGATTCAAAGTTCTGCAAACACTACAAAGTCAATATTGCCACCTAGGGGTAATAAAAAAGCATTGTATTTATTACCAGACTATTTACAGAAACATTTATATAGAAAATAAAAGTCTGAGACCTGCATAATAGTTCAAATGCCTTTACAGCAAATATATATCTATGCACAAACACACAATGTTCACTTTTTTCCCCTCTATAAACTCCAAACTCAGCGTGAATGTTTTATGTTAGGAACTATATTACAAAAACTGCCCAACTCAAATGCAACAGTTCTAAACAAACAAGCAAATATTCAAACTCTGAGAAGTAAGGCTGCATCAGTTAGACTTCTGAACAAATGACTGAACTATTTTATTTTGTTGTAAAAATGAAAGAAGTGAATGTTCCAGAAGGGAAGCTTACTGAAAGACTAACTTTCCAACAGAGCTTTTAATACTGAACAGATGTCTCACACAGTTGCTACGAAAGCATTTTTTCCAATCTTTCAGCTTAGCTTCAGTATACTTATTCAATTCCATTTTAAAGCACTGAGTATTATTTTTATAATATATTGGTAGGTTTTGATGTGTCTGGCAAACTGAAATACAAGACAGACTATCAAAATACTAGTGAACTCTACCAACAATGTCATCTGTAAGGAGATTTTGATTTAGAAAGCTCTAATTTAATAATTTATAGAAGATGAAACATCATTGTCCAAGGCAGTAGTGTGCAGTAGAGAAATCAATCTCAGTATTGACACCATCCTTAATATGCATGCATATGCTTAGCAAGTAAATAGTCTTGTATATACACTCTGAGCCTACAGAGGAAACCAGCAATGCTCCCGAAGAGCATTCAAAGAGCATTCAATTTAGAGTTCTCAATGAAAAAAAAAAAAATCAGGAAATCTGGAAAAGTCTGGAAGTCTGGAACAACTATAGTTATTTCCAAAACCTCAAAACAATGAAATAAGCCAGTTAGTATTTTGCTAAAGTATTCATGAAGCAGCATGAAAAAAACAATCCTTTTTCTGGAGTTTCTCCAAGTAGAAGAGCTTACAGCAACTGTATGTAGAAATTGAAATAGCATATGGGACATGTTGGGAGGGGTGGAAGGGCAAGGAAATCATACAGTCTAGGGATATTTTCCCCTAAAAGTCCCTTTAATTTACTTGTTATCAGTGAAAAAGTAAGCTATTCCTATATATTCTCCACTTCAGTAGTTCACATCATTAGATGATGTGCAGTTTATATGCTTCATAATACTGACTTCTCTTCTCAAATATTCTGCCTGGACTAAACTCAAAACAAAGTACTCCATCCTCTCCCCTTTTGCTCTGAGCCATACACAAAGTCCTTTGGGTATGCTGCTGCACTAAGAGTTTTATAAGACAACTACTTTCCAAATTCAAGAAACTAGAGGAGAAGGTGATAGTGGGAAGGAGGTGCATGGACAGAATCTTAGCAAAACATTTACGGATAAATATATCAGATTATATTATGCTGCAATTATTACAAAAAAGGATGAAAAATAATTTTATTTTGCCCTACGCATTTTCATACTAGGTTGATTCCACTCAATGTTTAAAAGGTTATGCATTTATATGACATAAAACTGAAATGTTATAGTCTATCTTAATTTACTTTTTTACTGAAACTAAAAAGTGCATTATTCACACATCTTAAGTACTATAGTTTCTATCAAATGTAGTGGCCTGGTTAACAGAAATTTCTACTCTGTACTGTCTGCTACAAACTTCAAAGGTGGGCAGAACCCTTACAGAATACTCATCTTTAAACACACCATTAAATAACTATCTTTAAAATATTTACTATGAAAGTGTTCTCAGACACTGAGTATGAAAAAAAGATCATCAAACACACCAGGCCAAAATTTCGTTATTCTGAAAAGCTCTTCACTTGCAGCAGACACTGTTCCTGGAGAGAGTTATAAAACAAACAAGGAACCAGAAACATGGTTAAATTAGACTATAACTACCTTAATTAAAGTATCTGGGAACCATCAGACAAATGATTTGTCTTTAAGCCATCTACTTCACTAGAGCATTTTATTGGAAAGGGAGAAATGCTTCCAGCACTCCAATTGTAGTTGCTTTGTTGCAGTATTTTTTCCCCGCATGGCCCTAAGCTAGCTTGAAAAACAGAAAAGAGAGAAAGGGGAAAAAGTAGAGGTACGAATGCTGTCGTCCTATAACAGGATGTATCTAAATTTCCATCTCCCTTCACTTTTAGAAGTTTCTTCTCATCTACCTCTAATTCACCATGAAAACACACACACACAGACTGGGTGGAACAGGGAGGTACAAACCCTCACCTACTAAGCTTCAGCACCCACTGTATTATAATTTTAGCTATTGAGTCACTCAGTTACAGAAAAGCAATGAAAAAGAAATTAGTGTTTAAAGCAATATAGTTATGTGGAGAAGTTTTTTCCCAGCTCTAACATGTAACTCCCAAATCAGTATACTCAACAACAAGAAAATGGAGAGTTTACACACTGCTTGTACAAAATTGCTTCCGGGGCAATTCTTCCCTTTGGGTGCACCGTCATCATAAACTTATACTGCACCTCTCTTGAAGAAGTCACAAAACCTTTAAAAACTTTTTGGGCTGCATTCCTCTAGGGAAGACTGCAAGGAAAAGGGTTAAATTTCCTTAACAACTGAGGTTAAGTGCAGCCCCACTCCAGTCTCACAGTACTGCACGTAGCCAGCTTCATTCACATTCACAAGAAGCAAACATGAAAATCATACCATCTAGTTCAGACATGGCAATAAAATAAGAAGTCCAAGTAAACTCAACCAAGAAGCTAGAAGATTTCCTAGTTTTGTGTGGACAGAGCTCTAATCTTTTCTTCCATTTGCACTGAATTTCTGTGAGATTGCTTGATGGCATCATCTGCTTAAGGATAGATAAGGAAAGGCAACTCAACATACTGCCATGCTTCCTAAGTCCTGCAGCTATATATTTTTTTTCACCAGGTTCCCAATTTGAACAGTATGCTCCAGAAAAGACGCTTTGCACATCATAACTCTTCCATTCAAAGTACACAGGAAAAATAAACATATTTTGAAGAGATACAAATCATAAATAGTTATGAAAACAACAACCACGTTATGTTGCTGTTAGCCTTGTGATGTTAACTTCTTTCTCATACATCCTTTGCACCCATTTGTTATTGATAGCTTTCACTTGTTACCATGACATAATCAGCATTTCAAAGAAAGGAAAGGGTCTATTTTTCTGTGAAACGCCTGGTATACTAAACAATCAGAACATAAATTCTTTCTGTGCTTCTGCTTCGCAGACTGGTAATGGGGTTACTTAGCAACAGATGAAGCAACTGAACTCGCCTACATCATCCACATTTCACTGTAAAGTAACACTCAAAAGCATTATTTAGCTGCTAGTAGCTTCTATATACGTGTATCTTTCAAGTATAAAATCCAATCTGACACAAGCCTACATGAAAATCCAACCATCATGTACCATCTATAATGGACTACACATTTTGAAATTAATATAAATTGCTTGTAAGAGTCATACGATTTTGATCATCCCTGAAAAAGGAAGAAACAAGGAAATAAAAAACTAAAACACACAGACACAAATCATAGTATTTACATGGAAGCTGTTTAAAATGGGGTGGTGGTGAGCAAAAGAAGTCGTCTTCCTCCAGCAGAATGAAACTATGAACTTCAAATACACAAAACAAACCCTCATATGCCAAGTGTACTTTTCTTGCCACAGACTACTTTGATTTCAGAGAATTAAGAATTACTTCTTTTGAAGAAAAAACACACACACACATAAATTACACCAAACCACCTCCTTCACCAAAAAGACTAGGTTACTTCCTCTGCTATAGCAAATATTAAGACTAGTTTTATTTTAGAAGGCAGTCTTAAAAACAAAAATCACAGAAATTGAGAAACTGAACAGTGTATTATCATTTGTCACCACCGTTTTTTAAGCTAACTCTATTGCATTAAACAATTCTTATGCTTTTTTTATTATTTTGGAAGGTGAAAATTTGTATCATAGAACTGCATGAGCACTTCCTACAAGTTGCCTTGGTTCATGACACAATACTACATTTTCAGCAAGATTAGAAAGTCTCTCGCTCCTAGCAACAGGAAAGCACATGAGTTTCTGCAGCTTTGACATCCACTGGAATAATTTAAGTGTTCTGAAGATTCAATACCCTGGAGTTTATAGCAGCTTTATAACTTTTTTTCATGCTTACATTTCAAGACCAGAATTTAAGGAGCTGAATTTGGACATTACAAAGCACTAAGTTTGCCACAAGTTTACTTTTTCCTGAAAAAAATACGATTAGGCAGTAAATTTAAATAAAATAAGACATTAAAAAACCTATGTTAATGAAAAATCGCACTAAGGGTTTTGATACTTCATTTGACAAATTTTCAGAAGGGATGCAGTAATTAGAAGTTTCCCATTCATTTAAGGAAACATGTTTTTATCTTATTTCCAAAGAAAAATTAATGTTACATTTCCAGTAATAAAGGTAACCAAATAAAGTGCAAGGGAAGACAACCTTCCCAACTGTCTTAAAAAGAAGAGGCTTCCTATGTCAGATTTCAACTGAGAACTCAGATGACATTTCAGATAATAGACGTGAAGATCTTAAGTGCTCACTACTGTAATGTAAACTTCTGTGGTTACATTTTAGACTACAAAGAGTAAAAACTTTAATAGCAAGATATGTAAGACTATCTACTTAAGGAAGGCCAAACTAATACCTTACCCACATATATTCCAATGATTGTTCACTTAGGTAGGTATTTGTACATAACCTTCACATACAATTAGGCAAACCTCGAATACACACAACTTCTTCCTCTTTCATTTGAAATGGTGATTTGTAAATGGTGAGATGGAATGTCAACTGCAATGTATTAAAACAAGAGTAACAACAAGATTAACGACTAAGAAAACTATAAGGACCCTTATCTTTTTGTTCCCCAGAGTCATTAAGACTAACCAGAGAGGATTCATTTTAACCCCCTGGATATTGCAATAAGGTTCCAGGAATAATATGTGCTTGTTTTTTGAGGAAAAACTATGAATATGAAGACACGTCTGCGTCTATAAAAGTTCTCTGAAATCACTCTTGGATAGAAGCACTCTGAAGACAAATCCCAATACCTCTCCAGTGCTGAATAAAGAATACCTGCCTTCATAGTTAAAATTAACTATTGAGTGTAAATTTCTGTTTCAGATTTAGCACCCTAGATGAGATCCCTCTCTGCCCACCTGCAGGACCCATTTGAGATCTGGACTCTCTTGGGTACCCCTGCAGATTCCACCGGAGCAAATTCTCTTCTCAACTGGATTGCTGTTTGGACAGACAAGAACCACCCGATAAAAGGTATTCTTTAGAAACTTTACTTTTGGGTTAGAGGACTAGTCCATTTGGCAGCCACTTATAAGTCATTGCTGTATAACTCAGGGTGAGCATATGCTGGATTGCTAACATGTGGGTCTTGGTTGTAAAGGCGAATATTTGGTTTCTGTGGGGAGGCCTCATTTGTAAAGGCGATAATAATCATGAAAATTCATGTGAATATCTGGTTTCTGCCGTTTTGGTCAGGTCTCAGTTTTAAAGACAATATTAACCAAAGAAACTGGAACTGTGTGAAAGGTTGTGTGAATATTTGGTTTCTAGGTGTTGGTTTGAATTATTCAAGTTAAAGTTGCTGTGTTATTTATGTGGGATTTGGTATTTGTATAAAACTGTATTTGTTTTGTCATGGAAATAATTGCGAGCTTTATCCACGTTGTATATGGATAACTGATTGGTATGTATTACATCTTGATAAACAGCATACACCTACGTTTGTGCTAAAATGTATGTGGTGTAACAAGAAATTCTGGTAATATGCAGGTGGGATTGTAGTTGTCCTAAATTTAAGGTTTGGGTGGATTAGGGCAACAAGGAATGATCCACCTATACAGTGCAAATGATTTGTGGTTGGGGAAATAGAATACAGGACCAATAAGGGAGGAGGCTGGCAGAGTGGCAACATTTCAAAAATAAGTCCATCAGGATGTATTTTAGATCATTGGAAGGAGATTGGAGGTCCACCGGGTGATGCAACTAAGGGAAACATCTTGATGAAAAAAAACCTGTAATCCAGTGGTGGCCAGTGTATAATCTTGATTATGGGGAAAAGTGGTCATTTAATGGCACATTAGCACCTTGTTGCAATTACTGTTGTTCTTCAGGCATGAGTAGTGAGATGAAGTAATATACGTAGATATGTTTTTCACTTTGAAAAATCACCTAGAGAGGTTAAAAGAACGTGGTCCGGGATTAAGAAACAATCAGTGTGCATACTGTAAAGGATTCAGACATTGGAAAGGAGAGTAGAATTCGGAAAACATGTGGGTACATATGAATTTTATTTTTGCTGGGAGCCCCTAGACCATTATTGGGAGGAGGTTTATTAAAGCAGTCACAGGCAGGATTATTTGGATCAGAAGGAATAAAATTTCAAGTGAAAGACCATCAACTAATCAAGGCATTGAGTTTGCCTTTAATACAGGCAGAAAAAAAATACTGGTACCAGCAGAGGTTTTGGAACAGGTTTATCCAGGTGTGTGAGCTTTTGAAATACCTGGCAAGGACAACAATGTGGAGCATGTGATGGTAAAATTGAAGCCAGGGGCCACGCTTGTGAGGGTCTGGCAATACCCACTGTGATTAGAAGATCACAATGGGATAAAAGATTACTGACAAATTTTTGTAATATATGTTTATTAGAAGAATGTCAATCAGAATATAATACTCCAATACTACTTGTAAAGAAACCAGATGGGAAAAGCTACAGATTAGTGCAAGTCTTAAGGACCATGAATAAAATCGTAGACCTACAGACAGAAGGGGCAAATCCCTATATCTTGCTGACCAAATTAAAATATGATCAAATGTGGTTTACCATACTGGATTTAAAGGATGTCTTCTGCTTAATATTGGGTAAAGAATCATAGAATAGTTTCGGTTGGAAGGAACATCAAAGACCACCTAGTTCCAGCATACCTGCCGTGGGTAGGGGAACATCCCACCAGCTCAAGGCCCCATCCAACCAGGCCTTGAACAGCTCCAGGGATGGAACAGCCACAGCTTCTCTGGGGAATCTGCGCCAGTGCCTCAACACACTTATCATGAAGAAATTCCTCCTTATGTCAAGCCTAAATATTCCCCTCTCCAGTTTATATCCATTCCCCCTGTAGTCCTGTCACTACAAGCTTTTGTAAAAAGTCCCTCCTCAGCTTGCCTGTATGTCCCCTTCAGAGCCTCCTCAGAAAGCAATAAATGATTTGCTTTTGAATGAGAAAACCCCAAAAGTGGTTGAAAAACACAACTAACCTGGACAGTATTGCCTCAAGGCTTCAGAACAGCCCAACTATTTTTGGGAACCAGCTTGCTCATGACCTGGAAACCTGGGACCCTCCATCTCAAACAAGAACCCTGTTGCAGTATGTGGATGACCTTCTGATAACTACACAAACTAAAGAAGGCTGTGTACGTGTACAATGGACCATCTCCGGATGACAAAGGGAGCTCGGGACAGACCAGAAGGAAGCTACTTGGTGTACATCCACGCTGGGGATGGTAAAAGAGCTCAGAACCTTTCTGGGAATGACAGGTTGATGTCATTTATGGATATATAACTATGAACTCCTAGTAAAAACACTGTATGAACTATTGCAACAGTATCCAATTCAGATCATTAAAATCGGCAAAGATCAGGGAGACAAGAAGGGCATTTGAACAATTAAAGAAGGAATTGATGAAAGCCCCAGCTTTAGGTATCCCCAATGTTTCAAAGCCGTTCTGGCTATTTTCACCACTAACATCATGAAGCCAGCATTTTTCCTTAGTGGAGTCTTTTTGGAACTGGTGGTATATATGTTTGCCTGAAGACGATGGAGATTATATTGCAGCTATCCAGACCTAAAAGAAGTAAAGCTTATGGATTCAGAAGATTCCTCGTACACCAATGGAAGCAGCTTTAGAAAACAAGGATACAGCAAGGGTAGGTACAATGCAACCAACACCAGAGATGTGCTCAAGGCCAAACCATTACCCCCCCAGAGAATGTCAACCCAGAAAGCTGAAATAATTGCCTTAACTTGAGCACTGGAATGGACTCCTTACTGCCCAAGGAAGCCACATTAAACATACAGCAGAAATCTTAAAATTGCTGGAAGCTGTAAATCATAGAATTATAGAATCACTAGGTTGGAAAGGAACTATGGGATCAGAGTTCAACCCCTCCTATCAATCACTAAACCATGCCCCATAGCACCTCGTCCACCCGTGCCTTAAACACCTCCAGGGAAGGTGACTCAACCACCTCCCTGGGGAGCCTCTGCCAGTGCCCAATGACCCTTTCTGTGAAGAATTTTTTCCTAATGTCCAGCCTAAACCTCCCCTGGCAGAGCTTGAGGCCATTCCCTCTTCTCCTGTCCCCTGTCACTTGGGAGAAGAGGCCAGCTCCCTGCTCTTCACAACCTTCTTTCAGGTAGTTGTAGAGGGCACTAACGTCTCCCGTCAGCCCTCTCTTCTCCAGGCTAAACAACCCCAGCTCTCTCAGCCGTTCCTCATAAGGCCTGTTCTCCAGTCCCCTCACCAGCTTTGTTGCTCTTCTCTGGACTCGCTCCAGAGCCTCAACATCCTTCTTGTGGTGAGGGGCCCAGATTCGAGGTACGGTCTCACCAGTGCCAAGTGCAGAGGGAGAATAACCTCCCTGGACTTGTTGGTCACACTGTTCCAGAAGAAGTGGCTGTCATGCACTGTAAGGGGCACCAACAACTTAATACTGACCAGGAAATTGGTAACAAACTGGCAGATCTTCAGGCCAGGAAGGCCACAGAAAAGGCATGTGACATGTCTGCTTTGATTCCAGATGGTAAGCTTCAAATCCCTGAACTGGGGGGGGGGGTTCAATATCCTTGAAATATATTTCAAGGATATTTTTCAATATCCTTGAAAAATATTCAAAGGAAGATAGAAACCTGATTAATGATATGACTGGAAGGGAAGGAAGTGATTGGTGGTTTTAGGTTCCATACAGACAAATAATAATACTATCAGGAGTACTATGGAAATTGTTCTTAGATGAGCACAGAAAAACCCACTGGCGCACAGACGTTCTGTATAAACAACTGAGTAAGAAATTGGTAAATAAGAATGCAAATAGATTTTTCTCCTGAGAAAAGGGGAGTATTGGTATTTATTAGTATAAATAGATACATTCTCTGGTTGGCCAGAAGCTTTACCCTGCAGGACAAATAACAGAATCATAGAATCATTAGGTTGGAAGACCTTAGAGATCAACTCCAACCATACCTGTCCACTACTAAAACATACCCCTGAGCACATCATCTACCTGCTTTTTAAATACCTCCAGGGATGGTGACTCAATCACCTCTCTGGGAAGCCTGTTTCAGTGCCTGATAAACCTTTCTGTGAAGAATTTTTTCCCAATGTCCAATCTAAACTTCCCCAGACGCAGATTAAGGCCATTCCTTCTTGTCCTATCACCTATCACTCAGGAGAAGAAATTAACACCCACCCCTCTACAACCTCCTTTCAGGTAGCTGTAGAGAGAGGTAAGATCTCCCCTCAGCCTCCCCTTCTCCAGGCTAAACACCACTAGCTCCCTCAGCCGCTTCTCATAAGGCTTGTTCTCCAGCCCCTTCACCATTTTGTCACTCTTCTCTGGACATGCTCCAGGACCTCAATGACGTTCTTACAGTGAAGGGACCAAAACTGAACACAGTATTCAAGATGCAGCCTTGCCAGTGATGAGTACCGGAGGAGAATCACTTCCCTGGTCCTGCTGCCCACACCATTTCTGATACAAGACAAGCTCTTGTTGGCTTTCTTGCCACCTGGTTACACTGGTGGCTCATGTTCAGCTGCTGTCAACCAATGCGCCCAGGCTCCTCTGCCAGGCAGCTTTCCAGCCATTTTTCCCCAAGCCTGTAGCACTGCACAGTTTTTGTGTCCCAAGTGCAGAACTCCAACCGCATTGATCCAGCCTGTTCAGATCCTTCTGTAGAGCCTCCTTACCCCAAACGGATTGACACTTCCTCCCAGCTTTATGTCATCTGCAGACTTACTACAGGTACATTCAATCCCCTCATCCAGTTCATTGATAAAGATATTGAACAGAACTGGACCCAGCACTGAGCCCTAGGGAACACCACTTGTGACTGGCCTCCAACTGGAGGCCATTCACCACCATGCTTTGGGCACAGCCAGCCAGCCAGTTTTTAACCCAGCAGAGGGTACACCTGTCCAGACAAATGGTAGCCAGTTTCTCAAGTAGAATACTGTGAGAAACAATGTCTACGACATCCACAGCCTTTCCCCCATCCATTAAGCAGGTCACCTTGTCACAGAAAGCGATGAGCTTAGTTTGGCACAACCTGCCTCTCATAAAGCCAAGCTGAATGGGCCTGATCACCTGGTTGTCCTGTATGTGCTGTGAGACACCACTCAAGGCAATCTGCTCCATGACTTTCTCTGACACTGAGGTCAGACTGACAGGCCAGTAGTTTTCTAGATCCTCTCTCCAGCCCTTCCTGTAAAGGGGTGTAACATCAGCCAGTCTCCAGTCCAATGGAACTCACCCAGTCAGCCAGGACTGCTGGTAGATGATGGAAAGAGGTTTGGAAAGCACCTCCACCTGCTCCCTTAATACCCTTGTGTGGATCCCATCCAGCCCCATAGACTTGTGGGTGTCTAGCTGGCCAAGCAGATGTCCAAACATTTCCTCCTGGACCATAGGAGCTTTCTTCTGCTCTTCCTCCCTGTCTACCGGCTTGTGAGGCTGAGTACCCAGGGAACATCTTACCTTACTATTAAAGACTGAGGCAAAGAAGGTATTAAGTACCTCAGCCTTATCCTCACCCTCTGTCACTGTTCCCCCTGCATTCAGTAAAGGATGGAGATTCTCCTTGGCCCTTCTTTTGCTGTTGATATATTTGTAGAAGGGTTTTTTTATTATCTTCACAGAACTGGCCAATCTAAGTTCTCAGTGGTCTTTAGCCCTTATGAATTTATCTCTACATGATCTCACTTCATCTCTGTAGACTTCTGGAGATGACTGCCCCTTCTTCCAAAGCTCATGTATTTTCTTCTTTTTCCTGATTTCCACCTACAGCTCTTTGCTCAGCCAGGCCAATTTTCTTCCCACCAGCTCGTTTTCTGGCACATGGGGACAGCAAGTAATAAATAAAGCAAGAGAAGTCACAAGAGTATTGTTGAATGCAATTATACCTTGGTTTGGAGTGCCTGCAGTAATACCATCATTTAGACGTACACGTTTGTGCTGAAGTGGTACAAAGTTTAGTGAAATTTTAGGAACTGATTTGCAGTTACATACTCCGTATCGACCACAGGCTAGGGGCCAGGTGGAGAAAATGAGTCATCTGATTGTTGCTGATAAAACAACAACTAGCCGAAATTTGTCAAGAAGCCAATTTGTATTGGCACCAAGCATTTCCTTAGGCCTTGCTTAGGATTCAAACCAAGCCAAGGTCCAAGGAAAGGTGGTAGACTCCTATCAATTGCAGCATACAGAAGATCTTACACAATTAGGTGAGAATTATTTACAAGGATGTTTAATCAGCATGCAAAACCAGCTGAACTTGCGCAGAAAAAGAAAACAAAATCAAAAAAGCAACCTCTATTAGCTGCACAGGCTAGCGGTTTAGATCAACCTATACATCTGTTTAAACATGAGAGTGGGTTTTACATCAAAGATTTCACGGGAAAGCCATTGGGAGAAAAATGGGATGGACAATACCATGTTTGTTAACAACTTTCACAGCAATCAAGATTACTGAAGAGCTGACTTGGATCCACTTTCTCAGGTGACAAAATCACCTAGCAGCCAGTGGACAAGAGAACGCTTAACACCTTTAAAATTAAAGCTAAAGTAAACTGTGAAGATGGAAAATTGTTAATATTGTTGTTAGCAGAAACTTTATTTTCCCAAGTGACATGCCTCTATAAACATTTGGGAGGAACTGGCTTGTACAATATAGAACAGTACAGTCTTTTGTCAAATGCCAGTTCCTCAGTACAAGACGTATTTACTTCGTGTGCTTTGGGAATCTCCACAAGCATTCAAACCTCGCAAAACTATACTTGGTTGTCAAACTTTGCCTAATAAAGCTGAAATTACACTAGCTTCCTTTTAACACCAGGAGTAGCCACGACCATGAATTATAATACTTTAAAGAGATTTATTTGTAGCTATGCCAGGACCCTCAATTATACTTCCCAAGCTTTGGAGGCCTTAAATCTCCAAACTAGACAACCTCACGAAGCCGCTTTAGAAAACAGAGCCACAACTGATTATCTATTATTAAAACACCATAGAGACTGTTTTGATTTTGAGGGCATGTGTTGTTTCAATTTGACCAATCAATCTCTGACTGTAGAAACATCTACAAAACATTTGTATGGCCTTCTTAACTCCATACAAAAGTGGGAAGGTGCAGATCTTCCTCGGTTAACATCTTAGGTTCCAAATTTGCCCTGGTTAAAACAACTTTTTCTTTGTGTGGTAGCATTTGCACTATTAATTTTGTTAACCTGTAAAGTTTTTCAATGTGCATTTTGGTGTTGTCAGTGAACAGTAGGCGATTATGAGACATGGAAAATAAATTGGTTCAGACATGCAGTAGAATCAGGAAAATATTTTAGGAAAATTTTAAATGAAGAAGACCTCCTGTAACTTTTTTTTTGCAAAGGCCTGGAAAAAGGGGGGAATTGAAATGGTGATTTGTAAATGGTGAGATGGAATGTCAACTGCAACATGTTAAAGGTTGGTAAGGGTAAGGACTGAGATAGAGGTAATGACCCTTATCTACTTGTCCCCCAGCGCCTTTGAGGCTAACTGCTCAGATATGGCCAAGCTTTAAGGACTCAGGATAGGATTAATTTTAACCCCCTGGATATGCAATGAGGTTCCAGGAATAATGTATGCTTGTCATTTCATGGAAAAATAAATATGAAGACACCTCTGTGTATATAAAGCTCTCTGGAATCACTCTTGGGTAGAAGCACTCTGAAGACAAACCCCAATCCTTCTCCAGTGCTGAATGAAGAATACCTGCCTTAATAGTTAAATAAACCTGATTCAGTGCAAATTTATTTGTTTCACATTCAAGAAGAAATAATACTTTGAACTTCTGTACCTTTCTTCAGTTCATTTTTGCAGGCGTATGCTTTCTTTCCAGGTTTCTTGGACCTTTAATGTCTCTCTTTTTTTTCTTTTTTAATTAAAATATTTTCATGTATTAGGATAAATATTAGAAGGACTATTTTGACAGTAGTCAATATTTTATTTTTACATAAGACCAGGGGACACACTCCTTTTCCTATATTTGAACTACTTTGGGACCTTAGTTTTGGCCATTACATTTTTTTTCAACTTCCCACAACTCTGATCTAAGCTATTAAGTGTGGTTTTGGAGAGTGGGGAGGTTTTTTGGTTTTTTTTTCAAATAGAAAACATTCTCAAAGGAATCATCTTAGGCATTAGTATCTGTTTGCCTATTCAAACCCAAATAAAAAATTTAAGCCAGCGCTACCTAGTAGACACTGGCTTTCAACATTAGAAACCATCATTTCAGAGACTGCTTATAATTTAGGACATAATATGTTTTATTACTCCTCAACAACTCCTACCAGCACAGGCACGCTACTCCAATGCTACTCTAATGCATCTTGACGAGACAGCAACACATTTCAAGAAAAGATTATCACATTATTTGCAAGTCAAGAAACAACACTCAAAACCGCTTCTTAGTTTAGGGAAGTTTGCCCTTTTTACTGCAGAAAAAATGTACTGGTATTAACAAAAGAAACATTCTTTGTGGACTAGGATTTTCCCACACAAATCAGTCATCTCCCAAACAATTACCTTAGGAACATCCTGTTAAATCCAAAAGTTAATGTGAATCTGGAATAGCATTAGTTCAACTTGTCCTTTGAGTCATCTTCTGAACTCTCCCTCTAGAACCTAAATTTTCAAAGCTAGAGAACATTTTCAAACAATTCACTGCCAAAGAGCAGCTATTCAGAAGGAAGTTTTAAACACATACAAAGTAAAACAAGGTTTTGACAAAGAAAATCCTGTGGAAGAAAAAACGGCATGTACTTACTAATTTGTTCTCTTGCATGTATATTCTCTGCAACTTCAGGCAGCCTTTAGCTATAATGATCATTCCTTCATCTGAGATCTTGTAACACTGCCCAAAATGTATGTCTTTCAGTTCTCTGCATTTTGAACCCAGCTGCAATGAATTACATTAAAGTAAGCAATAAAGAATAAAGGAAAATATAACAGAATTGCACTGCACTGGAGAGCTGGGAAATTAAGACCTCTTTCTGCTCATTTGCCCCATCTTAAAAATTAACTTTTTTTACAGGCTTTTACTAGTACTATATATAAACAAGACATATTATAATTACATACATGACATAATGAAGCTAACTACATTCAACTAAATGGAGCTAAGACCAAATATGTCAGGGAATATATATAAGTAGCTAGCAATAGCTGTATGCTAGACTATATTTGATTTAACATAATTGTTTCACATTTAGCTTTCCCTAAATGCTCCTTCAGCAAAAGAGAGAAATAAAGTTGATGAAAACCTCCTGCATGCCTAACAAATGAAGACCTGTGTCACCTTTAGCTTGCATGATGCAAAAAAACAAATACTTAAACACAGGTTCCAGATATCAACTTAGCTCAGGACTAGTCTATCAGCCAGAGTTTAAGTGCAAGATGACAAGATGTCAAACTGAAAATGTCATTATAAAACGGGACTAGTTAATCCCCGGATATATTTAAAAATAAATGAAAAAGTACATACAGTCTCTAGAGAATGGCATTTACTGTACCAAGAAAATATGCCCTTAAAATGATTTTTTTAATTAGAATAGATCACCTGATTTTAATTAAATCCTAGGACAGGGTACCTTCTTCCATGTCGCTTTTTGCACTTCATAAGAACATCCAATACAGTGAATTTAAAAAAGAAATTTGTGGAATGGATGGTTACCTGCTTTAGACCTTCATCAGTGAGTCTGTCTTGATTGCCTACATGCACTTTCTGAAGAAGAGGACATTGAGAGGCAACTGCAATAATAGAGGTGTCAGAAAGCTGTTTACATCTGTAGGCAGTATACCTTAGGAGTCCAGGACATTTAATTGCTAATATGCATACTCCCATGTCAGATACATTGCGACAATCAGAAATATTGATTTCAGTAATATTCTGGCTTCTTGAAGCTATCCTTTCCAACAGCTCATCGGTGACCTGCAAAGAAAATCCAGATATTCAAATTTAACTTTTTTTCCTAAATATCTTTAATTTCATTAGCACAAAAACTATTTCCATAAGCTGTTGGGAGAAACAAAAGATTTATTTTCCAAGATAAAAGCATACAGGTATAATCAGTTTTACAGCTACTTTTAAAGAATGCTGCTAAAACATTTAAAGAGAATAACACCTAACAGTGGCCTTCATATTTTAAAAGAAAGAATTCTCCATTCTTTAGAAGAAAAGGATTTGCCTGCCCTTATATAGTACCACTCTACTTACAAGCCTAAGGTAACTTTTACAGGGAAGTAAAGGGTGTATGTGTCTCTCAAATGCAACAAGTTTTTACTTAGGCTTTGCTAATCATCCAAAACTAGAGGACAGATGACAGAAACTATAGTGATGCAGGTAGCAATAGGTTTCCTAACAATGGGAAAAAGTCACGTAAGGTAGCAGTGAACAGAAGGGGCAAGAAAGGAACACAGTAACAGGAAAAGAGTGAATCAAAAATCAGAAGCTTCCTCCTGTTATTTGCTCAGTTTTCAGACAGAATACTGTCATATTTTGTGTTAGTCTATAATAGATCATTAGGTCAAATACACGCACTTTTTTCCCAGAACTCCTTTGAAGAAAAAAGATTCTATGCACTTTGTACCTGTACACACCATAGTTAGCTAACATGCCAGTAATTTTAGGATAAGCCGGTCCTACAAAGCAGGAAAGAAAGTGATGTTCATCATGCTCAAGTTAAAACAAAACAAAATCAAAGCAGGTAAGACACAATGCATAGGACTCCCTCACTTTCAAGTTTAGTTTCCAAAACCCAACACATAACAGAAGTCTTTCTTACATAGCCATTCAGGAATACGTATCCACCACTGAAGCCTAGAAGAGATTTAGCTTTAAGCCTGGATAGGGCAAAAGAGGAACACAAAACCTTTCTTTTTTCCCCTCTCTTAAGTAGTTGAGAAAAAAACTTTATTTGCAGCATTCAATTTGTTTTCTGTTAGCAGCAAGTCTAATTTTATTTCTTGCTATTTTATCAGGCAGCTGTTAGCTAGAAAACATGAACTGTAAAAAAAACCCCAATATCCCATACCATTAAAAAAACAAGAAATGTCTAGAATACAAATAAACCCTTACACCCCCTGCCCAAAAAAACCCAACAATAACAAACAAAAACCAAAACCACCAAATCCTCCTTACACGGACACACAGAGAAGAACAACATTTGTGCTTAATATTAGTTCAGGATCTCAATAAAAAACTGGTAAGATAGGCTCCTTAGGGCAATGTCATGACTGAATTACTTCAGTGAGATCCTAACATACCTAATAGGGGGGGAAAAAAAAAAAGCAACCAAACTTTGCAGTAGAAATAAAGCTATACCTCAAGACAATGAAGAAGAAAGATTGATTTGATGTACAGTACCTATAGAGCAGAAAGACGAACAACTGGGTTGAGTGTGTTTGGAGTTATATGAGGAAAATATGCTACACATCTTTTCCACAGTGATTCAGCAATATGTTAATGAGTAACTCTGGAAGCAAAAGAACTTGCATGCTTTCCTAGGAGCTTGTGATCTGAAAATAATACGCCACGTGCATTCTTTATGTTCAATACAGATGAGTTCAAGTTGCTGCTTCTTCAAATGGGACCCTACATACTGTATTTTCATGAAACACTCGATAAACTGTTTTATAAACTTCTGCAAGTAACTAAGTAAAAAGAAACCTAAAGCGGGTGGCCAAACAACACAGGCATCCTTAGAAAAGTTTTCCAAGGAGGGAAGTCACCATGAACAATCAAAGCCTAGGCCCTGTAAGGATCTCACTAAATGAAATACATGAATCCTAGACATATTTAATCCTAGGATAGGGTAAAGGCCTAAAAAGACACAATATGTCTTCCAGCCAGTAGGAGCCACATCAGTTGAAGAGAAATTAAAAAAAATTGTTTGAACAGAGCAAGCACCAATTAAAAGACCATTCCTCAAACCAGAGCACTCCCAGAAAGCTCACATATGTTTTCCAACTAATATGAGATCTGATAGTTCTCAGGAATGGGAATTTCATGACTTAATGCAGGCCTCAGACAGGTAACCCACAGTTCACTTAAAACAGAACTTGTCCTCGCATTGTTTAACAACTGATGTCAGTCAAAAGAAGATAAAACTAAGAAATTAATCTAAGAGCCCAGACATTTTCAGCCACTCTTGGAAAAATCCCTGAAAGCACAGATATCACTGTTTTAAGGGGACTTTTTGTTTACCTTTGGTCAAGAGTATAAGTTTTGAGAACAAATTCTGAGTCCTCAAAACACATTTTTTCTACAATGGTACTTCCATACCTGTTGACGACTGCTGAGATCCAGTTGCTTCCAAAACTGAAAATCCAAACAAAGGTCACGCCAGTATTTACAGACTAGTGATGCAGAAAGGCAACGCTCATTCAGGGATAGGTTTGAAAATATCTGTAAAGAAAGGGGAAAACAATATTTTTCAGATGATATTTTAGAGTCAAATATTTTATTACTAGCCTACCTTGTAGTAAAGTATTAGCATGCATTGCAATGAACAGTTCTAGAACTTGCACCAGTCTTGATTAGTCAAGGACAACAATAAATAAAACCCTGCATCTCACAACACTGTTAATAATACTAAGTTACATTAGCACAACCAACAGAATGTATCCTACTTAAGCACTCATTTCTTAGACCAAATTTCAAACGTACTTCTCAGATGGCACATCTAAAGAATTACAAATACAAATATTAGATCAATGTTATTCACAATCCATTTAAATGGTGTTTTCACTCCCATTCTGATCCAACTAGAAAAATATTTCCTTTTACTTCTTAAATGAACTAACAAGAAGAGTCATAAAGGTACTGAAACATCAGTCCTGTGGAGAGGGATCAGGGGATGGTGGAGCAGGTCCACAGAGCAAATCAGTTTTGTACAAGGAAACTTAACACAGAATTAGCATTTTATAACCTAAGATTTGAGTGCTATCACAGCCTGCAAAAAAAGACTTAAAGTGTAACTTTATGGCAGGCTGCTATCACTGTTACATTCACTATATTCTGCTTTTTCTTAGAAATACTGCTGTTAATAAATATACTAAGTCTGTCAAGAGTTACATATGAAGGTACCCTGTGACCACAAATGAACTTTAACCTACACATCATCCTTTAATGAGAAAAGGCAATCATGGCATTAAGATAACCTAAGAAGGCAAAATAAAAAACAATCCTCCCACTCAGCTGATGATGACATCAAGCACTAAATAGAAGCACTATAGCCAATCTAACGTAATGTGGTCAAGAAAATCTGAAAATATTGGAGTGTCCAAAGGAAAGGACTCAAAGAGGTCTAGAAAACACAAAAACATCCAAAGAAAGACTAGGACTGAGTAACTAAGGAAAAGAGAGAGTGAATGGAGTAAACAAACTAGAGAGAACATTTTCATCTTTGTGGTGGGTAGGACAATTGGTCTTAAGCTAAGGATAATGAAGGATTGGAATATAATACACAATAATCTACAGAGTTTCTACCATTTCCTATCTTCAGAACAGAGAAGACAATCAACTGTAACAAACACTACTGCCACCGTGTTCTAGAAGACAGCTTAGCTTAGCAGTTTTAAATATGTATATCCCTATATTTACTGTGCTACTAGAAAGCTATGATGTAGTTGCAA
Organism: Phaenicophaeus curvirostris; assembly: GCF_032191515.1. Taxonomy (NCBI): domain Eukaryota; kingdom Metazoa; phylum Chordata; class Aves; order Cuculiformes; family Cuculidae; genus Phaenicophaeus; species Phaenicophaeus curvirostris. The sequence continues at coordinate 31,929,020 of NC_091431.1, read as the reverse complement.
GTGTGGAAATGCGGCAGGACGAGTCCCATGACTGGAGTGCGGTTATTGACGGCTGCAGGCTGTTCAGAAGGGACAGACAGAGAAGGCGGGGTGGAGGCGTTGCTCTTTATCTCAAAAAGGTGATAGAATGTGAAGAGCTGTCATTGACAAGTAGCCACAAACAGGTTGAGAGCTTGTGGGTCAAAATTAAGGACAGAAGAACCACCAGGAACCTTATGTTTGGTGTATACTACAGGCCACACAATCAAGGAGATTCAACTGATGAAGTCTTCCTCCAGCTACAGGAGGCTTCACACTCAAGCTTTCAACCTAACCGGGAACTTCAATCACCCTGACATATGCTGGAAAAGTAGCACAGCAAGCTGTAGGCAATCCAGGAGACTCCAGAGTCCTGAGGGAACTGGCTGATGTGGTTGCCAAACTACTCTCCATCATATTTGAAAAGTCACGGCAATCAGGAGAAGTCCCTGATGACTGGAAGAAGGCAACATTGTGCCCATTTTTAAAAAGGGTAGAAAAGACGACCCGGAGAACTATCAACCGGTCAGCTTCCCCTCCGTGCCTGGGAAGATCATAGTACAGATCCTCCTAGAAGCTACACTAAAGCACATGGAGGACATGCAGGTGATTAATGGCAGCCAGCACAGGAGCACAGGCAGAAGCAAAGCCTGTATGACCAACTTAGTGGCTTTCTATGATGGAGTAACTGCAGCAGCCAACACAGGCAAACTGATGGATGTGATCTACCTAGACTTCTGCAAAACCTTTGACACAGTCCCCCACAACATCCTTCTCTCTAAACTGAAGATATATGGATTTGATGGGTGGACGGTACAGTGGATAAGAAAACTGGTTGGATGGTCTTATTCAAAGCGTAGTGGTCACTGACTCGAAGTCCAGATGGAGATCCATGACAAGTGGTGTCCCTCAGGGGTCCATACTGGGACCAGCGCTGTTTAGTATCTTCATCAATTATATTGACAGTGAGATTAAGTACACCCTCAGCAAGTTTCCAGATGACACTTAGCCGAGTGGTATAGTTGCCACACCAGAAGGACGAGATGTCATTCTGAGGGACCTGGACAGGCTGGAGAAGTGGGCCTCTGAGAACCTCATGAGGTCCAACAGGGCCAAGTGCAAAGTCCTACACCTGGGTTGGGGCAATCTCCTTTTTTAGTACACAATGGGGGGTGACGTGATTGAGATCTCCTGCAGAGAAGGACTTGGGGGTGCTGGTCAATGAGAAGCTTGACATGATCCAGCAACATGCACTTGCAGCCCAGGAGTCCAACCGTATCCTGGGCTGCATCAAAAGAAGCGTGGCCAGCAGGTCAAGGGAAGTGATTCTGCCCTTCTATTCCTCTCTCATGAGACCTCATCTGGAGCACTGTGTCCAGTCCTGGAATCCTCAACATAAGAAGGATATGGAGCTGCTGGAACAGGTCCAGAGGAGGACTACAAGGATGATCAGAGGGCTGGAGCACCTTACCTATGAGGACAGGCTGAGAGAGTTAAGTCTGGAGATGAGAAGACTCTGAGAAGATCTTATAGCAACCTTCCAGTACCTGAAAGAGGCCTACAAGAAAGCTGGAGAGGGACTATTCATAAAGGCTTGTGGTGATAGGACTAGGGCGAACAGGTATAAACTGGAGAGGCGCAGATTTAGACTAGACATTAGGAAGAATTTCTTTACCGTGAGAGTGGTGAGACACTGGAACAGGTTGCCAAGAAAAGTCGTGGCTGCCCCATCCCTGGAGGTGTTTAAGGCCAGGCTGGATAGGACCTTGGGGAACCTGATCTAGTGGGATGTCCCTGCCCATGGCAGGGGGGTTGGAACTAGATCATCTTCAAGGTCCCTTCTAATCCTAACTACTCTATGATTCTATAAGGTGTCTTGGGGAACGGGAGTTAGTTGACTATTTCTAAAAGATCTGCTAACCAGAAGGGGGAAAAACAAATTTAAAAAAAAAAAAAAAAGGAAACCAGTGATCTACCATAAATGCTTGCAAGATTTATCACCCATATTCCAGCTATGAAGAACTCACAATCTGCTATGCAAGACTCCACACAGTGCTGAAGGATCACGCATGAACCCCGTTCAGGCCTTCGCCTGACCACTACACAGTTACTGGATATTTCTTGTTACGGAATCAGTTTAACACAAGTAGACAGAACAACACATGAAACAATCAATGCCAGCTTCCTCCCTGCAGTTCTTTCTCTGTACTGGTGTACTACAGAGCAAGGAGATGGTCGTGATCAGCACCCAAAAAATGCTATCACCCCTAGCTGCGCAAGGAAAAAGCACTAAATAGTACATAGTAATTTGGCATCTGATGTCCTACTGAAAAAGTGTAATTTAAGCATTAGGAAAAAGATTACAGTCTGATAATTCTCAGTAACTCTACGTTACAAAAAGCAGTAGGATACTTGAATTCCTACTACCACTATAAAACAGAAGACCAAATCTTTTAGCAGTTATAAAAACCTCAAAAGAGAACAAGTGATTCACGCTGCATATAGACAAACATCAGACTGAGTCCAGTTAATACTCAGAAAGGATGTTGAGATTGGCATTATAAAATACTTCGACTACTTTTTGCTACAGTGCAAAACAAATACGCTTATTTGTGGAAACATCACCTTCACTTCAGGAAACAAGAGCTTGCACTTCTTAAGAACATAGGAAATGCAGAGTAAAAAAGACTTGCTAATGCAGCTGCCACTGTGAATACAAAAATCTTTAAATAATTTATGTTCCGACTACTATCCAACTAAAAGCCCTCACAAATCACAGAATACCTACTGCTACTTCTTTGCTACCACATAGACACTGCAGTAGCAATACCAAAACAAAAAAGAAGCAAGTTTGACACAGTACTTGACACAAACAATATTTCTGAACAGATAACATATTTCTGGAAGAACTATCTGAAAGCATATGTGGTGATGCTTTAGTCCATGCTGTACTTAATTCTAGCTGCAGAAACAAGTAAGAATTGTACAGGAGTTGCAAATTGACTTCTGGAGAAACAATCATCAGAGTGAAGCCACCAAAGGGAAAAGCAACTGCTGACAAAGTCATTGTATATGTTCCAGCATAGACAGGAGTAGTCACAGAAGTCACACAAGCAGTATGTGTTCAGAGATAAAGCCCTGATGAATTCTGTTGTCCACAGCAGCTATAAAAGTTCCAACTGTAAAAGGATTGTGAATAATGCCATGTAAGACACCATTTTCTCTTAGAGCTTGCAGTTGTTATCTGAAGGTACTGAATTACACTAAATGGAATTTAGTAGCAAAGCCTATACAAATTCCAGTTTGGCAACATAATCATCTTTACATTAAGGGATTATCTTAGCTGTTGCTTAAAATACATAAATACATAAAATGCTACAACTCACTCAGTTGACCTTCACCACCCTTAAGTTCAGTTTCATTTTCTAGATATATATACTGATACTGTGGCAGCTTAACTGTCCTCCGTTTTAAGTTGTTTTCCAGCTCCCAAGGCTATATAAATACAACTGAAAGCTAAAAACCAATCCTGTCCCTAAGCCAGTTCATTTAACTCCTGGTTCTAACAGATAACTCTGGGCAAAGTGGGTCCATTAGTTAGCACATTTAATACCTGAAAACTATATTCAAGCACGTACATCTACATGTCTGATACTTTTTCCCCTGTCTAATCCCCCTTCTGCAGTGAAAGCATCCAACAGAACAAAGAAACATGTCAAACCAGGAACTGTGTAAACCATATTACGATTAAGTAAAACTGTATGTTTGGGTTTATGTCTAGGCTATAGCAATACAGTTAATTCACACTGTCTGGATAATTCTAAGGAGGACAGCTAAATGACAACGTTATTTATTACTTTGTATAAACAATGCATGCTTTGCTAATGGCTATATCCTTGCAGAAGAACTAGGAGACTGACAGGAAGGGAACTTCCTGCCCCAGACTGCACTACAGGCTGGATGATGGCCAAAGAAGTACGACACAGCAAGTGACTGTATTTAAATCTGCTACAGTGGATGATATGCTAAGTATAACCAGTCAGTGTAACTTTGGGTACGTTTCTACTAATCATGTAACAAGACAGTTATGTTGTAATGCCTTCACACGGTACTAGCTTTGTGGAATACCACCTAGCACCCATCTCTGTGCAGACATTAACTAAATTAACATCTTAAGTCTATGTGTTTCACGCACCAGGCAGAACCACCAAACTCTGGGATACTTCCAAGCAGTAAAAAGGCTGGAATGCACATCAGCACTCTCAGAAGCAAAAATACCACAAGTTCAATAGTATTTTCTAGATGCATTTCACGCTTCTTTTTGCTGTTGGCAAGAGGCAGGGGTAGAGGAAACACAGTTACAGAAACAAGCAAAATACTCATGTTCCTTGCTCTCTCTCATCTCACCTTCTTTCAGCTCAAGTTCCTGAAACAGATGTCAGTGCCTCCTGCTCCAGCCTTTCAAGTTTTAGTTAAGATTACTGGGTTTTTCTTCCCCTTCAATGGATGCAGAAGAGTTCCTGGACCTTCAGGCTACACCCTATTAAGAGTCAACACCCGTAACATTCAACCCATATGTGTTTATCATACCTTCTAGGTACAGTCAGTTCTTTAATGTCAACATCTTGCTTTGAAATAAGTGTTTGCACAGACTCATTAAATACCACAATAAAAAAGAAAATCCAAAAATTCAATGCCCAGGACAGCAAAAGGTAACTAACAGATACACCTGGCTTTCAGTCAGATCTCATTCAATCCAATTACCTCAGTTCAAAAAGTACAATTTTATGTCCTTGACAGATACAACCATGCAAATCCCTGACAAGATAAAATTCATGCAAACAAGCTGCTTTATCTTTAAGCAACAAAAGTGAATTAATTCCACAGTACTAGCTTCAGTGTGTTTACACCTACCTGTGGCAATCCACAATCCTGGATCAGGTGATCGTTTGATTGATTTTAATTCAGTCAAATGAAGTGCTTGCATAGCACATTTCAGATTGTCAAAAAAAACCCAAAACAGTACCTGATCAAGTTTTGTGGTTTTCTTCAACATTCTGGAATGAATATTTGTAAGATAACGGATGAGAAAGGGAGGAAGAGGCTGTTGATTAGTATTACTGAAGGGCCCAAATAAAAAAACTAGAAGTAAAAATTGTGTGGTTTTGTCTTCTACACCACCCAGTTCCTGTAGGATGGACTTCAGATATTACACCCTTAACACTTTCCCACTGTTTCTCCATTAAATGTATGCTAAACATTTCAAAATGCATATGCAAAAAAGGACTACTTGAAACTTTTGTGCTAAATATTGCTGGGGGGGGGGGGGGGGGAAGAGGGGAAGAAAAATCCTGTAAATATATTTCTTCTTACAAGAGTCGTAATAAGCTTAGCTTAATTAATCTCTCTGTAAATATTCAATAAATTTGCTCTTAAATCAAGTTCCTCAAAATTCAATCAAGTGAACGTGATACCTAGCTGCATTTCTAAGCAAAGGAAATAAAGAAAAGTCAATCGCACCTATGAATGTTACAATGAAAATTGTGTTAGAAAATTGTACGTGGCTCAATATCCTCAGCACCAGCTATTCCAAAACTGAGAATTTACATCACAAAATCAAACAAAAAGAAAATATAAGCGTAATTCAGGAAAGAATTTTAACTCATCCAAACACAAACCTAATTCAAAAACAAAAGATTTTTTTAAAAGCAAAAATGGAGAGAATTATTGACTGTCCAGACTTAAAAAAGCTTTTGCGTCAGGTATGGAGTCAAGAAAATCCAGTTGATTGATAGTATCATTCTTGAGAGATACTACTAAATTTAAGAACAAGTTACAACTTCATGAACATGAACGAAATACAGACCATAAGGCCCAGGGCAGAACAGAGATTATCAAAGGTGAATCCATGCATTTCCTATTTCTATCCATTGTTTTAATTTGAAAGATCTTACAATCTAACTACAAGAGTAGACATACCTGTGAACGAAGCTTTCCTTACTCAATAAAATCCTTCTGCGTCCAAAAAGAATAGATACCTATGAAATTGTTTTCACTAAATTTTGGGTTCAGAACAAATCTGACACAAAGTTCATGGCTTTATCAACAAAAGTACAAATAAAGAACATTAAAATGTAAAAGCAGACATGTCATGGGGCCTAATGAACTTAATACATTCATTCCTGGAAAACTGCTCATTTGTTTCACTACCTGGGTGCAAATTTTTTTCAGCAACTAATTGCAGTTTCATTATCAAAAACAACTTTAAAGTACCATTTCATAAAAGGCACATGCTTAGCACACAACATTCCACTGTGAAACATTAAACACAGTATTAGTTAACTGCAGGCATACAGAAGTTAAGCTTCCAGTGGTTTTATGTTTACAAAAGGTCGTTTCATTCTATTACAGAAAATTAAAGAACTATCTATCAAAAAAAGACAGAGGAAGGGCATAAAAACATTGCTGAATTTTAAACGTATTTCATCACTTTAGTCACCCATAACCTCAACTGAATAAGGGAAGCATGAATTATTTGTGAGCATCTGCATATAGGAAAAAGATATAAGCACTCAAGGCACACACCTCTAAAAGGAGCCTCAAACAGAGGGAATCAAGTTAAAAACGCTCTTGTGATTAACAAAAACCTGTCATCAGGAAAAGCGATGGTATGCTATAATATCATAGCCAGGATGTTTACGGCAAGCTGTCATTACTAGGAATTTACTGGTCTCTTACTCCTGGTTACCTGAATTTTTGCGCTGGAGTTAGCGATCAGACCCAGAGAAGGTCTCTTCAGACAGCTCACCCCAAGGAAAAGTTTTGCAATATTAGACTGGTGTCAGATTTGTCAGGAGAATCAGCTCACTCTGCGATTGCATGGTCACTCTACAGAGCACCAAGCTAGCAAAGGAACATGCAGACAGAGGTTACAAAAGGGAGACAGACACTGCTTGTAACAGCTAGTTGGTAACAGATCACCTTAGCTGCAGTGCAAAACACAACTTTAGCTTCTGTCTGCGAGAGATGACAGGAGATGCTGATTTTTCCTACTAACAGAAAGAAAGGGTTCTGATGAATATGTGAAATATCTTTACTTGAATGAGCTAATCAAGTTTTACTCCCAGTCATCCATCATCCTTACTAAGACACCTGCGCTTGCTTCTGAATCACCAAAACAGTTTAAACCTGGAGCCATCAAAACATACCAACATCTGTGAAAGATCAATCACAAGTCAGGCACTCTGAACAAAAGAAACAACTCAATGAAAAGGAAATGAAACCAAGAATAAAATTTAATTTATTTCACATTCAAACATTGCACAACTTGTTATCTATTAGTTTTCCCCATGCAATAATAAATAATTTGGGGAATGTACAGCTAGCCAAGCAACACCTAAACAACATTTGAAGAGTTTTATCAGCCACAGGAGGTGAGTTTCAAAGCACCTATCTGCCCTCAGGAACAGCAGAAATTCCATTCCAAGACATCCATCTCCTCCATCAGATAACTCATACTGTAACATGAAAACCTACATACTTACACAATAGCCAACTTTTCAAACACATCTGTAGAAAGCAAAATACCTGTTCATTTGTATAATTCTGCAACAAATCACAAAACGTATCAGGACATCTTTCAGAACTTTTATCATTAAAATAATACCCATATACTAACTTGGTTTTTGTTACTAGCCTACTGGCACACGCTTCCTTCACAACTGTGCTCCTTAGCTGCACTCCCAGAAGCCCAGCAACAGCACAGTGAAGACAGGGCTGGTTCACTTCCCTACTGCTATCAGTAAAAAAAAAAAAAAGAGTTCAGGAGAATAATTAAGACTGAAAGTAAAGAAATTTACCTCCCTGCATCAGCCACAAAGTTTCAAACCCCTTTCCATTTTTGTCACTGCTACAGCTAAAAATAGAGTCCACACAACCGAGTCAGTATCCACTAACAGGAACACCAGCGTAAGAAGGAAAGAAAGATGTATTACAGCAGTGAGTTAGCAGATAAAGTCCAATCCAAATGATGTATTTCGATGCCTTTGCCTCCCGATCAGACCAGAAAAAAATGGCAGCGCAACAATAACATTTATATCCAGTATTTTCCAGTATAATTTTATTATAAAATAAATGCCAGCATTCAGAAGGTCAGAAAGTAAAACCAAAGGTTTAGCTCTAGTCTATTGAGTTAAATAAAATATACACACCCCTGTACATACATGCATTCACATCTTCCCTTTACAGTGCACTAGCTCTAAGCTAAAACTGACAGGGTTCCTGCTACAGGCAGAGCAGCATGTGCTCGTACTTTACAAAAATAAAAGCAGCAGAGAGAGAAAACATCAAAAAGTCACTTACTCTAGACCCTCTTGTTTTGACACACAATTAGATCATCCCCGATACGGACATCCCCCTTGTTGTTGTTAAAAGCAATAAATAATTAAAGATCCCAACTCCTCACATAACCTCAGAGACAGGGAACCACTTTTACCAAGACTTAAATGTTCTCACATTGTGTTGTTTTCCAAGTATCTCTACTTTTCCCTCATATCAAATTAAGTTTATTATTTCTCTTTATCTGACAAAGGACAGGAATACTGTGAAACTTTCTAAATTTTCTCATAAAATAACGCATCTCAGTCTTCTTTCTGAATAAGAGTGAATAGAATGTTCCATCTACCGTCACAGGCCATGTTTCCACGACCTCTAGGTCTCCTTTGAAATCTCTCCAATTCGTCTGTGGGTGTTTTAAGCAGACCTCAGTGCCCACAGCCTAATGAAGCTACAAGTCCCATAATAGAAAACGATGCTTCGGAAGCAGCCAAAAAAACAGCAAGGGCAGGCTTTTTCAAAAAGACTGCAGAAGGAGCTGGACTACAGTGAGACTAAAGAGAAAAAAAGATTGAGTACATGGAGAATATGTCAAAAAAAAACCCCTTGAAAGTACAGATAAAAATGAGTTATTGTGTCTATTTAATAAAAAAAATAGGGGAAAAAAGCATTTAAACTACTCCATGGGTGAGACGAGCACGACAGCTTCACTGTTAAAAGAACTGGTTTATGACAGTTATAGATGGGGTTTTTTTAAAAAGTGAAACTGAGCACTAAAGCAACTACAGACAAGTAGTCATACCACTGATCTTAAGCGTTTAAGCCATACTAATCAAGTCAATCTTGTTTCAACTCCTAAAACAGAATATCAAAGGAACCAATAACAGTGGCAAATAGATGCATTCTTTTCGTAGAAAAACTACAAGACTAGGTTTCAACCCCACAACCAGAGAAGAGCTTAATTCAGATATGACGGTTCATGAATTTTAACTTACTTGCTAATAAGAAATTTGAAGATTGCTTCTACAAAACATAATGTACCCTGACTAACAGTCACGTGTACCTAGAAAAGACCTAACAAAGACAAAAAAAGAAAAAAACAAACCAGCCAAAAACCTCACAGAATTAATCCTCCTTGCAGATGAAATCAGTAGAATGTTACTGTTAGTCAACAAAAGAGTAAAGGAAGTACTTTAGACATGAGGGCAGCACAACTTAGTAGCACACGAAGAACAGGAAGAGTCACCTGTCTGACACTCCTCCATTATCGTGCCCTACTTTTAAGTTCAGCCATCCGAATTCGGAATACACTGCTGTAATACCGAAACACCATTCCCTGAAATTTAAAGAGACGCATCAAACTGTGGAAAACAGCACAGGTTCCAGTCAGACCCATCTTTTTAGCTGACGTATAGCTGAAGAAAGTCGGCACACCGACTAGACCAACAAAGCAGCTTAGAAAGGGAAAGTCATTCCCAAAGTGAACAGTTTTAAGGGAACCAAGAGACACCAATAAGAACAAAAAAGAAAGAAACTGTTCTTCGAAGATGCAGAGTTAAGAGATCAGGAAAGCACGTAATCCAGGAGAGCTATAAACAGATGAAACCAGTGAAGCCAAAGTCGTCTCAAAATACGCGATGATACAGATTTATTTTTTTTTTATAACATCAACGTTGTAGAACTTGTCTACCCGGTCCCGAGCCGGCCGCCTCACCCCCCACCAGCGAGGCTCACAGGCACCGGCCACAGCACTTCGGGGGCGGCTTCCGGGGCGGATTTATCCGCCTCCATCCCCCCCGGTGACTCACAGCGGCGCCCGCCGCGACGAACCGAAACAAAACCGGGGTGGGGAGGGGAAGGGAAGGGAACCCGCAGCCGAACTCCCCGACTCACCTTGAGGAGGATGGAGGGCGGCAGCTGGTTGATATCCGGGGCCGCATCGCGGCAGCCCTCGCCGGGGCGCTCCTCGCCGCCCGCCTCGCCGCCCTGGTCCCCGTCGCGGCGCGGCGAGGCGGCGGCGCGGGGCTCCTGCGGGCACTGGCAGGCGGCGGCGCCGCTCTCCTCGGCCGCGCAGCGCGGCTGCTTGCAGGGCGGGCAGGCCGGCAGCCCGGCGCCCTTGCGCTTGCACACCATCTCGGCGGCGGCGAGGCGCGGCGGGCGGCGGCGCGGCGGCAGCGGCGGAGGGGGCGGCGGCTCCGCGTCGCGGGAGGCGGCGGCGGGGGCGGCGCGCACCAGGAAGCAGAGCGCGCAGGGCCCGCGCGGGAGGCGGCCGCGCGGCGGCGCCCGGCGGCTGAGGCGGCGGGGCTGCCTCGACAGCAGGTGGCCCATAGAGCAGGGGGCCGGCGGCGTCCCGCCCCCCGACCCCGATTGCCGGGACGGGGGCGTCGGCGGGCGGGAGCTTCCGCCGCCCCGGCCTCCTGCGGGGAGGGGCGGGGAGCGGGGGGCGGGGCAGCGCTGCTGCCGCCGGCGGCTGGGCCGGCAGCGGGGCCTGGGGTGGCGGCGGCCGCGTGTGGCTGGAACGCGTGGCGGAGTGTGGATGTGTGCACATAACGCGTTGTCGCGTATAAAATAGGTGTCTAGCGTATATAAATGTGCGTAAATGTAGAATCACGGAATACTTCGGGTTGGAAGGAACCTCAAAGATCATCCAGTTTCACCCCCCCGTGCCATGGGCAGGGACACCTCCCACCAGATCAGGCTGCCCAAGGCCCCATCCAACCTGGCCCTGAACGGCTCCAGGCATGGGGCAGCCACAGCTTCTCTGGGCAACCTCTGCCAGTGCCTCACCATCCTCACCGGGAAGAAATTCCTCCTCATGCCCAGCTTAAATCTGCCCCTCTCCAGTTTATGCCCATTGCCCCCTAGTCCCATCCCTGCAAGCATCTGCAAACAGCACCTCCCCAGCTTTCTTGTATGCCCCTTTCAGGTACTGGAAGGTCGCTGTAAGGTCTCTTCAGAGCCCTCCCCTCTCTAGGCTCAGCAATCCCGACTCTCTCAGCCCGTCCACGTACGGGAGGTGCCCCAGCCCTCCGACCAGCCCCGTAGCCTCCTTTGGAGCCACTCCAACAGCTCCACATCTTTCCCATGCTGAGGACTCCAGAATTGGAGACAGGACTCCAGACGAGGCTCTGTAAAAGAGTAGCAGAGAGGCAGAATCCCCTGCTGTCCATATGCGTGTACTAGGTGTGTGTTAATACCCCAACTTTTTGGGGATCAGAATCTTTCAGGCAAAAAGGAAGGGTGCCGGGCTGTAGGCCTGCTTCGCGGCTCTTACCTTTGTGACAAGCACTCCTTCACTGGTGAGATATTGAAAAGTACAAAGTCTTCAAAGCAAAGGCAATAATATTTTTGTTTTACAATGCAATGCTGAATCGGGTGCCCTTCTAAAAAAGGCATCCCATCTAATAAATGCAGTGGGTATATATATTAGTTTTAGATGAAGGGCTGTGTAAATCTTCAAAGAATGTACTTTTTTTTTTTTTTGATTATCCAACCATGTCTGGAGACTCCCTTCAGATTATCTCCTGACCTAAACCAGCTACATCTTACAAGACAGCTAAGTGTATCAATAAATTCTCGCAGCCCTAAGGCAAGTTATCTCTTGACCTAAAGCAGCTACATCTTACAAGACAGATTTATATGACGAGCTAATTAAACGTACAAACCAGCTGCAGCAAAACTTATCAATTAATTGTCACACCCTTGTAACACAAGCTTTGAGACCACAAAAAGCGTTCTGCCAAGTTTTCAGGCAATACCTTCATCCCACCAACGCACTCCGGCTAATATTTGGGGGTTTTGCTGTGTTAAGTCATTGTCCTGCCAGAACCCGAGCCCATATGGAGTCTCTGTCTCTCTAGACCCTGCTTCTGAGGATGCTTGCCTCCGACTGCAGCATATTGTACATCACTGCAGGTGCCCGTGTGTACAAATCTTTGCCTATAGGGGCCATAATGCTTTAATCAAGAGTCTCCTCAATGCCTAGCAAAATTCACTGGTGTGTTTCAGCATTCTGTTCTAAAGTATTGCTGTGAATTAGATATATAGGTTTAAATGTACGTTGAATTTTGTCTTTTGTAAATGGCGTTTGGGGAGGGAGAAGGCACATTATGGCTAGAGTGTATATAGTGCAGTACTACTATAAACAACAAAGGCCAGCAGAATAAGTGCATGGTATTTTGTACTGTGAACCAGCTCTTTTGGCTTTTTACCCAGTAATAAGTTATGTTAGGATTCAAATACCCATGCCGCTGTTTGAATAAAACTAGAGTAATAGAATATTTTATCTGAATTTATAGCTCACTGAGGTCTGTCAATATGAACTGCAGAAAATTTTGGCAGAATTTTGGCAAGGTCTTTTCCTCTTTTCCTCCCTCATATTTCAAAAACACATTACAATAAGAACAAGCAAAGGCGACATTAAAAGAAGATTAAAGTCCAAGTTAGGTCTTCAAACCATATGGCATTCAGAATAAATGTTTGCAATGTCAAATATTCAAAATAAAACTCATCTTTAAAAGTGGCTATAGAGCTTCCAAGTAGTCGTGGTGACATGACATTTACTTACATGATCACATACTAGTATTTCCTGTAGAAATGCTGGTGAGGGTGCCTGACTTCTGTATGTCATATTTGTGTCTGATAGTCTGTTATATAATGCCCCATTATTTTATATACATATATATATTTATATACACCATGCATACATATATATCTCATATATGGAATTCTTCCCATCCCTCTGTTATTTACCTTGACATGATCCATCTCTGCTATTTGCTTTTGAAATAAGTTGACTTGTGCAAGACACAGACAAGGACGTAGCTCATCTTATCTTGTCCTTCCTAAGCCATTTCACTTTCAGATACTTTTCCTATCTAATTCTTTTAATTTTTCTTGTAATAAGTAAAGCTCAATTCTTGAATCCTTGACACTTCTTAGTGGGGGTTGGGGGGTGTTATTGCTGTAAAGACTGGAGAATGAAAGAAAGAAAACTAGGATGATAAATGGTCGGTTTCATATGCTATACGTTCCTGCAGTGCTCTGTCACTTAACTGTTAACAAGATTTTGGCCTTGGTAGCAGAACTTTTCTAACAGCAGTTTTACTGACATATGTTAGAACCACAGCTATGTGCAGAATTTCTTCTGATTCAGTATAGTGCATGCGGTTTGTCTGCTGCAGTATTGGTATCAAGAAATTAGTTTTGATTTTATGATCTTAGGGGTATTTTCCAACAAAAATGATTCCATGATTCTAAGATTTGGTGTTATTTAAGTTGTGAATGCTGATACTGTTCATAGCTTTTTCATAGATGTTGCAAATCTGAATTTACTTGTGAAATTAATTGGCTGCTTATTCTCCATTTGTCATAGAGCTATACTAGCAAGTCTTTTCAGCTGTTCTAGTTAAATGGTTTCTAGTAAGGGAAGAACTTTCCTCACTCTTCCACCTCACTTCCCTTCTTGCAGTCAATGTGGCCATGCTGCAAAACTTGAGTGCAGTTCAGGCATAGAAAATAAGAGAATTTCATTATGGATGCATAAAATACTTTTGCATGAGGATTTTTTTGAGTTCTCTTAAAAAGTGCAGCATAGTATAAATATGACAGGTAAGATGTATGAAAAGTATGTGTTTAACTAGACACTGTATTTGAATGGGCAGAGTTAGAATCTCCAGGTGCATGCTTGAATGTGTATGCTAATTACCCAGTGTGTGGATAATCTGTTTGAAAAATCAAAGCAAACGTAGTATGTTTGTCTCAGATGAAGATGACAAACTGCTTCTGAGTCTGTTAATGGCCAAGGATGATTTTCTTACTTCAGACTTCTGAGGACTTTGAATAGGGTAGGTTGAGGAAGGACTTATTTTGTTTTTCTTAAAAGCTTTCCCATCCACCAAATTGTCTGCCTAAAAGCCAGACAGAACAAACAAAACTTGTATGAAATTGAAAGAACATTGAGAGTATGGCAATATTAAAAAAAGGGACAGGTTATCCCATCAGAGATAATGAGTTGTTCAGTTAATCTAATATGAGGGCTGTTGATAGTAAGTGCATTAGACTTGATACTTTCCTAAGGACTTCCTCAAATACTTACTACACTGGTTAAGAATGTTTGCTGGCCAGGGTCAATCCACAACAGGGGTAAACAACAGAGGTCGACATAAATCACTGTCAATAAAATTACAGATAGCACAAACATTTGTGACATGATGACAAATGATATTTTAATTTACTGAATTAATCTCTCCACTCTGTCAGGATAAGGGTTTATCCAATTCTGTTGTTAATATGTAGATTCATGGTGGTTTGGTCATCCGATAAACACTTTGAAAAGGTCAACTGGATACATTCTCAGAGTATGGGATTCAACTGTCTGCAAATAATTGTAACACTTCCTTAGATGTGCCAGGTGACTGAGCTGTTTGCAGAGGACTGGGGTATCATAGAGTTATAGAATAGTTTGAGTTGGAAGGGACCTTGAAGATCATCCAGTTCCAACCCCCGCCCCTGCCGTGGGCATGGACACCTCCCACTAGACCAGGCTGCCCAAGGCCCCATCAAACTTGGCCTTGAACACCTCCAGGGATGGGGCAGCCACAACTTCCCTGGGCAACCTGTGCCAGGGTGTCACCACCCTCATTGTGAGGAAATTAATTCCTATATCCAGCCTAAATCTACCCCTCTCCATTATATAGCCATTGCCCCTAGTCCTATTACTACATGCCTTTGTGAACAGTCCCTCCCCAATATATGTAATGGAGGTCATAGCTACGGCCTGTGGAAGCAACAGCATCTCTATGGTCCGCTCTGTTTAGGCAGCTGAATGACCCCCTGCAATGTAAGGAGTGTCAGCATATAATTTTTTTACCTGTCAGTAATCTCTTACGTACCTGTGTGCTTTTTTTTGCAAAATCCTATTTGTTTCACTATTGTACTGATTTTATCTTGGATGGGGTTGTATTTCTTCACAAGAGCTTGTATGGAGCTGTGGTTGGATTTGTGCTGGAAACAGGGATGTTTTAGTTACTGCTGAGAAGTGCCTACCCAGTGTCAAGGCCTTTTTTACTTCTCACACCAACCCACTGGTGAGTAGGTTGGAAGTGCACAAAAAGCTGGGAGGGGACACAGCTGGGACAGCTGACTCTAACTGACCAAAGGGGTGTTCTGTAACATGCAGCATCACACCCAGCAATAAGAGCAAGGGGAAAAATGATAGGGAGGCTGCCAGCTGGGGGCTGAGTGGGCATCAGTCCATTGATAGTAATCTTTTTGTTTGCATCACGTGTCTTTCTTGGGCTTTATTTTTCTCTCTGTTTCTTTTTTAATGATTTTTCTTTATTTATTTATTATATAATTATATATTATTATATGATTATCATTTATTTTTTATTATTATTATTATTATTATAGTTTGCTATCTCAACAGGAGTTTGATTCTCACTTTTACCCTCCCAATTCTTCCCTCTTCCCACAGGGGTCCCCATGAGGCAGGCAGAGCAGGACCAGCCGTTGGCCAGGTGTAACCTTTATTGACATCCTAATAACCAGCATTCTTTTCAATTATCTTTATTTCTTAAACATACTTGTTTGTGTCTAGTCATCTAGGTGTTTTGATCAAGTAGATCTTCAAAGTTCCCCAAGGATTTGCAGTATTTGTAGGCAGCTGGAGTATGCCAAGTCCTTTCCATTGCTTTCACTCTTCCATCTGAAGTGGAAGCTCATTTCTCTCAAATGCTGTCTGTCACAATTTCTGAGCTACGAAACAAATTCAGTCTGATCAAGATCTCATTTCAAAAGGAGGATGGTGTAACTGCCATAAAAAAAGCTTTAACTTGTTTTAAATAATCTAGGCAACAATTTCTGAATACAAACATATATATATTTCCAGGGAGGCTTTAGACCATTTTTCAAGATGGTAGGCTGTTCTTTTTTCTGATAGCCTCTAAGAGCTGAACAAATTTTAAATGACAGCATTGAATGGCAAGTGCAAGACACAGGGAAATGCAGGGAGCTTCTGGTCAATGCAAGGGTTTTAACACTGGATGTCACTGCTGCTTCGGGCAAGGGAAGCATGGTAACTGCTTGCCCTAGAAGCAGGATGAAATATTACATGACAGGTTATCTTCATCAGCTGTGAAATGTTCCCTGCATTAGTGTCAGAAGGAAGATATAACTAACAGTTATTTCTTCATTATCACTACTTATATCTCATGAAATTAGAAGTCATAAAACTGGTAATATTAAAACCTGGAAACATCTACCACTAACACAATCTAGGAATTAAGCAGTAAAATCACCTCAATTTGACATATTAAAGGTTTATTACATATATTTCAATAGAATGTGACTTTTTCAGTGTTATCCCTGTTCTTATTTAAATAGGCCACACAGGCTGATGACCCCAGACTAAGATAGTATTTTATTTTTGAGTTACAAAAGAATGCAAGAAATAATAATTTTTTTTAAAGTTATAATATTGTATCTGGTCTTGATACTTGTAAGTGCATGTTTATCTGGATTTCAGGACTGACCTTAAGGAACCTGTGTCTAAAAGAATTTTTTTACCATATTGCCATAGCTTGTTGCTGGTTGATCGCACTAGCAGTTCATGAAACTACCAGTTGAGAACAAGTTCTTAAAAGATTTATTAACTTTTAAATGTGTGTTAGTAATGCCATGAAGAAATAGATCAAAAGGAGTAGCAGAGTTTCCACCTTGCGTTTCAAGACAGTATAAAAGAGCAAAACAGAGGGTTAAATATTTTTAATTGGGTTTTTTTATTTGTTTTATTGATATTTTTAAAATAATCTGTTGTAACTTTCTCAGAAAAATAAGCATGCATATATGGCAATTATGGTGTGGATAACTTGCAGTGTTTTTATCAAGGTAGTAAATTACAGGATCTTTCTGGAAATATGCTTATAGAAAATTCAAAAGAGATGCAAGCCTCATTTTCCCACGTAGTTTATTTGCACTTCAGGCTCTGAGGAGTTTGGAATCTATGGTGTGATGCAGTTGAAATTTTGTAATGTCAAAGTAGTAACTCATCTTACAAATGAACGTTTGGACATCTGAGAAGAAGAAGGCGTGATAAACAGGTGGCACTTCTGTAAAAGGCGTAGTGACAATATCTATGTTCTGAAACATTCAGTGTCAACATGACAGATTAAAGACTATGTTCTATTTTCTGATCATATGCCTATATTTAACCAAATTTCATCTTTGCAGAATCTATATAAAAATATAGGGCTGTGAAACACCTCCATTTGTGTTCTGCGATCATGGGCAGTAACATTGCACAATGTTAACTACATTTATACAGCTACAGTTTAAAGCTATTTATCTTGGTCTGACCACGTCTATGGACAAGCTATCAACTAAGCTCCCAATTTCAGCCTTTATAGTGATTTTACACCAGATATGCAGCATAGTTTGCAAAGTTCAGGGATCAATACAGCGTTGTTCTTTTGCCTTCTGTCTGTTAACTGCTTTGCAATTGCTTTTATCTCAGTACCTGCTGAAGCAACACCATCCACCTCCAATCCCCCTTCCCCCCTCCCTCCCCTCACAAAATATTGTGTCTATGCAATTGATGTTTTGGGGTACTTGTGTGTGTGACTGATAAGCAGTTGAATAACAGAATAACAGACTAAACAAACAAGATGTGTACATTCAATCTTGGTTTACACATTACATACATGATATTGATAAAAGGGTTTGCAGACTAGCTATGAAAATAAAGAATTTAAGATATACAGCATGAGTTGATCACATGGGACTGTAAAGGACTGAAGCCCTAGTGCCTTCTTCACGTATGAAGAGCATATTCATCAAATAAACAGATGATCGAAAACCGTATCTTACAGAGATCCAAGGTACTACAGATTGTATATAAGCAGAAGCTGTGAATTTGCATGATATTTGGTTACCAACAATCAGTATTGTTGTTGTCGTTACATGTTGTAGTACGTGAAAAAAGCCTTAGATTTGGAGAGATTCTTTGGGTGAATGTCGTATAAAATCCCTCTTGTGTAAGAGGAAGAAACTCTGGAGCAGGAAATATTAATACTGTCTGCAGTATAAAAAGGCCAGCCCTGGAATACTTGAGTCAAGGTCCCAGAAGCATTAGCAGAAGCTAGTGGAAGAGGCAGAAAATCCATTGCAGAGAAGAGACCTTAAGGATCTTGATTTTGTCAGTGTTACCTGAATGACTAGTTGTACCCTCACTTCTGTTTTCTTTCTTCTCTTTTCATTTATATGGAGCAATGTATAAACCAAATGGAACTGTAGTCATGACTGAAATACAAATTTATAAGGTTATGTGTTACTAAAGAGAGAAAAATGCACGCATAGATTAAAGGCAGTAGATAAGCTATAAGGCCTGTAATAAATTGCACAAAAATAAGATCACAGATCTACCTTTGGTACTTATACCAGTTTTGGCTGGAATAAAGTTAAATTTCTTCGTGGTATGTTGTATTGGACTGTGGTTTGGATTTGTGACTAACACAGTGTTGATAACACTGGAATGTTTTAGTTACTGCTGAGTAGTGCTTACACAGAGCCAAAGCCTTTTCTGCTTCACACATTGGCTTGCCAGCGAGCAACCTGAGTCATAGAATCATAGAATTATAGAATCATAAAATAACCAGGTTTGAAGAGACCCACCGGATCATCAAGTCCAACCATTCCTATCAAACACTAAACCATGCCCCTTAGCACCTCATCCACCTGTGCCTTAAACTCCTCCAGGGAAGGTGAATCAACCACCTCCCTGGGCAGCCTCTGCCGGTGCCCAATGACCCTTCCTGGGAAAAATTTTTTCCAAATGTCCAGCCTAAAACTCCCCTGGCAGAGCTTGAGGCCATTCCCTCTTGTCCTGACCCTGTCACTTGGGAGAAGAGGCCAGCACCCTCCTCTCTACATCCTCCTTTCAGGTAGAGAGCAATGAGGTCTCCCCTCAGCCATCTCTTCTCCAGGCTAAACAACCCCAGCTCTCTCAGCTGCTCCTCGTAAGACTTGTTCTCCAGCCCCTTCACCAGCTTTGTTGCTCTTCTCTGGACTCCCTCCAGAGCCTCAACACCCAACTTGTGGTGAGGCGCCCAGAACTGAACACAGTATTCGAGGAGCGGTCTCACCAGTGCCGAGTACAGAGGGAGAATAACCTCCCTGGACCTGCTGGTCACGCCTTTTCTGATACAAGCCAAGATGCCATTGGCCTTCTTGGCCACCCGGGCACACTGCTGGCTCATGTTCAGTCGGCTGTCAACCAACACACCCAGGTCCCTCTCCTCCAGGCAGCTTTCTAGACAGACTTCTCCTAGTCTGTAGCACTGCACAGGGTTGTTGTGCCCCAAGTGCAGGACCCGGCATTTGGCCTTGTTAAACCTCATGCCATTGGACTCAGCCCAGCGGTCCAGCCTGTTCAGATCCCTTTGCAGAGCCTCCCTACCCTCCAGCAGATTGACACTTCCACCCAGCCTAGTGTCGTCCGCAAACTTGCTAAGGGTGCACTCGATGCCTTCATCCAGGACATTGATGAAGACATTGAACAGGGCTGGACCCAGCACTGAGCCCTGGGGAACGCCACTTGTAACTGGCCTCCAGCTGGATTTCACACCATTTCCCACCACTCTCTGGGCCCGGCCATCCAACCAGTTTTCCACCCAGAAGAGTGTGCGCCTGGCCAGGCCAGAGGCTGACAGTTTCTCAAGCAGAATGCTGTGAGAAACTGTGTCAAAGGCTTTACTGAAGTCCAGGAAGACCACATCCACAGCCTTTGCCTCATCCAGCAGCCGAGTCACTTTGTCATAGAAGGCAATCAGGTTAGTTTGGCAAGAGCTGCCTTTTGTGAACCCTTGTTGACTGGGCCTGATCACCTGATTCTCTTGCATGTGCTTCATGATAGCACTCAAGATCACCTGTTCCATGACTTTCCCTGGCACTGAGATCAGACTGACAAGCCTGTAGTTTCCTGGGTCCTCCCTCCGACCCTTCTTGTAGATGGGCACAACATCAGCCAGCCTCCAGTCCAGTGGGACTTCCCCAGTCTTCCAGGACTGTTGGAAGATGATGGAAAGGGGTTTGGCCATCACATCCGCCAGCTCCTTCAATACCCTTGGATGAATCCCATCCAGCCCCATAGACTTGTGGGTGTCTAGTCAGGCTAGCAAGGCTCTGACCACCTCCTCTTGGATCATGAGAGCCTAAAGATGCACAAAAGTTAGGAGAGGACACTGCTGGAACAGCTGACCCCAAGTGGGGGTTATGCCTCCACTGTGGTTTTTTCATTTCATTTAGTTCTGCTGTCTCTGGAGTAAAAACTGAGGTGAGCCTGTTTCTTGAGCAAGTAAAGGGAGTGGAGGCTGAAAGGCATTGCTCTCTCTCTTATGTTTTAAGCTGACTGTAACAGTGACCCCAGCAGGACTTGCTCAAAGAAGCTCCCAGAAGAGTGTGTAAGACAGTGAAGGTACTTTTTCATTTCTTGCAGAAAGTGGATGACAGAAAGTGTATTTTTCCCTACTGATAAAATGGAAGATCTAAATTCTTATCTATAACTGGAAAATGACCCTGAGGAAGCTCTTCCAGATTTATGAAAGGTGAGCAAGATTCACCTCCAATGTAAGGCTGCAAATACACTGTAAGTGGTAGTTTTGAAGTGCACATGCATGAAACTGGTAGGCTGTTCTAGGAAGTGACAGAGATGTATCTGTAAATTACCTGGGAAAACGGCACTTACGTGATTGTGTATCATTTCTGTGATTATGCCTGGAAATGCATAGTAACACGGTCTTTCATTTTATCTGCAACTGTGGAAGTATGTTTAGGTATGTAAACTTTATCCATACTTTTACATAGTGAAAGCATGGGCTACTTGAGAAACTCATTAAGTGCAGACTGATTATGTTCAGTTTTCAACTCAACAGCTGGAGGAAAGGACAATGGATAAGTTTCAGTTTCCTTCATTTGTCTGCATTTTGATCTCTAGAGTCATTAGAGCAACTACTAAGCTTGGTGTTTCAAATTTGACTAAGTATCTTTTCCTTTATTGTGTATTGTTTTTCTAGCACTGAAAAGTTGGTAAGGAATAAAGGTTATTTAGGCCTGTGGTGATTATATTGGCTGTACTGATAATCACAGTTAATCATGCTTAGATCACTTACATACTTAAAAATATGAGGGGAGGCAAGTGTTTTTATAAGGTTTACCTAGGAGTCCACAGAAACATTTAAACTCCTTGGACCTTGTTCAGCAAACACAAAATTACTTCCATTCTCCATCTTCTCCCCAACCTCACCCCATCAGAGAATCACAGAATCATTTAGGTTAGAAAACACCTTTAAGATCATCAAGTCCAGCTGCAAACCTAACACTGCCAAGCCCACCACTATTCCATGTCCCTAAGCACCACATTTGCACATCTTTTAAATACCTCTAGAGATGGGAACTCAACCACTTCCATGGGCAGCCTGTTGCAAAACTTGACAACTAGGTCGGTGAAGAAGTGTTTCCTAATATCCCATTTCCTCTTGTCCTATCACCTGTTACTTGGATGGAGAGACCAACACTCACTCCTTTCAGGTAGTTGTAAAAAGCAATATGGTCTCTCCTCAGCCTTCTTTAATATCACTTTCTGATATTTTGTAATATTACAAATTCATATGAAATTTCTTACTGGCTTTGCCTCACAATAATTTGCAAAATCGAATTTCCATATTTCAAAGAGCAGTTTATTATTAATTATCAAGCAATTATGCTCCTTCTTTCTGTGGGAGAAGCAGATGAAAAAACAGTCATGAGTTACTGCTCCTGATGGACTGTGAGGCAATTTTGGGATTAGGAAACTACAACTGCATTCATGTTGTATACTATATGGCTTGTAATAATGCAAGGAGGTGCTGAAGAGGGCTAATTAGAACAACTGTTGAACACCTGAGAGTTCTATTTAGTTGACAAGTTTGTCCACAATATAAGGAAGTTTAAGAAGGGGCTATAGAAGAGCAAAGAAGAAGTCATAGATCTTTTTCTGACACAGAAGGCTTGTGCAGAAATAGGAGAAAACATTTGGAAAATGGTAAGACAGGGCTAGCTCTTAGAGTAGGCCCAGAGAAGAAACTGAGTTTTGTTTGAGAAAACTCATGTTTTATGGCCCTCCTCTGGAAAACATAGTAGATATTGAAATAGCAGTTTGTGCAGTGTGGGAGGTTTGTATTTAGGATTACATGGAGATTTTGGGGGGAAGAAGATTTTTGAAGTTTTGATATGTTTGATGAATTATATAATGAAGTCTCAAAAGATGCTATTCTACTGAAAAAAACAGAAAGATTCTTTAGAGGGTCGGAAGATTTACTTTAAAGGATAAGTTCCCCAACACAGAGGCTGCATATGAAAGAAAGTATAGAAGAATATTTCAGAACAGAGAAGAGAAAAGACTTTTTGTGAGATCAGAGAGCTCACACCTAGAAATGTATTTCGGTTTTAGAAACAGCACAAACAAGAAGTGAAATAAAATGTGTGAGGACATAACCTAGAATTTAACTTTTCCTTCATAAGATATTAAGGAATACAAAATGCCTACCTAATTTTAACTGATCTGCATGCTGTTTTTAAAAATGGTATTCAGGGTCCAGCTGCTCTTGACTTGTTTTTTTTTATGGCTGATAGTATATCATGCCAGCAGAGTAAGATAGCAGCAGCATTTCACTTTATGAAAAAAAATAATTTGGAGAAATTAAGTATCTGGTTTTGCACTCTAATAAGGAACTTAAAAAAATCTCTATCACAGTGTTTAAATGAAAGGCTTGGCAGTTTACTATACCTCTACTGACCCAGTCTTCATTTCAAATATTGTACTGTCTAATTCTGCGATCCTAATTGATGAATACAGTAGGTAACCTCAATTTCAGGGCACTGTAAGAGGGAATGGAAAGCTAATATTCTGCTCTGCTGAATACTTGGGTAGGCTATACTGTACAAGTTGTCTGATTGCTGAGGTACATTACCTTTTCTGATTTGTTCTGCAGTTATAATCATCTGATGTTCAAATGTCATCTTAAAGTTGTATTTTTGTTGGAAAGGAAGAAAAAGATACGAGACATAATTTCAGCCTATTACATTGTAGTAGTTCGTGGTTTGCTTCTACAGTGATGTCCCTATGTGTCTGACTGTACGCAGTGTGCGTGTTTGAAAGTGTTTAGCGGTCAAGGTCTCAAGCTTGGATATAATCTTAACTGCTTACCTCATACAAGGGAAGTAGTTGTATGTTTTCATTAGTGTTTAGCCCAACATAGTGGCTAGGTATAGGCAGTAGTAACACTATACCTCTCAAGATCTCTTTCCATCCTATGCAAGTTAACAATCCCTTATCTGGCAGAGCATAGAAGTAACAAATTGTTTGTTTGTTTCAGATGATGATCTACTCAACAATTAAAAAAAAACTCGAACTGATAAACATGAAACATCATCTGCCTGAAGATGGCAGTATGTGATTTGAAAGAATAATTACTGGCACAACTGCAGCTTGGAGCCTGTTTTATTATTCATCCTAATACAGCACATAAGTGACAGGCTGTCAATAATTAAAGGGAAGGTAGGAGAAAAGAGAGCACGTTTCACACTCTTCTGACCTGCCGTAATTTTTCCTTCTCTCTCAGCATGAAGATTTTCTAGTGACTGTGTACTGATAGTCTTTTTGTAGGCATTACAATACCTGTATTCCAGCCTACGGCAACCCTTTCCTAAGAAATTCTTCATTTCAGGGCTTTTAGGTTTTTAATCTCTTGCTAATTAAGACTTGTCCTATAATAAAGTGACAGTGCTAAAAATTTCAGCACTGTATTGCTTCCATTCAACATTTTTTTTAAGTGTTTGAGAATACATTGAATTTACAGTACTAAAACCCATTTTATATCCAGTTATTTAAAGATTAGCTGTGAAGCACCACGTTGAAGTTAGAATTATATGCAACTGCAAAGAGGCTACTGCCCTAGAAGAAAATAAGCTTGATAAATTACTAAGTATTCACTGTAGATTTCTTTCAATAATTCACAGGATCATTACTGTTGCCTTATAACAAATGTCTTCTTTATAAGACTATCATATGAAAACCTTGTGTAAATAACCAAACAAACCAGCCCAAGTCAGTCTTTTAAGGTCCCTTCCAACTCAAACTATTGTATAAGAATGAAGTCTATCCTTATCAGAGTACTTGGGCTATGCTTGTTTTCAATGTATCAATGGAAATTCTGTCTGTATTACTAATAAATACCTTTTTGCCTTCCCAAATAATTTATTTCACTGGGTTATATGGATGTATTGATTAGATTAAAGACTCCACAGTACTCTTGATGTTCAACGCAAGTCATAAGTAGACATATGAACTGCAATGCCCGTGGCTGGTTACAGAGTTGCGAAATTGGTTTCTGGTAACATAGTTACCTTTTATTATTTATGCAAGTTCCTTCCAAGGTAGAGTTGTGATTCCCAAACTGGGTTATGAGGCTTGCAAGATCAGAAGAAAGGTGAAACTGGGGCATTCGACCAATACTGGTTTCATAAATCCTCTCATCATAACCAGACATAAACCCTTGTCATCACAAATGCAGTTCTCTAGACCATGAGATTAGTTAGAATCTTTTATGGCAGATTTTGGTAACTTGACAGATGTACTTCTAATACCTTAAAAAGGAAAAGGCTAAGCATGTAACCTTTGACTTCTTCTAAAAGATGTTGCAGGCATGTGAAGAACTGGATGTCTACCCCACCTGCTGTGAAAGGACTTCTTGCTGCAGGACTGGAGCTGTGCTCCTCCCTTTCTCCCACGTACACCAGGATGGGTAGGGTGATATCCTGCACTGTCAGCCATGTAGACATACCACTTACCTCAGCAATTATTTTCCAAAGTTCAGTGGCTTACTTTACGTGAGTGTATTTAGTATAATAGTTAAAAGAGAAGTTGCAATAAACATTGTCATACTAAGAAGTGATGTGGGAAGCGCCATACTTGCAGCTTTTGACATTCCAGTCCAAGCGACTGGTACACATTCCCAACTGGACTGAGCAAAGTCTAGAGCAATGCTCAAATTTTGCACCTGAATATGTGGCAAGACACCAAAACTGTTACCCAATATTCCAGACACCGAGTGATTTTTTTTTCACAGGGTTTTGGTTTGTATATATATGGTATTGGTTTTGGTTTTACTAAAGTGGTCACAGTCATATTACGGACTCTAAGAAAAAGAAAGAGAAGCTGTATGGAAGGTTCCTCAATGCAGAGAAACATGACAGTTTAAGTAGTTACTGATTTTTACTGGAGTCATTATTTCTAATGAAGGCTTGTCAGCAGATTTCACTTCATTTAATTTGTATTGGAGAGTATCTTGGAAAGGATTTATAATAAAAAAAATCTAATCACAGTACTTTTAAAGTTTTGGAAGAGATGGGAGGAATTTTTAAACAATGGGAATTTTTGGGGGAGATGGCTCCTGAACAGAATTCATACATGTAGCTTTAAGTACAAACAAACAAGCAAATAAACAAACAAACCACATCCCATTTGTGGCACTTATCATTCTCCATATACCTCTAAGGAAGAGGAGCAGAAAAATTAGGTTGTAGGAAAATTAAATTGCAGGCATACACAGACAGAGAATGCAATCTATCTAGGTGTAGGATGTCCAAGTATAGTAGTAAATGCTAAAGACTTCTGAGGAAAACACTGCGAAGAGGAGATTCTCTTTTTCTTTGTTAGAAGTAAGTGGGATAAATTAAAGAGGACTTTGTCTTGACAGTCCCAAGATAGCAAGTAAAATAGCCCGTGATAACTTTCCACAAAGAGAGATGTTTGAAGAATCACTTTAGAGAAAAAATTGTGAGAAAAAATTGTAAGAAAATTTAATAATAAATTTATAAATTAGTACCATCATTCATATCATATTCTCTTCCTCCCCTGTCTGTACTCTTCTTCATCCCTCTGTCCTGCCCACAGATTTCTGTTTCAAGCAGGCAAACATCAGTCTAGTCAAAAATACACGACTGCCACTGCCTTACAATTCTGCCTAGTTAGTGTCTTTCTACTAGGCTGATAGTATAAACTTATAACATTGGTGGATGCATATATTAAAAAAAAATAAAATCAGCATGACTAAGAGATTTTTCAAAAGGGTAGTCTTTGGTCTAGTAGCAATATTTTTAGGCAGTACCAACTCCATGCAGTCTCTGTCTTTCAAAAGGAATTGGGGCCTTTGCCGAAATTCATGTTAACTACTGCTGACAAAAACTTACAGGCAAACTGGCCCTTTATCTGGAAGCAGCAGCTGCAGCACCACATTTCAGAGAAACTACATCTTTCAGTAACCTCTCAAAATTTCATGACCTTGTTCTTACGAGAGCAGCTATGTTAAACAGTTGTACTCCGAAAATGCATATCCCTAAACTAAAGAAATAGCTAACAGGCAAATATAAAAAGTCTAGGAAGAAGAGAGGCGCTTGGACAGGTTAAATGAATGCTGCTCTTAGGAAAGCTTATGTTTCTGTATTTTCCATATTTTATTAATTCATATTCCTAAAGGATTGACCCATATTCAATGAAATGTACATATCTTCCATGTGTCACCACAGCAAAGAAATGCACATGGTAGGTACTATAAGATCAAGTAGCCTAGCTAGGAAAAGAAACACAGTTCTGGGTGCATAAGCCTGTTTGGGTTCCATGCTGTCCCATGACTGAAGGATGGGAGGAAACAAATCTGACTGAATTTAAAAATGCATAAAATGAGCTTGCACATTTCATGAGCACATTTTAATGTTTCTTGCTGGTGTGTTTCGAAAGAAAGACAGAAATCATTTCAAACCATGAATGTTTGCCTTAGCATGAAATTAGTCCAATTGCTGTGTGCAATATTGCACTTCCATTGTTGAATACATGGACCTGACTGTCCCATTTTCATCCATTTGCAAAATCTAGCATAGCTGTATGGGATTTGACTATAAGGTCAAATCCTGAATTATGCCCTGCAACAATTCTGCTGCAATAAAAGATTAAAGGAAGGATCCTGCTGCAAAAGTGTAACAAGTGTGTAGGAACTGCCAGAGACTGCTGTGGACAGCCGTTGTCTCCTGTGCTGAATGTGACACTTAGCTCCTGCTTCACTCTCCCTTTGCATTTGTTTAAGAATATCCGGCATGTGGGCACGGCATGAAAAGATCCTGTGATGCAACCAGCTGGCCTGGGCTGTTAACAGGCTGTGGTCAATGGGATCTCAGGCTGGGAGAAAGCCCATAATGCTGCTTTCAAGGGAGTAAACAGGGCCAGGTGCTCGTTTTGCTACTTACACTCCATTTCTTTGTCAGAGACTTAATGTGAAGTTTGCATACTCGGGTTTAAATAAATAGGGTCTACAAAGCTAGGGAGAAAAAAAATATTATTAGATTTCCTTTAGAGCAAAGGAACTATGAAAGTGAAATAAGGAAGCATTTGAAGTGTGTTTTTCCAAGTATTAAAACAGGAAAAGTTTAACTTTCTTAATATAGGTTTCTCCAGCAGTAAAAAAAAAAATCCACAAAACGTCTGGAAACGTTACATAGAAAATTGATTGTTGCTCTAACTCCTCAGGATGTTGCAGACACCTTGAAAAGTTCTTTAGGTGCTCTAGTGAAGTCTTGAAAGCTACTGCCCGTTGTAGATCTTGATCACTTGGGGAAAACATTTAGTCTTGAATAGCTAACACAAGTTTTGTGTGCACTGCATAACACTGTGTAGCCTACAGGCGAACAAAATTCAGAGGATTCAGAGAGAAGTGATTCCATCTTGCAATATGAGCAAAGGACAATGTGGCATTGTATGGTAGTTGCAGAAAGCATTATATCATTATAGGAAATCTGTAGTAAAACACTGCATGTCAGTGGTGCAAAATTTAGAGCACATGCTACCTGGTTTTGCAGAATGACATAGCTATACTTCTGAAATCTAATATCTATTCAGCCTCTTTTCAGAAACCCACAAACTGTCCTGTTACAAAGTGGGATTATTTAGAAGTAATTGCACAAATTGTTTGTCACGTAAAATATTCCGTTACTACTTGAGAAGTACTCTCTCAGCTGCTGTTAATTCAGGAAGTAGTGCTTAATATTCATTGATTAAGGATCTGTATTCCCCATGGGTAATCCTATGTCTTTGTGCACTTTGTACAGTGATATAAATTTGAATTGGTTATGATTATATTTCCTGTTAAATACTCACACTGAAGTTCTTTACTCAAATAAATGCTTTGGTCGTAATGTTAAAAATAAGTTGAAGAATTTACAGTTAAAGTTGCTCTGTGGCACCTTACGCACTTCCACAGTGTTTTGTCCAGTGACAGACTTTGAAGAGCAAAAGATATTGTTTTAACATGTGCCTCAAGTGTATCATGACATTTTCTGTGCAGTGGCTGGCAGTGGCTGCTGAAAATTATCTGTGTGAAATCAAGCTGTATTAATTGCATGAAGTGTAGTTGTGTTGAATTAGGTAGGCATGATAGAAGAACTACTAGGAACAGCTTTGTGAAGCTGGGGTTTTGATAGGAAGACAGCTTAGGAAAAATTAGGACAGACTGGGAAAAGAAAGATGCATGGGCCTGTGTGTGGTCTTGAAAGTTTTTAGATACTTGTTGATACAGAATTGTGGATACTAAGGTTGGCTACATAGAACAGTACAAGTTGGAAAGTGTTTGCTAGGTAAGTCCTTCTCCAGTGGGAATTTGTATTGGTGAATGGAAAAGTCATTTAGTGCAATGTACAGCTCTTCAAGGCCTCAGATGCAGTAGTAGGGCACACACAAAGTAATCTTGTGTTTCCTCCATGAGGAACATGGCATTCACATTCAAAGCATGTTCTCTAAGAATAATAGTATTTTAAGTTTAAAAAGTGTTTTCTCTAAAGTTAATTCAAAATCAGAGCCTGCAGATTAAAGGTTTGATCTGAATGTGAGAGAACAGTGAAACAGAACTATTTCAGTGTGCCCATGCCCGTTTCAGCTGGCATACTCCTTACAGGCACACCACTCCAGGAAGCCATTAAGCTGCAAAACTTGCATCCCTCATCAGCAAAATCATTTTAGTGTTTCTTCCCAAACCAGCCATTCCTATTATTTGTTTGTTGATCAGCTGTTTTGCCCATTCCTAAGATAACACACTTTTTATATTTAATTGTTTAGAGTTTCCATACGTATCAGTGAGGCACTTTTCGGATAGATGACCTGGAAAACGAATTCCTCAGCAGCAGTTACCTAATATTTATCTTTCTGGAAGTTAATTGAAAATATAAACTTCCCCTTCTCTTACTTGTAGCCCACTGTTCTCAAACAGCTTTTCCTTAAGAGTCTTGATGTTGGCACCAGTAGTCACAGTTATAAATGAGAGAAGAACAGAGGACTTTTTTGCTGTCTTGGAAAGGAAGTCTTGGCTGACATTGAAATAACAACGGCTTCAAAACTGCAGGAGAGAAAAAAAAGAATGTGGGCCTTTTCCCTGTACTTAGGGAGCTGTACACAGCAAGTGTGTCTGTTACAGGAGAAAGTAACTTCCAAAGATTAATGAATTCAGATTCATGTTACCATGAAGAGAGGAAAACACTGTTATCTATACGTACAGAAGTGGAATATGAGGCAGCCCGTAGTCACATAGGAAAGCTGTGGCAGAATAAGGAGTAGGATACAAAACGTGGCAGTCATTTCCCATGATATCTTTACCCATCTCATCTCTCCTGTAATGGGGACTGCGAATGAGTTTAGTTCAACATGTTAATCCTAGATCCTCATGTGAGGGATGAAGGGAGAAGTGTTCAGGACTGTCCTGGTTCCCTGAATAACAGTCTCGGAGACAGATCCTAAAATGTTGGAGTGTCTCAAAATGTATGAAGCACTTTAACTTGACCAGGATTAAATGATGCAAAGTGTGAGAAATAATCTGGAGATGAAAAGGGAAAAGTTTCCAGTCTGAAAAGATTTATTTTGAGTCTTCAGATAATTTTATATTATTTCTTAATATACAGCTTGTGATCTATCTGCATGAAAGGCTCCAGAATATAAGAAATTCAAGCCTTAATTAGTATATAGATGGAAAATTATAAACTCATTTGATTTGACAGCATTTAAAATCATTACTAGAATTTGGGGATTTGGGTTTTTTGTTGGTTGTTATTTTTGTTGTTGTTGTTTTTAAGCATTACACTATTATATCAGTATTTTGCCACCATATGTTAACATATTACTCATGACATCTGAAAATAGCCCTTGTGGCCACATCTGTCCTTGTGGCCCACATTGACAGGAAGTGCAGCTAGGATGCTACATTTATCATGCTACTTGCTCCACAGCTTCCCAAGGGTCAAGTAAAAGTTGAAGGCAACTTATTCATAGGAGTAAAACTGTTTGAAAAAAATAGCTCTAGACTGGACTTGGAGAGAGTAATTGTGGTGGGTTGACCTTGGCTGGCTGCCAGATGCTCATCCAGCTGCTCTCTCTTGCTCCCCTTCCTCAACTCGATGAGGGAGAAAATAAGATGGAAAAGCTTGTGGATCAAGATAAAAGATAAGGAGATCACTTACCAGTCACCATCACTGGCAACTGACTGGATTTAGGGAAAATTTATTTGATTTATTTTTATTTGTAAAAATAGAGTAAGATAGTGAGAAGCAAAGACAAACCTAAAGCCACCTCCCTCAAACCATAGGCTCAAATTCAGTCTTTCATTGTGAAGTCTTCCACCTCCTCTTCACTAAGCAGAGCAGGCGGATGGGGAGTAGGAGTTGTGGTCAGTCCATAACACTTCCTCTCTGCCACTCCCTCCTCTTAAAACTTTCCTAGCAGGTAGGTCCTTCCATGGGATACAGTCCTTAATGAAATTCTTCAAAGAGGGTCCTTCCCATGAGTTGCAGTTCTTCAAGAAATCTTCCAGCATGGGTATTCTCCACATGGTGCAGTCCTTCAGCAATGGACTACTCCAGTACGGGGCCCTCACAAGCAACAGGTCCTCCCAGGAAACGTACTCCTGCATGGGCTCCTCTCCACATGCTGCAACTCCTATCATGAGTCTGCTCTAGTGTGGGCTTCCCACAGGCTGCATCTTGCTTGAGAACATTCTGTCTGCTGTGTCATGGGATCCTCCATGGGCTGCAGTGTGGATATCTGCTCTGCTGTGGACCTGTGTAGGCTTCAGGTGGAGAACCTGCATCATCGTCTTCCCCAGGGACTGCAGGGAAATCTCTGCTCCAACACCTGGAGCAACTCCTCCCCCTCGTTGTTCATTGACTTGGTGCCTGCAGGGCTCTATCACATTCTTCTCACTCCTCTCTCATACAGTTGCTTTGCAGCATTTTTCCCCCTTTCTAAAATACGTTGTTGCAGTCACCACCCTCATAGCTGAGGGGTTCAGCAGTGCCCTGCAGTGGGTCTGCGGCAGCTGGGTGGAATCCACAGTGTCCAGCATGTGGCAGCACTTGTCTCTCCTCACAGAGGCCACTCCTGCAGCCCCTTCTGACAGCACCCGGGCAAGGACACCCAATACAGTGACGTTAGAAGTTAGAGGCTGCTCTATATGTTTTGTGGAAGTAAAGCATGAAGTTATCATAAAGCATAGAATAGAATAGAATAGAATAGAATAGAATAGAATAGAATAGAATAGAATAGAATAGAATAGAATAGAATAGAATAGAATAGAATAGAATAGAATAGAATAGAATAGAATAGAATAGAATATTTCAGAGAATAGGATAGTTCAGTTCAGTTCAGTTGGAAAGGATGTACAACAATTGTCTAGTCCAGCTTCCTGAACGCTTTAGGGCTGACCAAATGTTCAAGCATGTTATTAAGAGCATTGTCCAATTGCCCCTTAAACCTTGAGAAGCTTGGGGCATTGACCAACTCTCTAGGAAGCGTATTCCAGTACTCCTTATAGGGAATTCCTTCAAAATCTTCCACCAGCTTTGTTGCCTGCCTCTGGACATATTCAAGGACTTTCACATCCCTTTTAAATTGTGGGGCCCAGAACTGCACACAACACCCAAGGTGAGGCCACATCAACGCTAACACAGCACCTTGCTATTCTGTGTTTGATGTACCTCTGGGTGCAGCTTGCCCCCCTTGCCTGCCAGGACAAATTGTTGGTTTGTATTGAGCCTGCTGTCAACCAGCACCCCCAGATCCTTTTCTGCAGGGCTGCTCTGCAGCCACTCCTCTCCCACTCTCCCAGTTTATACTTGTGTCCAGCATTACTCTGTTCTAGGTGCAGAGTCAGTATTTTTTTTAGTGAAATTTCACACCACTGATGATTGCCCAAAGCTCCATTCAATCTAGATCCTTCTGCAAGGCCTCTTGCACCTTGATAGAGTCATCAGGAAACTTGGTAATGGTGCGTTCAACCATTCAAAATGGGTAGCCCCATTGAACTCTGCCCTTCAGCCATTTCTTTGCCAAGAGCACAGTGAAGCTTGTAATCTCACAGATAAACAGCTTACCCAGAAGAATGCTGTGAGTGACAGTATCAAAAGCTTTTACTTAGCAAAAGGTATCATCTTACAGTATATACCCTTTTATAAATATTTCTTCAGTGTCTTTAGTACTTTAGTACTCATACCCTTTCTGCCAGAGAAGATAATTGGCAAGTCAAGTAAGTTGTAATTGAATACATTACTGTCTCCCAGTCCTCACAGCTCTTTACTCTGGTGGTAAGCAGGCTTTTCTTTTAAGAATTTGTGCAGCTGTAGAGCTTCTTATTTATTTAGAATCTGCTGTATAAATGCTTAACAGCCAGGCATGGGTGGGTGGGCAGCAAAGAAGAAGGTAATTTCATTTCTCTTCCGGGAGCTGTTGTTTGCCTGGAGGGAAAAGATGATACTCTTCCCCAAGGGTCTTTGCAGTGTTCTCTGGGATAGGAGGAGACAAAGCCAGCCTACTGAGTGAGGCCAGGCAGAGAGCAGTGAAACCGGAGAGACAGAAACACCAGCTTTCCAAAGAGATTTGGAGGACCCCAAACTCCTGAAAGACCATGGCAACTCAGGAAGCCAGTAAAAGTTTCTCACCTCAAGATGAGCCTAAACAAGAGGTTTGCCTTGCCAGGACAGTGAACAAGGCAAGGAAGAATTTGTATATGAATCCATTAGTTTCATACTGCCTCCACATTCTCCACATTTTCTAAAAACTTTGCTCTAACTTAGATTGTGTTCAAATGAAAGACCACCTTAGCTATTCAAAGCCACTTTTTTGTAGAGGTGGAACCACCCCAAAACTCTCATTAAACTGGGATTCTATTATAATTTGAATTGAACTTTTATAGGTTATATACTAGCTCCTTCTGTCATATTGCTGAGTCATAGTGTTTTCATAAAAGGCAATAATGTTCTTTGTTCAACATGCATTTGTTGTCTGTAGTTCATTTGATGCATATTTCATATAGCATTTTGAAGGGACTCATTCCTGGGAATAGGGATATCATTAGTGAACATATCAGCTGAAAATAACTAGAGTGGTCACGTTTTATTTGTAGCTTCACAGGTTATAGGAGTTGACACCATAGGCCAGAGGATTATGTAAAGTTATTTTCTGCTACACTTAGAACCTTACAGTGAATTAAGTATGGAACTATACTACAGAAAAACAAATGACCCCCTATCCAGTTATCACATTAAGTCTTTTCCTTGTATTACAGCTCTTAAAAAGCTTGATCTCTCCCTACATAATGAAAGAAAGGTGAGAGAAGAGCAAGAACCCAAAACCTAAGTCTCACTCCAAATCCAACCCCACTGACTGTACTCTACTGCAGAGGTCTGCAAACAGCACAACATTTTATCTTTATTTTATTCTTTTCTGAGATGTTGCTACAGTTAGTTATAGCATTTACAGTACTTTCTTTCTGGCTGATATGGACCAGCTTTTATGGTTGGATCAGCTGTACTATTTTCCGCGTGCTGTGCAAACTCTTTTTTGATGGTGGGCCATAGCAGCTCCAGGAGCATAACACAGATGAAAAAAGTTGAATTGTCAAGAAGAAGTGCTAAACGTGCCCCAAATTTTGCAGTTGCAGAGGATTCCTAGGCAAGATGTGCTTGAATGACCCTGCTCAGCAATGTCTACCTGTGGCTGTGAAAGGAATGTGCAAAATATTGGGGTTTTTTCCTTTGTCAGATTAGAAATACTTACTAAATCTAAATCACAAATCTGGGAATTTGTTTCCTCTCAGTATATGAATTTTATGCACCAACGAGAAATCCATGCACCTCACACTGGATGCAAACACTTATTCAGGGAAGTGATTTAAACTGAACAGCAACTTGTCATCAAGTTTAGCATCTCCTGCCATGTTACCGTCAAAGCATATCAGCAGAGATTTAACTTTCACTGAGTTACTGAGAAAAATATCAAAATCCTGAGCCAATAACTGTTCTGAAAAAACTATTCATCCTATTCAGTGACCTCTTTGACACCATTGTAAGATCTCCTAGAAAGAATTTATAATCCAATTTAATGTTTCTGTAGCTTGCAGTAGGTATTAACGGGACATGCATAAAGGAATAATGATCACTGACAGATAGAATATTGTGCTAAGTAACTGAAGTATAAGTTGGTACTCAATAAAGTGTCTGCAAAAATCCAGGTCTACAGTAATCAATATGCTGCCAGCCTGTCAAGCAAACATATCTGACAAAACTACAGGTTACATCTTACCATGAAATTATTTTGATCACATTTGACTGTTGCAATCTATGGATGCAGTATCCTATGCCACCTGCATGAGATAATGTACTCTAGTGCAGTCTGTGCCAAAGGGCAAGGTCACATTTGCGCTCCATAGTGTCAAAGCTGTTAGGTACAGAATACAAATGTATTTTATCACCTGTGGCAGGCAGAGTTTGGTGAGTTACACTGACATTTTCACTATTTAAGCTATAAAAGCAAAACCTTCACACAATGAATTGATGGGACTTAAGGAGGCCTAATTAATTGTTTTCTTGATTGTAGTAGCCATTGATATGTATTTAATTTTCCTCATTAAGAACCTATGTTTACATTTTAAGTATATATTGATTGACATTTAATTTCCATGTTTTATACTCTTAAGTTATTTAAAAGCACAATCACCATGAAAAATGCTTTGTCACCATATCTGCCTCAAATACGATCTTGTGCAGTGCAATTTCTGTTTATGGAATAATGGCTGTTGGTATTCAGTGAGATATCTTTCAAGCCAATTTCTAGCTTTCATTAGTATGTTTCTTTTTTTTTAGTTTAGGAGATTAAAATCATTATAATAATATTTGCTTTAAGTGTAGCTGTGTTTTTTAGAAGATTCAAAATTTGGTTTTGCATGCTGGCACTGCATTCTTTATGTATAGAATATATAAAATTATATTACAATCATTGACCATACAGGCAACCGCTAATTATTGGCTTTAACTCTGCATTTCTGCATAAACCTGATACAGTATTGCCACACGCAAGAGAAGATACTTTTGGTGCTTAAAAGGACAACACCTTTATATTTAGAAACTTTCAAAAAACTTTGTTACTGGCTGCATAAGAACACTTAGGAACAAAGCCCAGAGTTGGACAGGTAGACTTTGAACTGTGTGAAAGGTCATATATGTGTGTCTGGGACTGAATCCTAATCTCACTGAAGTGAATTGGAGACTTGTTAGTAATTAACTCAAAAATGTATTTCTTTTCTGTGAATTTGGTGCATGGAAGTGATCTGATTAATCTTGAACAAATCCTGCTCAGCATTTTAAAGAGATGACTATTTGCACCATAGGCTTATCTGTAAATATGGATTCGATACTTGCTTAAAATTCAGTGACAGCAACTGCTTCAGATACGGTGAGCTCAAGGTTAAAGCAATATTCCATAATGTAAGACATTTAGATGAGGCATTGGCAATTTAAAAAATGTAAGAGACCATAAAATGTACAGATCCCAGGTTATAATAATATTGAGCCTTATTCCCAGGCAGTAACCATGCAGAAGGTTATAATAAACCCGCAGATTTGAGGGGCTTTACAATTTGAATAAGACCATCTTTAACTGATGATGGGTTTAAAAAAATATCAGCAGAAAAGTTTAAACAACGTGAATTATTCTAGAGTTTAAAAAAATGCTTTGGAAGACTCTGGGATATCCTGGATAGGTTTCCTACCTGTGTTTTTGTAAAGTAGTCAAATCAGAAGCAATATTTTTTCAGAGATTTGCAGAGGAACTAAAAACAATGTCACCTATGCTAAATTCCTGAAAAATAATTAACAATGAATTTGAAAACAAGAAAGCAAGCCCAAAATCCAAGCAAGAAGAACAATTTCCTCCCCTTTCCCAGTACTGCAGGATCAAGAAACATTTCTTATCCCGGTCAATTCCTTGTATGGCAACATATTGTAATGACTTTTACATTAGGAAAGTACTACCTGTAGCAATATGTAATGCAGCAACAACAAGTTTTAAAAAACTAAGCTATAGAAGTTTTGATCTCTGGAGACCAGGAATTTCCTTTTTTTCCCTCCTTCCAGAAAGATGAAAGCAAAAGGGATCTTTTCTGTTCATAGAGACACTACCCGTCTAAAAGAACAGAAGCTCAATACTGATAGTCAAGCAACTGTAGTATTAGTTTCCACTTCACTTAATATGGGAAATTTTAATAGGAGAATGTGCAGTAAGTACAGCTGTCATAACTGGCATTGTACAAATGCAGCATAACTACCTGTGGAGAGTGCAGAACTTCAGCTGCTGTTAAAGAGATGAAGTTGTGTGACAGTGACTTGCTAAGATTAAGCATGGAAGACATAACATGAATGTTGTGCCTTTGCAATTCTGTAAGAGATAACCTGCATACTGACATCCTGAAATGGAAACACATCTCCACAGGAGCAGAATGCAGTGGAGCTCAGTAAGAGGTGCCAGCAGCAACCCATGCTGCTGCTATGCCATCAGTGAAACCCTCTTCCAAAATATGCAACAGCCTAGGAGTCTTGGTGGTCTTCACGTGTGTTGTGTATGTAGGTAGTATGTATGTTTTACTAGGATTACAAAATGTTTGTTACAAATTTCTCAGTAATGGCTATATTATGCAGTTAATATAAAATGTATACTCCAGCTGCCACTACTAACTTGAGCAAATGAATTAACATAGCAATTGTACTTGACTCATTATAACACCTGTGAAAATTCCCTCTGCTCTAACTAGTCAGTACCCTAACAAATATTCTAAAAATATCTATGCTATGCCACAGATTTAAAAAGAAAAAATATTGCAGAGTCCCGCCTTTGATAAGCCCCTCTCTCCATCAGTCCATTCACAGTAGGTGCTGCTTGCTTTTAGATCCTAGATCTTTGGTTTCAGATAGAGATTTGGCCTAAATTGTAAACTAAAAATGAACCCTTCTCGTATGATGAGTTACACTCCTGAAGTTCAAGCACAGCATCACATGAAAGTACATGAGGTAGTAGCTGTGGGAAGGTCTGAAAAGGGCTTGAAAAGATAGACAGGACTATTATGTTTGAAAGATGTGATAGTTTTAGAAATAACATAGATGAAGAGAAAAATCAGCAGGTAGCAAGCCTGTAGCATCACATGAAGCAGATGAAGACAGCAAAATATAAAGAAGATAGGACCCTTTTGTTGAAGGCTGATAAACTGATTCTGTGGATTATCAAACTAGTAATGCAGTTCACTAACTATATGGAGATGCCCATCACGGTGCACTTACATACTTGAATGACAGCTAATAAGTCATGGAACATCTATATCATGGGTGAGTTGACTGAATCTCTTCCGTGGGTTGTCTCTTAAAGAATAAAAATTTAAGTATTCCTGATTTCAAGAACTGTACCTTAAAAAAGAAAACTTTGCACAAGATAGGTATTCGAAAGTTACAGCTACCTTGTAGTTACGATAGAAGAAATTAGAATAAAGCTTTTGATATACTACATTTCAAAATAATATCAAGAAATTGTTGTTTGCAAAACTGGCAAATCTATTTCTTGGACTAATATCCTAACAGTACTAAAGCAAAAGGATAGGTTTACAAACTGATCTAAAGTCTTAAGTATTGATTATCTAGAATTAAGTCTTAGTTATC
Source organism: Phaenicophaeus curvirostris (assembly GCF_032191515.1). Classification (NCBI taxonomy): domain Eukaryota; kingdom Metazoa; phylum Chordata; class Aves; order Cuculiformes; family Cuculidae; genus Phaenicophaeus; species Phaenicophaeus curvirostris. Next base: position 31,890,569 of record NC_091431.1, on the reverse strand, counting down.
CTATTCATTGCATGAAGAGGATTAGGAAGCTGTAAAACAGGATTCACAGAAATCAGTGTGTTCTGAATATACTTATTATATTGGGCCTCAAATGAGAGACAGCAGAGGAGCATCTGGTATCTAGATCATACTGGAATACTAAATCATACTCGAATACATGTGAAGGATTACTAAGAATCATAGCGTTGTTAGGATTTAGGTTCTGCTCATGCAGAAAAATCAAAGGTTATGCTTTGGGGGCCTGAGCAATCTACATATTTAGGTTTTTTATAAGTGTCTCCATTTCCTTTTTCATTTACTACAAATGTAGTACCTGGTCCTGGTTTGTTTCTTCTACAGAAATGAAAAATCCTGAAGACAGTACCTTGTCCTACATAGTCTATCCTGCATTTTGTAAACTGCACGTTATACACTGGGCTCTCTTATTTCGCATCAATGTTTCTAATAGTTAATATTTCCAAATGGAGAAACTGCTGGGATACTGTAAGCTATTTGGCACCGCTGTCTGCATGCTGACCTGTCAGTATCAGTACTCCTTTGATTTAGACTGGAGCATCAGGTAATAAACTATTTACAGGCTGCTCTTTTTCTATCCCCTAAAAGATGTTTCCTTGAAGAGGTAAAAAAAGTTATTTTTCTCTGTCCAGTAGTTACTTATGTTGCTTAAACGCTGTTCTGTACCTAAGTTGCCATTGGAACAAGAATCATTGATAACGAATGAGCTTTAGCTTTTTCTGATAATGTTAGAATTTGAAGTTTATTCTGTTTTCACAATATACTCCAGGTCTTAATGCAAGACAGTACAAAATTCAATTAAAGAACAATCTGAGAAACTTTAATTTGAGTTCAGCTATGTGAAGAAGGCCTAGAATTTCTCATTAGGCTATGATATGCTCTAGTAAAAATTGCCTTAAATACACTACATTTTCATTATGAGGATGACTTCTTGAAACTGAGTTGCATTAGCCCAAACACATATATAGAGCTATATGGAGAAGAAAAACAGATAACTGCTGCATCCTTTTTCTAGCAGGGTTTCTTTTCTTCCCTTGGACATGATAAAAGGGTTGTAAGTATCTCCACAAAATAAGGGGGGTGTAGCCTACATTTCTGTAGTATTAAATAATTTAAATGGACTTAGTTTTCAACCAATTTCCAAATACACTCAATTCTTTTCACAAAATTTATTTTCATTCTTCTTGTTTGAAATGTAAGGTCACATGAACATTATCTATGTATATTCCATAAACACTGTTCAGATATATTTATTCATTCAGTTTTCCCTTTTAAAGCTAAACTTTAAGCAGCAGACAACAAAAGCTATCAAATATATATGGGATTTTTATATAACTAAACCAGAAAAATTTCTCTCACAGTGCTTTGCTTTGATTTTCAGTTACCACTTTCTCCCAAGCTTTGTTCCAAAGTTGTTCCTGTATGCAACTGTCTGAAGTAGAAAGGATGGAAACCCCATCTAGCTTCTCTTCCTCATTTTTTTTAAGCTCAAAACATGATAAAATAGTGCAAAGTGCTAAGCAAAAACTATTTCCCATTCCTTACTAACAGGAGTTTTTGTCTAGAGCAGCCTGGCTAAGTGCTTATAATTTTTTAAAATTTAACTAGGATAAAAAGATAAGTAGAGAAGCACTCGTGGTTTTGAGCGATTGAATGTCCTAGGATTTGAATTACTTTAATTATGAAGTCACAAGAGCAGAAAATAACTTTAAAATATTTTAATTCCAGAGTCTTAAATAAAAAATTATCATACTCCTGAGATTTCTCCTATTCAGCCTTTTCACTGGCATCAGACATCTGGTATAGATTACATTTATATTTCTATAAATTAAAAAATAGATTTTAAGGTAAAATAATAATCATAGCAAGGTCATTTGTATTTCACTTTTGTCTACTACATAGATGAGAACAAGATGAGAAAAATAAAACTATGTACATTGAACATTTCATATGTTCTGTAGTATTGCCTTTTTCTCATTACCAGAGTTAATTATTGTTCAATTAATATCATCATCTAGGTCATTACTAAGTACATGAATTATGCTTGTTTTCATATTGAGTCCTTGTATCTGTTCATTCATTCCTGTGAGCTTTCCTGATATAAGAAAAATGTACTCCATAAATTGTCTGTGCTGTATAACTAGATGAGTTTTGTTCACATACGCTGCATTGCCTTTATCCACTGAGATCCACTGAGCCTCTGTGTCAGAAGAGACACTTAAACTTAGTTTGGTGTTCTCCTGACAAACCTCTGCTAGGTTCTTTTCCTTGGATGCTTACTTCCTGTTTGTAGGAGATGATAAAATTATTTTAAAATACTACCAGCAGACACTTTTTCAGTATTTCCTTCACTCTGTTAGCTCTTCTGCCAGATACGTGCTTTAGATGCCAGCTGTTCTTATAGTTTCATCATATCCAGTCCTCATCCATTTTAGACAAGTATGCTATACCAACACTTTCAAATCGAAGCTCAAACCATTGCTATTCCTACCAAAAACTCTGTGGCAGAAACCTTTCCATAATCAGAAATTCTTCTCTAGTTTACAACCTAAATATACTTATTAACATTTTATAACCACTTGGTCTTCAGCCAGCAATATGCGTGATATGTTTTTCCTAATATGTCATTACTGTGTTTACAAAAAGAAATTGCTTCATTCATTCTCTTTCATGTTGCTAGGTCAAAAGAGTAATGCTTTTCCAGACACCTCTTCTGGTATGGATCCTTCGTGCCTTTGATCATTCTATTAGGTTCCCCCTACACCTTTTCCAGTTTCTGTCTTAAAACCTCCGTCTAGGCTGTTAAAAATATACAAAATTAATTTTAATTCTATGCATTTCAGGCTTGAATTGACCTAAGTGTACTATTTTGAAAATAAAAGATGCATAATATACTGCAAGTAGGAGGGAAATGTAAGAATCAAATACGAAAAGGAAAAGAAATTATATTTTATTAGAGATGATGATGATGATGATGATGATGATGATGATGATGATGATGATGATGATGATGATGATGATGATGATGATTAACTGAGGCTAAGATTCTTTTTACAAGGAGAACTGTGGTAAGCAAGAGTACTCTACAGAGAAAACCTGTACTCGGTTATAAAAACATAATTTGTAAGGAAGGGAATTGAATAAAAAAGGGGAGAAAGGGTCTAATAATAGGAGTTGCTTTCTATCCTTGTCCTTCTCTCTCAGTTTGCACATAAAAACTTTGGGTTTTTTTCAACTTCTCAGCTATCACTTTGTATTTCTGCAAGTATTTATTACCCTTAACTCTCCCTAAAGCTGGAACAGAGAATGTGTGACTATACAAACAAACAAAAGGCTTTAAAATTGTGGGTCAGAGCCAGAGTGGTGAGATTGTAGTGATCAGTTTAGAGAGATGCACTTTTTCATTTTAGCAAGGGAAAGAATAACATTGCCATTATGCAAGTCAATGACCCAAAACCACTCAGATTTCGGAGAGGAATCCCATCATTATGGGTCAGCAACTGCACAGACTCCCTGCAGGCTGATTGGATGAGCTAATTCTAAGTCAATTCCTAATGAACTTCATTATTATTCGATATAAACATGTAATTTAGTCTTGTTGAATTCATACTTTGTAAAAAAGCCTTTGATGTAAAGTTTAAAAACAGCAATTCCTTTTAAGAGATCTCTTTCCAGCTTGGTATGAATGCTAATACCTGTTTTAAGTTTTCAGAGAATGCATAGATAGTCTGTCATCTTGAACAGCAAAATGAGCAGCTGGAATACAATTTGTTCTTGTTTCATCAGTGCAGAAGTGAAAGTTCAACATAATAGTACCTCAGCACTGTTTGGCTGTGACTGCAATTATGTCTCTAAAATTAGCTGTGATTTATTTTGCATTGCCAACACTGTGACCAGCAACATCCTTTTAAAACAGATTTGAGGGCTTGACTGTTTACAAAATATACTACAGCCTTAATGCTCAAGTACTTGTTAAGTTATCAAAAAGAAGTACTTGCACTGATACTGAGAAAGAAAGGAATACCTCAGCATTTTAAAATAAAGAGAAGTAACAGTGGAATGATTTTCAGAGACTTTGAGCTGTGAATGTCACTTAAGAAGAAAATACTGTGAACCGTCATTTCCAAAAATGTATATGCCATATACTATTTAAAATAGAGATGTGTTCCAAGAAAAACACATAAGCAGAATACACAAGAGGAAAAAAAAATAAAATAAGAAACCAAAGAAAAACAATACCCTCCCAGAAACCCAACTGAGAATTAACACGTTACAGCCTTAATGTATAACCCATGGGATACTCTTGCTTACACACAAAGCCTTGCAATGTAATTCCACCCAGAGCTATGTTAGTTTCCCTCCATTATATTATTGAAATAAAAGAGCTATATTGAATAACACTATAGTTATTTTGGGGGTGGTGACTTTTTCTTTTTTTTTTTTCAAAGACGAGTAGATCCACTGTTTTTTGACTTTAAGGGGAAAAGAAAGAATGAAACAGAGAATGTAAGTCTGACAGTCCCTGTGCTTAACAGACTGTCTGGCACAATGGTTACAGAACGTGTTGGCTGAGTTCTCTTATCTGCTGAGCAGATAAGCACTCTCTGTTATGCAAACAATAAAAAAATAACTTAAGATTGTGATTTCCAAAGGAGGACTTCCATCTTGTAAAGGGAACATTCATCTTTACTGTCTCTCTTCTCTCAATAGCAAAGTAAGAGGAAAAGTGGGTTCATGGGGCATGGCTGTAGGTGCAGGGGACCTCTTGGACACACAAGCACCACTGAAACTATGAAGCAGATCTGTTTGTAGCTTTATTTCACCAGAGACTTAGTGGATGTAGAAAGCAAGCACTATTTGATCCAGCATCACTTATTTTATATTAGGTGACGTCATGCTGCCTGGCAGGAAAATGGGAAGAAAAAGGAAGGACAGCAGAATCAGGCTGCAGCTGGAGAATTAGCTCCCAGTAACAGCATGGCATCCCTTTGGATAGCCTTCTGACAACCGCAGAGCCTGCAGCCTCTCCAGCCACTTATTTTAGAAGTTTTGATATCTCTCTTCTGGTCAGCAGCAAAGAGGTGAAGTGTTCATTACCGCTGTTATGATCCCATGGGCATATCTAGTAGAGAGAGTGTGGCAGAGCAGTGTGGGAAGGTGTAAAATCCAGATCTGACTTCTAGAGAACAAGATAGGAGAACAACCACAGCAGTCTTATGAAGATGCACAAGACCTGATGAAGCTGCTTAAGGATTTAGGATTCTCACCGTCAAGGATGCGTTCTACTTGTCATTGGCTTAAACTCCATCTAACAGAAGGTCACGGCTGACCTCAGGTTCCCCCCTCAGATGTGGCAGTGCTCCTGTTTCCAGACAGTAAGGAAAGTATTACATTGGCCTCTCAGAAGATTGCATCTGGGGACTTCACATAGCACAATTGTTAAAATCTGTAGCACTGCCTTTGAGCTCCAAAAGCACCGCCCATTATCTCAGTATCAGCTGTAACTGTGGTGAAGCTGCACAATTCTGAGCCAGTGGCAATTCTTTTACAGCTCTAACTAAGCCAAGATGTGGCTGAGAACAATCAATACCTGTGCTATATGATTCAAATGATTCAGCTGGAAAATGTGTTGCCTCCATGGTTCCACTCAAAGGCCAACATTCAACCAGTACTTGAGATCACCTTTCTGAACACTGAAGAAAAGCATCATAAGCGACCTTGAATGCTAAGGCAGACATAAAGGCAAAGCCTAAACTTTGTGTTGCTTCATTTCCATCTGGCCAACAGGCTGCAGAGCACCTCATCTCTGCTTTTACACTGTGGATAAATTTGTTCAGCTCCTGGGATAACATATAATAAAATAAAAATGGCTATAAAGTGGAGAGGGTCAGATTTAGACTAGACATAAGGAAGAATTTATTCAGCATGAGTGTGATGAGACGCTGGAACACGTTTCCAAGGGAAGTTGTGGATGCTCCCTCCCTGGAAATGTTCAAGGCCAGGTTGGATGGGGCCTTGGGCAGCCTGATCTAGTGGGATGTCCCTGCCCATGGCAGGGGATTGGAACTAGATGATCTTTAAGGTCCCTTCCAACCCTAACTATTCTATGATTCAGGTATTTCAGGTAGCCTCAGTAGGTTCCCATCCTTCCAAGCACACCTTCATCATATTTGGAAATTTCTTACGTATTCAGACTTTCTTGTTTGTGTTTAACAAAAGTTCCAAGAAGTTAAAGCAGATATGCTAGCTTTGTTTGGCTTTTGCTTTTTGTTGTTATTTTTTGCAAACTTTTTAGTCAGTCTACTCTTCAGAGAAATTGTACCTTTCCACACAAGTTAATTCCGAATGCACTCTCAGTGGGAAGCAATGAAAGGCAGCAAGGCAGTATAACTGCAAACTGCTAAGCTCTTGACATTGCGATGGAAGGAAGGTAATTTCCTTGCTCTTAGGTCAGACCTAAACACTAGTTCTCTTTTTCTCACTTCTAGTTATAACCAGGGGGATGTTTCAAAATTACTTTTAATGTGAAACAGTTTAGAAAACAGGGTCAAATGCCTCTGTAAATGTAAGAGTTGAGCTCTAATTTCAAAGACAGAATATAAACACCTGGCAAAATGAAAGGAAGATCCATAAATCTGCCAAATTTAAGAAGTATCTTGTCAAGCAGGTTGTAATTAAGACATTTTAAACACTAAACCCGTTTATCTCACTAGGAAATGTAATTCTAGTTCAGCCGGCCAGAGCAATGTGTCCCATAAGAGTTGTTAGGTTTTTTTTCTTGCCTACTCATTTGCATGGTCTTCTGAGAGGCAAAATCTGTCAGTAAAATGTAAAATGTAGAAGAATGGCATTCTTTAAATCTCACTGTTACTTTATAAATGTTCTTTCAATTTAACTCATTGTCTCAGGAAGTAATTGTCTCTGGGACAAAAAAAAATCAGCTATCTATCACTTTTGAGTGTTAGAGATTATTTGTGAGTGGTAATTGCTGTTAACTTATGTATCTTCTTTGAAAAAAACCAAATCTCACAGGAGCCAGAGGTAGTATTCTCAAAACAGCATGTAGTTACATCTCTTTAAAATTGAATAGTCTACACAGAGCAAGAAGGAATACTAGGTATAAAAATGAAAAGATTAAATTAAATGCAAAAAGCTGTTCAATTCTGTGTAATCAACAAGATAATTTTGACAATCTTAAACTTGAGCCTTCCATAATAAGTTTGTTTGAGCATAAGCAAGATAATTTATAAATAGTAAAATGCAAACCTTGGAATATTTTATATGCCTCAGTGTTCATGGAGTTCCTGGACTCCATTTAAAAAAAAAACTTATTTTAAAGAAGCAATCAGTTTTCCTGCATATGGCAACGTAAATTTTACCATAAGCAATTAATATATTGAAATACATGCTCTCTATTTTCTGATGCATATATGCAAGGTCAATACATGAGGACTAACATTTCCCCAGCCATGTGAAAGTTCATTTTAATTTCTAAACTTTCCTTTTTTCCCAACCAGGTGAAGGTTCATTTTAATTTCTAAACTTTCCTTTTTCCTCTCATCTGGTTTTATGAAGCCACCCAGAAAAATGTTAGTTGGTGTTTTTGCATAATAGCCAGTTAAATCTTTTGAGGATCGAGAATTAAATCACATAAATAAAATGTTCAGATTAAAATTACTGCAAATGATCACTTCTCTTTACCACATCTATATGAATTAATATTGTTCTACATATACACAGGAGGAGAAAGCTCCACAGAAGGCAAAGGCAACTCCCTCTACAGTAAAAACTGTAGAGTAGAAAAGTAATTTTGCATATAAGATTCTGCCTAACCCGTTAGGTTAAAAATACAGTCAAAATTAAAATTCCTCTTGGGCAAAATCCTGGCTTTTAAATGCAAACTAGCTATCCATTACTGCCTAGTCAATTTTTAGTGCAATTGACTTGAATCCTAGAAAAACTAGTACTATCCATATCTACCAAGTTAAAAAGCCTTTGAGGATTAGTGATAATCCTTTCTGACATTTCAGGTTTAGCAGGAGGTTAATTAGACACTTTACTGTATTGCTTTAGGGCATAGTACATCAGGCCACTTTTTAGCTGCTTGCAAACTTAGAAGCCTTAGGAGGTACCAGCTTGAGACTTACAGCATGTTAAAATTGCCCTTTTTTTCCTGCACAGAAAGTTGTCCAGAGGTATGATTCATCATGGTCATTACCAGTCTGCTATTGCGGTTATACTCGCACACACACAAAATGAAGAATAAGAATTAATTTAGTAAATTATTTTGCTCTGGTAATTCTTTTGAAGCGCTGAAGATTAGTATTTTATCACAAAAGGGTAAAAAAATTGCATAAAGAAGAAAGTCAATAACTTGTCTATGAACTTATAATCTTGTGTGGTATTAATGATGAGTTGGAGATTAAATATATTTGTATATATTGTCTCTCTTATACAGTACAACGCTAAACTGTATCTTGTCTCTACAACAATTCTTTTTTCAGATGACAGTGATACAAAAGAATGCTTCTCTTGAAACATACCAGTTATCCTGTGAACATGTTCTATATTATGCTCTATGCTAGGAAATCCAGTTAGCATGCCTATACATAGGCAATAAAACACTACTTTCATTTTTGTGGTTTTGTTTCTTCATTGTGTTTGTATTTGAACATTTCAGCCTTGCTCCTTGGAGAAGATAGAGAGATATTTGACACAGATAATCAAAGTTTGCCTTCTCCCAGGTGTTTGCCTTGCCAAAAGGTACCCACTTATCCAGAAGATTCTCCACTAATCCTCCTCTGTTCTCTAGCACACTTCTGTTATTTCATAGTCTTAAAAATACATACTATTTAAAATACTACAACAAAGTTAAACAGTAACACTCTTCAAGAGTATATAATTGGATGTCCTTCCTAAATAATGTATGTTTATTCTGGCTGAAGGGTTTTTTATTTCCATTTGGTTTGAAAGCACAGAGTCGGTCTATACTTTAAAAACTTTTTTAGAAAGTTTTTTAAAGAGGTGTATGATTTTAAATACATAGAAAAATTACACATTTCTGACTATGTTAAATTTATATTGCTCTATTGTTTTGCAATTAAAGTTTTGAAAATAGAAATACGTAAAAATGATTATTTTTTTAGCAAAATAATGCTTTCAAAATAACCAGAGGGGAAAAAAACCTAGTCCTGTAACTTCATTAAATAACTGACTTCTTCCATGAGAACCCTATTGCAGTTATTCCCAGTGTTGTTTTATATGTTTTAGGGACTGATTCCAAAAAATTATCAGAGATCTTGTTTTCTTACAAAGATATTGTAAAAGTGGGGGTTTTTTTGTTTTTTACTTGTGACCCATGTCATTTTTTTCCTCCGCAAATTTACTGTTCTTCCCTATATGACAAGTAGACAGGACAGAAGATCCTGTCCAAGGATCACATCCAAGCTAATGTGATAGATCATATTGCCCTTGATGTTTCTTGATGGTATTGCAGCACCATAAAAATACTATTTTCTCTCATTCATGTATCATGTGAGGGCAATAGTGTTTGGAATTGATGCTTAGTAATTTATTTTTTGAGGCATCTGCACATGCTTTCCAGTTTGGTGTTGGCTGAGTCAATACTGAAGACACACCTTAAAATTGTTTTTGGAATATGACAGATTCTATAATTTTTAATTGTTTCCTTTTCCCCTTTTTATTTTTAAATTAAGTTGAGATTGTTTATTTTAAAGAAAGCTATTGGTTCAGCAGAACTACAAAGAGGACCAAGTAAGGAAAGCAGCTAATCCTATTACTGCTCTGAATGCTTAAAGAAAAAGATTCATATAATTCATATATTCATATAATTATAAACAATTCTTATGAAAATTTAGCTGCTTTTGGAAATTGCTTCCTCTCACACACTATGTATGTACACTCTGTTATTTTAACATCTAAGGATCTTTTGTATAAAAATGGAATTATTTGTAATTGTCATTCAATTTGTCTATCTGCTTCTCTATGGACCAGGTGTAAAAGACTTGCATTATCAAATTGGGATAAAGACATTTGAAAATTAATCTTCTCTCAGGATCCTACCTTCTGCAAGGAGCTTTGCCTGTTTTGATAGCTACTTAATATTTTCCTTTCTCAGAAATAACTGAATACTCTTGAATCAAAGCAGAGAGTTTTCTGGGAACTGATTTCATCATCACTTCTTCTGAACAGGCTTTTTGAAGAAATTCTTTTTTCTAAGACAGGCAGCCAAAATTTACCTCTGTTACAGAGCTGCCTTCGTTGGAGTATTTGAGATATACCAGGCTGGTGCAAAGAGTCCCAAGTTTTTCTTCATCCCTCTGCATATTTCTACTAAAATGGCCTAGTGGACAAATTACTAACCTGCAAATACAATAAAATATTTGTTTCATTGATATTTTTGATCAGTGTCTCCCCTCTGGCACTAAAATTTTCAATCATATCTGCATCATGTTAAGAAGAAAAAGAGGAATCACAAAGAGAAATCCTGACCGGACTGGATGAGAAGTTTATTCTGTAATTCACCACTCGAAAACTCCACTTCAGTTTGTCAGCATCAACATATTAAACGTATATTATCAGCAGAAGTATCAAGTCAGTATCAGTGTAAGTATGATTCTATGACAGAAAGGTTTGGGCTGGAATGGACCTTAAGGATCATCTAGTTCCAACCCCCCTGAGATGGGCAGGAACACCTTCCATAAGGCCAGGTTGCTCAAAGGCTCAGCCAGTCTGGCCTTGAACACCTCCAAGAATGAGGCACCCATGACTTCTCTGGGTAATCTGCTCCAGTGCCTCACCACACTCCAAGTAAAAAATTTCTTCCTAATATCTAATCTAAATCTCCTCTCTTTCAGCTTAAAATCATCATCCCTCATCCTATCACTGCAATCCCTGATAAAGAGCCCCTCCCCAGCTTTTCCGTAGGCCCCTTTTAAGTAGGGCAAGTTTGCTACAAAGTCTTCCTGGAGCCTTCCCTTCTCTAGGCAAAACAAGCCAAATTCTTTCAGCTTGTCATTATGCGGGAGGTGCTCGAGCCCTCTCGTCATCTTTGTGGCTCTCTTCTGGACTCACTCTAACAGACCCATGTCCTTCCTCTGCTGAGAACTCCAGAACTGAATACAGTACTCCAGGTGAGGTCTCACAAGAACAGAGGAGGAGAATCACCTCCCTTGACCTGCTGGCTATGATTATTTTGATGTAGCCCAGGATACAGTTGGCTTTCTGGGCTGCAGGCACAGATTGCCAGCACCCTCAAGTCCTTCTCTTTAGAGCTACTCCAAATCCATTCTCTGCACAGCCTGTAATTGTGCTTGGGATCATCCTGACCCAGGTGCAGGACCTTGCACTTGGCCTTGTGGAACATCATGAGGTTTGCACATGCCCACTTCTCAGTCCTGCTAAGGTCCTCCTGAATGGCATATCTCCCTTCCAGTGTGTTGACCATGCTACAAAACTGTGCACTGTCAGCAAACTTGCTGAGGGTGTACTCAGTTCCACTGTTCACGTATGAGACAAAGATGTTAAACAACACTGGTTCTAATACTGATCCCTGAGGAACACCACTTGCCAGCATTCTCCACTTGGACATTGAGCCATTGACCACAATGCTTCCAAGGTGACCATCCAGCCAATTCCTTATCCACCTAGTGGTCCATCTTCAAATCCCCATCTTTCCAATTTAGAGACCAGAATGTTACACATGTGACAGTGTCAAAAGCTTGGCAGAAGTCCAGGTAGATGATGTCAGTTACTCTTCCCTTATCAACCAATGCTGTAGCCACAATGTAGAAGTCCATCAAATTTGTCAGGCACTATTTGCCCCTAGAGAAGCCATGCTGGTTGTCACCAACCACCTCCTTATTTCCCATATGCCTCAACAGAAATTCCAGATGCATCTACTCCATGATCTCGCCTGGCACGTAGGTAAGGCTGACCAGCTTGTAGTTCCCTGGGTTTCTCCTTTTATTTTTAAAAAATGAGAGTTACTTTTCCCCTTTTCCAGTTAGTGGGAACTTCACTAGGCTCCCATGACTTCTCAAATACGATGGATAGAAGCTTAGCAACTTCATCTACCAGTTCCCTCAGGACCTGCGGGTGCATATGATTAGGTCCCATGGACCTGTGTACCTTCAGGGTCATTAGATGGGTTTGAACCTGATCCTCTGTTACAGTGGGTGGTTCTTCATTCTCCCAGTCCCTGACGTTGCCCTATGTGACTTGGGCAGTGTGACTTCAGCTTTGCTGGTAGAATCTGAGGCAAAGAAGTTGCTTAGTACCTCAGCCTCCTCCATATCTTGAGCAACCATGTCTTCCGTTTTGTTCCAGAGAAGTCCAACATTCTCTATAGTCTTCCCTTTATATCTGATGTACCTATAGAAGCTTTTTGTGTTGTCCTTTACATTCTTGGCCAGATTTAATTCTATCAGAGCTTTAGCTTTCCTAATCTGATCCCCTGCTGCTCAGACAACTTCTCGGTACTCCTCCCAGGGTACCTGTTCTTGCTTTCACCCTCTGTAGCTTTCCTTTTTGAGTTTAAGTTCATCCAGGAGTTCCTTGTTCATCCATGCAGGCATCCTGGTGTTTTTGCCCAACTTCCTCTTTATTGAAATGCATCACTCCTGAACTTAGAGGAGGTGATCATTGAATACTTATTAACCAGCTTTCTTGGGCTCCCCTGCCCTCCAGGGCTTTATCCCATGGTACCCTACCAAGCAGATCTCTGAAGATGCCAGTGTCTGGTCGCCTGAAGTCCAGAGTAGTGAGCCTGCTGCGTGCCCTCCCAGCTGACCTAATGATCTTGAACTCCACCATTTCATGGACTGTGCATCCAAGGCTTCCATTAAGCTTCACATTCCCATCAGCCCTTCTTTGTTCATGAGAACAAGGTCTAGCATAGCATCTCTCCTCATTGGCTCTTCTGTCACTTGGAGAAGGATGTTGTCATCAATGCATTTCAGAAACCTCCTGGATGGCTTATGCCCTAATGTGTTGTCCCTCCCACAGATATCCCCGTGAGGACCAGGGTTTGCAAACATGAGGCTGTGCATATCTGTCTATAGAGGGCCTAATCCGCTTGCTATACCTGGTCCGGTGGTATCAGACCCCGACTACAATGTCACCTATCCCTGTCCTCCCTTTAATCTTCACCCACAGGCTCTCAGTCAGCTCTTCTCATCCATACCCAGGTGGAGCTCCATGCACTTCGGTAGGTCATTAGAATAGAGGGCAACACCCCCTTCCTGGTCTTCCTTGTTTGTTCTTCCTAAAGAGCCTGTATCCCTCTGTCCCAATACTGCAGACATAGAATCCATCCCACCGTGTCTCTGTGATGCCAATGAAATCACAGCACTGGAGGTACACACATGTGTCTAACTCCTCTTGCTTACCCCCCTGCTATGTGCATTTGCATAGCAGCACATAAGCTGTGCTCCTGATGAACCTGTCTGACTGGCAGGAAATCCTTTGTGTTTCTCTTCAGTTGCTCTCTTGTGGACCTGTGTTGCCTCTCCACGCTCTGAGGCTCACGTATGCTATGGCCCTATATGATATCCAGCTTCACACACAATATGCTTATATTCCTAGTTCTTCACGGCATGTCCTTCTTACTTTCTCAGTGGGCTATGCAGGATCCTTTGCTACCAGCAAATAACAGATCAGATACTGTTTACTTTGCTTCTCCAGCAGGATCACAGCCACGAGAAGATGCCAGTTGGTACAATCTTCAAACTTGGTACTGCATGTATTGCAGAGCTGATAGTCCGCACAGCCAGAAGTGATTACTCAATTAAGAGAATAAAGAAAACATGGTTTTAATCACCATTCATTGGTTTAGAAATGTCACACCAGCCACATTTCAGACATTGCATGCTATTAATACTAATCAGCATATATCAGTAGCCAGACATGTTCACAACTGTTCTAACAGCTGAGTGCCTCCAAGCTAAATTGAGTTCATACCTTAGACACTTATTAACACCTCTCCTTCCCATTTTGATAACAGAACACAGTTGTTCAGGGATATTTATGAAGTTTACATTCATTTGATTGCTGAGTGACCTTGGCTGAATGAGAATTTATGCTTGCTGAAATTTAAAGGATCACATGCTTTTCCAGAATCTTGTCAGACTTCCAGGCCTCCAGATCCCTAGAGAATTCATAGGTGTATCAGCAAATACTGATGTAATATTTTTTTCCATGATAAGTGTGTTTGAGGGGATTAACTTTATTTTAAAGTTTTGTATGTGTATACCAATATTCTAACTGTAGAATCTGCTGAAGAAATCTGAGAGTGATGGCCTGGTTTTGAAGGTAAATCAGTGTTTAACAGATTGGGTTTTGTAGCTTCATCTATTCCGAAAAACTCACTGGCTCTAGTGGACTATTCTTTTTAAGATCAAATAAAATATTGAAATGTCCTATATTGCAAATTGTATGGAACATATAAGCTAGCTATGACTAATTCAGGATATTGGAAATCTGTGATACAATCCCAGAAAAAAAGCTCAGCTTAGCATAGAAAGGTTTTCTAGAGCTCTATCAGAGTTTTTCAATAATATATTAAACAGACTAAATAATTAAAATGTCATTTGATTGAAATCAGACCATTCTTGTATTTCAATATAGCATCCTGCGAAAGACAAGACTTTTTTCAGCTCCAAATATGGAAGCAGTCATTCCTTTCCTGTATATTACTTCAAGGATAACATCAGACAGAATTGAAAAGCAAATTACAAAATACTGACTTGAATATTTATTTATTTAGCCGTATAAATATAATGCTAGGGCTGGGATTTCCAGGAATGCTTAAATGTACTTACTAGCAGATTATCTGGGGGAAATTATTGAAACCCACCTTTCTTTGTTCTGGAGAAGAGATTCTGTATGTTAAGATGCAGCTATATGTCTGTCATATGCCTCCAATTCAGTCCCCAGTTAAATGCACTGGAAGGCTGAAGACTTGCTCATCCTCCTCGAGCAGTTGCTGCTGCTTCTGGCAGGGTAGAAGGACACCTGAGCATCAGCATCTCTGTCATAACAGTCCCAGCTGCTGCATTTTCTGATGTTTCTGTGCCAAAGAAGGGCAGGCACTTAGGGGCCCTTGATGTGAGGCTGGGTGCAAGCAGCCTGTGCCTAGGTCTGGTTCAGCAGTCACTAGTTAGACTATGTCAGTTACTCTGTTGTGATTAACTACTTTACAGCTCTTTTACAGCCAGCCTTCCTGCTAAAACTGTTTAACATTTAAAAAAAAATTAATTAAAAATAAATGCTAACTGTTAGAAGTTTTCCAGATGCAAAAGCTCCCAGGTGCAAGTGTTTCATGTATAGCTGGAAAGCTTCAGTTCATGAGACAGTGAGAAACCTACCCCAGCGTATCCCACAAAACTGGCAGATGCTGATTTGCCTGGAAGCTACAAAGACATCAAATGCATTGACTGTCTAAATTGGAACAAGCAATTGCGTGGATATCTTCCCCTTTACAAGGCAGCACACCTAACAGAGAAACATTTGTTTCTTTAAAATTTTTTAATGCAAAGACTAATTTAGAAATGTTTTTCCCCCAAATTTGCCATTAACTGTTACAAGATATTTTCATTGTATAGAACAGCTGTTTACACTCAGTCTCATTTAAGTGAGACAAAATGGAAACAAAGGCATTCCTGAGTCAGTTCATAGTTATTTACATAAATTTAAAGTTTTTTGAAGCATATTTTCTGTGTTCCATTAATATATCTCTTTCTGTATCATTGCTTCTCTCTCTCTGCTGCTAGAATTGAAAAGATCAAGGATAAACCTTATAATGTGGGCATCACAAAACGATGCCCTTCTCCAGGATATTCTTTACCCTAATAAACGATCTCATATAGTTCAAAGTTCAGCAACCACGGTAGGTAGTACACTGCTCATCTCTTCCTAGTGAACAATGCTCTGTAACCTGCATTTTGATAGTAAGCTAAAGCAGGGACTATGAGCAGCTGTCTTCAGGGCATGGCAGCATTACATCTTGCGCTTGGGCTCCACTGGAGTGCTCATCACTGGCTGTAGCACAGTGGCACAGGTTTTCCTGCTGCAGGGTTTTTGTACACCAGGTGTGGGCAGAGAGGCCATAGCAGCACACTGCTAAAGGACAAGACGCCAAAGCTGCTGTCAGGGGTTGGGAGTAAGAAGTCAAGCGTACCTTGTGTTCATGGTATGAAACTTGGCAGCCAGAGGTATAGCTGAAGACTTATATGATGACAAGGACTTAACCATAAAGATAGTCAGGAGAATAAGCTTTTGAATGAGGTACAGCTGACATAGCATAAGATAATTAAAATCAGATAAATGGGCTTTTTCAGTTCTTCCAATATCCAAGGAAACTGGTTAAAACAAATAAGAACAATACCAGGATACCTTTAAATAAAATAACATAGAGCAATCTCTTTCCTAATTAGAACAACTGGCAATACTCTAGGCTTTTGTCTAGGCGCTTAATTCAAAAGCATAGAAATTATTTGAATATCATGTAGAATAAACATCACAGTGGATATTACATTGACTGCAATAATATTTTTGTATGAAATGCATCATTATCTCTCATATTAGTTTTGAGCTGGCATGGTAGTAAATAGACATGGGGCACTGTCATTGAGTTGAAACCCGGCATTCTGTTAGGTCCACAGAATTTTCATTAAATGTTTAACAACTGCTTCTTACATGGTGATATTTATGCTTTCACCCTTACTGACACAGGAATGGACTTCTTTAAAGCAATAATATGAAAGAGAGATGGAACACTAAATTATAATCTGACAGATAGGAAAAAGTAAATGTAAAATACTTGGATCACATGTATAATTGGTAGATAGTGTTCTCTTTGATCATAAAGCCTTCAGCTTGATTTTCAGTTGCCAGAAGCATACTCTCATTTAATTTTGGGTCTTACAACATTAAAAAGGCTGGTGATTAAATGCCAAATTTGTGATTATCATATGTTTTAAGTTACTAAATGGTAACTGGATAACCGCTGGATCATCATGACTGCCAATCGAGGATGTGAACATTCACAATACTCTGCTTATTCCTACTGTGAATAAGTCACATTTGTTGTCCAGTTAATAGAATTGAGATGTGTATCTGACAACAGATGGCATTATTTTTATATTTTTGCCAGCACTGATGATACATCATATCACAGCAGGTCTATGAGCAAAGCTTTTAAACTGAACGCACGATGAGGAAGACTGCTGGTGTCTTGAAAAATTAATCATTTTATTATTCTAGATGTTGTTTGAGATGAGAAATAAAAAAGTGTCAATATACCTATAAATTCAATTTCCCCTTCAGAGCCCCTGGTACCGTTGAAATTACATGGGCTGCACTAACTAGGCTGTAACATCTCCTACCTGAAAATAGGGATTAACACCCAGCAGTGATATGTTTCTACTTTTAACTTAGCTGCTTCGCATTTCTTAACTCTGTCCCAGCCAAAGCCAGTACAGTGACTAAGCGCTACTTCTGCATCACAAAGTCCCCCTCTATCCCCCTCCTTACCATTGCCAGCACAACTGTTTGTGGGGACATCTTGTGGATGATACCAGAGAAATAATTTAATCAAAAACTTGGCAAAACAGATGTTTCAGAATTCAGATTAGTGTCTGTACGTGCTACCCTCCTTTCCCAGGTATTTATGTTTACGGAACAGATGGCTTCACACCACGTGGAGACAAAGGAATAAGCAGCATGAAAACACACATCTTAAGGAAGGCAAATATTTTTAATCTACTACTGATTAATAACCAAGGTTTTAACTTGCAGTTAGTTTTCTGTAGTGCTGACAACTTCCCAGAATATCTTAAGGGGAAAAAAGAAAAAATTGCCCTGAGCTCATTTGCACCTGAGTTTGTTCTTATCCCATCTACATCTGCACCAAATTCACAAACACAAAGTAATTAAGGGAAGACTCATCTCAGTCTTGTGGGGTTTTGTTCTTATATTTTTGTTTCCTGAATAATTTCTTTTTGCATTTTCTGTTTAAAAGGCAAAGTCGCACTGAAGGTCTGCTCAGTCAGACTGCAAGTCCACTAGCTCAATTACTTACCTGCAGCAGTAGCCAAAAGCAGATAGCTAGGGAGCAGTATAAATATGTGGTAACATATTTAAAAGTAGTTAACACTCTTTGAACAGTCTTAGCTTTATTTTGCCAAACTCACTAAGTACCATTGGATGTTCCCAAGAGTTTCATCCTTAGTATCAGAGAGAAAAAGAAAAAATAAGAAAAGAAAACAGTTTTTTGTTTCATGTGTCTTATAAGCTCTTAGAAATATATAAATTCTAGACCTCAGAAAAACTCTTATGCAATAATGAAAGGCAGAACCATGGCAATTCCAATGTACTGTAACTGCCCCATAGGGCAGAAGTGACTAAGAAGAACTACCATAATTAAAATACCCTGCTGTCCCAGTTCCTAGTAAAATAACAATACTCTTGTTTTTTTTGTAGTGCCTTAGTGTCAGCACTGGAAGTGTTTGTCAACAGAAGCCATGTGAATACAAAAAGCTGTGCATGTGTTCCCACACCAGCCATAATGGAGGACTGTGCTCTGGAGACAACTGGATCATCTCACTGCTAGAACAATGACATTTGAAAATTAACGTGGCCTAAAATAACTGCTGTTTATAAATATTACACATCTCAAAGCCTTCTCAAGTCTACAGAGGATCAGTTTACTAAGCAGACAGAAAGGACTGGCTAGAAGTGTAAAACACCATGCAGAGCAGTGGTGATAGTAATGAGTACAGGAGCCATTGTCTTAACGACTGATTCTCTTTTTAGACATTTTCCATGCTCTGTGAGGACTCATTGCCTATGTAAGGTTACAGATAATCACCAAAACTTTTCAGTATGGCAGATTTATAATTTTTATCTTAAAGTTCTAGTGAGTTGCCAGTGAAACCTCTCTGAGGATTATGTTGTATAGTGCATAGAAAGAGCATGTTAAAGAATTATGTATGAAATGTTCAACCTATAACTCATGGAGAAGGAAATGTTTCCTAGGAAGTCTTTATATTTCTAGGTATATCACTCCAATGGGAATTAATAAAAAAACCCAAATGTATCCAAGCCCTGCCCTCCATTTCATTCTTCAGATGAAAACTACACTGTACGTGTAAGCAAAGTAATCTCCAGCCACGTATGCTGCAAGTATCCAGAGTCCTTCAAGTTTAGCTCTTTCTCTTCTCTCTTACTCTATCAGTACCCTTGGGTGGATCCCATCCAGCCCTGTAGACTTGCGTGTGTCTAAGTGGTGTAGCAGGTCACTAGCCACTTAGCCTTGGATTATGGGGGCTTCATTCTGTTCCTACTCCCTGTCTTCCAGCTCAGGGGGCTGGGTATCCAGAGAACAACTGGTCTTATCATTGAAGACTGAAGGAAAGAAGGCTCAGACTTTTCCTCACCCTTTGTCACTAAATTTTCCCCTGCATCCAATAAACGATGGAGACCTCCTTAACTCTCCTTATGCTACTAGTGTATTTATGAAACCTTTTGTATTGTCCTTTATGGCAGTAGCCAGATTAAGTTCTAGATGGGCTTTAGCCCTTCTGATTTACTCCCTGCATAACCTCACATCTTTGTAGTCCTCCTGACCTGTCTGTCCCTTCATTCAAAGGTCATAAACTCTCTTTTTTTATTCCTGAGTTACAGTCAGCACTCTCTGTTCAACCAAGCTGTCTTCTTCCCTGCTTGCTCCTGCACCTTGAAGATGTTCTTCCTGAAGAATGTTCATCCTTCCTAGACTCCTTTGCCCTTCAAGGTTGCCTCCCATGGGACTCTGCCAACCAGACTCCTAAACAGGTTGAAGTCTGCTCTCTAGAAGTTCTGCTGATCCCCCTCCTCAATTCTCCAAGAACAGAAAACTTTATCATCTTTATCACTTCATCACTACGTCCAAGTCAGTCTCCAACCATCACATCACTCACAAGGAGTTTTCTGTCCATGAACAAAAGGTGCAGTGGGTACCTTCCCTGGTTGGCTCACTCACCAGCTGTGTCAGGAAGTTATCTGCCACACACTCCAAGAACCTCCTAGACAGTTTCCACTCTACTATGTTGTATATCTAGCAGACAACTGGTTTATTTCATGGATGATAAATTAAGCATCCTTCAGACAGAGAACAGAATAAAAACTCTGAAACACATGATTGAATAGCTGTGGCCATGTGTCATTTTACCAACTGGCAGTTGCTTGTCACCTTATCTCTGGTAGATGCCACCCACTTTATGTGGCAAAGTCAACATGCTTCATAGTCAGCTATTAATAGGTCAGGACCATAGTACAGCCCATCTTTTTCAGCCAAACTTTCCATAAAAGATTTGGCTTATAGGTCAGAGGAATCTCAACAACTTACTTCTGTTTTCTGACTCTGCTACTGGACGTAATCTTCAGCATAGGATCAGTTAGATAGGAATGGAAATAACATGTTAAAGCACTGCAATAAGGTATGCCAGAGCTCATCTGTCAAAGATCTTGCAGAAAGTAAAGCATCTATGCATGAAGATCTTTAACAGTTAATAACTTTCCAGGCAGAACATTTGCCTCCCCATAGGCCTATGCTGAAGCAATTTTTGAAGAAGACAGCAATATCAATTTGTGAAGGCCACTGGCAAATTACTTTTAGATCTCTTCAAAGTAATCGATGGAAACTTTCATAAAATTATAAAAAACATTTCTTAGTCATAACCAGTTTCGTCATCTCAGTAGTTTTCTATACCAATGACCAAAAAGCAATACAGAGATTTTGCCATTTTTTAAATTTAAACTGTTCCTGTCTTTTGTTACCATTCATAACTGGAAATACACCTACACTTGTGTTCAAAGGCTCTTAGAAAGAGAGGGAACATGCATCTGCTTGCAAACACTTTTGCAAAAACATAAGATTGGACAGACTTGCTGGCTGTTCTATCCTTAAACTTATAGATAGCTTCTCTGTTCCTTCATTTGAATATGGTATGTTAATTGGCCTAAATTTAAGTCATTCCTGGGCTTTAGTAACAGACATGATAGGGTAGACGATGATATAGCTTTCCAAGAAGGTACAAAGGACAGAGTAATCTTTTTGTAGCCAGCTTCTCTCATTAAGCAAATCTTGGTAAAGGAGGAATAAAAGTAATTTAACAGATGTGAAAAAATATATATATTTGCAAAACATACCTAATTTAAATGGCTTTTTAAAAATGCAATAATATTATTTATCATTGTTACATTTTGATGACAGACCTATGTTACTAACAAAAGAAGCAATTTTTTTCACAAAACCAGAGTGAAATCCCAGTATTTCCAGCCTGCTTTCCTATGGCTTTAGTAATTAATAAGAGAGGCTTTTGTCCTTAGAATTTAATTGAATAAAAAAATTATTTTAATTTTCAAGTCTGAGAGCTCATATTAATTGATAAGCTGGTACGAAAGCAGCTTGGAGTGTAATTTACAGTCTCTGGGAGAGCAAGATACCTCTGTTGGTAGCTTTTTAGAAAGATGGACAGCATAAGGCACGGACTCCAAATGCCATTTATGTTTACATCCTCAATTTTAGATACATAAAATAGCCAGTTCCCACTGGACAGTGCTTCTTAGCTTTACTAAGTTTCAGGTTGACACGCCATATAAGAAAGACTAATTCAAGTTACTCTTAAAGTTGAATTTGCTTCCAGGTTGTGAATGACTTGAAGCAGATTATATCAATTTTTGACCTATAGTACCACATTCTATTTCTTTCTGAACAATCAACATTTTCCAAATAGATTGTGATGATTGTTTTTTATCTCTTATATGAACCATTCCAACATGTTTCATTAATAGACAGTTGATTTTGTACACACCTGACCTAGATTCTTCTCCAAGTAGAGTTGGTGCCTATTTCTATAATTCAATAACTAAGCAGAACCAACAGAGTAGTGAGGACCCTACTACACAATTCAGGAAATTGGTAGAAAGGTGAGGCCTTAAACAGGCACTAGGAGCTTGAATATTCTTTTGAATCTGAGATAAGCATAGCTTTGGGAATCTGGTTTTAGTGCGAGATCATTTTTTGAAAACAGACTCAAGCTTTCACACTGAAATTTTGAAAATTCCACTCACAGTAAATAAATACTGATAAAATCACATGCAATAAATTCCAGACTTTTTTCTTTCCAACAAAGCTTATCAGAAATGAGAGAGAAATGAGTATAAGTGTCTTCAAGATTCAATAACGTGCTGAATAATATTGGTCTTTTCAGCAGTCTGTCTTGCTTGCTTCAGTAACAGAACCAAACACAGTGTCTTAAAGAGAAAAAAAAAATCAGTATGGGAAGATTATACGACAGACAAGGTATTCCTCCTTCATTCAGATTGTTGGGGTTTTTTTCTTTCCTGAAGGATGGAAAACTGCCAGACTGGCCATCTTGCATTAGAAATGTCGCCATTTACAGTAAATGTGAAATGTAGCTGGTTTCAGCCAGTTAATATTAACCCATCAGTCATTCCAGAGTCACCCTCCGAATTTAAAGAGGAACACATTGAACTGTAACCATTTATTTTTGCTGTACTGAACTGTCCTACTGTTCCCCTTCTGACTTCGTACAAGAGTGCTCCTTTCTTGAGCTTTGTAACCACATCACAGCAATCTTCCCTCACATTTATCTGAACGCTTTCATATTATCTAGTTTAACCAGTCCCATCCGTCTAATCCAGTTACGAGGCACAGTGAAATGTTCAAGAACTGAAAGATAGGGATTCTGAATTACTTTTTTCTAACTTGCCTGCCTATTAGATTATTTTTTAGAACCGCACAGTACTTTAAAACATACAATACCTCTTCTGCATCCTCTGGTTGCTTTCCCTAGTCTCATCATCTTAGTATAAATATCCAGACTGAACCATAACTGATTTGCTCTCACCCATGCCTCTGTCTCTATTAAGCTCCTAATGAGACGTTTCATCACACTTTCTGTGTAGGATGAGCTGCAGATACAAGTGCATGCTGTTATCCTGAGAATGTTTCTACCTGCATTTCCTCACAGACTCGCCTAACTGCAGTTGCCTGTTACTTATATTGAGCAGGCTCATGGCGCAGAATGCCATCAAGTGTCCTTCAGGGTAGAATAACTTCAAATCATAGAATGATTGTCCACTTGCTTATATGCAGAAATTCCAGCACTG
The DNA here is from genome assembly GCF_032191515.1 of Phaenicophaeus curvirostris. Lineage (NCBI taxonomy): Eukaryota > Metazoa > Chordata > Aves > Cuculiformes > Cuculidae > Phaenicophaeus > Phaenicophaeus curvirostris. The sequence continues at coordinate 31,867,358 of NC_091431.1, read as the reverse complement.
CATAAACCGGATTTTTAAAGGATATTTTGATGTCTCAAAATGTATTTAATTTAGTTTTGGGGTTTTTTTTCTCCTTTGAAAGATTCTTGCATCCTACTGTGCTACAGTAATAAGATTATTGAGTTGAACTGCTTATGTTGAAAGATAAAATACATCCACACAGCCAGTGATGATATGATAGAATTGCAGCAGCCTGAGGGGTTACTAAGAAGCATCTACCACTGATTGTTTCTTACCATGTGTGGGTTGCTATTATCAGCTCCCATCCTCCAGCAAAATAAAATCAAAAACATACCAATGAAAAAGTAGTGAACAAGAAATATTCCTGGATGCCTCTTTTCACTGCATACATTAACTCTCTGCCATGTCTTCCTGTCCCACCCAGCTTCTAAATGATTTGCAGTTGTGTTGGCCCACGGCCACACAAAACCATGCACTTTCTGAAACTGGAATGAGCAGGTGCTACAGTGGTGACTGTGGGATTTCTCAGTGAATTTTAAGAACTAAGTAATAATAACTATCAACAATTAATGTTCTGCAAGACACAGTGACAACATATATATATATGTACATAACTATCCTAATTGCTACGTACTTCTTTTATTCCACATATAACTTATTTACATCATTCCAGAAAACTAAGTTTCCTCTGTACCTTCTGCTCTTTTTTATTTTCCCCTAAACTCTTTGCTTCCTTCGAACTGTCTTTTAATTGTCATATTCTTCAACAGTCCCATTTTTTCATGTCTCCTGCTGCAAATACTGTTACAACATAGTCAGAGTCAATGTTGTCTTTCAAATAAGGACAGTGTTGTCCTTCAAAAATTAATGCCATAAATTTTTAAAATCCATGTATGTCATTAGTGACTTACCAAACAGGCTTTAAGGTGAACCATTGTATATTATCCTGGGCAGGAAAGAAAGGCCATTTTGCTATAGCTATCCTTTCACACAGCACTGTGTATATTTTATGTGCCATGTAATAACTGCTGCCTCTCTGCTGTTATTTGCTAGAACTATAATAGAGTCCAAAGGTTGTAACAGAGATTAGGTTCCTACTACAAAGGCACTTTCAGGGGGCAAAAAAATCTTTAGCCTCTGGCTCTGTTAAAACAATGAAATTAAGAACAGTTAGAATATTAAGCATGTTAATGTTAGATAAGGACAAGGAAAACTGTGGATTAAGTAAGTGAAATATTGCTACTTCTGTTTTATCCATGGGGTAGAAATGACAGTGAACTTGAGTGATTTATCCAGAATGCATAAGAAATTCATGACACAGCCAGACACATTTTTCAGTTAGTAATCTTGTGGATCTTTCTTTTTTTTTGCAACGAGTTTTTCAAGGGAAGGAACAAAGTTTAGAGCTAAAATAGCATAGAAAAAATAGCATTTTGAGTTGCAATATTAAACAGGTTGATAACAAATAGATTTGTGGGCATACAGCTATTATTTAAAAAGCAATCCTATGACAGTACTCACTAAAGTGTATTTTGAAAGCCATTCTTTCTCAGATCGTATTTTGAAGCCTGAGGGTTGATTAGGAACCCTAGAGGAGACAACAGATTGTATAATGAGCAGGGAGAAAGATGCACCTAGAGTAAGCAAAGAGTTGAAATGGGAATAAAGGAACAAAACTTGATAGACTGGAGGGAAAGTACCAGAAAGAGTCAAATTTGCAAAAGGGGCATGAGCTCACAGTGTCACAATCTCCTTTAGAAATTAGATTAGAACTTGTATTTCCCAGATCTTACAGTTCCTGGGCTATCAGCAAATCCTTCACAAATCTTCTTTACTGCCAGTCAGTTTGAAGACACTATTGCCCCAGCTCAGCTCTGAGCTGTCTAAAGACTCACATGAGCCATTGTGAGTACCTGTGCAGTTTTGGCTTGCCTTGTTTTCAAAAAACCCAGCAGGTCATATGCAAAAACATAACTTAAACCACTACTGAAGTTTCCCTCGCAAACTTAATACATCCTTCTTGTCTCTTCATATTGTAATTTTGGAATTTATTTTACGCAAGTTTTTTCCTCATCCAGTGCTCTCTGAATAGTCTGGCTCTGGGGACAAATCAGAATGATACAGATTGGGATGCTGTATAATCTCTACATGACTTTTGCTGAAGTTGGAAGATGTGCAACAGAATGCAACAGAAACTAAATGAAAAGAAAGGATGGTCTGAAAATTCAGAGGAATGGAGTGGTTTCCTGGAAGACTGTATCCCCATCTCTCTCACCGATCTCTCGCAGACTAATCACACAGAACTTTATTCAAGTGGTCACTACCTCTGTGATGCTCTTTCTTACAACTTCAGGCTGTTGCTGTGTTTTGAAAATATTAAGTACCTACAACTGCAACATAGGCAACAGGCACTAAAGGTATCCTGTATCACACGATAATAAACAATATGAAAAATCAGATCACAAGCACTTCAAACTGACTGTCAAATATAGTGGATATTTCCTAATTTATTCTGTCTCAGTTGTCTCTCTGTCAAATTAGAATAATAATTCATCTTCAGTGCACAGACGTGCTGTGAAGATAAATTCATTAAGATTGTAAAGCACTCAGACACTGTAGTGATAAGTACCACAGAAAAGCCCAGGAGGAAATTAAAAATTCTGTCTTCAGAGCAGAACTTGAAAAACGTGGCATGGGACCATACTCTCTCTGATCAATAACAAAGAAACAAAATGAGAAATAGTTACTAATTCAGTCAGCATTATCTATATATTGTGCACAGTGGGAGACAAGAGTCCTGCAGGGTATTGCAGGGTGTGGGGGGCATGGCAGAGTGTAGAAAGCTCATAACACTTGCCAGAATATGGGGACGTAAAGGTAAGAGGACAATCAAAATTCTGGCAGTTCCAACAGCTGAGTACTTGACTATAAATATATGGCATTTTTTTCCCAATATACCTATTTTTAACATTAAAAAAATCATAAAAGAATTTTACCTACCTTATTTCCCTCCACTGAAATATACCAGTGGTTATAGTTTTGTCTAGTGTCACAACTGATCTCCCAGTTCGATAGATTTGATGCAGTCTTTTTCCTGCCTCTCACTAGTCTGTTTGATATTGAGTACGATGGTGGCCACCCGGAAGAAGGTTAAAGCTGCTCCGTGTGCTGCAGCAGGCAGGATGGATGCTGCCACCCAGCCAGAGCCACAGTGGGTGCATGCAGCTACCCAGACCCTGGGCTGCAGGCAGTGCCCCCCTCCCACACCGGCTCATGCCTCTGGTACTGGCTCCACTTGTGAAAGCTGCGCTCGAGTGGGGGAACTCCTTCACATGCTGGAGGAGTTGAGGGAGGAGGTAAAGAGGCTGAGGACCATCAGGGAGTGTGAGAGAGAGCTAGACCAGTGGAGCAGGGCCCTCTCACTAACTCAGCAGCCTGCTGGGGCTGGTGTGTCCAAACATCATCCACCTGCAAACTGCAAGGTTGGGGAAACAAGAGATGGGGAATGGCAGCAAGTTCCTGCCAGAGGAAGGAAACCTGCTCCCCTCACCTAGAAAGCAAAGCCCCAGATCCCCCTGGCAAACAAGTACCAGGTGCTCCAGGTGAAATCTAACCCTGAGGACGAGGATGATGGTTCCCACAGCCTAGAATCATTCCCTAGGCCGCACCATCCTCAGAAAAAGATAAAAGCATCCCCCATTAAGAAGAAGAGGAGGGTGATTGTTGTAGGGGACTCCCTCCTAAAAGGAACGGAGGGACACATTTGCAGACCGGACCCGCTCCACAGAGAGGTCTGCTGCTTACTGGGGGCATCAGGGAAGGAGGTAGCTAGAAAACTTCCTTCCCTCGTCCACGAGACAGACTACTATCCTCTGATAGCAGTCCAAACTGGTAACGACGGCCTAGCAAACAAAAAGGCCAAAACCATCAAGAATGGCTTCAGGGCCATTGGGAAAATGATGGAGGGCTCTGGGGCACAAGTAGTATTCTGCTCCATCCCAATGCTAAATAGAGAGGAGCTGGAAGCCAGGAAGAAGGATTCGATTAATGCCTGGCTCAGAGCCTGGTGCGAGGAGAGGGGCTTTGGCTTCTTTGATCATGGGGTGGCTCACGCACCCCCAGGCTTTCTTGCTAAGGACGGGACACGTGGGTCTCCCAGGGGGGCTAAAGCCCTTGCGAGAAACCTAGCTAAGCTCATAAATCGAGCTTTAAACTAGATGTGAAGGGGGAGGGGGTTGAGCCCAGGCTAGACAGGAACGAGCCTGGATGTGGGGCACTGGTGATTCAGAGAGGGTGTGCTGGTGAGGACCACCAGTACCTCACCACACAGAAAGTGGGGGAGAACACACCTCGGGGTGCTAAGGGAGATACGGGCACTCTGGAGCTAGCTACTCCAGTTACCAGGCAATTGGGAACGAACTCTGTTCCCTCTAAGAGGGCTGAAGGCTCGGCAGCTCAGCTGAAGTGCATTTACACCAATGCATGCAGCATGGGGAATAAGAAGGAAGAGCTGGAAGCTGTTGTAGGGCAAGGAGCCTATGATGTCGTTGCCATCACGGAAACGTGGTGGGACGACTCATATAACTGGAGTGCAGCTATGGTGGGGTACAAACTCTTCAGGCGGGATAGGAAGGGTAGGAAAGGAGGCGGGGTAGCCCTCGTTGTAAGGGAGGACTTGGACTCCGTTGAGATGGATTGTGGCGATCAGGAGGTGGAGTGCCTGTGGGTTAAAATCAGAGGAACCCATAAGAAGGTAGATTTTGTGATGGGAGTCTGTTACAGACCACCCAGCCAAGGAGAAGCAGCTGATGAGCTCTTCTATAAACAGCTGGGGTTAATCTCTAGATCAATGCCTCTCGTTCTTGTGGGAGACCTCAATCTGCCTGATATCTGCTGGGAGTACAACAGAGCAGAAAGGAAGCAGTCTAGGAGGTTCCTGGAGTGCGTGGAAGACAACTTCCTTGCACAGCTGGTGAATGAACCAACAAGGGAGGGTGCCCTCCTGGACCTACTGTTTGTGAACAGAGAAGGCCTTGTGGGGGATGTAGCAGTAGGTGGACGCCTAGGACAAAGTGATCATGAGATGATAGGGTTTTCTGTTCTAGGTGAAGTGAAGAGGGTGGTTAGTAGGATGGTAGCATTGAATTTCCAGAGGGCAGACTTTGATCTCTTCAGAAGGCTGGTTGGCGAAGTCTCGTGGGAGACAGTACTTAAGGGCAAGGGAGCCCATGAGGGCTGGGAGCTCTTCAAAAAGGAAATCCTAGCAGCTCAGGAGAAAGCCATCCCCGTGTTCCGGAAAAAAAGTTGGCAGGGGAGAAAGCCAGCTTGGTTGAACAGAGAGATCTTGAGTGATATCAAGAAGAAGAGAAATGTTTATGGGCTCTGGAAGAGGGGACAGGCCTCTTGGGAGGACTACAGGAGGGAAGTGAGATTGTGTAGAGAAAAAATCAGGAGGGCTAAGGCTCAGCTAGAAATCAGATTGGCCAAGTCTGTGAAAGATAACAAAAAATCTTTCTATAAATATATAAATGAGAAAAGGAGGACTAGGGAGACCATACAGTCCCTATTGGATGCAGAAGGAACAACAGTGACAGGGGATGAGGAAAAGGCTGAGGTACTTAATGCCTTCTTTGCCTCAGTCTTTAATTGTAAAGAAAGTTGTTCTGTCTGTGTACAAACCCAGGAGCTAGAGGAGCAAAATGAGGCTCCCATGATCCAAGAGGAGGTGGTCAGAGCCTTGCTAGCCCGACTAGACATCCACAAGTCTATGGAGCCAGATGGGATTCATCCAAGGGTATTGAAGGAGCTGGCGGATGTGCCGGCCAAACCCCTTTCCATCATCTTCCAACAGTCCTGGAAGACTGGGGAAGTTCCACTGGACTGGAGGCTGGCTGATGTTGTGCCCATCTACAAGAAGGGTCGCAGGGAGGACCCAGGAAACTACAGGCCTGTCAGTCTGACCTCAGTGCCAGGGAAAGTCATGGAGCAGGTGATCTTGAGTGCTATCATGAAGCACATGCAAGAGAACCGGGTGATCAGGCCCAGTCAACACGGGTTCACAAAAGGTAGGTCTTGCCAAACTAACCTGATCGCCTTCTATGACAAAGTGACTCGGCTGCTGGATGGAGATGTGGATGTGGTCTTCCTGGACTTCAGTAAAGCCTTTGACACAGTTTCTCACAGCATTCTGCTTGAGAAACTGTCAGCCTCTGGCCTGGCCAGGCGCACACTCTCCTGGGTGGAAAACTGGTTGGATGGCCAGGCCCAGAGAGTGGTGGTAAATGGCGTTAACTCCAGCTGGAGGCCAGTGACAAGTGGTGTTCCCCAGGGCTCAGTGCTGGGTCCAGCCCTGTTCAATGACTTTATCAATGTCCTGGATGAAGGCATCGAGTGCACCCTTAGCAAGTTTGCCGATGACACTAAGCTGGGTGGAAGTCTCAATCTGCTGGAGGGTAGGGAGGCTCTGCAAAGGGATCTGAACAGGCTGGACCGCTGGGCAGAGTCCAACGGCATGGGGTTTAACAAGGCCAAATGCCGGGTCCTGCACTTGGGGCACAACAACCCTATGCAGTGCTACAGACTAGGAGAAGTCTGTCTAGAAAGCTGCCTGGAGGAGAGGGACCTGGGGGTGTTGGTTGACAGCCGACTTAACATGAGCCAGCAGTGTGCCTGGGTGGCCAAGAAGGCCAATGGCATCTTGGCTTGGATCAGAAATGGCATGACTAGCAGGTCCAAGGAGGTTATTCTCCCTCTGTACTCGGCACTGGTGAGACCACTCCTAGAATACTGTGTTCAGTTCTGGGCCCCTCACCACAAGAAGGGTGTTGAGGTTCTGGAATGAGTCCAGAGAAGAGCAATGAAGCTGGTGAGGGGGCTGGAGAGCAGGTCTTATGAGGAGCGGCTAAAAGAGCTGGGGTTGTTTAGCCTGGAGAAGAGGAGGCTGAGGGGAGACCTCATTGCTCTCTACAACTACCTGAAAGGAGGTTGTAGAGAGGAGGGTGCTGGCCTCTTCTCCCAAGTGACAGGGGACAGGACAAGAGGGAATGGCCTCAAGCTCTGCCAGGGGAGGTTTAGGCTCGACATTAGGAAAAAATTTTTCCCGGGAAGGGTCATTGGGCACTGGCAGAGGCTGCCCAGGGAGGTGGTTGAGTCACCTTCCCTGGAGGTGTTTAAGGGATGGGTGGACGAGGTGCTAAGGGGCATGGCTTAGTGACTGAGAGGAATGGTTGGACTCGATGATCCGGTGGGTCTCTTCCAACCTGGTTATTCTATGATTCTATGATTCTATGATACCATCTTTGAAAAGCATAGGACTCTACCATTGACAACTGGGGCTGTCTGTAACAGTGACATGTAAAATAGATGGTGTTAAAAGAATCCCCAAAAAAATTAACTACACCTATCTATCATGTGTTATATGAATAAAACCTGAAATTTGCTGGCTGAATTGTTTGAAGACTATTAGTCTTACCTGAGATTAAGTTATGCCGAACTACATTAGTGTCTTCTGTGATTTAAACACTCTTAGTAAAACAAATAAATGACCTCTCACAACATTTATTAAGTGGAAAAACTAGTTTAAAAATTCACTTTGACAGTTTGGCTTAGTCTTCAGAAAGTCATCTTTCTAATTCTGTTGACATTATTCTAATCGCCTGATTTTTATCATTGCTCTGATTGCTGCACCACCCCTTAACAAGTCAGTCAGCAAATTCTGCAAGTTTCATAGTGTCCCAGTAGCCTCTATCCTCTTGCTTCATGGAAAGTTTCTAATAAAACATGGACTAATGATTTGCAGACAAATGGGACAATGTTTCTTTAGCAATAAATTTCCTTTCTCTTATTACCAAAAAATTCTTTAAAACGGGAAAGACCTATTCTCAAGATCTCCACAGAACAATTAGATACAAAGAATTGGTTTTTATTTTTTCCTAAATTAAAAAAAATACATTCAGTTTTGCAGAATGATGCATTTTTTTACAAAAATAGAGAATTAAGAAGTCATAGAATGGTTTGGGTTGGAAGAGACCTTAAAGATCACCCAGTTCCAACCAACCTGCCCCACCAGACCAGGGTGCTCAAGGCCTCATCCAACCTGACCTTGAACGCTTCCAGAGAGGGGGCATCTGCACCTTCCCTGGGCAACCTGTTCCAGTGCCTCACTGCCCTTATGAAGAGTTTCTTCTTAATGTCTACTCTAAATCTCCCCCGTTCCAATTGTAAGCCAGTTTGCCCCATCCTACAATACATGCCTGTGTAAAAAATTCCCGCCCCAGCATTCTTGTAGGCCCCCTCCAGGCAGGGGAAAGCTGCTGTGAGGTCTCATCAGAGCCTTCTCCAGGCTGAACAACCCCAACTGTCTCTGCCCTTCTTTATAGCAGAGGTGGTCCTCTGATCATCTTCATGCCCCTGGAGAAGAGGAGGCTGAGGGGAGACCCTCTGGCTCTGATCATCTTCATGCCCCTCCTTGGACCCATTCCAACCAGAAACAGAAACAAGGCTAGAATGAGACAGAAATAAGATCAACCAAAATCTGAGAGCTTGAGGGAAGAAAGAATCTGTGTGGAATAAAAGAATGAATTGTTTAAAATAAGCATCCACACCAAGTACAAACACATAGGTCTAAGAAGACACTATGTGACAATATAGAGAATGTCATTTAGTGTTCAAGGCAGCAGTCACCATAATAAGAGTCAGAAGTTCTCTTAATTTCTCTTCATTGTTCTGACAATGGAATTTAGATTTCCAGAGAAATTTAGAAATCCTCTGCTCTAGATAAATGTAAATGATTTAGAAAGGGAGACAAATTTCAACCACTGACAGATGTTTCTTAAGAAGCTTCAAGAGGTTTCCACACACAATGGATGAGCTTCAGCATGCTGAGTACTTCAGAAATCTCAGTCAGTGAAGTGTAACAAAAGGTTTAACCCTTTTTTTAATATAATTATGTGGCAACTACACAGATTTGATTTTTCACCCTGGACAAAGGAGGTTCAAGAGACCTCAGCAGAAAACCTAATTTCTAGTACATTGCAAATTGTTGGGGGTTTAGGCCACAAGCTTCACTGTTAATACAGTTCTCTTTTGTATCTAGATTTCTCACTCCTGCTGATAAAAATGATCTGCTTTTTAAAAAAAGATGACCAAGCCCATTTGCCAAACAAAAACGCCACTATCATGAGGCATAGTATTGGTTTCAGGAAAATAGAATGGAATAATAGAGATTAAATTGCTTATGTAAATCACAGTGATGAAGCATTCACAACTTTCACATCCTCCTTAATGTTTATATAAATATCAAGAGACTGTGTTTTGCTGACACAAAGTGCTCCTTCGAAATTGGAGAATTCTCATATTAGAGTCTCAGAAACAGTCAACTAATCATCTATGCATCCAGTTTTTAACTATTACTCTGTTACATTTTCAACTGAAAACCACTTTTACAAGTCAATTTTACATTTTAAAAATTCAAAGGGACTGTGAATTTATAAGCCTTCGTGAACTCTTCAGTACCCTAGGCCTGTAGAGCAACCAGTAAATAACTGCCATTAAAGAAAGAAGTCCAAGTTGCTGTTTCTAAGCTTGTAGAATCTGTGTTACTTAGCCAAACTGACAAAGCAGCCTGGCTGGCCTTAGCAGAGGAAACAAGCACTGAACAGGCACATTTTTGAATATTTACTCTCACCCCAGAAAATCTGAAAAGCAGGTCAAATGAACTGAGAGGTTAAGCTCAGAGTGCCAATGCCCTTGCATTTCCAGGTCTGAGAATATATAGCAACTTCTCAATGTAACTTGTTTACTAGTAAGTTAGAGCAATCATTCAATAAATGCTTAAAAATAAATAGAATAAGAACATAAGTTCATGTTCTTTCACTTCATCCTCTCAGCTCTATCTCTGAATATTAACTGAAGGTGAAAAGAAAAGCTATGTCTTTCAAGGATCCTGTTACTAGTGTCCTGCAATCCCTACTCTACATGGCAGTAAAATAAATCTTACTGCATCTTAAATAAAGCGGTATAAAAATTTTCACTAACCTTGTGTAAAAGAGTCCACAATTAAGGTGTGGCACACAACCGAGCCTACATTTTGGACACAAAACAAAGATCTGGACTTTTACAGTGCCTGTTACTTACAGCATACAATCTCCAACCTTAGCGTGCCTGCTCTCTGAAACCAGAAAAAATTTGGACTGAGATAGTACAAACAATAAATATATTTATATATTTATATTTATAAATATATTTTATATATAATATATATAAAATTTATATTATATATTATATAATATATATTTTATATATATAATTTATATTATATATAAAAATATATTTATAAAAATAAATAAATATATTTATTTTAAGTAAATCAAAGGGAAACTTGTAGTTCATCTGTATCAAGTCTTTCTTTGTCCTGTTATTCCATAAAAATGGAACAACAAAACTTTTAAAAATTGACTTATAATTAAGGTATCTTAACATTTCATACACAGGTAACATACAAAGAAATCCAGTTGTAAGTTGACTAATGCATAATTTCATTTTTATGAACAATAAGTCAGGCAAGAGAAAATCATTATGATTGAGAAACTGTGGTCAATTGAATCCTTTTCCTCTCCAGTGCTGCTGCAGAATATTCGCATGTTGGTGTTGTGTAATTTTGCACAGTGGTATTCCTTCAGTGAGTACTGAGGATATTAATGAATTTGGATTCAAGAAATGGATTCTCTCTTCTCAAAGCAATAAACTTACTGCAAGCCACAAAACCAAATAAATAAAGGCCAGACATTCTAGCAGCCTCTCGACACTGATCTCAAAGACATATAGCTGACAATTTTTCAAGAGATCCTGTATTAAAACATGTACTAATTAGTTTACTATTTGGAACACTTGTCAAAAGCTAATACTATGCCAGTTTTGAATAAACCTATGCAAATTCTTCACTTCTTTCCTTGAAGCATTACTGCTATATGCCGCGAATAAGAGATGGGACGATAGCCTGATGCAAGCAAGTGTCCAATTTATTGTGTTTAGAACACATTTTTATAGCGATTACAAGAAGCATGTTTCAAACTAATCGGTTCTTACAATACACTAAGCAATCACGGATTGGTTAATACAAATGAGCCTTTTTTAAGCATCTACTTGCTTTTAGCAACAACAGCAGTTTCTCTTATCTACTTGCTTTCAGCAATGGCAGCAGCAGCTCTTCTCATCAAGGCCACTGCCTCGCAACCACAGACGCCCGTGCTCATCTGCACGGAGCCAGCAGTCTCCATTCCTCTCTAAATAAAAGCCTTATCTCACTCCTCCCAGGGTCTCCGACTAACAAGTTCCAGCATGTCCTGTCCTACATCTCCCCCTTCCTGTTGCACAGCAAGAACCTTATCCACCCATTCTTTCGAGAATCGATCACCCAGGGACATCCTTTAACTACCACCCATAAGATTAAAAGCATCTGTAATGTTAACGTCCTCCTCATTCTTGTCGACTGCTTTCGTGGCTGGGGCTCAACAGTTGTCACGCAGCAATGCGGGCTTGATCCCCCTCGCAGGTGCCCAAAGTGGTCCTGTATCTGTTAAAACACAAACAGAACCTCGTCCCCATGTTAGTAACTTATACAGACCTGTCCATTGCCCATAATAACTGTCTTTCAATGGCACTTTCACATTGTCTTATATTTGCTCTAATTTTGATGACATAGTTTGTACATGCTTCAACTTTGACACAATTTGATTACCTCCTGCTAATCACAAAAAATTCATTACATATTGCTCCATTGCTCCTTGGTGTTTCTCCTGATTCCCCCCTTTTTCTGTTTTACTAACAATGTTTTTATTACTTGATAGGTACGTTCAATAATGATATGACTTGGTAAATGGATGTCAATACTTTCTGGATAATCTATTAGATCTACTTATAAATTCAAAATATTTGTCATGTACCACTTAGCACATTCTTTTGTCATTGGGATATAAATGATTGTCGAGTCTTGGCCTAATAACTAAACACTTCTTTTTCTTCCCTCGGTGATTATCATTGTAATCATTTCAAATTTAGTGAGTATGGTTTTTGGGGTTAGTGTGGCAAAATATCCACTCAATAATTCGTAATGAAGCTTTTGAACTTTCGTCTATTATTGCCTCAATTATCCCTAAAGGTTGTCTGCACTAGGACCCAGCAATTGCTGACGAGCAACATTGGAATGCAGAGTGTTCTCACAACATTTTCCTAGAAAGATAACACTGTTAACTCCTTTAGACTGCTGCAAAGCTGAAAGAAAGAAAAAACTTAGAAAGAAAGGAGGGGGGGGGATGCACTCACACACATACAATTGCATGTTTTGCTAGGTATTTTAAAACTTTTTCTTCTGTAGCCTTTCATTCCAAATATCCCCAGATAAATCTACCTGTTTGCCGGCTTAGTGGACATTTGAGATTGAAAGGTCCCAGAAATGTATTTTCAAGGTTAATCAAAACCAATTTTTAAGTCTTACAAACGTTTGAAGCACTTCAAACACACACACACACAACCACTCATTTCTCAGCTAGCCGAATACATTCATACAATGTTGGTTATTACTATTGGATCCACAATTTTTCCATGTTACGGATGTTTAAATTACACACGGTACCGGGAACATACAACACTTAAAATACTTATCTATGCATTATCTAATAAGGCTTATATCGATTGTCTAACAAATATTTCATTTATGGTAGAGTCTTCTTTTTTTTTTTTCTTTTTTTCGAGACAGCCTCTGTCTCCGCATATGCCCATATGCCTATTCCCAACCAAATTATTGATAATCATTCTAATTACAACTTAATAAAGCCACCCTCCAATGGTCCTTTTACGTTCCATGGTATTGTGTGAAGTGCAGACGATTCCAGCACTACTGCGATGGTGGTAATCACGTCTATCTCGGTGCTGCCTCTGGTTCTTGCTCTGAGGTGAGAGCTGCTGCTTGCTGCGGAGGCGTCTGTGTTGGTACGTGCCTCTGAACCATGCTTTGCTCCTGGTTTTCTGACAATACTGTCCCGTTCTTATCCCATTTTGATTTACACCACGGCTTGGTTCTCTTTTTACAGTTTTTGGAATCTCCTTTATCGCTTCATCACTAATTAGTTCCCAGCGCGGACTGCCGTGCCATGCACGGATCAAAGCTTGCAGTATTTCAACTTCTCCCTGCTGCTGTGCCTCCCTCCTGGCTTGCACCTGTTGGTCTGAGGGACAGGCCAACATTCGTCTGAGTGGGTGGATTGAGCTCCTTGTCGTTGTCTATCGGACGCGGATCAAAGGGATAGTCAGCCCTCCCGTTGGGGGTTGTAGAGGCAAGTGCAGCCAGTTTAGGGGGGTGAGGGGTTAGTACAGTTGTTGACGATCCTGCACTCGGCTTGAAATTATCGCTCGGCTTTTTTAAGCCGACATGCGCCTTTAATGCTTCAAAAACTTTCTGCCAGGGAGACCTCAGCTTTTTCGCTCCTTTTTTTTCCTCTGTCGTAGCATCCCACAGTTTCACCCCCACATCATCCCAGAGTTTCCGTGTAAAGATAGTGGACGCAGTTACGGTGGGTATTTTCACCTGTACCCATTTAAGTATTACTTTAAGATCATGCACAGAAATATTCTTCCCATGCTTTTGAGGGAGGGCTTTCCTAAGTTCATATACGTCTCTTTCAGGGAAAGAAACTTGATTCCCCATTTTTCCCACAGGATTTTTGACCGGTCGGTTTCTGCTTCGTTTCAGCGACTTATTCAATTCTGCTTCGTTTCAGCAACTTACTCAATATTCCGTGGGATTTCGCAGCAGGCCACGCAGCCCTGTGGTTCTCTGACCCTTTGGTAATCTCATCCATATCACGTCGGGGTCACCAATTTGCCGCGAATAAGAGATGGGACGATAGCCTGATGCAAGCAAGTGTCCAATTTATTGTGTTTAGAACACATTTTTATAGCGATTACAAGAAGCATGTTTCAAACTAATTGGTTCTTACAATACACTAAGCAATCATGGATTGGTTAATACAAATGAGCCTTTTTTAAGCATCTACTTGCTTTTAGCAACAACAACAGTTTCTCTTATCTACTTGCTTTCAGCAATGGCAGCAGCAGCTCTTCTCATCAAGGCCACTGCCTCGCAACCGCAGACGCCCGTGCTCATCTGCACGGAGCCAGCAGTCTCCATTCCTCTCTAAACAAAAGCCTTATCTCACTCCTCCCAGGGTCTCCAACTAACAAGTTCCAGCATGTCCTGTCCTACACTATATGTAGCTCAATTGTGTATTTTGTTCGAAAGGAGATGTATGCAAGAATGGACTAAATAATTCTCAACTACAGACCTCATTCCCTCAGATGTGAAACAACAAAAACTTCTGGAATCAGATCCTACTTTGTTACGATGGCCTTGGCTAATCTGGTAGCATAGGAAGGAAACCTTACATTATCCCTGATCAGATGCTTCCAGTGCTATGGCGCTTTTTGCAACAGTCCTAGCATGTGGCCATGGGATGAAAGTATTTATGTACTTCAACCAGTCCAGAAACAAGTGACTCAGAGGCCTTATTAGCAAACCAGGACAGAGGGTAAACCCTGCTGACTCAGATCTGTCCAAGTCTCTCATCACTTCTACTGCTACTTACCCACAGTAGAAAGCCTGTAATGCGTCACAGAACCTAAGCACCGTACAGTTTGTGCATGGCTAATGATGTGTGTAATATTTAATATATGAATGCGGCCAACATTGGACAAGATGGTTTCTGCTGTCTGAGTGACGCTGACATGTTGATTCTCTTTAGTGGCTGCAGTGTCAGCAAGTAATGACAGCGGGCAATGTGGGTAAATATTTAGGGACTCACAGTCTGGGATCTATTCAGGGAACAAGTACTTGGAAAGTGCTTTTGTACTGCTCTGCAGAGATCATTCTGTCAAAGGGTAAGTTTTAGAACACTTCAGCATACACAAATCAGTGCCCCTTTTATAAGAAACTTGTGAAACAGAAACCCTCTTCTCTTTCTAATGCCTTGCAGATGTGAACACAACCTAAAACATGATCAAGGACTACTCCAGTGGATGCCAAGTATACTCAGCAGCTTAATCCACGCCAGTAAATTCAATGTGCCAGGAAACTGTTCCTGGAAATTGAGGACAGCTGGAACAAAATTACTGCAGCTATTCTAGTAAAGTCTCTAGGCAAGTCTTCAAAAGAGAGGCTACTAGCAAACCACCTGTCAGAAGTGAGAACACCCCCTTTAATTCTGACTTCCTATTCATGCCTAAGCATAATCTGGGGCAATGTTAGGCACAGGACAAAAATATGCCAGGGAATACACTAGGCTAGAAATAGCCAAAGAGTTTAGTAGTTTTAGGATCTGATTACCATACAAATAATTGTCATGGCTTATCATGAATTACTTCACCCACACATCTTGAGTGCATTACTATTACTGTAAGTCAGGACTAGAAGTTTTTGTAGCCTATATTGTTTCTGGGGGATGATTTATGCTACATAACTTTGGGAGATTATTATTAGAAAGCATTTCAATCTTAAAAGTATTCTAGGAAGCTTTGCATGATTTATGCATTCTTAACCAGATGTTTATGCCCAAATTCATAGCTATCACCTGGGAAATTGAGAAGAAAGTTTAAAAATTTAACAAACAGTCAGAATGTGGGACATTTATCCTACAAAAGTAAGAAGTGGATTATAAGCTAAATTTCATCCAAGTTAAATTTCATCTTTCCTTTTCTCAATGAAAGTACTGTGATTTTGTCTGAAAATTAAAAGAATGGCTATCAATTAAATAAAAAGAAGCAATTTAGTGGTGAACAGTTGGGAGTTTGATAGCTGTCTAATTCGGAGACAATATTACAGTTTCATGATGTTACTGCCCATTAAATCAACACTCGCTCTCAACTGGTTAAGTTACAGTTAGGAAAAAACACTTAGGAGCTTGGTTATTTTTAATCCAGTTCACCAGACAATAATTTTCAGTTATAGTTGGGTACCAGTTTCTGCAGAGACCAAATAAGAAAGATAAAACAAAACCCAAATTAATATATCACGAACCTTTGCAGGTCTTCTGGAGAAATCTTACAGACTTTTACAACAGAGAATGAACTTTTCAGCTTGCTCACTGGTAAGAATAAAGATCCATTATCTACAAAACTCAATTTGTGCAACGTAAGCAAGAAAGGATTTATTCCTGAATTTAATGATAGCTATATCTCTAAGCTATCAAGTGAATTTAGATGTAGGGTTAAATATGACTGCATAGCTTATACCAAAATTATATCATATTCTCTGTACTGCCATCCTGTCCAATGTACTGTCCAATGGTTGGACTCGATGATCCGGTGGGTCTCTTCCAACCTGGTTATTCTAGGATTCTATGATTCTATGATTCTATGATTCTATCCTGTGATGGCAGGCCATATGCAGATTTGAAACTGGACTATTGAATATTTATATTGCATTTCAAGATGAATGTAAGAAATATTTTTAGACACTGCTATTGTTTTAAACAGCTGAATAGTAGGAAAGAAACAGAAAAGACACAGCTATTACTGCTCCCACTTAAAGTTACAAAATTATTTCTGTACTACACGAAAAGCAAAATTGCAGGGAAGAAAACTTAGTGGACTTAGTGAAATTTTGTTTAGTTGCATATTCTATCCTAGACCTATCCTAAAATAAGCTCATTAAAGTTGCAACATAGAATCATAAAATAGTTTGGGTTGGAAAGGACCTTAAAGACCATCTAGTTCCAACCACCCTGCCATGGGCAGTGACACATCCCACTAGGCCAGGCTACCCAAGGCCCCATCCAACTTGGCCTTGAACAGCTCCAGGGATGGGGCAGCCACAGCTTCCCTGGGGAACCTGTGCCAGTGCCTCATCACTCTCATGGTGAAGAAATTCCTCCTTATGTCTAGTCTAAATCTTCCCCTCTCCAGTTTATATCCATTGTTCCTAGTCCTGTCACTACAACCTTTTGTAAACAGTCCCTCCACAACTTTCCTGTAGCCCCCTTCAGATACTCCAAGGTTGCTATAAGATCTCCACGGAGTCTTCTGGAGAAGTTCAGGCTGAACAAGCCCAACTTTCTCAGCCTCTCCTTGTATGGGAGGTGCTCCAGCCTTCTTGTAGCCCTCCTCTGGACCCATACCAACAGTACCATATCCACATCAAGTACTCTAAAACAAAGAATGGGTAGTGGGACCAGTATAGTTTGATATGTTCACCAATAACATAGATAGTGGGATTGAGTACACCCCCAGCAAGTTTGCAGAGGACTTGGGGGTACTAGTGGATGAAAAGCTGGATGTGAGCTGGCAAAGTGTACATGCAGCCCTGAAAGTCAATTGTGTCCTGGGCTGAATCAAAAGGAGTGTGACTAGCACACATGCAGCACTTGGTTGGAACACATCTAGAGTACTACTGCATCCAGTTTTAGACACTACTACAAGAAATGTAGACACACTGGAGCAAGTCAAGGAGAATGCTACCAAGAGGCATCCCCTTTAAATATACCTTCTTGGTAATCACCTGGTAGGGCACTAATTGATCTTAGCAGCTCCGCTCAGCCTCATATAGGACCCTCATCCTTGCGATGGACTGCCATCCTTCCCCATAGGCATGGGGGCTTCATTAAAGGTCCGCTCTGAGCCTTTGGCCCCTGCCTAGGAGTGCTGGTCTCCAGCCACATCTGCCCATAGACCCTACAAATGCTGACCTGTGAGCTGGTTTCCTGACCTCATCTTGGGCCTGCCTTGTCCTCAGAGATTTGTGAGATGCCCTGGATTTGGGAATGCCCTTCCTTCACCATCACCTCCCCCTGACCCAGCTTCTGCCCTGTTCCCTCTTTGGGTGATGAGATGGATGGTGAGGTCCCTGCTCTGCTAGCTCTGGGGTTCCCCTTGACTGCCTGGGTCTGGGGAAATACTAACCCTTAGGAAGCAGCTGGCCCTCACTCTTCTCTGGCACCTGGTTAGTCTTGATTACATTTTGAGATGGCTAATTCTCTACACTCGCTTACAACTAAAATGCTTAAATATAAGCACCTAACCTTGCCATCTGACAAATTCTTGTGGGGTTCACAGTTCTAATTATTACAGATACGCTTTGAGATAATTATGCTGCCATGACTTGCTTGAAATGAGACATAACCATAATATGAGAGATTGATACTTAAGCATACTTGAGTAATCCACAGAAAATCTGACAATGTAAACCTTGGATTATATGCTATATTTGAAGATCTATTTAGTTTTCCACAATAAGAAAACTCACCATGAGGCAAGACCAGTCTTGCTACATTCACTCTTTTCAGCATTAGGCATGTTGTTGCATTTATAAATTATATAAAAAGAGACTCAGATGAAACAGTAGTATGTGTCTTTAAATGTGCTAAACTAATTATCTAAAAGAATCACAATAAGTCTGATCAAAACAATACTTCATACAGGTGAAAAAGATTACTTTTTAGCTAATCACAGACTCTGTTCCAGATATTTAATATAAACTAGCCAAGTAATTTCTGTAATTTGATATTTAACAGTAAGTGAAGAATGCTGATAAGCTAAAGAAATTTTATCCTCTGCAGCTACATCAGCAATTTTTGTACAATCTTTCCTAAAATGGTATTAACATAATCCTAGAATATCTACTACAGCAGGGAAAAATCTTGTGTTTTACAAGAAACACTATTTTATGTTTACATATAATATAAATAAAATACAGATGAGGTTAACGTTTATGAAACAAAGCATATTGTTTTGATACATTTTTCCTTTAAAATATCTTTTGCTGACTTCTATATTTAAATAATTAAATTTAATCACGTCTTGTCTTATCCTGCTTTGGATTCTAGAAGGTACAATTGATTTACTGTAGCTGATTAGAAAAGGAAAAAAGTAAAATCCACTAATCTATGTTACAGCTTCACCTGCACATGTTAAAAGCAGGAAGATGGATATCTGCCTTTTTTTCATTTGATGTACATTTCTGCAAGGTGTGGAATTCATGGCGTTGCCTGTTGTATGTGTTCCCACTCTGCTGTAGTCAATATACATTGGCTTCAATATGCAGGGTTAGCAGCGCCCTACAGCAAAAGCTTCCTGCTATGTGGAATAATGATCGCTGTTGCATAAAATTCTTGTTTTACAATCCTTCTGCTGATTTCAGTGTGATTCACTGACCACAGGCCTCACTAAGATGTGTGCGTGTACTCACTCATCATTAAAAGATTGTGTAGGTCTTCCAGGGGCTATCTAAACCGTATCTAAACACAGTACAGCCTGCTAAGTACTCATTGAATGTCCAGTAGCACAACATGTTAGGTGTGCCAGAAAGCCCCAGCTTTATTTCAAGGGCTGTGAACTAATCAATTTGCTATAATTTTACAAGTAGCACATAGTAGTACGAGAATTTGTATTAAAATCTGAGAAGCCTATTTGATACCCTTTCTCTCCATCTTTTTTCCCCAATACATTTTTTGAATCTACTTCTTAATGTAGTTACTTCTTAACTTCTAGCATAAGTTACTTCTTAACTTCTAGCATGCTTGTTCATAGAGCTGACTAGCTGGTCTTTCCAGGCAAGGATGTGAGCCTTATATAGTTGGAAGAGGTTTGGGAGGGACTTAGAGAGACAGAAACTGTGAGGCAAGTGGCTTTTTGTACCCAGTATTGCTGTGCAGTGTAATACTTAAAAGAAAATTTTAGTTGTGAAATACACTCTGTTTGAAGAAGAGTAATGATGTGTAAAGTATCCCAGGGGATTGAGTTCCAGAAATCTAAAGCAGTTTCTGATAAGAAGAAATTTTGTTTTAGAGACTTTCTAAAGAAAGTTCCTCTGTCTTTCCATAAAAGCTTCAAAGTAAATAATGACAAAACTGACATTTTTTTCCTTGGGAACTCAAGCATTGCCTCACCCTAAATTCTCCTGCTCTGTAGTTTGCAATGACATGATGTCCCTCCTGGTACTTTTACTAACAGATACTCAAACATATTGCCAGACAGGACAGTTCCATTACAAAAAGACATGGGATTTTCTGACAGTGGGGCAACAATAACACGTTGCCTCTTTCCTCTAGCTTTACCTAGATAGAAAAGCCAAAATTTTAAAATATGGGGCAACCCCACTCAGGAAAAAAACCCTGAATTACAAAAAATGAGAAAGTGAGTGAAAGATTGTTGTAAGTTTTAATGTTGAAATTACTCTCGCCTGAAGTTAAAATAAAAATATAGTAATTCCACAAACCAGGTGTGTGCAATTTGTTTGTCTTGGGAGACATTCAGAGGAAGAGTTACATTTACTGGTACACAAAGTCTGAGAAACACCTCCTTTTGTCATTGACCTAATCTCAAGTCACTTAACCAGCCATGGTGCTGTAGACACCAATTTATACAAACGCTTCACCCTAAAAGCTTTTCCTCAAAGGAAGAACACCTAAGAAACATGTAATCTTTTAAAATTCCCCTTCCGCCTTCAAATTAATCAAGATGTTGACTTCTATCTACTATTGTTGGTTACATTTTAGAAAGACTACTGTCCTTCACCATAGTAGGTATAATCATAATCCATTCAACTGGATTAAATCATCAGCCTGTTCAGAAAAACATGGTGATGTCTCAAGGCAAAGGCTGAACTTCTAGTTCATGGATTAACAAGTCCTATTTTAAAGATTTTTTTTTTGATTGTTTGCATGATTTTATTTAGGCTTAACTGTTTCGTTTGCAATATAATCCTACCAACAGTTGTGTCTGCACAAGATAGAGCAGTAGTTTATTGCAGCACAGAAGGAATGTGCATCGTGGGAGAGAGGCAGAGATACCTTAAGATGGAATTTGTCCTCAAGGTGTGCTTTTTTAATACACTGACAACTGTTTCATACAAATGTATGCACAGTGAAGGCTGTGATTTATGGAAGCATTTAAGTACCTTACCATGTGTACAAGGTCTGACACACAAATAAAATGAGCCTGTGCCTGTAACTCTTTTTATTTAACAAATTAAGAAAACCAGCTATGTTCACTTTCAAAACAGTTCCCTTCTGAGTTGACACACAGCTGTATATGGTGCTGCCAATGTTCAAAGCATTTCTGCAGATCTGCATTTTCTGAAAGGCTGGTGAGAACCACCATCATCTTTGCTCTCACATCTTCTACCAGCAAGAAATGTGTTCCTTTAAGCACTGACTTGATCTTTGGGAAGAGGGAGACAGGTCTAGCGAACAGGGTGGATGCTTGAGCACAGTGATATTGTTGTAAGCTAAAAACTGTTTCACAGACAAAGAGTTGTGGTCTGGCACACACTGACTTTTTCCAGCTGCTTGTCTACTTAGCAAAAGAGCTGCATAAACATTTCTGGGGCAGAAGTAAAGGAGTGGGATGCTGATGATTGAAGAGGGGGATACATGGTAGTGGAAGAGTAGCAGAGAGAGCAATACTGACTAAAGATATTGTATCCAAAGATTTCACATCATCAATCTACAGTCCGAGAGAAAACATTAACAGAAATCTGTGTGCTTTTATTTATGTAGATCAGTGCACAGGTGTCATACTTCCCTGCAGTTGGAAAATTAGCTTGCTTTAACACTGCTGAACTCTTTTAAGGTAGCTTCTGTAGTGTGTGAATTGTAAACATTCATATCTTTCTCCAATCTAAGTAAGTAAGTCCCCTAACTTACAAGGAGACATTTAGCTAAGACTTTATTCCTCAAGCTTAAGAGTAATTCCTGAGCAACTTCAGACTGCACTTATTTTGCTCTTGTTTTACTAGTCAGGAGTGGAGCATAATATAACGGATTAGTAATGTTTACTCCATAGAGCTAAAGACAGGAAAATGAAAACTCTGTGTCAGTCTGTAATGTCATCTAATATGCAGGATAAACCCAGGGTTCATCACAATAGAAATGGTGGCCCAGTGCTTGTAATGACTCTGCATGAACTCTATAATTATGTTTTAAATTGGTCTAAGTGCTCGGGAACTTACCTGTCCTCTCCTTTATTACTAGTTGGTGCAGTGCGTCATTTAGATCTCATATCTGCATCATAGTGTGTTCAGGTATTTAAGCAGTGTATCTGTGACAGCCCATTAGGTAGCAGACTATGACTCTAATTAATGATAATGACAATAAATGTATCAGAAATTTAAATAGTCTTAGGAAATCAGAGATTTGAATGCTTGTCCTTAGCTTTGAATTTTGAGTAGTTCCTCCATTACATGCTTCCTTTCCTGTATTCATTACAAAGGCATTACAAAGGACCAGTAGCTTATTTCAGGAATGAAACCATGACTTGATATCCTTCACATCATTGGTAATCGTTCCTTATGTGTGCTGAACTTCAATTATTTACTTAATTTTTAATTTAATTTAATTATTTACTTCAAAATTAAACAGACCTTGCTGGCTTCTTTTACTTCTCCAAGAAGTTCTATGGCAGATTCCAGGTTGCATGAAGTTAAAAAACAAATTGTGTATGTGCACATGTACATGTGTCTGTTTATTTGTATATGTATACACACATATATATGAGTGTGTGTATGCATATATATATGGGAAGACTGACAAATATGTTTCTGTCTGTTAATCCCATTAGCTTCTATTTAACCACCATGCCCCAGAAAGGCAATTATTCAATGTAACTTGGAAAAGGGATATATAAGCAATGGCAAGCACTAGGATTTAGGAATGCTTATCTGCATCACAGCTTATGATTGGGAAAACCCTGTCAGGTTATTCTAAGGAAATCTCCAAGCACCTTAAATACAAAATATGTGGTTTTAAATAGCGTACTGTAGATTTGAAAAGGGTCTGAAGGCAGCACTAGTCAGATCATGGCGTTGTCATAGCAACAGACATTGAAATTCAAAATCTGAAGTATAAAATGAGGGTGGGAGAGAAAGAAGGGTAAAGAAGAGAAGAGAAAAATAGCAAGCAATAATGAAAATCTGTAAAAAGAATATGAAAATTATACTTCCATAACCAAACATAACCATATACTTCCATAAGGGATTCACCCTAGGGTACTGAAGGAGCTGGTGGATGTGCTGGCCAAACCCCTTTCCATCATCTTCCAACAGTCCTGGAAGACTGGGGAAATCCCACTGGACTGGAGGCTGGCTGATGTTGTGCCCATCTACAAAAAGGGCCTCAGGGAGGACCCAGGAAACTACAGGCCTGTCAGTCTGACCTCAGTGCCAGGGAAAGTCATGGAACAGGTGATCTTGAGTGCTATCATGAAGCACATGCAAGAGAACCAGGTGATCAGGCCCAGTCAACATGGGTTCACAAAAGGCAGGGCTTGCCAGACTAACCTGATCGCCTTCTATGACAAAGTGACTCGCCTACTGGATGAGGGAAAGGCTGTGGATGTGGTCTTCCTGGACTTCAGCAAAGCCTTTGACACAGTTTCTCACAGCGTTCTGCTTGAGAAACTGTCAGCCTCTGGGCTGGACAGGCGCACACTCTCCTGGGTGGAAAACTGGTTGGATGGCCGGGCCCAGAGAGTGGTGATAAAGGGTGTGAAATCCAGCTGGAGGCCAGTGACAAGCGGGGTTCCCCAGGGCTCAGTGCTGGGTCCAGCCCTGTTCAATGTCTTCATCAATGATCTGGATGAAGGCATCGAGTGCACCCTTAGCAAGTTTGCGGACGACACTAAGCTGGGTGGAAGTGTCGATCTGCTGGAGGGTCGGGAGGCTCTGCAAAGGGATCTGAATAGGCTGGACCGCTGGGCAGAGTCCAATGGCATGAGGTTTAACAAGGCCAAATGCCGGGTCCTGCACTTGGGGCACAACAACCCTATACGGTGCTACAGACTAGGAGAAGTCTGTCTAGAAAGCTGCCTGGAGGAGAGGGACCTGGGGGTGTTGGTTGACAGCTGACTGAACATGAGCCAGCAGTGTGCCCAGGTGGCCAAGAAGGCCAATGGCGTCTTGGCTTGTATCAGAAACGGCGTGACCAGCAGGTCCAGGGAGGTTATCCTCCCTCTGTACTCGGCACTGGTGAGACCGCTCCTCGAATACTGTGTTCACTTCTGGGCCCCTCACCACAAGAAGGATGTGGAGGCTCTGGAGAGAGTCCAGAGAAGAGCAACAAAGCTGGTGAAAGGGCTGGAGAACAGGCCTTATGAGGAGCGGCTGAGAGAGCTGGGGTTGTTTAGCCTGGAGAAGAGGAGGCTGAGGGGTGACCTCATTGCTCTCTACAACTACCTGAAAGGACGTTGTAGAGAGGAGGGTGCTGGCCTCTTCTCCCAAGTGACAGGGGACAGGACAAGAGGGAATGGCCTCAAGCTCCGCCAGGGGAGGTTTAGGCTAGACGTTAGGAAAAAATTCTTTACAGAAAGGGTCATTGGGCACTGGAACAGGCTGCCCAGGGAGGTGGTTGAGTCACCTTCCCTGGAGGTGTTTAAGGCACGGGTGGACGAGGTGCTGAGGAATATGGTTTAGTGTTTGGTAGGAACGGTTGGACTCGGTGATCCGGTGGGTCTCTTCCAACCTGGTTATTCTGTGATTCTGTGATAACTAAAACATCCTTATTCTGCATACTATTATTTGCATTTTTTACCTTTTCCATACAATGATTTGAAAATAGTTTATAAATATTATCAGTCTATGACTTCTAACATCTGTCAAGAAAATGATTGATGTTGCCATTCATAGACAGAAATACTAAGGCAGAGAGAGCTTTTCATATGTAGAATTTCTACAGCAGAGGTGAAAACGGCGTTCAGGTGTGGAACAGCTCTGTACTCACGTGCTCTTTGTTTCATTGCTTTAACATGCCGGAATTTTAAGATGTTATTATCCAGATATGTAATAGAAGAGGAAGAGTAATTTTAATAATAATGGTAGCAACAGTATTCTGGTTTTGATATAACAGTGCTTTAATACACAGTTTGTGTAGTTACTGAAACTTTTTTCTTTAGATTTCCCAATAAAACTGCTAGTAAATAGGGAAAGAATGAGTAAAAAGGTAAACTGCAATATTTTTACCAAAGACTTAGGATGGTCTAGAAAAAAGATACTCATTCATGCATAACCTATCAAAGAACTGCAGCAAATCGAACTCAACGGGAAGGTATTAATGTGTCCTTGTTGGGGATCAAGGAACTATATTGTTGGTCAAAAGCCTGAGATTACTGGGGAATTTTTTCTAAATTTATTTTTATCCTTCACAGACATCTCTTTGCCATCTTTTATTCTGAGTATAATTCTATAGTAACTTCTCTCTACTAGTGACTTGTGTATAACAGAATTCTTTAGTATATCCAGGAGATTATTTTTTTTTATGTTGGATTTTGAAATTATTCCCATTGTACTTTGGCATTTTGAAGGAGTGATAATGAGGAACTTCCACCTTCTCTCTTTCCCACATTTATATTTTTCCTCCAGGCATATAATTTAATTTAAAAATGTCACAAATCTTCAAGTAATATAATGCTACAGTATCTGTTCCCTAAGAATAACTTGAAGGATTTTCAACATGGGTATCAGCAGTATAAAGCAGATAACTTGCATGTCACATGCAGGAATTTTAGGCAATAAGCCATAAACAATTTAAGCAGACAAAGGTAGAAAAGAAGCATTCAAAATTATAAAAATGTGCTAACTGAATTAGAGGCTGGCAGTGTACCAGAAGAATTGCAGCAAACAGAATAGAACTACTCTTGAAACCCACAGCTTAACTGAATAGGACAAAAGTTTTACTATTTGAGGAGCAGAGCCTCTGGTATTTTCTAGGGTGAGTAGATCATGATAGAAAGACTGAAACTTCTCTGGTAGTTGAGAAGCTTACAGAAATCAAAGTGAGAGCTTACAGTAGATGAGTCATATTGGAGAAGGCAAATCCAGGATACTAAACTGAATTTCCCAGGTATTTTTACTAGGCAGCCACTACTGTTTCAGCCAGCTAAGCCATGAAGTGCTCTGCCTGGCAGGCGTTGAGGAGCTGCACCACAGAACCCAGCATGTGTCCAGGTGCTTGCTGAGTTTCTCAAGAGGCATTTTTGCAACAAGGTATGAAACAATGCTTTCAATGCCACCATTGGCCAAACCTGCAGGTTTAAAGTACTGATGTTGATCAGCTTTGATTTAGCATGAAGCTGTAGATCTAATTTGTAGGATTTAAGATACAGAAGCAAAGGGGAGAGACTGGCAGAAAGTATGTCCAAGAGCTGAGAGAATGCGCTGAAGCAAAAGCACATTCATTTTCCTGATTAATTTTGCCTCCTTTGGACACGTGTAAGACTAAACCCTCTCAGCTTCTGGAGTTAGATGGGGGGCCCTGGCAATGGGGCCGAGGAAATCACACATGGGCTTGAGTGGAGGAATGGAAGACTGGGATAGGGAAGACAGAAAAGCAGACTGGTAGAAATGAAGTTGTTAATCTGGCTTTTAATTGCAAGTGCTAATTGCTTCTACAGCTTTTAATATTTCATTAATAATTGTACTTTCTAAATAAAAATAAAAAAATTATTTTCAAAATGTTTGTATATGCCTACACTACGACTGCAGTATACGCCTACCTTTTTTCATCTTTATTTAACAAGTATCTGAAAAGGTTTGGGGAAAAAAATCTTGCTGAAAAAAAGGAACAAGGAATACTTTCTTCCTCAAAAGTCAAGCAGGTTCTTCAGTAAAGTTTTAAAAATTCTAATCAGGAAATTAATGAGCAGAGATTTTTCTACTCTCATATCAGTGTCTAGCAGTTTTCATCAGGTACAAGGCTCTTGAAGCCATCTAAATTACCAAACTGAGATGTAATCATGTAAGATCTTCTTTAGGTATCTGAGCAGCTTGACTGACAAGATACCTGCTCAGTAAAATAGGTTCTATTTAAATATAGCTGAACCAAGACTGAATGAGGTCATTTGCACCTGCATTTGTCATAAACCCCTGTCATTGATGATTTCTTATACCAAATTCAATATCTGCATCTAAATTAAGATTTTTATCCCAAATACAACATTGTTGAAAAGTATCAAAATGTAAATTACATCTTAAAAAACCTCTTTCTACTACAACTATTGATTTTTTAAACAGTTGTACATGTATTACATAAACTTGTTTCTAACTGTATATAGGTCTCAACTTGCCTCAAGGTGCGTATAGATGAGGCACAAAAGAAAGTAATTCTTTCTCATGTGATAAAAGGTAAATAAAGGAAATTTCTGTAAGATGTTTTGAAAGAAAATGGCATAAATGGCTTAAACAGAGATGTAGAAAACTGCACACAGCAAAGTTTCATTGGTGTTTTTTATATATTTTGGTATAAATGCAAATTCTAGCCTAAGAAACTGTGGACTGAAGTATGATTGTTCTGCCTATGTTCCATTTTTTATACTCATTCCTAAACAGCAGCGACTGGCAATCCCTCGAGAAAAGATATTTGTCTGTAACTCTCATCTAACCTGTTAGGGGGTTCTTGTGTTCTTCTGCACATATGACATGCATCACGGCATCAAACTTCGTTATTATTACTTGATTAAATGGATTTTTTTAATTTGCTTTAAACACTATCTGTTACAAAAGACAATATACAACACTTTAATATTCCTGAAGTTTAGCTAAACCTGCTAAGTGTCACAACTACGGCTCTTTTTTTCTTGTTTTCTTTTTTTTTTCATTTTACCTTTTCTTAAATGGTTTTCCTTTCTTCTTTTCAGTGTCTCATTACATCTCACTGATGCTGAGTTGGTGAGGTAACAGAACTCCTTGTCAATATGTCCAGAAGCTGCAATGTCCTGGAGTTAATTTCTCAGGATTTGCCATAGAATCATAGAATTGCTAGGTTGGAAAAGACCATTGAGATCAATCGAGTCCAACTGTACCTGTCCACTACTGAACCATACCTTCAGTAGCAATTGTCTATGTGTCCTTCAAACACCTCCAGGGATGGTGACTCAAACACCTCCCTGGGCAGCCTGTTCCAGTGCCTGAGAACCCTTTCAGCAAAGAATTTTCCTAATATCCAATCTAAACCTCCCCCAGTGCAACTGGAGGCCATTTCCACTTAGGAGAAGAGACTAATATCAACCTCGCTACAACCTTTCAGGTAGTTGAAGACAGTGATGAGGTCTCTCCTCAGCCTCCTTCTCTCCAGGCTAAAGACCCCCAGTTCATAGAATGTCATAGAATAACCAGGTATGAAGAGACCCAGCAGATCATCGAGTCCAACCATTCCTATCAAACACTAAACCATGCCCCTTAGCACCTTGTCCATCCGTGCCTTAAACACCTCCAGAGAAGGGGAATCAACCACCTCCCTGGGCAGCCTCTGCCAGTGCCCAATGACCCTTCCCGGGAAAAATTTTTTCCTAATGTCCAGCCTAAATCTCCCCTGGCGGAGCTTGAGGCCATTCCCTCTTGTCCTGTCCCCTGTCACTTGGGAGAAGAGGCCAGCTCCCTCCTCTCTACAACGTCCTTTCAGGTAGTTGTAGAGAGCAATGAGGTCTACCGTCAGCCTCCTCTTCTCCAGGCTAAACAACCCCAGCTCTTTTAGCCGCTCCTCATAAGACCTGTTCTCCAGCCCCCTCACCAGCTTTGTTGCTCTTCTCTGGACTCTCTCCAGAGCCTCCACATCCTTCTTGTGGTGAGGGGCCCAGAACTGAACACAGTATTCGAGGAGCGGTCTCACCAGTGCCGAGTACAGAGGGAGAATAACCTCCCTGGACCTGCTGGTCACACCATTTCTAATACAAGCCAAGATGCCCCTGGCCTTCTTGGCCACCCAGGCACACTGCTGGCTCATGTTAAGTCGGCTGTCAACCAACACCCCCAGGTCCCTCTCCTCCAGGCAGCTTTCTAGACAGACTTCTCCTAGTCTGTAGCACTGCACAGGGTTGTTGTGCCCCAAGTGCAGGACCCGGCATTTGGCCTTGTTAAACCTCATGCCATTGGACTCAGCCCAGCGGTCCAGCCTGTTCAGATCCCTTTGCAGAGTCTCCCTACCCTCCAGCAGATCAACACTTCCACCCAGCTTAGTGTCATCGGCAAACTTGCTAAGGGTGCACTCGATGCCTTCATCCAGGACATTGATAAAGACATTGAACAGGGCTGGACCCAGCACTGAGCCCTGGGGAACCCCACTTGTCACTGGCTTTCACACCCTTTATCACCACTCTCTGGGCCCGGCCATCCAACCAGTTTTCCACCCAGGAGATTGTGCGCCTGGCCAGGCCAGAGGCTGACAGTTTCTCAAGCAGAATGCTGTGAGAAACTCTGTCAAAGGCTTTACTGAAGTCCAGGAAGATACATCCACAGCCTTTGCCTCATCCAGCAGCCGAGTCACTTTGTCATAGAAGGCAATCAGGTTAGTTTGGCAAGCCCTGCCTTTTGTGAACCCATGTTGACTGGGCCTGATCACCCGGTTCTCTTGCATGTGCTTCATGATAGCACTCAAGATCACCTGTTCCATGAATTTCCCTGGCACTGAGGTCAGACTGACAGGCCTGTAGTTTTCTGGGTCCTCCCTGAGACCCTTCTTGTAGATGGGCACAACATCAGCCAGCCTCCAGTCCAGTGGGATTTCCCCAGTCTTCCAGGACTGTTGGAAGATGATGGAAAGGGGTTTGGCCAGCACATCCACCAGCTCCTTCAATACCCTAGGGTGAATCCCATCCAGCCCCATAGACTTGTGGATGTCTAGTCGGGCTAGCAAGGCTCTGACCACCTCCTCTTGGATCATGGGAGCCTCATTTTGCTCCTCTAGCTCCTGGGTTTGTACACAGACAGAACAACTTTCTTTACAATTAAAGACTGAGGCAAAGAAGGCATTAAGTACCTCAGCCTTTTCCTCATCCCCTGTCACTGTTGTTCCTTCTGCATCCAATAGGGACTCTATGGTCTCCCTAGTCCTCCTTTTCTCATTTATATATTTATAGAAAGATTTTTTGTTATCTTTCACAGACTTGGCCAATCTGATTTCTAGCTGAGCCTTAGCCCTTCTGATTTTTTCTCTACACAATCTCACTTCCCTCCTGTAGTCCTCCCAAGAGGCCTGTCCCCTCTTCCAGAGCCCATAAACGCTTCTCCTTGATATCACTCAAGTTCCTTCAGCCGATCCTCGTAAGACTTAGTCCCCAACCACTTCACCAGCTTTGTTGTCTTTCTGTGGACACACTCCAGCACCTCAATGTCTTTCTGGTAGTGAGGTAGCCTCATTGATAGTAATAATTGTAGCTCAATTTGTTATTCACAGTAATTTTTAATTTGTTTTGTCTATGCTCTTGGCAGTATCAGAATTGTGAGAAAAATTTGTTTAGTTATTGGTGATGAATCAGAATACAAAGAATCTGTAAACATATAAGAGTTGAATAGATGATTTATTTTTTCAGTGTTTAATACTGTCGATCCTTTTGCCAATTCTACATATGGCTCTATATCCTACATCCTTGAGTTTGTTGTTTTCATTAATGTCACTGTTTGACTCTCTAGAAATTCTTTCTATGCTGCCTCTATTTTTCAGCTAATGTCAACTAGAACTCCAAGATATCTGCCCTTCTCTTGACAACTTGCTCTTATGCTCCCCGCTCCTTTCAACAGCATTTACAGCTTTGCTCCATCAGTGGAGAAGAAGGGGAGTGTTTCCCCTCTAGCAGGCATAGCAAGGCTGGCTTTTTTTTTTTTTTTGTAGTTAGTGATCCTCCTCTTTACATTTGTTCTTAAAATGCATTATTTCTCACTGGCATTCTTTAACTCATCTTTACTTGTTAATTCTGTACTTGTATTTGTTCATACAGTACATTTGTTTGCAAAAAGATTAAAAAGCCTGAAGTAGCTATGATCTAATAATTCTGTGATATTTCAGAGTGCTTGTTCTCAAAAAAATAATGAATCATAGAATCATAGAACAGTTTGGGTTGGAAGGAACCTTAAAGACCAACCAATTCCAACCCCCCAGCTATGGGCAGGGACACCTCTCACCAGATCAGGCTGCCCAAGGCCCCATCCAATCTGGCCTTGAACACCTCCAGGGATGAGGCAGCCACAGCTTCCCTGGGCAACCTGTGCCAGTGCCTCACCACTCTCATGGTGAAGAAATTCTGCTCTTTGACATATGTGATAGCCAGATAGCCTTCTCTTCTCCAGGCCAAACAACTCCCAACTCTCTCAGCCTGTCCTCATATGGGAGGTGCTCCAGCCCCATGATCATCTTTGTAGCCCTGTTCCAACAGTTCCATAACCATATCCACATCAAGTACTCTAAAACAAAGAAGGGGTAGTGGGAGCAATATAGTTTGATGTGTTCACCAATAACATAGACAGTGGTATTGAGTACACCCCCAGCAAGTTTGCAGATGATGCCAAACTGAGTGGTGCAGTTGGCATGCCTAAGGGATGGGATGCATTCCAGAGGGACCTGGACAACATCCATAACTGAGCTCATGTGGTTCTCATGAGGTTCAACAAGGCCAAGTGCAAGTCCAGCATTTGTTGGGGCAACCCTCAGTATCAATACAGGCTGGGTTGCTTCCAATAGTTCCATATCCTTCTTCTGTTGAGGATTCAGAAGTATCAGAAATGGCGTAACCAGCAGGTCCGGGTAGGTTATTCTCCATCTGTACTCAGCCCTGGTGAGACTGAACCTCAAATACCATGTTCAGTTCTGGGCCCCTCACCACAAGAAGGATGTTGAGGCTCTGGAGCGAATCCAGAGAAGAGTGACGAAGCTGGTGAAGAGGCTGGAGAACAAGTCTTACGAGGAGCAGCTGAGGGAGTTGGGGTTGTTTAGCCTGGAGGAGGCTGAGGGGAGACCTCATTGCTCTCCACAACTACCTGAAAGGAGGCTGTGGAGAGCAGGGAGCTGGCCTTTTCTCCCAAGTGACAGGGGACAGGACAAGAGGGAATGGCCTCAAGCTCTGTCAGGGGAGGTTCAGGCTTGACATCAGGAAAAAATTTTTCGTAGAGAGGGTCATTGTGCACTGGCACAGGCTGCCCAGGGAGGTGGTTGAGTCACCTTCCCTGGAGGTGTTTAAAAGACAGGTGGATGAGGTGCTGAGGGGCAGGGCTTAGTGATTGATAGGAACGGTTGGACTCGATGATCCAGTGGGTCCTTTCAACCTAGCGATTCTGTGATTCAATGAATCCAGAACTGGACACAGTACTCCAGATGAGGTCTCACAAGAGAGGAATAGAAGGGCAGAATCACTTCCCTTGACCTGTTGGCCATGCTTCTTTTGATGCAGCCCAGGATATGGTTGGCCTTCTGGGCTGCGGACCATAACTGCCAACTCATGTTGAGCTTCTCATCAACCAGCACACCCAAGTCCTTCTCTGCAGGGCAGCTCTCAATCACGTCATTCCTCATCCTGTACTGAAATTGGGGACTGTACTGACACAGGTGTAGAACTTTGCACTTCCTTTGTTGAATCTCACGAGGTTCTCACAGGCCCACTTCTCCAGCCTGTCCAGGTCCCTCAGTATGACATCCTGCCTTTATTGTCATCTTAGGAAACTGAAAACCGATCTGACATCTTCCACTTTTTTCCAAACTGAACACAGCTTCAGAGATAAAGCCCCACCGGTGCCGAGTACCGGGATGCCATGGGTGCCTGTCCTGCAGTCTCACGCGTTTCTTCCACGTCCTGCCCTGCGTTTCCATGATCCGGTGACAAACAGCTCAGGAATCGCGGGCCTCGGCCGCACCGGGCGGTCGCTGCGGGGCTTCAGCGACACGCACACGTGGCTCAGGCAGTCTCGAACCCGCGGCCTCCGGACGGCATGCGGGGACAAGCGTTGCTGGGGCACGGAGGCGCCGCGGCGGCGGGCGGGGCCGGGGGGGCGTGGGAGGGCCGGAGCGGACTGGAGAGGGGCCTAAGCCCCGCCCCCTTTAGCGACGCGGCCAATCGCTGGAGGCTGTCGCGTCACGGGCGGCGGGGAGGGCGCGGATTGGCTGGGCGGGCTGGGGTGGGCGGACCCTCCCGCGCGGATTGGCCCGCGCCGGTCAGGTGGGGGCTGGCGGCGCCGGGCCGTGGTGGGGGGCGGCCGTGACGCCCGCGGCGGCGGAGGGGGCTCGGCTTGTCAGGTAGGGGGGCGGCGCGCGCGTGCGGCGGCGACGGCGGCGGCGGCCGGGCCCTGCGGGGGTGGGGGGGGAACGCGGTGGCGGGGGGTACGGCGGCCCCGCCCCTGCCGCCTCCCGCCCGCGCGCACCGGGCGGGAGGGGGGGGGAGGCGGCACCTGCGGGCGGGGCGGGCGGCGAGGCGGGGGGAGAGGGGCGGGCCACGGCCTCGCGGGGCTGTCAGCGCCGCCCGGGGCGCGCCGCGGGTGTCCCCGGTCGAGTTCGGCGTGTCCTCCCCCCGTGACAGCGCTGTGTCACTGCCGTAGCTTGCGCGTTCGACGCGCCGGCAGGGCCTACTGCGCGCCGCTGCCCTGGCTGCTCTCCGCCGCGGTTTTCTGCTTCGTGCGTTGCGGGGGTTTCAAGTACTCGCGTGTTTTGTGTTTGAGAACAACGCCTGTAGAAGGGCATTAAACGTCCCTTTTCACGTTGGAGTGTGTTGCTGTTACGTTTGGATTTACCTGAGCATACACCCGTGGAAGTGACGCATCCCATGGGAACGCCTAAGGTTTTGTAATATGCCTAAACAAACCGACTTGTAATATCTCTACTGCGCCTCCGAACTTAACTGCTGCAACTTCTGATTCTCCCTGAATTACCTGCTATCTAGCTCTTCACATACATCAAAGAGCAGAATTTCTTTGGGATGAGGATGGTGAGGCGCTGGCACAGGTTGCCCAGGGAAGCTATGGCTGCCCCATCCCTGGAGGTGTTCAAGACCAGGTTGGATGGGGCTTTGGGCAGCCTGATCTGGTGGGAGGTGTCCCTGCCCAAGGCAGGGGGGTTGGAACTGGGTAACCTTTCAGGTTCCTTCCAACCCAAACTGTTCTATGATTCGGTGATTCTGTTTGCTGATGTAACTTTCCCCTGCTTTGTAGTAAAGTTGCATAAAGTAACTTTGATGTTCTGCTTTTATTAACTTGGAGGTAAGAAGGAGGTGGATGAGGTCTGAAACTTTCTGATGGGAAGAATTTACTGGTTATTATTTTCAGTTAATTTTACCTGTTAAATAACATAAAGAGATAACCGTTATGGTTTACTATATGTATGTGCTAGTCTTTGGAAGACTCAAGGAGATGGGATGTTCAAGCTTCTGATACATTCACAGTCAAATCAAATTGAAAACGTTACAAGTTGAGTGACATTGTTGGTGAGCACGTGTATATTCTCTCCTTCTTAATCCATTGAGGCAGATTGTCAGTACTGTTACAACTTTAAAATAGACACAACTGGAACATTAATCCCGGAAGAGCTGAGCTTTGGGGACATTTCTTTGATGGCCAAGATCAATTCTTGTATATATAAGGTTACTTTTTAAATGAGCAAAAGCTCTATTAAACATCACCATGATCCTTTTCTGCTTTCCTGCAAATGTAACTTCATGTCACAACTCAATCTTTCAAGGGAAGTTTCTTCTACAATTGGTATTTCGATTGCCAGTGTGCAAAGTGACCATAAAGAAGTCATGCTGAGGATACTCTTGAAAGTAAAGATGGGGGAAGAAGAGGTTGGAGGATTTTAGAGGGAAACAATGGAAGATAAGATGGGTCTTTGTTAAGAGAAAGGAAGAGGTGACATTTACTTCACTGGAATAAAGAGATTTAACACGGGGAAGCAAGGTTCAGTTAGGGTTACACTGCAGTTAAGTAGCGTCAGATGTATTTCCATGCTTTAAAATGTTCAGAGTTCAGTTTAGTTCTTCGAACAGTGGGGAGGAGAGGCACTTTGGTGATAGTAAGTAGGTTTGTGCTTGGTGCGAGTCTATGACAGGCGGCTGGCACTCTGTCCTTTGTCTATACAGAGAGCCCATCTTCCTGCCCGGCCGGTACCCGCCGCTTACTGCCACTTGTTGATGTTCTTTCAACTGGGAAGCAGCGGGCTGAGGAAAGATACGTTGCCGTGTCAGCCTGAGGGCGGAGAAAGCTGGCAGCAGGCCCGGAGTTGCTCCAAGGAGCATGGCTAGTAGCATGAGGTCATCACTTCACAGGGAGGAGCTTTTATGCAGTGTGTGGGAAGTGGGCCTAAGAAAAGGAAAGGGGATTCTTTTGCTAGGGTGGGGATGAGGAGCAACAAAAGAGAGGAAAGCCTGAGTTCGTTCCAGCAGGAAGTAAACTGCAAATATGCTCCTATCTTCAGATAAAACTACCTACTTAGTACTCTCTTAAATACAGTGTTGATGTATTTGTATTATAAAAATGGATTTTGAAAAGTTCGCAGAGGGGATTGTTATGCATTATAGACAGTTTTGGAATTATTGAGTATTTACCATTTAATTAGGGAGTTGGAGGATTTAAAATCATAGAATCATAGAGTCACTAGGTTGGAAAAGACCTTTGAGATCATCAACTTCAACTGTACCCGTCCACTACTAAATCCAATCCCTAAGCACTTAATCCACCTACCTTTTAAATATCTAGGGATGGTGACACCACCACCTCCCTGGGCAGCATGTTCCAGAGCTTGGTAACAGTTTGATAACCTCTCTTTGAAGAAATATTTCCTAATGTCTGATCTAAACTTCCCCTGACACAGCTTGAGGCCATTCTCTCTTGTCCTGTCACATGGGAGAAGAGATCAACACCCACCTCTCTACAACCTCCTTTCAGTTAGTTATGTAGAGAGATAAGGTCTCCCCTCAGCCTCCTTTTCTCCAGTCTAAACAACCTCAGTTCCCTCAGCCGCTCCTCATAAGACTTGTTCTCCTAATATAGTGTATGTAAATATGCAGCAAGTTTCTGCTGTATGACATTTGTATTAGGTAGCTGTAGCATTTCTGTGGAAAATCTATTTTAGAAACTTTTTTTAGTAGTGAATCAGTGGAATTTGTAGCTTTGTTTCCAAGGTTTGTGAGACTATGTTTACCTTCTTTTTAAGAACTACATGTGTGGTTGTGTCCAGTGCATAGGAAGTTTTGCAAGTGGTTCTTAAAAAGCAGCAAGACTGCTTCTAAATTGGCTTTTTGTGTGTGTGTGTTTTAAATATTATTTTATTATTTCTTTTAGGACAACTTCATGTCATGGAGGATTTAGATTCCTGTTATCTTGTAGCATGAAATCATATTTGAAAGGATGACTATAATTTTTTCTTATTCCTCCTACAGGTTTAAATGTAGAGTTCAGGTTGGTTTTGGATGTAGTGAGTCTGAAATAATAGGGAGTTTTTCAGTTCTGTGTATTTCCCCAGTGATGATAAGAATAAATTGCCAGTAAATTAGGAGTTGCTGCTGTTATTAATCTATGTGTTGGATGTGATTTGTTGGTGAGAAAAGAGAGAATTGTAACTTAATACCATCATTCTATTTTGGTTCTCAGAGTACCATTTGCTCTATAGTCTCCAGCTTACTTTGCATTGCTGCCTCTCTACACTAGAAGGAAAATGCCAAATGGTTTAACCACGTATAGCTTCAGACTCTTTCCCACATCTGAGCTTGTTACTAATCAGCTCATGACACACAAATAAGTGTCATTGCAGTGTGTAGAGACAAGTCTTCATTCTCATAACTGTACTGTGATTTGGTGGGCAGTTACGTGTTTGTGAGAGTTCCTAATATTTGAAATGTATTAGTTGTCATGTTAGAACACTGCGCTGGCTGCTTAATCTTGTCTGTGTTGTGAACTTGCATCTTGAGCAGCAAGTTGCTCTTATTTTCTGCTAAGGAGAGAATTAGTACTTGGGCCCAATCTTGTCCTTATGTTGTTGATAGAGTTAAAGCGGAGTATCAGCAGTCGTACTGTGAGGCACTTCTGTGATGTAGCTGTCTGTTAAGGCTATCACATGAAACTTTAAATTTTTAAGGGAAAAATAAAAGCTTTGCATGTATACTCTTATTCTGTCCTGTAGGTATGCGTTGCAATATTGCTTACACAATACTTTAGTCTGTTTGGAACTCTGTCTTTTTAAGTGCTAATAATGAAAATCCTTATTGAATAACTACTAAATAGTTTATAATGCAATAAGCATTTTTCAATATGGTATTCAAATCATGGTTTGAGGACAGTCCTTTGGCAATTTCTCTTCTAATTGTGAGCATTTCATCTTAGAATTTCATGATTTTTTTTTTGCCATGTTATGGTTTTGGAAGCAATTGATTTTAACATGAGGAGCTGAGACAGTAAAGAATTAAGCTTAAGCATGAGAATAAATTAGTATAATTAAGACCTAATGAAAAATCAATTATATTATAAGTCGGGGTAACCTGTGAAAAGTTAGTGAATTGTTGCCTATTATGTAAGCACTCTTTGCCAGAAGCAGAAATAGAATCCCGAATAGCATTAAAATGCATTAATCATGAGCCCTTTGTTCTCTGAAATTGCCTGTTTAGAACCTGGGAGACCTACAATTACAGCACTGAGCATGATAGGTTTGTGAAGATGAGCCCCTCTAACAGAGTGCTGAGTCATCCCCAGAGCATTCCATCTTCTAATAAATAAATCAAGTATTTATGGAGGAAAGCACTGTGGAAGTCCTTACAAGATCACATAATGCATTTTCCAGGGAGGGGGATGTTTAGGTTTTGGTCCTCAATTTGCAAATCTCTTAATTTCAGTACTTGGTTTGTCAGATTTGCTGCTTTTCTCCACCTCTGTTTATGCCTTTTTGCTTTAGAAAAAACTGGAAAGTCTTATTCTATACATCGACAGCATATTATAACTTAAATGGTTCATCATCACATTGTAATGTTTGCTGTTTGGACTGAGATGACAGTAATAAGTTGTTTTTCTCAGTACAAAACAGACCAGAGTGGGAAGGGGCATGGATTTAATGGTTATTTAATAAAGGCAGGGATGATTTTATTGAATATTTGGTACTGTAATGCTCAGACAAATAACATATTAATAATGGCTCTGCTGGTGGAGGTTATTAGCCACTGGTCTAGTAAATCACAAAATTCACTCTTGGTGAACATGTAAACAAGTAAAGTAGGGTCTTAGCGTAAACCTTCTAAATCTTTGAATGCCTAAAGCTTGTCCTGTCTTGTATTAAACTGTACAAGTTTGTTAAGATCTGCTTAGTATAGTGTACTGCTACTGTGTCTGTTAAAATACTGCTTTTGTGAATTGTGCAAAAGCTTTCTTTGATGTTTTGGGTTTCTTTCAGATGGCATCTGACTTCCTAGTTGTGGCTTATGCTTTGAAGTGTTCATGAATGTGAAATAGTACCTCACAATATTTGTACCCCAAGTAAGTATCAGGAATTCTAGATAAGGAGTACAGTCAAGCAAAGTTGCCAGCTGTTGAAAAAGTGACAGCTTAAACATTAAGTAATGACATTTTAAAACAATTGTGCTATTCTTTCAGAAAAATGTTGTGGGAATTGCTTTTGTAGCCAATTTTAAGGAAAATCATAGTACTGGAGCACCTTTTTACTGATTAAAAAATATAAAGCATGGAATCAGAAAAATACAGACTTGTTTATTGTTGGTATTGGTATGTTGTGTGTTGATGCTGTGGATGGTGTTTTCTCCCAGGGAGAATATGTTTTCTGTAGTTTCTATAATATTTACCAGTTCAGCAGATGTAATAACTGAAGTTCACCAGACAAAAAGAAATGCCTGATTCACTAAACACAGCAAAGTGTTAGCAGCTGAAGTGCGCAGCCAAAAAAGCAGAGAATTGTAAAGAGTTAAAGGTCTGCAAAAAAGATAGAGGAAGGCCTTTTAATACCCAGTTTTCCCTTTTGGATTAGGTGAATGTTGAAATCGTAGGGTGAAATCTCTCATCAGTGAATCTCTTAAGTAAATCTAAAGCTACTATTTTAACAAATTTAACTGGTATCTAGATCATGTAACCTATCTGAATAATTCTTTTTTTATATGAAAAGATAATTACAAATGTCCTTATTGAGGTCAAAATCTCAGTTTATTTCAGTCCTTGTCTTCTTCCACGGCCACTTAGTTTTCCATGCCACAACCTTATAATTTTGCTTTTTTTGAGCCAGATGGTACCTTCTAAAAGGAAACCTGCGCACAGTGGTTTTCTCCATTGTTTTCCCCAGTCTCTGCTCCAGCCACAATATGGATGCACACTGCAGAAGATTTGTGTCCTATGTAGAATAGTCTCCCAGAGGCATCCTATCCCTATATGCCCTGTATCCTCAAACTTAAGGCTTTGTGTTTCCACAGTGCATGCAGTGCATAACCCTGCATATTAGGGTGCTAAGACACCATTTTGATGGGCTGTGACATGATGATCTCTTGTGCTGTAGTATTTCATCGCCTGAGTCACTCCTAACCAGACTTTAGAAGACTAGTGGAGATGTAGGAATTTACATGGTGGGGAGTTACGTGGTGGTTATTGTGATTTGCGGGTGGGAGCTGCCATTTCCAGAGCAGCAGTTAAGCAGGTGAGTGTTAGCATTTGACTGTTACAATAGGATGGCTTGTGGCCCTCTGCAGAATTTATTTCAGATTAAGTTGGGATTTCATGTTTAAAGATGTAGTCAGTAAAATTCTCTTCAATTGTCTCAGAGTACAGTAAAGCAAGAATTCTGAGGGACCTAAATAATCCTTGCCTGCGATAATAACATTATTATCATCCCTAAATTTATTTTTTTTTCCTGAAGAATATCTATGAATGGTGCTACGTCCTGAAGAACATTTACTTCATAAATGAGAAGTTAGCTGCTTGGCATCTCTTCAAGCAGGAATAATTTTGATACACAAAGTGAAAGACTGGGGATAAAAATAGAATCTATTGCAATAAAGATGAGTTCGGCTGAATCTTACGTATGCAAATACATTTCCACGTGAAGAGTCCAAACATACTTTTTTTCCATCGTGTGCACTTAATTACCTCTTTTCTAGAGACCCAGGGGATTGAATATCCACAACTTTTAACTGTTTGTTACTACATCTATTAATTCAAGCTTGATCCGTTTATAGATTTTCAAAGGGGAATAATACCATTGAGAAGGAGCGTTATTTATAACTGATAAGGCTGATGATACCCAAACCAAACTGACTGGATATAGAAAGATAGGGTAGATTTCTTCATTTGTCTTGAAAAGTTAGCTGGTATACAGTTGTAAAATCTACGCATTAAAATTTGTTACACGCTTCAAGTGTTTAAGGAGGTGCAAGTGCATGGTTCAGACGTCTGTTTTTCTGCTGACTCTGCTTTTATAGTGAGTATAACTGTATCCCATTTAACTGAGTTATCTCAGTAAGTATCTTTCAGAATACAGAGCCTGCAAAGGAAAAGTCATTTAGCTTAGGAACAGCCAGCAAACACTTGAGGTAACAGCTGTCTCTGAACCACATGTTATGTTTCCTGCAGTATAAAAATCTGGCATATTATATGTTGGAAAGGGACGTGAGTCCTCGTGGGCTGATTTTTTTTTTATATGGAATACTGTTGAATTGCACTATGTTAACTGTCATGCAATGGTGCCAAGGAGATAAATGAACTAATGAGGACTGAATGAATAGTGAGTTTACTAAGTAGAGGGTTTAAGGAGCAAGAAGGATGTAATTTAATGAAGGAGGAAAGAAGAAGCAACACCCTGATTGTTCTTTGAAATTCTTTTCAAAGGGCAATAAATACTTGAAACTAGATTATGTTTCTCCTGAGGAGACCAGTAGTGTCGTATCTTACAGACTAATGGCAGATTTTTGATCTAATTATTTTGACTGCAGTGAGAAATTCTGGTTGATGTTGGGCCATAGGAAGAAATCAAACTGGCTCTAGACCTTTAAAAGCATTTCACATCCTGTAGGTTTCTGGTTTTCTGTGGCCATCAAGAGGTAATACAGTGCTGCCAGAAGAAGCTTGTAGAAGTATTCCAGATTTCTAAGTTGAAACATGCAGTGGCAGCAGCTAGGAGAGTTTTGAGACCTGAAATCTTTCCAAGGAGGACCCCTATATGGTGTTTTGTGATGAAGAGAGATCCTCAGTACTCTGTCAGTGTTTTTCCCTCCTCTGTCTTCCCTGAAGAGATACTTCAATAGATGGCCTTGGGATTAAGGGTTTGCACCCTTCTAGAGCAGTCCTGTCCTTCAGAATTTGGTTGAAGATAACCAGAGCATGGTGTGTGCCACGTAACAGTAATTTTTATCAGCTTTATCGTGCTCCATCTTTTTTACTGCTAAGATCTAATATGGAGATAAATGTTGCAACACTACAGAATTGAGAGTTCAGTAAAAATTCATTGGTCAGGTACACTTTATTGATGCTGGGCTTTTCTCTGACTTTCATTGGAACTAGGAAACTACGGAGAATGTAATTCCTGGAAAAAAATGTGAAAGAGAAGCTTTCTTTACTTGTAAGCAAGTATAATGTATCAAGAAAGTAGGTGTGTTTACCCTGTGAAAGCAGGATGTATGATGTCTGTTACTTTGTATGTGGCACTGCCTTTTTTAAAGTTAACAAGAACACAGCATGGAGTGCTGCCGTAGCAGAGTGTGACCATGTGGCAATCAGCCTAGCTCTGCTTTTTCTAATCTCTGGCTGCCTTTAAGTTCTTGTACTCTTTTGCCTGGTGAGATTCAGTCTCTGGCATCTGCCTTGCTATTTACATGTGCCTGTGAGGTAGAAAATTCTGCAGGATGGAAGCGAAACTTGTTGCCTAAACAGCACTTGCCGAATGCCAACCATCTGCAGTTCTTCCTGTTGCACATTTTTTACAGGAGACCTGAGATGATGAAGTAAAGAGCATACTGAGAAAGCTGGGAACTTCATCATACTAGGGAACTTCCTAATTCCTTCAACATACTGGGGAGCTGGGAACAACTGTAGGTGTGGTAGAGAATGGGATTATTATTTCCAATAATTTTGGCAAATGGGAGACATCGTCTGGGACAAAGTAAGGTGTCAGTTGGCATGAGAGCAACATAATGTCTGTAGGCTGGACTGCATGGATGTGTGATGGGGGAAGAAGCAGTGTAAGATGCAGGTCTGTGGAAAAGGACACCGAATTTTTGAATCACAAACTAAGAAGGGGGCAAAGTATTGTGACGTTCAGGAGAGTTAAAGCACTCGGGCAGGAGATCAGAAATAATTTGAAGTGATGTCTCTGCACTTTTCAGAGTTAGTAGGTCCTACAATACGCCACTGTTTTAGGTTCTGAACTCTTAAGTCAAGTGGGACCAATTGGAGGGTGTTCGGAGGACAGCAGTGGTCTAGAAAATTATTTATATGAAAGATTGAAATAATTGGAATTAATGAAAAAATAGGATATTCAGGTTGCAAAGAAGTGACTGGTCTTCTCAGTATTCCTCAGTCACAGTGTGGGGAAGGTGTGATTTGATTACTGAGAAACTTTTTTGTTTGCTAAGGTCAGGGTAATACTAAATCAGGTAGCCTGTGAATACTGAGTCGTGACAAAATCTTTCTGCTGTAGGTAAATATATGCAGGTCTCTGCTGAAAGGGGAAAGAATTAGATAGTGTCCATAGATTATAAGCCTTTACACCTACATACCTACGTGATCATCAGTCACTTACTTCCATTATGTCTATTACTACCATTTGAATGTGAAAAGAATTCCAACACGTAATGGAAACTTTGTATGTCCAAAAAAGGATGTGTGTCTTCTAATTTTATCCGGTGCTTTTATCTAGTGGTTTCTTGTGTTGTGTTGTTTTGGGTTTGTTGTGTGTTTGTTTTTTTTTTTTATACTACTGACAAGTGTAAATCCTATTCTTAACGGAACTCACTGCTTCTTATTTTCATGTATTTTTAGTAAGATCACAGCTGCAAGAGCTGCTAGGGAAAACTGATTTTACAGCTGTAGGGGTAAGAATTGAGAGTGCACTGTGTGAAAATGTATGCAATCAAGTCAAGTCTGTCTAGCTCTGTAATTGCTATTGTCAGAGAAGAAGAAGCTCTTGGCACAAATGCAGAAAAATAGTTCCTGTCTTGCTTTGCAGATTAGAGATATCTTGGGATAGAAGTTTTGCTATTCATTAGGGTGTTTTTTCATGATTTTTTATAATTTTTTAACATATTTGTTTCTTCATCTCAAAAATGTCTTTAGGCATTGAATTCTCTCATTTAATTATTTACTAGGCAAAGAAGTGCTTAAGAGCAACCTTTTAAAATTTTGTTTTTCCAGTGCTCTTATGAGAAACACTTCAGGCATCTGATATACGATGTCGCTTTGTGCTATTGTGATTATTCTTTTTTGTACTTGGATCTAACACCCTTTCATACTTACCTATTTTGTAAGCTAAAATATCCTTTCTGGGTTCTTTGTGCAGAAGCTGCTCCATACACTGATCAGTATTACCTGTACGTTTTTTACCCTTTACATTCTTCATGAGATAGAATAATTTGAAGGTATAAGAAGAGCACAAATATATCAGCATTGTAAGAATATAGAATTACTCGGTTGGAAAAGACCTCTTAGACTATGGAGTCTAACCATTCCTATCTGCCACTAGACTATGTCCCTGAGCATATGTTATGTTCTCTCTTCCTTTATTAAAAAAAAGTCTGATATTTTGGATGGCTTCTGTTATGACCACTTCAAAGCACTTAATCATTGTTTTTGAAGATGTATGTCAAGAGACTACCAGATCTTTTTCTGGCAGTGGCATTAAAGAGTTCTTTCTTCCAGCGTGTGGCATTGCATTTACTGACAGGTGACTTAATCTGCTGTTTTATATGCTTGTTACATGGTATTCTAGGGTTCTTGTGCAGATTTTTTTAATGGTTAAGATTTGATTACTTGTAATGATTTTGTATAATTT
The DNA here is from genome assembly GCF_032191515.1 of Phaenicophaeus curvirostris. NCBI lineage: Eukaryota > Metazoa > Chordata > Aves > Cuculiformes > Cuculidae > Phaenicophaeus > Phaenicophaeus curvirostris. Next base: position 31,823,652 of record NC_091431.1, on the reverse strand, counting down.
GCAAACTTAAGCAGAGGTGATACGTGAAATGACAGATAAGCAGGTGACTGTTTAGAATAGCAGCCCAGATGCTGATGACTTATGACTCTCTCCCCCGTGAATCTTTTGTCTCTTAAATCTTACCCTGCAAAGTCCTCTCTTCTGTAACAGCTTCCTATGAGAGACATCAGCAGAAACCTTTTAGAAGTCTTTTGTTCACTACCATTTCCAACACCTTTATCTACATGATCCTTGGTTCCTTCAAAGAACTCTTTAAGTTGTGAAGTTGTGAAGCATGACTTTCCTCTACAAAAGCTGCATTTTTTTTCCTCCCTATTGTTCCAGTCTACAAATTCTTCAGTATGGTTTCAACTGCCTTGCCCAGTATGGAAGTCTGGCAATTTCATATTTGATGCTTTTAAGACTTCAGCTGACCAGTAATCTGGCTATGGTGAATTCTTACTATTACTTTGATATTTTTAAATACTCCTCTGATGCTTCATTTTGAGAGAATGTCTTATATATCCCCAGTCTAAAGAGGATCTGGTGTGGCATTGGCTTTGGCTGTCTAGGGAATGACTTCAGAATAACAGATTGACTAGGTTTTCTGCTCTAGCCTTATCTTCTTTTGGTTTTTTGGGTTTTTTTATATGTTTATTTTTTAGGGGCTTATTGCATAGAGGTAACACACTGTCTGTAACTATCAAATTCTAGTATGTTTGAGCTCAGAAACAACAAGAATTTTGAAAGATTTCATTGCTCTCTTACAGACAGCTGTGTTGTTCATGGGTTATCTTCTATTATACTTCTGTGTACTAGCTATTATATGCCTATCAGACCAGTGCTGGACTTGCATTACCAGTTTTAAATTCTGCTAACGACTTGTATGCAGATGAAAATATGCACATAGATAAGAAGTTGGTAGTAATTGGAATTCTGAAGAAAAGTTGGGCTTGCATTTTATTTTTACATTAGGAGAGAAAAATTCTCCATTCTAACATACATGATAGAGTAATTATTTAAAAAAAAGATGTACTTTTTGTTTGTGTGCAGAGATAAGAAGATACAACTTCTCTGTGTTCAAGTGGCTCCAGTCTGTTGTTTTGTTTGATAAATGGAATTTTCAGAATGGTTTCATTTTATGACATGCAGTTCTTTAACATCTGTTTGAAATCTGAATGTGCCTGGATGCTGGTGGTAGCATGTGTTTCACTTTCATGAGTTTAAATTTTGCAATGTATTTTAAAATTTTGCAATGTATTTTAAAATGCTGAAATAATAATAATAAAATGTTTTACCTGCTTTTCTTTCCCAGAGTTCCCAGAAAATAAAAGTGTGTTTCAGAAAGTGAAAATCAGAGGGAGTAGCTGCTCATGCAGAGAGGTATGTACTAAGGATCAGTTCTTGAGGAAAATTTTAAGGTATGTTAGCTATGTTTTGCAGAAAAGCCTTCCTGAAAATGAACTACCTAATTTGTCTTGAGTAGTCTAGTATTTCAGACCAGTTTTGAAATGGTCAGGCTAGCTTTAGATTACCACTTTGGATGTTTATTGATGGCAATAGCACTAGTTCAGCTAGTTCATGTTCCATACATTTTGCATCTAATGCATATACAGATAATATTCTGAATATGTGATTAGTGTAAACAAATGGTAGTGAAGTATGAGTTTTATGTTTCATGGTGTTGTAGATTCCAGAAGTAGATCCTACACTAACAGAAGTATCAATTGTTTAACAGCCTGATTTTTATTTAAGATTTCAATGAAGGGCTAAGCATGATTTATTTCATTGTTTGAATGGCATATAACTACTGTAAATCTCACACTCAGAAACTGAGATGGATTCTACAGCACATCATCATACAGTTACAGAATCAGGTTGTTTAAAAATATTTTCAGATGATTTAATTTTTTTTCTTTAAATAAAGTGGGGTTTTTGTATCAGTACAGAAGCCTTGAATTTGAGAATTTGTCTTCTGAATCCAAGTCCTCTTCTTTTTATGATTTTGCAGTATTCTTAATGTTTCTGGAAAGGATCTGGAAAATATAAGCCAAGCTAAGTGATTTGGAACCCATGGAGATTTAGGAGCAAGGGTGTTGACAGCAGATCAAGAGTGAGTGTGGTGCTCTCTGCTTACCATGCTTCTTCCATATGCCTCCTTCTGGAGAAGTGAGATGACTGTTCTGCTTTCGTGTTCTGCATTTAACTGGAGGCCATTCTGGTTTGTGGTTTATTGTCTACCTAGCTTGTTATTGATATCATGAAACCACAAGCTGCAACTGATGCATATGGATCCATCTTTATTTTAAGATTAGTAGTCTCAGTCTTGGGTATCTTTCATGGCAATATATAACAGAAGGTTATACATTGTTAAAAGGGTACAATGGCATCCTGAGAAATGTGCTTTTTTCTTCCTTGCTCGTTTAGTTTCCATCATTGTCAGACACACAGGACCTTGGATTCAAAATTAAAAAAGTGTTAAAAAATTAAAAGTGGTTTTAATTAAAAATGTCGGGTTTAAGTGGCTTTGGTTTTGGATACTTGTTCACTGCTTCTGTGCCTCCACAATGTTGGACCACTTGAGTATTCCTGAGTATCATCATTGAACATTTTCATAATTTACGAGGAATGCTTACAGAAACTAGCTTACCCAGTTGGGCATCATCACATTTGAGACTACACTTATTCTGGTTTCAGCTAAAGTGGAACCAATTTCCTAACTTTTCAGCTAAGCCTGGTCTAACTAACTTCATTTTCTGAAAATTAAGAACATATATTCCAGACAGTATCTTGTTGCTAGAAGCGATAATGCTTAAAATTTATGGTTATCACCAAAGAAACAGGGCACTGGAATGTTAAAGGCCCTTGCTTATACCTATTTCTGTGGAGACCAAGGTTATCCTTGAGCTGGTGGAATGTCGTAAGTCAAAGGGGCACACCTGCAGAGAGGAGCAGACAGGTAACCCCAAGCTGACCAACAGAATATTCTAATCCATATCCGTCATATGCAAAATAAAACTAAGAATCATGAGGGTGAGGCCCCCTTCTTCAATGGCTGGCATCTACTAAGAACCTTGCACATCCTTCTGATCCCACATCTGTGTATTCCTGAATCCAGTTCCTTGATGGCAGCTCTTGTCTGCTGCTGAGTCCAATCTGGGAACCTTTCCCTGTGCCTGCTCTGCGGCATCCGTGGTAATGCATAGTCATTGGGATGTTCGATTTTGTATATTTGTAAATATTTTATTATTATTTTATTAATATTATTTTCCTTTTTTTTAAATAGTATTTCATTATACCTGTTTTAATTTCCAACCTACGAGTTACTCCCTCTCATTTCCCTTTCTCTTTCCCTGCGTGTGTGTGGTGGGGATAGTGATCACAACTGCTTGTTTAGCTTCTGGCCAAGGGTGGTGGGGAGCTAAACTATGACAGCTTGTTAGTCTTACTGAATCAGAATTCTATCACTTTTGCGAAACAAATTTCTGCTGCACTGCTTCTGTCATGGTGAATGGAATATTAGAAAACAAAGACTAGAGAGCAGTATGTGTACAATTTTTGTCTGTGTATCCAGGCATCTAGCAGTGTAATTGGAAAAAATTTGATTACTATGTAGGGAAGGAAGGCTTAGCAGGCTGGTATGGGATGTTGTTGCATTGTCTGTTCTGCTGATTTAATGTGTTAAAAATGTTAGGTGCCTTGAAAAGTCTGTCTCTGAGCCTTGTACATCCTGGTATTAGCTAATGCAATGTTGGCATTAGTTGATACCTCTCAGTTCTCCATGTAAAGTAAGTTTATTAGTCCTACTTTGGCCTATGGGCTATCAGCAAAATAAATCTATTAATGTTTGTTAAAACATTATGGAAGTTTTGCATTTTTACAGGTGCAGGTGTTTTATACCCAGGTCAAACAGGTGCCTTTGACCTGCAGTTTATGAGGCAGCATTTCTTTCCAGTTTATCAAATGATTTCCATTTGGTACAGTAAGACTGGACTGCCATAGAGGAAAATCATGTGATCTAAAGGAGTCTGCCCTAATGTATGTCTCAGAGGAGTAGTGGACAGTGGTTTGGGATATTTTCTTATTTTGGGGAGGTTAAATCCTCAAGTTTAATGTCCTGCTAACACAGTGTTTTGGAGCAAAGTAGCTTCTAACTAGTTATCCATTTCCTGCAGATGCAGTGTCTGAGAGCCCATGTTTTATTTGGCTTTTTCTGTGTTGCTAGGACAGAAAACACCAGGAACAAATGTTTCAGGTCACCAGAAGTGGAACAGTATAGTTGGCAGTTCTTGTCTGGAGATACTGTCAACTATACATATTTGATTAAATATGTGGATCGGTCTTTAGTGTACGTCTTAAGGGCTTTTATTAGTTCCCTTTTAACTCTTAAGTTATAGAGGTATGTTTTGCAGATGGAAAGTGGGAGACAATTCTGAGCCTGAGATCACAGATGGGTGTTCAAAACAGTGCTCTGACCCTCCTTTCAGTTTATTTTAAGAAGGTATATATATGTGGTTAATCTTATGGTTAAGTTACTTCAAGGTTTAGACATTAATAGTTCCACTTTGTCAAACTAGAAATTTTTCTTTCAATACATGTCTAATGAACCTTGTTCTACTTTCAGATGTGGTGAAGAGCCTGTAATTTACTTTGTGCGGTATATAGTGCCTTAGAAAATGGGGTTTGGAGGTGACCTGAAGTATTCTCATGATGCTTTATTAAAACTGCAAGACTGGGAACTACGACTACTGGAGACAGTGAAGAAATTTATGGTAATGCGAGTAAAAAGTGATAAGGAGTATGCCTCCACTTTACAGAATCTTTGCAATCAAGTAGATAAAGAGAGCACTTGTCAGTTGGATTATATCAGCAATGTGTCTAAGGTAAGACTGAAGTATTTTGAATTTGGGGTATCCTTGGAAATAGCAGTGCTGGATTTATTTTTGTATGTTTTAGTTTGGGTTAAGTTCATTCAGCTTCTTGAGAGTTAATGTTGCTAAAGTATTTAAAAATGATCTCCTCCATGGAACATACAGAAATAGAGCTCTAGTCTTTCTTAGAAAATAATAACTGAACTATAATCAATCCTGGATTCTGAAATTCAGATTCCTGGATTGAGCCTGGTATTTTCTTTAGTGTTTTTGAAAATATGAGTATGCTATAGTAAGCTTTTCTGTTAAGATATTTGGATACGAACTATTGTTTATGTTATATAGAATTTATGACAGAAATAGAAAATGCCAGGAAACTGAGGCAAAGCTGACCATTCCAGCTGATATTCACACTGCAGTGTGTGTTACAAAAAAAAAACCCAACACATTAATTCAGTATATTTCTCGTAACTGTGAAGTTATTTTGTATTCAATTTAAAATCACTATGTTGACTTTTTATGAAGGTAAGGCTCTCCTTCTCCCAAATTATCAATTTTCAGATTTATAGCAAGTCCAGTAAAGGTACTGATGAAATAAACTTCTCTTTTTCACCTGTTTGCAAGCTTCACTGTTGACTTGGATTCCTTCCTGACTAGAGAGAACTATTCTGTTTTATTGGCTTATTCAATTTTTGATCCTTCTCCTGTAGCAGTGGTTACACAGTGTCTTCACTCTGGTACACCTGATCTCCTCTCTGCAGGAAAACACACTTTCTGGGTCAAGTTAAATTTTAAACAGGATTATTTTTACGTAGTGGGCTTATGGGGTGGCTGCTTGAAGGCTAGCTGTAGTGTAGCATCAGGAATGTAAGTGCTCCTCTGCAGGAGTCTAGATTTATACTGGATTTAAGGGATGTTTTGTGTGACTTGAAAGCTGTGCTGGTATAGCTAGTCTACTTCAGCTGTCCCCAAAATAGCACAGCACAGTGTTTATCTATAATAAGTTGTTACTGCTTCCCTCCCCCACAATAATTCGTCTTGTAAATTGATATACTACCTTTATTTTTTTTTAATTTTTTTTTTAATCTCTGTGTTTTGGTCATGCATTTGAAATGCTTTTCACCTTATTGTGTGTTTTATGTGCAGTTTGTTACAGATTTTGCTATTTAAGTTGCGATGATTTAGGTAAATAAACATTAAAGCATTGTCGTAAGCCTAAGATTGGCAGAAGTCAGGTATTTTCTTCAGGCTTTCGATTCTATTCTCTTGGAGTTATTTGTGATATGACTAATAATTCTTGCTATTACTGCCCTACTAGAGTTGTTCTTATGTCCTAGGTAAATTGTGCTTTGCAAATCCTTCAGGCAATGAAACAGAGCAGATTAGGGCTAGAACAGTAAAGGAGCATTGGCATCAGACTATTTAGCATAATAATGAACCCCTGAACATTCCCTAGCTGCTTCTTGCTAGGATGTTCCTGTCAGTGACAGGGGCACTTCCTGTAAGCAAGTAAATTTTAAAAAGCTGAAGGTCTGACTTCAGCTGTGTTCTATTTGTGTTGAAGAGAAGCATGTGTGTCACATTTTGAAATCTTGTTTTGGATGTAGACACTCAAGTTGTTCTTTCAAGATTATTTTTCTTCCTTTTTCTTGGTTTGTTGGTTTTTTTTTTTTCCCTCTCCAAAGGAGATGCCATTTTTCTGTCAAGCCCCCTCTCTAATCTCTACATCATTATAAGACAGGAAAAATATTTGTATACTACTGGCAGATCTTTATGGACTTGCCTTGAAATTTCACTGTCACCTTGGATTTTTAAAGTTGTATACTGACACATTGTCTTATTGGTTCTGGCAATTAAAACATCTGAATAATTGGTTCCTTTACTTACCTTATTCTAATCTTCTTTACTGTTTCATGATACTTCTTCTCTTTTCCTGAAATTTTACAGAATCAAAGTATGACCCAAATATTTTGGGACATAAATCTAGAATCTTGTTCCTCCTAAGATTTAAAATACTTGTAGATTGAATTTTTGGTATTGCATGGCATCAAAACCAAATAACCAAATACCAAGCCGTCTAATCTTTTATGTTTGTTTGTTTCTTTATTTAATGTGTACAGCAAGAGTGAGCACTTTGAAACAAATAGTGTTAGGGAAAATTTGTACTATGTTTTTTCATGCAGAGGCAGCAAAATTTGCTGGAAGGCCTAATGGTGGCAACCAGTCATACTAGAAAAGCAGTATTTTCTAGTCCTTCCCAACAGCTCTTTAATGATGTTTTTATCATATGTAGCTTTGCAGTATGGTTTCTGATGTCAGTTGGAAACTTCTGTAATGCAGAGGTGAAGCAGTTTGCAGCCATAGCTGGGAAGTTTCCGGCCATGACCTTTTTACAGCACAACAATTTAAGCAGTCTGAGATAGCTTTGTGCTGGTCTGTGGTATGTTTACAACCTAAAGGAAATGTTAAAGATGGTGTAATATATACAGGAGTTAACTGTCTTTTATTTTGTTCTCTAGAACCCAGAGATGGAGATACCATGCATATATGTTTTATATGAAATGAAAGGAACCCTCAAAGCTTTTGATGATTTAAGGTGGATTTCTGTCTTTAGTAAGAGTTAAGATAAATGCTAGTAAAACAAGCATACCAGCTGCCTTTAAACTTGATAAATGTATGCCATGTAGGCATTTTGAAATTTTAGATGTAGCATAGTGTCAGGGAATTATCTCTAAAGAATCCAATACCGTTCCAATCAACAAAATGTGACAGGGATCTTTAGGGTAACAAATGCTGTTATTTGAACTGAACTTTTAGTTTCATGTTTGTATCTGTGGTGCAATGGAAGCCTTTCTGTTTACAATTTCTAATCAAAATTCTGAGCTACACACAGCATGTTAAGCTGTCCTCAAAACCAGCTGACAGGATGGCCAAGGAAGACATTAAAGTAAGGGTATAGAAAGATGTTGGGTTACTATGAAAGGTGAATAATTGCTTCTGTCTCTTACCCTGTTAGCACCTTGTGCTTTACTGGTGGCCTAACTGGTACTGATAGTTATGTGAGCCAGCTGATGAATTGTATCCTCTTAAAGAGGAACCGCACAAGTGCATATAACTGTGAGATATTTAGACAAGGACAGAGAAATCAGCTTGAACAGAGTAGCTGGGAAACAGGAGAACAAAGGGCATGAGAACATGGTTTTCACCGGCGTCAGGGATGTATTCCCAAAAAGACTGTAAAGCTTTCATGAGTGTTCAGAAGTAGTAGTAGGGCAGTGGTGAAGGGTGACCATACAATATGATATTTGATTTTATGGGTAAATTTAAGGCATGATTTTGCTATCACTTAAAGAACTTTATTTTAGAAGAGCTCAAATGCATTTGGGTAAGTTTAAATTTTTTTTATTTTATTTTACTTAATTATTTTAAGCAGTGATGCCTCTTTTCCCACAGCTCATGTTCCTTGTTCTGTTATTTGTAAGACAAAATAAGTAAACACTTTCTGTTCTAACTTTTTTTATAGTCTTGGTTGCTTGTGGTACAGCAAACAGAACAGCTGAGCAAAATAATGAAGACACACGCAGAGGATCTTAATTCTGGGCCTTTGCATAGGCTTACAATGATGATAAAAGATAAACAGCAAGTTAAGAAGAGTTATGTAGGTGTTCATCAGCAAATTGAAGCAGAGATGTATAAGGTATCTTATTTAACTGTGCTTTATAAATTTATTATAGTTTTGTATGTTTAAAGAGTAATATATTGAGGATGGGTCTTTTTAGTTCCTCTGGTTTTGTTTGTGCTATGGTAAACGTAAAAAGCAGAATGGTCAGTAGGCTGTCTTATCTGATAAAATTTCCAAGCTAAATAATCACTCGCAGTCACTTATGGATTGGTGCATCTGAAAGTAATAAGGATAGAAGAAGTGGAAAAACTGGTAGCATACCAAGATCCTCTTGGTTTTGGTCTTGTATCTTGGAAGAGCACAGTATTAAAGTCAGTAAAGTATATTTGAGAATTAATATGAAGGTTTCTCAGTACTATTGAGTGAAGATCTGTTACTACTATTGACCTACCTTTTGTTTCCCAGTTCTCTCTGAGAAGTAATTTCTTGTCACTTATGTCTTAAATGTGTTCTCTCATTCCTAATTTTATTTTTTCCTCCATTTTTATGGTCTTTATAATACAAATTTGTCATAAAGTTGTTTTTTGCTGTGTCACCTCTATTAGTCTAAAATTGTGACTATAATTTACAGCATCTAAATAATAAGAGATGAGAATATGAGATGGATGCAGAGCAAAGTTCCTGCCTTTCAATTAAATATTTGCACTGTTGGCCCAGAAACAGAAACTGTAGATAGCACCTAGTTGGCTCTTGGAGGAATCCTATTGCATTTCAGAGGATGAAAGTAGTAATATCTGGGTCTTGCCTCATGAAAAAGGGAATATTGTGAACTCCAGCCACCTTCATGCCAACTGCAAGAGGAACAACTTTCTTGTAGAACAGATTTCCTTTTCTGTACATTCAGTGAGGGGAGCACTTCCATTAAATGAAGTTTATCTTCCACGATTTTTCTTTTTGTTATACTCCTTACTTTTCTTTACCATATATACCATCTTTTTTCTATTTTAGTGGCTGGTGTGTTATTAGCTTTTCTTTGCAAGTTCACCATTTGTGATTATTTGTGAACCGTGTACTACTTTTGTCACACAGTGACAGAATTTGGGCATAGAAGAGGCAAACTTGTTTTTGACCAAAGTTTTTGACCAAAAATGTCATGTTCAGTGAAGCTCCTTCCATTGCAAAAATATTCTTTAGTGTTCTGCTCCACTGTAGGTAGTTTTTTTGTTTGTTTGATTTGGTTTCTTTTCCTTTTTAGGGATTCAAGTCTTTAAACAGATAGATTGGTTCCTGAGCTGCTGCTGTTTCTAAGCCACTCATATGAACTGTAATATCTAAAAATGCTTCTATCTTACTTTTAATTTTGTAGATGGTAAAAGAATTCCTTCCTATGCATAGACGTCTTACATCTAGTATGATTTATTGAGTGTCTTTTTGATGCATTTTTTTCCTTGTCATTGAAATGGGATAGTGGTTTTTGATAAGCTGGATTTCCTAAACGTATCTTTCATTACATTGCTGTGGATGTGGATTTCTGTTTCAGACCTCTTCTTTTATTCTATGCATTTATTGATTTTGACGTTATTACACAATGTAATATTTTCAGATTATCTCAAGCAAATGGGAAATAGTAACATTCTTGGTTTGGAAAATAAATCTTGTTAATTCTCTTTCAATAATACTACAAGGAGGTTTTTTATATGTTGAGGATAAGTATTTTTAATGCTTTTTATATTTCTATTCTCTTAAAGGTCACAAAGACAGAACTAGAAAAGCTAAAATCTACTTATAGACAGCTGATAAAAGAAGTAAATTCTGCCAAAGAAAAGTATAAAGAAGCTGTGGCTAAAGGTATGACTGACTTGTGTTAGTTTTGTCTATTTATTAATGCCTTTATCAAACCTGCTAGAACTTACAGAGTGAAACAGGATAATGTTTTTATTTTTTATACTGAGCAACTTGATTGCAACGTAAAAGCCCATGTAGTAAGTAAGTAAGACAGGCTATTTGTCATTGTGCGTACTTGATGGTACTCTTTAAAAATCGTAAAATAAAGGTCTGCCCTTCTTTTGATTATAAATAGTAATCCTTTTAAGTAATCCTCTATTATTCCTTCAGAGGATATATTTGAAATGTAAAATTTTCAAATGAGCAGTTACTAATGGTAAGTGGGTTGCAACTCCATCTCATCTACATTGTAGTTGAAGCCTACTCTCATCCTGTGACCTATTATCGTTGCTGTAGGGGTTTCATTATCAGTTCTTGACAGTGTAATCGGTCTGACTTTTGTCAATCTTAAGCAAAAGAGGAAAATAATTCATTTGCATACTGAGATGCTTTAAAGATTCTTGGAAATGATGTGTCTGTCTGTGTGGATTTTGATTCCTATGGAATTATGCTAATGAATAGGTAAAGGAGAGGCTTTTGAAAATAATTGAAATAATAATAGTTCATTTTTTTAGAGCAAATTAATTGGATGCAGTATATAAATATAATATTGAGAACTATCTTTAAGGTTTTGTATAACTGCCTAGAATGACAGTTACTGTCCTTGGTTCTGTTGTACTGTAATTCACATTGCAATATAGTAACTATCAGTGCTGAGAGAAAGATTGTTTTTTTCTAGACTTGTCTAAAATTTGGAGCTGTAGCTGATACGTGAATAAAATGACAAAACAGGATAAGAAAAGTTATACTTAGCACTACTTAGCTTCACTTTTTTTTTTTTTCCTTTTATGCATGTTCACATTCGCTTAAAAATGTAAATACGTACTCAGTTGTTGATTTTGTGCAGTTCCCTAGCTGCTTGCTACATACAACTGTAATTTGGTTACTTGGCTTACCCCAAATAAGTATTTAACATGTAGTAGGTAATGCAGAAAATGTAGTAGAGTCCTCTGATCAAAGTATGTTTTTTTATCCCGTCTTCCTGCTATAGCTCAGATCATTCCCGAAGCACCAAACTTTCCCCTTTAAATCAAAGAGTGTTTTGGCTATCAGCAGCTGTAATATTTTGGTGTGGCTCTGATTAACTGAATTTATATTGCTTTAGATAGAGGCAAACACTATCTGTTTTTAAGACGCTTTTTTCTCCTGTGGTTTTCCTTGACCACGTATTCCAGGCTTCCATTTAGTGTTGTTTTTTTTACAAGTTATACTTAATTTCACTTTCCCTAACATCTCAGTGTAAGTCTGTCTTAATGAACACTAACCTCCAGAAAAATCTTGCAGGTTTTTCTCCCCAAAACTGCAGTTCTGCTTCTGCCCTGCTGCACCCTATGCTGTATTCTTGGTTACCAATATTTGTGTAGTTGGTGAGCTGCTAGATTTGTATATTGACTGCAGGTCAGCTGAGCTGTTTGAATGTTTTTAAACCATTGTATTTTCATAGGATTTCTGAGCCATCTACATGTTAAATTGGCTTTTGAAATGAACAAGTTGGAGAATTCTTAGAATTGTAATGCTTAATTATCCTAGGCATTAGTTCAGTCACTAGTGCTTATTCAAATTATGTTCTATTACGAAATATGACTTCTGTTAATATACAAATTCATTCAATTTTTTCAGGATTTCAAGGATTATTGAAAACAAGGAAAAGAATAGTGCCTACCAGAACAGTGGAGGGTTTAACCAAGTATTGGTAATAAGTTGAAAAACATTTTTTTAAGCAAAAGAATATAAGCTTTTGAACACCAGCTTTTGCATGATATATGTTAAAAGAGCCAGTACAGGTCCTCTTTTTTAAAATGCTATTCTCAAGAGTCTGTTCCTTTGTCAAACCAAGTCTCCATCACAGTGCTGGCCCTGCATTTCTGGAGTGGAAGGGGACAGCTACTCTTCAGGACATACCACTTTGTCTTTGCATGGTTAATTACCTCTAAATTTGTACAGTACCTGTGCAAGCTGGTCAACATGAAAAGAATGCAAGACACGCAAAGGAATGTCTTAGAAATTTCTCTGGTTTTCAAGTGTAGTGATTTTGGAATTTAGTGACTTTTGTTTTGTTTTAGAATAGCAAAGCCACCTACTACTGAGAGAGCAGGTTTACAAGAGTAAAAGAGGTACAAGCGGTTCTTTATTTTGGCAAAAGTATTGTTTTCCTGTTTTCTACTTGAGTTATTAAAAGTGATATTAAATTCTGGCTAAACACACACAATAGAGTACATTAGCTGAAAAGAGTTAAGCCTGGCAAAGTTGTAAGCAGTAGAAAGTGATTTTCTGCAGTTCTAGTTCTTTTTATGTTTTCCTACAGTCACAAAGTATTCTCAAGTAAACTTGACTTGTGGTGTGTCTGAGACTCCTACCAGCTGAACAGGACTGTCACACGTTGATGCCCAAACACAGGGGTGTGGCAGTTTTCATGTTTTGCTGAAAAAACTAAGAGGACCTGTAGAAAGTGTAATAAGAATAAGGGTTAAGTGCTGAATAATAATACTGGTTAGTTACGGATTTTGTTTGTGTCAGGACCATGGGAAGGCAGCTGGTGGGAATTATTTGATAGCTCTGCAGTGAGGAAAAGGGAACTGCTTTCTTATGGATGCAGGATCTTCATTATGGAAGCCTTTATGCTCTCCTAATCTGGAGAAAGATGGATGTCCAGCTGGCTTAGGACCTCTTCTGAGGAACCCTCCGCTACTGCTGCTTGTACTTGGGCATGAGGGAAGCAGTGGGACAATTGTGTTGCAGAGCATGCGCCACTGAGCCTTGGTGCTTACTTGGTCGTTAGGCTGGAGTTCACTGCTTGGTTGTGGTCTCCAGTGTTGACATGCTGTCTCAGTCAGAAGTGACTGATATACTTTGTTTTTTTTAGCCCTTATGTCATCTGGTCATGCATTGCTGCACTTTTCTGGACCAGTGATTATTGTGGGGATTGCAAATGCAGCCTGGTTGGTTGTTCTTGGGAATGGAGACCCCAAGAGTCAGACAGGTCTGGTTGGTGTTACTCAACTGGTTGATAGATTTTTGCTTTTGAGTCCTTAATTTTTTTTTTTATTTTTTCTTTTTTAATGTATGGTGGGAGAAAACAAGCTGAGAGGGGGATAATGCCATCAAGATGAACTAGTCCAGTTCACCCTCTAATAAGTCCAGTATGCCTCTGATAAGATATACTTAGCCGACTGGGACAACGGATAGATGGATTTCAGTTGTCTCTTCTGGATTGGAAGGCTTTGCTTGTTTGTTTTTTTTTAAAGAAACCCACAACTAGGTACACGTAGTATTGTTCCTTTGCAAAATTAGGATATTAGGAGCAAAATATAAGAGAAATACTCATTGAATTTTTCATTGAATTTTTCTTCCGTACTGAAATGGGTGGCCCACTGAAATCTTTTGGATGTGTGATATTGAGAAAAAAGTACTGTAAGCTTCTTAAAACAGCCATCCATCATAATACTCGGTTTGTGTACACCTGTGCCTACAATGCCATGCTGACACTAAGAATGCTGAGTGACAAGGTGAATAGTGTGTTGTGTTGACATCACTGTTGCAGGAAAACATATCAAACCAAAATTTATACAAAATTATTTAGACATTGTTTGCCTAAAGGAGTCACAAAGCTTCTAAAAAAGTTTCATAAATAATGAATATTCATAAATAATAGGTGAGGAACGCAAGGCAGAAACTGTAGAACTGTTGTAGATATCACATGTGAGATCTCATTACTGTTTGAATCTCATTCGACTGGATCAGGTGACTGCTTACACTTAATTTTGTTATTTCCACAATTATTTTTGTCTCTGCGGAATTGTGCATCTTCCTTAAGTGTAGTTTTGAGTGTGCCTGTGTAGATTTCTAATGTTTTCATTCTTCATTGTTTTGATTAAACACAACTTGTTGCTGTAAAAAAGCTTATTGGACATGAGTAGTACATGAAATAATGAACAATAATTTGCTCTATTAAAAAAACAATTGAAAATTTGTAGATGGTTTTGTTGTTAGAAGTTTAAATATGAAATAGTTACTCTTATATTAGTTAACATTGAATGTTGGAATAGAACCAGTGTAGCTTTGGGAGCTTCATGCTGGATTTTAATACAATACAATCTTTTGCAAAATCTTCAGTTTTTATGTAACTGCATCTGTTACAGGTGTTTATTTTATTCGTGCTATTAGTTATTTGCTGATTGAATGTAGAAGCTATAGTGCAGCATTCTCATGTGACAGAATGGATGTGAGTAAATAGTAAAGGGAAAATACATTGATTCTAAGTATTTAATTTTATAATATAATTTTTTACTGCTACAGCAGCATAAAAAAATATTGTGTCAAGTTTCTCTACATTGACTTGTGTTCCCTGACTGTGTAGTAATTTAGAGGAGACTAGATGTATTAAAATTACATCTAGTGTAGTATACAACATTGCATGTGCAGGAAGAGTGTTTTGTCATTGCTGCAATTCCTGTAATTTAATACTTGAGAACTGATGTGACTTCTGTGGTACATACTGAAATTACATGACAGCATATGCTCTGTCTCTGATAAATAAGGAAGCTGTTGAAAAAGCTTTCATTAAATCATAGTATTGTCTTACTGTTCTTTGTAGTAGCTGAGTGGCCAGAAAATACTTGTATTAGGTGACTGGTGCATTCATTCTAAAATGCTTGTAAGACTGTGATTGTACTACTGTATTTCCTGGTGGTTTGTGTTGCCTTTAGCTGTTGCTGAGATCAGGGAAACTCCTAGTAGGGTATTTTTGGAGTTTATTTTTGGCTGTAACTCTCTCATTGTTAAGACAAAACAATTAAGACTGGCTGAACTGGTATGCCTTATTCACGGATGTCAGCAAGCTGGATGCTTCTCAATTAATATTCTGTTGTAAGCACTTCAGTTCATAGATACTGCCCATGCTTGCAAGGGCTAGGGTTGTTTCTTGTAAACTCAAGCTTCTAGAGCAGAAAATTCTGGGGAGTGCAGAGCCAAGCGATCTTGGTGACTTCTTGTGGAGTGTGGGATCAGCTTGGGCACATTGTTTCCAATCAACCTGGACATGCAGCCCCAGAAAATGCTCACCTCAGTCTTCACAGACTACCACTTAGAGGTCTGGGGAATTTACTAGTGGTCCTTATTAGCTCATGCATCTGACAGCAGTTCAGGAGATTGCACTTAAAGTATTGCCTGTTTTATACTATGTTATTTGTTTGTCTTAATGTTGAGCAGATAACTGTTTTGGATCACTTGGAAGTTTAGCTGTGGTATTCTGTAAATTTGAAATCTGTAAGTTGATACAAATAGGTTTGTTGTCTATGTAGAAGAGTTTTTATTAGAAATGGAAATGCTTGACTTCCTAGAATGTTTTAAAAAGAATACCAGACTTTTCTTTGCAAATGACAATTTTTCATAACTGAATTTTGGAAGCTTCAAAATACTGTTTTCAGTGTGACATACTATAGACACAGTCAGTTTCTATAAACATTAAACAGTTTTGTCAACAACTGATGGCAGTAGAATTATAATTAGATCTGTTTATGAAATCCATTATACAGATAAAGAAAACTGGATGTTTTCCTCTGTGGTAATTGATGTGCAGGACAACTGTGTACTCTGCCTCACTGAATTTTGCTACATTAAAAAATAAATTGCAATATGGAAATAGTACTGTAGCTGTGTTACATTAATTACGGGCCCAAAGGCTGTATTTAAAAGTTGAGTTATATGATAATTTATTTTGCAATTAGT
The DNA here is from genome assembly GCF_032191515.1 of Phaenicophaeus curvirostris. NCBI lineage: Eukaryota > Metazoa > Chordata > Aves > Cuculiformes > Cuculidae > Phaenicophaeus > Phaenicophaeus curvirostris. The sequence continues at coordinate 31,807,509 of NC_091431.1, read as the reverse complement.
TGAGGTGTTCTGCTGAGGAATAATGTATAGCAAAGCAATTTAGTCGTCTAGGCAGATGGGAACATGGGATGGTTTAGCCATTAGTGAGGCTTCTGAAAGATTGAGTATTGGTAAGTCTCTAGTTATATGGTTGTGATAATTTTCGAGTGTAAATTTGCAGTTTAGTTTAGCTGTTCAAGGTTGTTTCATTCATAGAATCGTGGAATCCCTAGCCTGGAAAAGACCCTAGAGATCATCAAGTCCAACCATACCTGTGCACCACTGAATCATATCCTAAGCACTTCATATACCTACCTCTTAAATACCTCCAGGGATGATGACTTGATCACCTCCCTGGACAGCCTGTTCTGAAGTTTGATAACCCTTTATTTGAAGAAATTTTTCCTGATGTCCAACCTGAACCTCACATGGCGCAGCTTGAGGCCATTTCCTCTCGTTCTTCACCTATCGCTTGGGCAAGGAGACCAACAGTCACCTCTCTACAACCTCTTTTCAGGAAGTTGTAGACAGCCTCCACTTCTCTAGGCTAAATCTTCTCTAGGCTTGTTGTGGTTCGTGGGTCAGAAGCCTGCACTGATAGTACATGGTATAATTTGACATATGCTGATTTTTGGTAAGCTGAAAGCAGATAGAGCATGTACTTTAAAGACAAGTTATAGAATTTTGGATCTTAAACTATGACATATGATGATAACTTTGGAATATATTGGCATACTTGAGTAGGAGCAGCCAATTATACAATAATACCAAGAAATAATCCAGCTTTTCTCCCCCTGCTACTACCTTCTCCCCTGCTGCTACTACCCTCTTCCTATTTCCCATACTAGTATTCTCTCAAGAGAATTGGCTAAGGCAAGAAAAGCTTGGTGCTTCCAGCTCTGACTTCAGCAGCCTCGTCCTCTCATCATTCATCCAGTCCCTATGCTCTAACTACTACTTGACCTCTTTCCTTCTGAACCCTCTTCCATTACTTCCACATATTCACATGCTTCTCATTCTCCAGAAAGACCTTATAGAGTATACGTATCGGTCTGCGTACTACCAGATTGACATTATAGCCTACTGTATTTAGAAACTGAGGGTATATGATTCCATTTCTTCTGAAATTAGTTGAGGTGTTCTGCTAAGAAATAGTTTATATAGGGAAAGAATTTAGTCATAGAATCACAGAATGGGTTGGGTTAGAAGGGACCTTAAAGATCATCTAGTTCCACCCCCCCGGCCATGGGCAAGAACATCTCCCACTAGGTCAGGTTGTTCGAAGCCTCATCCAACCTGGCCTTGAACTCCTTCAGGAATAGGGCATTTACAGCTTCTCTGAGCAACCTGTTCCAGTGCCTCACCACTCTCCAAGTAAAAAATTTCTTCCTGATATCTAGTCTAAATCTCCCCCCTCCAGTTTAAAACCATTACCCCTCATCCTATCACTATAATCCCTGATAAAGTCTCCCTCTGCAGCTTTCTTGTAGGCCCCCTTTAAATAGCAAAAGGCTGCTATGAGGTCTTTCTGGAGCCTTCTCTTCTCTAAGATGAACAATCCCCACTTGCTTGTCCTTGTATGGGAGGTGTTCCAGCCCTCTGATTATCTTTGTGGCCCTCCTCTGGACTTGCTCTAACAAATCCATGTCTTTCCCAATTTGAGGACTCCAGAATTGAACGAAGTGCTCCAGGTGAGGTCTCACAAGAACAGAGAAGAGGGAGAGAATTACCTTTCTTGACCTGCTGGTCATACTTCTGATGCAGCCTAAGATATTGTTGCCTTTCTGGGCTACAGGCGCACATTGCTGGCTCATGTTGAGCTTCTCATCCACCAGCATCCCCAAGTCTTTCTGTTCAGCCTATAGCTGTGCTTGGGATTGCTTCAGCCCAGGTGCAGGACATTGCACATGGTCTTGTTGAACTAAATGAGGTTTGCACAGGCCCAACTCTCTCTTGTCCCAGTCCCTCTGGATGGTGTCCATTCCCTCCAGTGTGTCAGTTGTGCCTCACAGCCTGGTGTCAAGCAAACTTGCTGCGAGTAGTCAATCCCACTGTCCATGTCTGTGATACAGATGTTAAGCAACACCAGTCCCAATACTGACCCCTGAGGAATACCACTCGTCACTGGCTTTCGCTTGAACATTGAGCCATTGACCACAAACAACTCTTTGAGTGCAAACATCCATCCAATTGTTTATGCACCGAGTGGTCTATCTACCAAATCCATATCTTTACAGTTTATTGACTAGTATGTTGTGTGGGACAGTGTCAAATGCACAAATCCAGGTAGATGATGCCAGTTATTATTCCTTTATCCACCAGCGCTGTGGCCCTGTCATAGAATTCCACCAATTTTCCCTTAGTGAAGTGGCCATGTTGGTTGTCACTAATCACCTCCTTATTTTTATAAGCTGAGTTTATAGGAGTCCTCAAGGCAGATTAAAAAATGGAGTTGTATACTTTCCAATTATATTGATACACTGGTGTCAGACATGCATGTGTTTGGTGGCATCTGACTTCTGGGATGTTATTCTGGATGTGATATGTGGGTGTTTTATTTTTCCCTCCAAATAATCTATAAATAATTTAGAAATAAATAGTGCAATGGTTTTGTATGTTGGGGAAATAAAAAAAAAATAACAGTCTTCCCATGAAACACAAGTTTTCGTTGTTTGCCAAAGACAAAACCTGTTATTTCTGGAAAAATATTTTAGAGAGAGTTGAGATTGTTGTCTCTCCAAAACGGTTCTACAGAAAGTTTAGAAGTAGATTGTTTCGTTCATACTTAAATGAAAAATATTGGGTTGGTGCAATAATAATTGCCAATTTTGTCATTGTAAGCTGTGATGCTTATTTTGTATCAATCTTTTGTTTAACTGTGTTCATGTCGTATACCATTTTAAAGTATGAATGTCACTCTTCTTGTTTATGCTCATGGTTTTATTTTCACTGTTTATTCTGTTTTATATTATGCTGTCATATTAAAGATGAAATCAAAGCAAATTTGAATAATTTTATTGTGTGAGTTTGAAAGGCAATATAAAGCAGTGGTAACTGCTAGAAATATCAGCCAACCATTTGGCCAGGGGGCTATCAACAAATGTATAGCTCAACATTCGTCCCAAAAATGTCATTAAAGAAATGAGGGCCTTGAAGATGAGGAGGGCTGTGGAAGTCTGTCTGTGATATATTACAAGCAATTGTGGGCCATTATTGAAGGGGACCCATGCAAAACAGCTTGAGAGGTTACAGAAGAACTAAATATTGACCATTCGACAATTGTTTGACATTTGCACCACACTGGAAAAATCAAAGAAGTTCAAAAAATGTATGCTGCATGAGCTAAATGAAAATAAAAAGAAAAATCACTGTTAGGAAGTCTGCTCTGTGCTTCTCTTGCACAAAACTGATGAATTCCTTCATTGCACTGTGACATGAAGTGAAAAATGGATTCTGTACAACAACTGAGAGCATTCCAGTGGCTGGATTGAGGTGAAGACTGAAATCCTTCCCCAAACTGAAGCTGCATCAAAATGTTATGGTCACTGGTGGTTGATAGGTGGAATCATTCACTACAACTTCTTGAATCCTGACAAAACCATCACAGTGGAGGAGAGGTGCCAGGAACTGACAAAATGCACCAACTGCAACATTTACATCCAACACTGGTTAATCGAAAAGGACCGTTTCTTCTCCATGGCAATGCCCAACCACATGTCTCGCAAATGACTCTGCAGAAGCTGCGTGAACTGGTTGATGAAATAATGCCTCACCTAGCTTACTCACCAAACCTGCCTCCCACTGATAAACCCATTGTCAAGTATCTGTACAACTTCCTGTAAGAGAAGTTCTTCACAAACAAGCAGCAGCTCAAGACACGTTCAAAAAATTCATCCATTCCAGGATTCCAGAATTCTGTGTTACCAGAATACATATGACTTATTTTCCTGTTTGGCAAAAAAGTGTGGATTCTAATGTTTTTTAGTGCTTTAAAGCTGATGGTTAAAAACAGCAATTATTTTTGCAGCAAAACAATTCTTCTCTAGTGATAACTCTGGGGATGTGCTTTGTCTTTGTTGTGCACAGTAACTTTGTTCATTTAGCTAAACTATAGTGTAAGTAATCTGTGCCTTCCACAAATAAAATTAGGTCAGCAGTTTGATTGTTTTGAATTAAACAACAAACATAATATCCTTTTAAAGTAATTTTTATTACTCTGTATTTAAAATGTCGTTGGCAGTGGTAAGGTAGCAAATATCTAGAGATCCATATGAAGGAAAAAACTGACAGCTATCTCATCTTTATGGTAGCTTGTTATGCAGGGAGTTCCTGAGTCAGAAATGGTGTCTTTCTTAGTACTTAGTAGCTATTCAGGATTTTTTATGTCCATGTGTCCATTCAGTGGGTCTCTTCCAACCTGCTTATTCTATGATTCTATGATTCTGTGATTCAGTGTTAAACTGCCTAACTTTTTCTTACTTAACAATAACATTGAACAACAGATTGCACAGGTTAGCTGTAAGATTGTTGAAGAAGAATGTCCTTTGATTTTAGCAAAGAACATACTGTTTCCTTACAATTAATGCCTTACAGTTGTTACACTGAAAGAGTTTGGGAAAGACTCTTAACTGTGTCCCCTCTCACACATTGCTGCTCAGTCTACTGGTGCTTCAGGAATCCTAATGTTAATCATTCCTTCTAGATTCCTTCTGTCTCCTACCTTTCTTCTACTTAATGCCCTTCTTTAAACCTTTTTCATTTCAGATGTGTCCTCCTTTCAGATAAAAGAACTGCATACTGTTTTATGTGGATTTAACCAGTCTTGTAAAGACTTGTAAAGCTGGCTAGTTCTTTGCTAAATACCATCTTGTTGGGTGGCTGTTGGAGTTAACATTTCTATTGAAGTTTCTGTACTAACCACAAGATCTCATTCCTTAGTGCACTTAGTAAACTTATGACAGATTGCTTAACTTGAATAGTTTTTTCCCCATATGCATCTTTATAAATATTCACACTATAATTTATCATTTTGTAATTTAATCAATACATCTTATGGGGTTTTTTCTATTTCTTCAGATTTAGTTCTCCTGTTTGCTTCCTTCAGACAGCATCTTCACCATTATCTTACCTTGTATATCAGGACCCAACTGATATTCCTGGGGCACTCCACGGAGTGTAAACACTGATCATAATATTTCAGCTAAAACTTTCTCAAGTTCCTTTAAAGTTACAAAGATAAACACCATCCAGTCCTCATAATTTCTTCTTATTTCATTTATTCTCTGATCTCATCTTCTGACACTTCAGAAGAGAGAGATTTGTTGACTCTTTCATAATGAGACATTTCAGCTTGGAAATCTCTGAAGGTCTTTTTTTGTCTACCAGCTCCTTTTATGTAGTGACTTTCCTTTTATATTTTATGACAACCTTGCTGACTTCAATGTATACAAAACAGGATTTGTTTCTGTTTTACAGTTTTTTTTCCCCCTCAACTTTATTTTGATGTGCCTTAACAAGTTTCTGTATTTTAATTTAGTGGATGTCACAATCTTATATATTCTTCATATGACACAATTGCAGCTTTCCAAGCTCTGTTATCAAGCCTCTGTTCTTCCACTTAGCAATGAATACTTACTTTTTCTTTTTTTTCTCAACTACTTTGTGATAGTTAGTAAGAAATGTTAAAATACAATATTTTTTTTTGCTTATATTATTTTAAGATTATAAGAAATGTAGCAATCTGAATGAAGTTGGTTTACTTAGTGTATGTTTATCTGTGCATGTAGTTGTGAATCTGCACTTGGTAACTGCAGATACAGGACTCATTTAAAATGCTTTTGATTCCTGAAAAAATAGTAAGACAATTGTTAAATATGGAGAAGGTAGCAAGGGTATGAGTAAGAGTTTATGTGTCTTAATAAGGAATCATATATAAAAAAAAAATCTCCTTTCCTTTTCTGACAAGAGAAATACGTGATCAAGTTGGAAGTATTCTAGTAGAGGTACGAAACTGCCTAAAGCTGCTTGGGGAATAGTTGTTAATGAGGTCCTGTCAGAATAGTATGTTCTGTGGGACACTGCAGGATATATGTTGAGATTAGCTTTGAGGGGTCTTTCAGTGTTTTGTTATTTTGTTTCAGAGTTTGTTTATTAAATTCCCAGGCATCACCATGCCTTGAAGGAGTTGAACGTGCTCTGGAATGCAGCTGTAGAGTTAAAAATAATTAGATAAACTTGGAGTCTCAAAAATAGTGTTACTTATTAAGGTCGGGTTCCAAAGGGAAAGGAATTAGTGATACCATGTTTGCATGATATTAAAAAAAGATGCACTTTTTTCTTTCCCTTTTTTTTCATTTATTTTAATTTTTTTATGCGCTGGAACTATCTGGAATGTGAAGTTATTCTTCGACTTTGAGCCCTGACTGAAGTTGTGCTTAGGTAACATTGTGAAGAGTCAACTGCAAAAAGAACAGGGTTTACAAGGGAAGACCTGGAGGTCTGTCAATGTGACGTATAGAAGACTGGGCAGAAGAGGAGAGTGTGTAATCTAATATGTAAAAGATGGATTGCAGAGGATGGTAGAACCTATTTTTTCAGACCCGTGACACATCTGAAATAAGTAAGGTTATAAATTAAAGCAACAGAGATTTACGTTGGAGAGTGAAGGGGTAGGGAGGTAGGGGAATGCTTTCAGCTAGCATAGTGCTAAACCTGAGTACTAGGAACTTTCAAAGTTATCTGTCACTGGATATCTAAAAAACTGGAGAATCATAAAAACGTGTCACATTTGTGCAGTTACTGTGGCAAAGAATATAGATAGATGACCTCTTGAAATACCTTTTAGTTCTCAGGTTCAGGATTGAGCTGGTCTTAATATGAACTTGAGGACTTCTAGTCTTCAAAAGTGGAGAGCTGAGACTGTAGAGCCAACCTCCTGATTGAAGTTACTGACAGTGATAAGGAAATGTTAAGTTGTAGTAGAGAAGCTGCTCATTTTGGATGGGAATATTAGTGTGAAAATTTAGCTACTCACATGTAGACTGCATCATGGCTTTATTAGGATGAGTTGTTGCAATAGAATTTTTGCTTATTATAAATCACAGATTTTTAATGAATCATGAATCTGACCTCTTAAGACATCTCATATTTTCTTCATTAAAAAATGTTTATTTGCTCTGAGGGATAGAAAAGATTAGCTTTGTGATAGTCATGTGCATGCACTTTGCTCTGTTCGTCATAGTTATATTATTTTTATACCTGCGTAGACAGTGGTCTTCATATACTTTTAGATAAAGGATTAACACATTTCTAACTTGATGAGTAAATGGAGATATTTTTTCTTACTAGTGTCCTGAAAATCATCAGATTTTTTCTTCTTCAGAGAAGTACCTTGAAAAGACTGTTATAGAAAATGGTGCAAACTTACCATAACTCTGCTAGATTTATGTCATCTGCACATTTATACGCTTTTACATCACCATGTACTTTTTTTGTTTGCTTTCTCTTAGGAAAGGAGACTGAGAAAGCCAAAGATCGGTGTGATAAAGCCACAATGAAGCTTCATATGTTGCATAATCAGTATGTGCTGGCACTGAAAGGAGCACAGTTACATCAGCACCAGTATTATGATACTACCCTTCCTCTGTTACTTGATTCACTACAGAAAATGCAAGAAGAAATGATTAAAGCCCTGTAAGATGTATTTTTACATGTTTTTAGCTTGTGGAATTTTATATGTGAGGTATTCTAATTAATATATGGGATTATTTGTGAATAATAAAGTGTGTTTACTTGTATATCGAGGGATGATGAAAAAAGATGTTTTAATCTTTCAATTGACAATAACTGTGCATTGAAAAGTATTTCCAAATAATCCAGATGGTAGTTTTGAGTGGTTGCTTAAACATTCTAGCAAGACACTGTCGTCTCATAAAACCTTAAAATCTTAGATGAACTGCAGTGCTTATAGCTGAGTTCATGCTTTGTCCTTCAGTTTTGTAGTTGGTATGCTACAGCAAGTTTGTTGCCTCTAGTAGTCTTATTTTTGTGAAATTCCACCAGAAACAAATTTGATTTAAACTGGCCAACTGTCTTAAAAGTAATTGTGGAGGAGGACCAGGCAGATGCATTGTTAATTGTATACGTGAAGGAAATAACAGGATTGTATAAACCTGATGTCACTCTGAGCAATCCAAATCTAGATCCTAAAATAAATATAATGAAAAAGTATCATTAAATAAGAGCACAAAAACCTTTAGTGTAGGTTGTAACAAGCATCATGAGTCCTTTGTGAAGAAGAGTATCGTCAATCAGCTGTAAACATTCCTTTTCCTTGTAATCCCTACAATTTCTAGTTCAGCTACCGTGTGTGCACTGAGGTCAATATAAGGAGCATGGTCTTGGAGGCTTCTCACTCATAGCCAATCTGTAAAGAAAAGGCCATACCTGATCTGCTCTTTCTTTGAGTAATATGCTGTCTTATTTTTTCCTGTTTTAGCCAGTTGCAACAAGAGTATGTAGAAACATCAAACAGAAAGTTTGAATCATCTTCACTGCCCTCTGTGCCTTCAGTGCCGTGTTATACACTAGAATTTTTTTTCCTCTTTAGAAAAGGGATCTTGGATGAGTATAGCCAGATCACCAGTCTTGTAACAGAAGAGATTGTGAATGTCCATAAAGAAATCCAGACCTCGGTTGAACAGATAGACCCTAACTCTGAGTACAATGACTTCATAGATACTCACAGGTATACGTTTTCATCTTGATGTACGTGTTCATGTTTCATCTTGATAAAACCCAACATTAAACTGCAACACTGCTTAAGTTATTGGAATTGGAATTTTTTTCTGTTTGATTCCTTTTACATTGTTACTTGTAAAGCTTTATCTTAGTTTGAAAATTGTTCCACCCGTATGTACAGAAAGCTGGCTGAAAGTCAGGTTTTTAATCTGACTGTTTCTTCAGCCATCTCTTTGGCTGGCTGTAGAAAAGCAAAATTCCAGTTACCATTATTATGTGTGAAGAATCATGACTTTGGTACTGACATCAGACTATACAAGACAGTCCAGATTCAGTATAACCTAATTTACTGTGTATATGAATGCATTTGGCTCCCTAGGCCAAACAAAGTTTCTCTACTACGTTTCTTTTATTGTCCAAATTCTACTTTAAAGTGAATTCTAGGTACTTCTGTGTACTCTGCAGATATTGCAGGTAGAGACTACAGATAATGCAGATAATTTAGGAAAGTTTTTTGCTTTAAAAATAAACTGTATTTGCTATTTATTGAACTGTTGGTATGTGCAGAAATAGTTCTAAGAATTCCTGAGTTTTCTTTTTCATTGTTATTTGTGAATTAATAATTGTTACATACAAGTTTAAAACAGGATCAGCTAAGAGTGGACTCATTCATATTGATGCCTCTTGAGAACCTTAGTTATGCTGTGGTCTTGACTCAAAGAATTGTATGCCGTTTTATGATCTGATAAGTCTTCAAGACTATGATCTTTATTTAGAGCATAAAGAATGTGTATAGAGTTACTGCCTTTTATTTCATATGTAATTTTAACTGTATTCAAGCATAATAATTTGCTTTATAATATAGTCAAAGCTACATGTTAACTTTGAAAATATACCATTTGTTTACTAAAAGGTCATCAGAAGTTGTTGAACAAGAAATAGAGTTTGATACATCCTTATTAGAAGAAAATGAAAACCTTCAAGCTAATGAGATCATGTGGAATAATCTAACAGCAGAAAGTTTACAAGCCACGTAAGCTTTTCTTTCCAAACCTTCCATCCTTTGGAAATGCTGTTATATCAAGGCTCACTCAGATCATCCCATAATTGTGTCTTCATTTTTAAGTTCCAGTTTCTAAAAATAGAAATAGCTATAGGCTCTTTCTCATGTTGGTTTTATTGTTCCTTTGCACAAAATGTCCCCCTACAGTCCCCCTTCAAAACTTGCTAGCAATTTCAATATGTGTTCTTCTCCTTGCCAGTTAAATTATACAAATCCATCATGAATACTCCTTGCAAACATTCTGATTCACCTACCCAAAAGTTTCTTCACATTTGATACTCTAGCAAAATTACTGAAATCTTTGGATGAAACCACTGAATTCTGTGATGTAGTCAGTGATTTAAATTGCCACACAGAAAATTGTCATGAATATATTTCTTTCACTTGTTTTATAAGTTCTTATTATAACTTTTATAATACATTAACTTACTAACACAGATGTAGCTGTTGTAATGCATTTCATGGAGTTTTTAGCTATTTACTGTGATAAAATACATTCCTATTTATTTTGCTAATATATTGCCTAATTAAATCTTTTCATTACTTTTACCAACTTCATCTTTAATCATTTGTTACTGGGGAGCAAATCTCTTACTGAGGTTATTGTGTGCTATTTATATTATCAGCCTCAGCTTCTGATATATAATGGTTTTGATGCAGTCACTTGTGAGATTTCAGCTATTAATTATATATGGCATTTTATTTTTATATTGAACATAGCAATTTAAAATGAAAAATACAGAATTTAATTGGTCACTGATATTTTTCTTGGCTCTACTGTATTTCAGTCCATGTTTGACTTACTTGAAGGAGTTTTTTTCTTTTAGAAAGCATAACTGATTCAAATGAACTATCAGTGTTGTGCTGTGGAGTTTTTATAAGCTTTTTAAGAACTTTCGTCTGCTTAATCAAACTATGATCCTTATTTCTTGTAGGTTTTTCTGAAACCAGAATCATTGTGACTCTTAAAGCAGTGAGGTATTTAAAACATAAGCATAAACACATTGCAGTGTCTTCTGCATATTATTCCAATCCCTATGTTCTCTCAATATGTCATGATTCTAACCCTAACCCCTAGCCTTAACCCTAGAGAATTGGGCTTGTTCAGCCTGGAGAAGAGAAGGCTCAGGGGAGATCTCACAGCAGCCTTCCAGTACCTGAAAGGGCCTACAAGAAAGCTGGGGAAGGACTGTTTACAAAGGCTTGTAGTGATAGGACTAGGGGTAGTGGGTATAAACTGGAGATGGGCAGATTTAGACTAGACATAAGGAAGAATTTCTTCACTATGAGAGTGGTGAGGCACTGGCACAAGTTGCCCAGGGAAGCTGTGGCTGCCTCATCCCTGGAGGTGTTCAAGGCCAGGTTGGATGGTGCCTTGGACAGCCTGATCTGGTGGGAGGGCCCTGCCCATAGCAGGGGGGTTGGAACTGGATGACCTTTCAGGTCCCTTCCAAACCAGACTATTGTATGATTCTGTGATTCTATGATTTTCTGTGAAAGAGATGAAATACCACTTTTCCAGTAAATGATTCTGATTAAATGCATTTTTGTGTTTATAAACCTGTGTTTGCATATTTGCCTACATATACAAAACTAGAGTAATTATATAAATTGTATTTTCAGTACAATTTCCAAAGTGTGATGCTATTTTTGGAACAGAGTCAGATAGCTCTTTTAAGTGTTGCTGTCTTTGAGGTGTTCGCTTTCTGGTATAGATGCAGGACTCTGAGCTAAAAAAGTTCATCTATATTGACTTAGACCAAAGGTTGACTTAATTAGATTTCTTTTCTCTTACGTTAGGCAACAGGGAGAAGTCTAGGGAGAAGAAAAAGAATAGGATGGTCATGCAGCTCTGTTTCTTCAAAATAATGCTTCACCCTCTCATAATTTTCAGCTCAGAAATGTTTTGAGATATAGTACTTGTTCCTAATAGCCTTAGGGGTATGTTTCTTCTATGATTTCTCTAGTCAGTTAGAGTATATATATGTCTCTGTTGTGCACAGATTTTTTGGTCAAGGAATTCCAGAAATTAACTTCGTATTATGTGAACCCGTGATTTCTTTGTTTCATTTTATGGCTATTAAGCTCTTGCTTTGGAAGAAGACAGGAACAATCAGCTCCTTTCTGCTCATGATATTGTAGACTTCTATTGTACTCCTACTCTGATCTCTTTTTCAGAGCTGTCTTCAGCTCTACTCTGTCCTTTCACAAAATTTACTCAAAATTTATCAAGCTTGTAATCTTTATTTGAATATTTTCAAGGTTACTGTATTGGTTTTGAGATGAATGGCTGGAACTGCACTAATAATCCAGATGCATAATTTAGAGGTTTCCTGTATTCTTGTTCTTCTTTGTTTTTAACAAGTCCTTGAGAATCATTCTGTTTGATTTTTTGACCACTGCGGTGTGTCAAGCCAGTGTTTTCATGGAATCAGCTGCTGTAATTCCAAGATCTCATTTCTGAATGGTAATGGTCAGCTTAGAGCAATTCACTATGTAAAGGAAGTTTTGAATTGTTTTCCCTCTGTACATTTGTCTGTTTCAACATGTTCTGAAATTCGTCTTCTAAATGGCAGTCCAGTTATTGAGTATCCTAAGATCCAGAATAATCCTTCATATTCTTCATGTTCAGTCCCTCCCTGTACCTCATTGTACAGACAGCATGCTTTGTCAATTTTTAAACTATGCTTTTATTTGGATTGTTATGAACATACTAAGCAGTGCAGATTTTTGGAAAGCTGCACTACCTCCTGGCACTTTAAAAATGGTTTATTCTTGTCCTCCTTGTCCTTCTTCCTAATTGTTTTTTAGTGCAGGTGAGAACACTTCTTTTTATAACTGCTTAGTTCTCTGGAAGTGCCTCTGCATATGTACCTTGTTAACTGTGGTTTAGATACAGTTTGTTATAGTTTTGCTTTAAAACCACTGTACCCAAAAAAGACCCCGCAGATATTTATGTCAACTTACTATATATAGCTAGAAATTTGCAAGTAATATATGTATATTACATCCTTTATTGACAGATGATGACTTTTAAAAAATCCATTCTGTATCTGTTGAAGCAATAGAAATTCAATTGTTGATCTTTAATAGCGAAATCGTGGCCTTAGATCTTGAAAACTGTACATCATTATGTTTCTGCAGGGGGAAACTACCTTCAGTATCTACCAAATATAATAAATCCAGTACACATAGTGTGTCTATTTCTCAGATTTATTTATCGTGATAGATTCAAAGATGTATTCAGAATCAATAGGTTTTGGTTGAATCAGTTGTTTTATTAAGTATGCAAGGGAAAATGACAGCATTACATATGTTATTGTTTAAAGATTTTTGTAAAATATGTTTTAAGGAAACATGATGAGAAAACTGGTTCATTTTTAGCTATATTTATATTTACAAATGAAGTTTTGACAGGATAAGGTAGTTTAGAAGTCAGTGTTAACTAGCCTTCTAAGTAATGAGGGAGGTGTGGTGTCTCCTGATAAATATTAATGACTGATACTGAGATATTCTGAAAAGTGTAATAGAATAAAGTGTTGCACTTCAAATGCATTAAAAACTGAGAGGAGGCAACCATAATGAACTAAATGTTGATCAGTAGGTATTTGAATTAGTATCCAAATTAATTTTAATAGACTTCTGAAATATGTGTTCTGTAAGCACAAGTGTTCATTGCTGTTTGAGGCAGAATGGTGCTAAAGAAATATAGAATCATAGAATAACCAGGTTGGAAGAGAACCACCGGATCATCGAGTCCAACCATTCCTATCAAACACTAAACCATGCCCCTTAGCACCTCGTCCATCCGTGCCTTAAACACCTCCAGGGAAGGTGACACAACCACCTCCCTGGGCAGCCTGTTCCAGGGCCCAATGACCCTTTCTGTGAAGAATTTTTTCCTAATGTCCAGCCTAAACCTCCCCTGGTGGAGCTTGAGGCCATTCCCTCTTGTCCTGTCCCCTGTCACTTGGGAGAAGAGGCCAGCTCCCTCCTCTCTACAACCTCCTTTCAGGTAGTTGTAGAGAGCAATGAGGTCTCCCCTCAGCCTCCTCTTCTCCAAGCTAAACAACCCCAGCTCTCCTAGCCGCCCCTTGTAAGACCTGCTCTCCAGCCCCCTCACCAGCTTTGTTGCTCTTCTCTGGACACACTAAAGAGCCTCCACATCCTTCTTGTGGTGAGGGGCCCAGAACTGAACACAGGATTCGAGGAGCGGTCTCACCAGTGCCGAGTACAGAGGGAGAATAACCTCCCTGGACCTGCTGGTCACACCGTTTCTGATCCAAGCCAAGATGCCATTGGCCTTCTTCTCCACCCGGGCACACTGCTGGCTCATGTTCAGTCGGCTGTCAACCAACACCCCCAGGTCCCTCTCCTCCAGGCAGCTTTCTAGACAGACTTCTCCTAGTCTGTAGCACTGCATAGGGTTGTTGTGCCCCAAGTGCAGGGCCCCGCATTTGGCCTTGTTAAACCTCATGCCATTGGACTCAGCCCAGCGGTCCAGCCTGTTCAGATCCCTTTGCAGAGCCTCCCTACCCTCCAGCAGATCGACACTTCCACCCAGCTCAGCGTTGTCTGCAGACTTGCTAAGGGTGCACTCGATGCCTTCATCCAGGTCATTGATGAAGACATTGAACAGGGCTGGACCCAGCACTGAGCCCTGGGGAACCCCACTTGTCACTGGCCTCCAGCTGGATTTCACACCATTTCCCACCACTCTCTGGGCCCGGCCATCCAACCAGTTTTCCACCCAGGAGAGTGTGCGCCTGTCCAGGCCAGAGGCTGTCAGTTTCCTAAGCAGAATGCTGTGAGAAACTGTGTCAAAGGCTTTACTGAAGTCCAGGAAGACCACATCCACAGCCTTTCCCCCATCCAGCAGCCGAGTCACTTTGTCATAGAAGGCAATCAGGTTAGTTTGGCAAGACCTGCCTTTTGTGAACCCATGTTGACTGGGCCTGAGCACCCGGTTCTCTTGCATGTGCTTCATGATAGCACTCAAGATCACCTGTTCCATGACTTTCCCTGACACTGAGGTCAGACTGACAGGCCTCTAGTTTCCTGGGTCCTTCCTGCGACCCTTCTTGTAGATGGGCACAACATCAGCCAGCCTCCAGTCCAGTGGGACTTCCCCAGTCTTCCAGGACTGTTGGAAGATGATGGAAAGGGGTTTGGCCAGCACATCCGCCAGCTCCTTCAATACCCTTGGATGAATCCCATCCGGCCCCATAGACTTGTGGGTGTCTAGTCGGGCTAGCAAGGCTCTGACCACCTCCTTTTGGATCACGGGAGCCTCATTATGCTCCTCTAGCTCCTGGGTTTGTACACAGACGGAACGACCCTCCTTACAACTAATGACTGAGGCAAGGAAGGTATTAAGTACCTCAGCCTTTTCCTCATCCCCTGTCACTGTTGTTCCTTCTGCGTCCAATAGGGACTGTATGTCCCTAGTCCTCCTTTTATTATTTATATATCTGTAGAAGGATTTTTTGTTATCTTTCACAGACTTGGCCAATCTGATTTCTAGCTGAGCCTTAGCCCTTCTGATTTTTCCCCTACAGAGTCTCACTTCCCTCCTGTAGTCCACCCAAGAGGCCTGTCCCCTCTTCCAGAGCCCATAAACATTTCTCTTCTTCTTGATATCACTCAAGATCTCTCTGTTCAACCAAGCTGGCTTTCTCCCCTGCCGGCTTTTTTTCCGGAACACGGGGATGGCTTTCTCCTGAGCTGCTAGGATTTCCTTTTTGAAGAGTTCCCAGCCCTCATGGGCTCCCTTGCCCTTAAGTACTGTCTCCCATGAGACTTCGCCAACCAGCCTTCTGAAGAGATCAAAGTCTGCCCTCTGGAAATTCAATGCTACCGTCCTACTAACCACCCTCTTCACTTCACCTAGAACAGAAAACCCTATCATCTCATGGTCACTTAGCCCTAGGCGTCCACCTACTGCCACATCCCCCACAAGGCCTTCTCTCTTCACAAACAGCAGGTCCAGGAGGGCACCCTCCCTTGTTGGTTCATTCACCAACTGTGCAAGGAAGTTGTCTTCCACGCACTCCAGGAATCTCCTAGACTGCTTCCTTTCTGCTCTATTGTACTCCCAGCAGATTTCAGGCAGATTGAAGTCTCCCACAAGAACGAGAGGCATTGATCTAGAGATTAACCCCAGCTGTTTATAGAAGAGCTCATCAGCTGCTTCTCCTTGGCTGGGTGGTCTGTAACAGACTCCCATCACAAAATCTACCTTCTTATGGGTTCCTCTGATTTTAACCCACAGGCACTCCACCTCCTGATCGCCACAATCCATCTCAACGGAGTCCAAGTCCTCCCTTACAACGAGGGCTACCCCGCCTCCTCTCCTACCCTTCCTGTCCCGCCTGAAGAGCTTGTACCCCACCATAGCTGTACTCCAGTTATATGAGTCGTCCCACCACATTTCTGTGATGGCAACGACATCATAGGCTCCTTGCTCTACGACAGCTTCCAGCTCTTCCTTCTTATTCCCCATGCTGCGTGCATTGGTGCATTAGCCAGAAACTAATTTGAAGATGTCTGCTTTCTAGATTTTTTGGGGTCTCATTTTATGTGTTCTTATGCCATTTAAACCTGATAATTTGGGATTGTCTGGTTGTTAAACTTAATAAAGGTTATGGTGACTGACTGGTTAGTAGTAAAGAATGTTTTGTAAGCTGGTTTTATCCAGGAGGCAAATATGGGGCAACAAGAGACTTTCTTTGACAAACCACAACCAAGAAGACACAAGGCAAATGCAGACATGTCAGTTCTAGCCACTGTGAAAAAAAAATATTGTTTAAAACAAAAAACAGGTGTTGAATTCAAGGGAAAAAGTTTAGTTCGTATATGGTTGCTTTGTTTTGTTTTCTCTAAGATAATTATACAAGCATCCTGAAGAATCTCAGAAATTTTAGGGAGGACTGCATCAACTTTCTATTTCAGTCTGATGCTGCAATATAAATCTGATATTTTTGAAATGGTAAAATATTATAATATGTTGTTTCTGCATGTATACGCTCTTACTAAGTTAGTTTTAATTTCTGAAATATTGGTGCTTGATCATTAGATGTAACATCTGCTTCCTGTAAATAAATTGTTAAGCCAATGTAGTTTTGATTAAAATTTTTATTAGAAAGCTGATAAAAAAAGCAGTGTCTGCAGTTACAAAATTGGTAATTACATTTTTACCAAGGTATTAAAAAAATTGTTGATAATAAATTGGAGATCCAGTGTAAGAAAATCTTCATTTCTGAGAAGTTCAGTGTACAGATTATGATAGATTAAGACCAGTAAAAATATTTGCTAAGAAGGAAGCTGCAAGGGTATTACTTTGAGAGAAATGTTTTAAGTATTTCCCTTGTCTGAAAATCAGCACATGCAGATACTTGTACATTTGGGAGATAAACTTTTATCATTTACTATACGACTATTTTTATAGTAATTTAAGTCTTCTAAGATAAGACCCAGAATGGTCTAAATAGAGAATATTTTTAATCAACATTATATGAACTATACTGGGAGGTGATATGTGCTGTAAAGATATGGGTACATTTAGGTCGGGTACTCGAACACAGAATTAAGACTCAGATGAGGTCAAGTGCCACTGTTTATTTGGTTATGAGGCGTGTATTGAAAAAGGAAAGAAAAGGGAAGGAAGGAAAGAAAGAAAAAGAGAGAGAGAGATATAAATATAGTGACCTCCGTGGCACTGCGGCGTCCCATCAGTCCAATGCTCAGTGTGGTGGGAGAACGTTCTCAAAAACTTCACCCTTGCTTTGTTTCTTTATATGCTCAGGGGCCATGCCTTAATAATAGGCTTATTTCACTAACTCCACCCCTTACTTTCCATGTGGAAAAATGTGTACCTATGTGGGGATGTTCAGCTCTTGGCAGTTGTTTTGTCTGCCTAGTGACCAGCTCCTGGCAGTAGTTCTGTCTGGTAGCTGTATCCATTATCAAGGTGGACCCTACAAACCCGTACAGTTCAGTCCACATGCATTTGTCTGAATGATGAGATCTTCAGGTTAAGTGTGATGTTGAGACAGACCAGTTTTTTTGGTTGTATACTACAGAAGAAGACAGAACCAATTCAACGTTTAGAATTGAATAGTTCAGTTTGGTATGTATGAAGAGGGAGTGTGTCTCCTAGGTGCGAAGAGTCCATGTAAATTACTCTCAGTTGGACTGTGCCACTCCCCAGTCTGGGATAGTTTTACACAGTAGATCTATGCAGTATTAAGAACTGTATGTATCTTGCCTTTGTTCAACTCTTTATTTCAGTAATGTTTTTTATTGGAATTGGGCTTGGATATACAGGGGAAGCACAGTAAGATAGTTAAAGATGCACAAGTCAATCCCAAGAATGAAATGAGATGAAAATACTTATTTTTAAAGAGTTGTTCTCCTGGCTTAACAATTATGTCAATTTATATAGTTTGTATATTTGTATGTATTTTAGTATGTACATTTTAGAAGTCATCATTATGTGAGTCATTTATCTTCATTGTTCAGAGTGCAAATGTTACTGTACATTTGTTGATTGTTTGGTTATTGCAATGTTTGCTGCCATAATTGCAAAGTGTTAGTAATGAATTTAATATGCAATAACCCCCTATCTGTTACTACTGCGTGTTTCTGTACAAGTTTTATGTTTCCTTTGAATTAAATGTACCAAAGATAGTGTGAGTTTTAAGAAGTTAATTATGGAGAAAAAGATAAAAATTACTCTTATAACAGAAACTGTCAGTTTATATTTTTGTTATTTCTAGAGATGAAAGCAGCCCAACTATTGACTCTTGGTATTTACTTAACACACACTTCAGGAGCTGGAAGGCTTTTGTCTTTCATAAGGCATCTCATAAATTAGTAATATGTTAGGAAGGCATTAATTCACAGAACTCATCACACATTGTGGAAAAAAAATTTTTGATAGGAGAGCTTGCAGGCAACAGATCGTTCTGTAACCTTGTATGGGTATAGAGGCTAGTATGGGATCTATAATAATATGGGTTAATAACATAATATAAAGGTACATCCACAAAAAATGTTCACTAAGCAGTGAGTAAGACAATTTGAAGAGTAATGCTCCTTTTCGTCTTCAGGAAAAAAAGAATACAATGTTCCCAAATACTTCCAATTGATGTATTCACAGTGTTGGTTTCTTAATTCTATGTCTTGCAGCTTAAAAACAGTAGTGGAAGAACTGATGCAAACACAGCAAACCCTTTTGAGCAAAGAGGAACTTGTGCTGGAACTGGAGAAAAAAATAGAAGAGTCCTCTAAGACTTGTGAAAAGAAGTCTGAGTAAGTGGAAGTGAAATTTCAAAATATAATTGAGTTAAAAGAGTCTATAATGCAATTCCTAAGACTTAAATAAGAAGTAACCTCCAGTAATCTTCTTCTGCTTTTGTGAGAGGCAATTATTGTGAAAAACAACAGTAAGTTAGCATCCTGTCCCTAAGATAACCTGCACATACTGCAGATCCTGATCTTTTGGAGAACTGAGCAGCTCCATTACTTTAATGTAATTGTCATAGTATTAGGATGGTTCAAGAACTGGACCTGTGATTAGTATTATAACCAGCTTGATGGAAGATAAGTTGTCAGTTCAGGTGGCCTTTCTGACAGAGTTCATTGTGTAGATAAAATTTTGTGAAAGAGTTCTTAAGAGTCATGTGCAAGATATACTTTTTCTTATGCAAAATTGTTCAGAACTCATCAGGTTAACTTCATTAAGTTCATAGCAAATAATGCAAGTAAGGGATTAATGAGTATTTTACAGTGTGAGAAATAAAATAGCATTATACAGAATCATTTTGTTGGGCAAGATCTTTATATTTTTTCCTACCTCTGGTTTGAAAACGTATGCACATCCCGGTCTAAACTGAAGTTAATAAAACAGACAGAAGCCTGTTTGTAGTGATTTGTTTCTGATTCTTGTTCAAGTAGACAAAACTTTACTAACTTGGTCATAATACTAGTTTACAGTACCAATGAATTGGATTGCAAGTGTTCTGGTAATCTTGCCTTTATTCAATGAAGAAGACTTGAAGCTCTTTGTTGAAGGCATCTTGTCACTTGAAACACTGGGTAGTATTTCATTCATATCCAAAATTTTATATATGTATCTCTTGTCAGTACTTTGATTAGATACTTTCCTGTTCTTTCTTTGGTGAAGTTCACATGTACTCGTATAATTTACTGTATTTTTGTGCTTTACCTGTCTTCCTTACTACATGTTACTTAAAGGATTAACTTTATTTTAACTAGATGAGTTTGGTTGTGTGGCGTTTTTAGGGTTTTTTTTCCCCTGAGTTTTTTTAGATCTCTCTGAAAATAGTTCAGGCCATTGCTGTGTTTCTTCCTGTGGGTAGGCTCCTTTGACTGATGCTGTAGCAGATGTTTGTGGTGTTGAGCAGATGGTCTAAGTAGCCAAGCCTCTGGCTGTGCCACCAGTCCTGTATCATTTGTTTATTTGCCAGACTTCACTGGCCCTTTTATGCCTTTTCCCTTTGACTGGGAGGACTGATGAAAAAGCTGTGCTCCAGAGTCCCTTACTGCTGCTCTGAGGACTCTGTAATCCTTCTCAATATCCTTCAGACTGCTCCTGGCTATATCACTGGTGCCACGTGAAGCAACAGCAGTGGATAGTAGTCAGTGGGCTGTACAAGGCTTGGTAGTAACTTGGTGACATCCCTAACAGAAGCACTCAGAGAGCAGCACGACTGTCTGGAGAGTGGGTCGAGTTGGCACATGGGTGCCTCTGTGCCTTTCAGAAGGTAGTCTCTTAATTCTGTCACCCATTGCCTTTTCTTAGTTGTGCTGGTTGTTATCTGGGCAGACTTACTTGGCTCCAACATCTCTCCTGTTATAGGTCTTTCCTCTTTGGTCTGTGGATGATGAAGTGGTTCTGCAAGGGCACCTCAGGCTTCAGAGAAAGCCTGTTCCTTCTGCTGGTCCTTGCCTTTGCAAGCTTCCGTGCTTCATTATGGTTGTGTGCACTAACGGAGAAGTTTTTGACTCTTTGGCCATGGGCTGTGGATCTGCTGCAGACTGTGCTTGGAACAAACTGTTTAACTCCTTCTTGGCCTCCCTGAAGCTATGCGGCTTTATCACTGCCTCCTGCAGCTCAGCAACCTGCTCTAGGAGGTCCTCCACCTGGGCACACCTTTTGCAGGGAGGTCTGCTGCCTTTCTCTTGCCCCAGGAGAAAGGTCTGGACTCTTCAGGAGTCTGAAGTCTGCACTGCAACCTCTCTCGTCAGCAGCTTCAACTGGGTGGAGGCATTGGCCACTGCTGGGGCAGGTGGTGCAAACACCACAGCCAGAGCTGCATCCTTTGCTATCAGATGAGTGCCCACCATTCTACCTTGAGATTCAGGTAGGATGAGTGCCCTGACATGCGCAGAAGGTCACAGAATGGTGCCCAGATGCTGGATTCTATGTACTACAAATCTCCCACTTGCTCAGTAGAATACTGTCCTTTGAAGAGATGCCCTTCCTCACAAACTGCTGCATGAACTGCCATGTCACAACCTGGCTGACACGTCAGGCTCTGTTTGCCCACCCATGTCATGAGTGTTCCCTAGGGCTGCCTTTTGTGAGAGTGGGGAGTGGCTGCCATTGCTCCTGGCCTCATCCACTACTTGTTGGCCACTCTCATGAGAACTGCCAGCTCCTGACAGGTCTTTGCACTCCCTTGGGGTTTCCCCAGCTCAGGAAACCCTCCCCTGTGCTGTGATCACCAGCTCTGCTCTGTGCTCACACCTGCACCAGAGCTTATTGCCTTGGCACTGGCCTCCCTGCTGCAAGACAAGGTGAAAGGAAAAGGTGGATGAGCAATAGATGAAAGCTTCCTTCGTAAGCCAGAGTTTATTCTGTTAATGCAATGTAAGTCAAGAAAGAAAGTGAGGATGTCTGCTCTAAATGCAACAGCTCTAGACCCTGTGGTATTGCCAAGTCTCATCCAAGGTGCTGAACTTAGCCTTCAGTGCTGAGAAAATCTTGTCTGCTTTATCTGCATGAAATGATGGTAAAAGTCTGCAAAATCATGTTTTCTGTCTCTTCACCTGAACCAATTGGGACTTCAGTTTTTTCTCCACTCTTTCTGACACAGTTTCAGTACCGCAAGTTATTTACTGAGTTATTTACTGACTTTGCAGTGGCTATCTGAGCTGGGGCTTACAGGCGTTTCTTGGTGTCTATTTCAGGCAAAACTACAAACTGATCTTTGCACTATTGTGCTTTTCATTAAGGCATGTGCAGGAGAGTTTATTCAGGCTCTGATTTTGTGTTACTTCTCAATACTTGGCTGTACTGGTACTATTTTCCAGGCACCAATATCCCTTTCTGCCTTCAAGTGACAACATCACCTGCAACACAGAGTGTTGTTATCGTATTTATAAATGTGTATGGGAAGCATACCATCTGCCCTACTGACAGCATATTGAATATTTGTTCTTTGATTCGGTTCACCTTTTTACCACTTCCCAACCTGTTGCCTTGTTCTGGTCTTGCAATGATTCTTCACACAAGATCTCACTCTGTGAGGTTGCTAGTAACTCTTACTAGCCTCAAGGGCTATTAAGTTTACACTTATGCATTCCGTGGGCAACTAACTTTATAGGTTCTATTTCCTCATGCATAGATGGAATGAGAGGCATTCTATGTTGGATTTGGGCAAACCAATTAAATGACAATCCAATTTTACACAGTTCAGGAAAAAGAATAGCTTGTTACTTTTAACTTAAAGCTTATGTCCTGTTTTTTTCTGGTTCATGATGAGATGAAACCATTCAGTGCTTGGGATTTCATCATTCTAGCCAATGTGTACTCACCAAAGCTTTGCTAATGGTGGATGGCCATCATTTTCACAAGGTGATCTGTTTTTTCTGATAATGAAGACCAGATGAAAGAACACTATCTTGAGGACAGTGTCAGGATAATTGTTGATTTCGTTGTCTGATGCTTTTAAATGTGTGCAGTCCATGCCAAACCTCAGTTGCAGTTTGTGTCTCCATACATCATGGTTATCCTTTTTATGTGAATGATCACTCTGCTGATTGTATACAGTTCTATTTGATGGCTTAGAACATATATAGATACATGATTTTTATCTTTTCTCGACAATAAGGACTTTATGACAGATGGTTCATTTATCACTTTGGGACCTGTTTGAATAGTTATTTGGTTCAGCATGAGTTTTTGAGGGAACAATGTCAACGACTTCTGAATTTCTTTTTTTTCTCGAAGGGCAGGGTGTACAGGAGACTCTGTCTTTCAGGCAGATCCTGACGATACAACATGACAGAATACTACAATTTTGCTTTATGCTGTCCTCATTCATCATAGTCCTGGTCTCTCTATCTTCTTCATCTGTTCTTGCAGACTGTGAGAACTCTGCATCTCTTTACAGACCATGTGTCACTGGGCTCCAGTTGGGTGCTTTTAAGAGTGTCTGTATTGTACTGTGGATGGTTCTGTCCATCTTTGGTTTTGGCAGTTCTTGGGGATAATAGAGTCTTCTTGGTATCCGTAGTGTTCTAAGTCATCTGCTTATCCTTCAGTAATGACTAAATTATGTCTGTCTTAGTGTAGTCAGAGGTATGAGGGTGATGAGAGTTATTCAGAGAAGAGCCATAGAAACATGCTGAATTGCTGTTAGCTACTCATAAGGTTCAACTTATTTAGCTACATAACAGGAATATTAGACTTCATTCCAGAAATATATACATGGTAGAGGACATTTCAGTCCAGAAGAAACAACAGATGTCGCTAACTTGACACCAGATTAATTTATACTGGATGTAAGGTGAGTATGGTAAGTAAGAATTATTAAGTAGAATCTGCAACTATGTAGATTGCAGCAGATATCTCATAACTAAAAATATATTTCTTTTTTAATGAGTGGAGAACCCTAGTGTTTATGGTTTCAGTCAAAAGTGGATGGTAATAGTAGTTTCATCTATTTTTATTACAACATGATTTTTATGATAGAGCGAGAAAAGAGAATGGCAAAGTAGGTGTTAGGTTGCATTGCCTTGCAGCTTTGATAATTTTCTAGAATTGCTTCATGTGTTTATGCCTTTGAACATATAGTTCTTTTGAGGAGTTTTCGTGATTGTTGGTTTTTTTCCCTTTTTTTTTAGCTTTTTATGAAACCAAAAATGTATTTTAAATCACGTATGTTTTTAAATTGTTTATTTTTCTCTGCAGTATTGTACTCTTGCTGAGCCAAAAGCAAGCACTGGAAGAACTTAAGCAAACAGTTCAGCAATTAAGATGCTCTGAGGCAAAATATGCAGCCCAGAAAGAACTTCTGGAACAAAAGGTTCAAGAGAATGATGGGAAAGAGCCACCACCTGTAGTAAATTATGAAGAAGATGCCAGATCAGTGACTTCTATGGTAAGTTTTTCATCTGTTTTACTTAATTGTGCATCCTCGCTATTATACTTTTTCTTGGGATCAGAGTCTCAAGATAATCACAGGGATGACTGAAGTGAATAAGCTTCACTTTACATTTGTGGAGACTTGTTTAGAAAAACAGTTCAGTTGTAGGATTTTTTTTATGTTTTAGTAACTTGTAACACCGTCTGTGTGTTGGTGGACTTGGTCTTCTCTACACTTGATGCTTACATTCTCATTAGGCTGTTCTACCATCAAAAGTGTAAATCCTTAAATAGATTAAGTAAACATGACTGAGTAGCTGTTGGTTAATTTCATTGGCTGTACTGAAGAAATACATTCATATGAAATACATTACATATGAAATCATTCATATGAAATACATTCATAAGAAATACATTACAGGCCTTATGAGGAGCGGCTGAGAGAGCTGGGGTTGTTTAGCCTGGAGAAGAGGAGGCTGAGGGGTGACCTCATTGCTCTCTACAACTACCTGAAAGGATGTTGTGGAGAGGAGGGCGCTGGCCTCTTCTCCCAAGTGACAGGGGACAGGACAAGAGGGAATGGCCTCAAGCTCCGCCAGGGGAGGTTTAGGCTAGACGTTAGGAAAAAATTCTTTACAGAAAGGGTCATTGGGCACTGGAACAGGCTGCCCAGGGAGGTGGTTGAGTCACCTTCCCTGGAGGTGTTTAAGGCACGGGTGGACGAGGTGCTGAGGGATATGGTTTAGTGTTTGGTAGGAACGGTTGGACTCGGTGATCCGGTGGGTCTCTTCCAACCTGGTTATTCTGTGATTCTGTGATTCTGTGATATTTGTAGATAGAAAACTAGTAGTAAAAGCTCTTGTATTCACTGCACGTTGTGTAATTGAGAAATGAATTTTCTGTACTGTAATTCCACTTTAAACAGAAACAAATACTGTTTTATTTGCAACTTATTATAAAATAAGTTAATCAAAAGGAAGTGAGTTCCTTTTCTCAATTGTATGCAGCTATGTGTAGAGATAGTAGGCCATATAAAAAAAGCAGACAAACAGTACCTGTTTACTAAAGGGACAAGAAGTAGTGTTTGCTTTTATGGATTAGGTTTGACATATAGGAGATGCCTGTAACTCATTTTCTTTAGAGGTTTATTCTACCATTTCTTTTGGCTGCGGAACAGTAGCTCAGTGAAATGGTAATGAAGTGCTTGTATCTGAGAGGTTTCCTTGAGTTTTCTTTATCTATGTGTGCAACCAAGTTTGTTCCTTCTTCTATTCCCGTTCTGCAGTTAGACTTAATTGTCAGCAGTCTCTTGCTTTCACTACAGCTGCTTAATATGACAAGGCACTAGCATGTGGTTGCTATTTTCATTGCTACAAAGCGTTATTTTACAAAGCTTGTACAGTTGTCATGATGCAGGCTGAGTTGATAAAGCACAAAATGATGGAGGAGAAAGGAAGGATCAGGTTAATGATTATGGAATCTTAGGAGGCTTGGAATCTTTTTGGGATGGGCTAGCTTGTTAGTTATTTCATGTAATATGCTGTGGTAGTGCTAATGAATATTGTCTGTAAGGTTTAGTTGAGATGGCGGGTCTGTTCAAGAGGATGGTGTTCTTCCACCATAGTTCAAGACTGCTGAAGTCTATCTTCTGGTGTCCAGACCTCTATATTAATGTGTAAGAGTAAATAGTCTTTGCCTATATGTACAATACACAGTGAAGATTCTGACCTCATAATTTATTTGGAATAAAAGTTATCTGTAATAACTTATCCTTTTTTTTCTTTTTTTTACTGGAGGAGGTACATACTAAGATTTCTAGAATTATGCAAGAAATATGGTTTTTTTCATATATCAAAGGTGCGGAGAGTAAGAAAAATGTCACTATTTTGGCTTCAGAGTATTTAGTTTTATTATTCATATGCATAATAAAAAATAATGGAATGTAACGTAAGTGCTGGGTGATTTCCCTTGAGTAAGTTAATTAACATAGCCAAATACTACTTAAGATTTGTTTAACTATTAAGTTGATATCCTGTGCTAGTAAAAATGACTAAAAAGCAGTAGATAAAACTGCAGTGTAAATTAAACTTCTTTTTCAAATTGAGAGGGCAGTCTTGACTGTATCTCAAGTTGAAAAAAGAATACACTGATGGGCTGCTTGTATAAATAAAGATCCTGGTGATTTTTATAATGATATATTATTTAGTAATTCACTTTAAAATGATGCAGGTGCTAAATGATCAGAAATTAAATGTTCTTGCTGCTGATTGCTCATCCTGGTATGATTCAGGAAGATCATTGTTTCTTCAGCCACAAATTTGTTTAGGTTCCTTCTCTTTATCGAAAATAGTTTATCTAAATGTTATCTGATATTACATTTGAATGTGGTTATTTATTCCTCTTTAGAAATTGATCGTAAACATTTGCTTTGCAAATTCTTTTCCTAAGACTGACAAAACCACAGTTGTCTTATGTTGTGAGTAAGCATGCATATGTAGTAAATTTTCGTGTATTCAGTCACAAGCAGTTGTTTTAGTTGGTAATTTAAAATTAAAAATACGATATACAAACCAACTTTTTAATGTTTCATATCTTTATAAGTATGTATATGGTATTATATAGATACAGCCAATTTCATAGTGGAATAATTTGCAAATTGTTTTGTTTTAATATCTTCTATTAAGTAACAGTACAATAGGGTACTAACAAGGAATGGAATTCTGAAAAGCTGTTTAATGTGTTTTTATAGACAGTGCTATATTACATGTGTGTTATAACTTCCTTAGTTTCCTTTTTCTTTTTTGCTTCTGTTAACTGTAGGAAGTTTCTTTTTTTTTTAGTGTCTTCAGTATGGTTTTGTTTGATGAATATATTTTACTGTTTGTAGAATGTCAGTAGTGTATTGATGTTCATGTACACATTTTAAGGAAAAGGGAAATTCCTGGAGATTCTATTTTGTTCAATCATGATAGCATTGCAAGGAGTTAAAAAAAAATCTAATTTTGGCCATTTCTGAATACTGCGTTTAGCAATTTTGGCATTGTACATGGAAAAGTAAACATATTTTTTGTTTCTAGCATTTATACCTTGCCTTGGAAATTGATATTGAATAGGAAAACTTCGCGGAGTGCTGAAGCCTAGCAATAGATATAGTTAATATAAAATAGTGATTCATTTTGTTTAGCAGTAATACAGGGAAATGTGTGTGCCACTTTAATTTGTCTTCTGCTTTTTCCTTACATGGTCAAACCAAATACTATAAAGGTTAAAATACGTTATTTTTAAGAATATGTATTTAGAACTATGGTTTTCTCACTAGAGAAATGTTTCAAATAGATTTATTTTGTATACTGCAGCGCTATACTCTAACTACTGATAAAACGGAGACCTGGTATGCAGGCTCTGCAGTGCTTGAAAGACTTGTCAGCAGGTGGAGCTCAGTGCCGTAAGACTAGTTACGACTGAGTAATCACAACTTTTCATCATTACATATGTTTTAAAAAAATCATATGAGACACAGAAATGAGAATGAAAAGTTGTGTGTTCTTGTCTAACATTTAAATAGTCTCAAATGTGCATTTGGTTTAGTTTTGTTCTGATTTTTTTTAAGTGGTTTTTTCCAAGTAAAAAAGTACAACTGTGGCATAGAAAGACCCTAATGGACAGTCTTCAATGGCAGCTGAAATTGCTGTGCAGCTACACTGCCCATGGAGCAACGGTACAAAGTCACTGTTCTTTCTCTATACGCTCTTTACAATTTTCCAGTCCAGCTTAATTGTCAGGATGGAAGTCTTAGGAGTATTGCTAGAGTCAGCAAAGAGACTGTAATGTCTCTGGTAATGTGAACTGATGAAAGGTAGACAGGGCAGAAGGCAACTGAAACATCATGATATCATGTTACAGCCAGTGTGATGGATCTGTTAATGCACCACTCCAGAAGAGTGCTATGCTTAAAACTGTATACAGTGGCATAACAGAAAATGAGTATTAATAAGAGATTTTACATTTCTGACTTCCACTTTTATCTGTTGTAGCAGAATTATCCAAAAGAAAGAAAGAAATATAAAAGTTCACTTTATATCTAATAGGTTTTACTATTTGTTATTCCTTTTTAAAAGGCTTCAGACATCCTATTCTCAGTGATTGCTTTAAAAGTAAAACAAGCCATTTTTTGATTGTAGTAAATAAAAAGGCGTTCTCAGAGGTCATAGAAGAAAAAATATTAATGCATGAAACAGTGCTAAAGTGCTAGCTTTGCTATTTATAAATCATTCAAAAAGTACCTTTTTATTTTTTTGATGTGAATGCTTTTGTTTCTATTCCTGCTTTCTAGAATAGAAATCCAATAGAATCCATGAATGAGTGCACCTTCTAATAGCATGATCAACAAACCAATAGTTTTAAAGTCATCCCCTGCAGGTTTGTGTTTGAGGCATATGTTTCAGGGTTCTCACAAAAATCATAATTGGCAAATCTAATCAATATGTACATTTTGAATTGTTTAAAGGCAGTTAAATAGATATGAAAGGGCATTTACAGGAGTAGTTTATTTGTTAAATGTATTTTAGATGATGTATCATAAGGCCCTGAAACATAATCTGCTGAGATGTGTACCCACACTTAGAGGATCTCCTTTTCCCATGTTGTTCCAGGCTATATACATGTTCTTGGTTTTCAAACGGATGCAGGGAAATGGTTAGCTTCTCTGACAACCTATTGCAGCAGCAGCAGGAAGCTTGATGGTAGACATAAAATTGTTTGGTTTTTTCATTACTGAGTCAGAATAATTGAGGCATTCCTATGCTTGCAGTGCATCACCAAACATCTCTCTTATCTGTTCATGTAAGCAGTTCTCAATGAGTTTGTGGCTCATGTCTTTTGTATGAAATTAAGATTACATGAGGTCATGTATTAAGGTATAGTAGGTGAGCCATTCGAAGTTATTTAATGTATTTATTTTCAAAGACTTCCACTGTGCTATTCCAAGATGTTAAGTTTCTTATCAATAGAAACAAGGCCAAAATAAGTCTGTGCCGCATCGGTATACTTATCCTTTCTCTTACTTTTGTTGCAGCAGAGGAAACATTGCCAGTGCAGTCATGTTGTAGAAATTGTGTTTATTAAATCATAAAAGACTTGGAAATAGAAAGTTGTATTTGTTGCATGCCTGGATATCTGAAGTTCAACTAAGTGATCTATACTTTGGGCTGCTTTCCAACCTTGCTGTCTGGGACTTGTGTTTCTGGCTTACAGCCGGAACTTACCATGTTGCAGAAATTCTCCATATGTCAGATTCTTGTAGAAAGCGTGGAGGATGAATTCCATTTCTCTTGCTCTCAGAGCAACTATGTTCTAGCTTCTTTTTCATCCCTTCGTAAATCCTAGTTGTCTGATGGACGTACATCAGAGGAAGAACAATCCAAAAGGAGGTACTAAACAAGAAGACAGATAAATTCAGTCATGCTTTGTCCCAGGTAGGTATTACTGACTGGTTCAGAATTTACAAGATCTGAGGTGAATGGAGCTGTTAAGCCTCTTTACAGTTCACTAGAAACTTCCGAAGTAAAAGATTAATCTGACAGTAATCTTTTCATATGCTAAGGCTCAGAAATGATGTATTTATTAAGGTTAGCATATTATCTGTCAAAAAGTGTTGAGCAATAGCCTAGTCTCAAGGAAAGGCAAAATTAGAAGTGTGAGAAAACTGGGGGGAGTTGAAGAGATGACTTGTTTGGAGTAAACAAAACTTTCAGAATATTTTAAGTGCAGAAATAGTTTACCATTCCTGTATGAAGGAGCGTATATGCACTTGAAATAAGTACATACACTTCTCTTGAAATACCAAAAATGTTCCAAGAGCTTTCAATTTTCCTTGAGGAAGAAGGCTTCATCATAGTAGTGCTGCAGTGTTGCATGCCTACTAGGTATTTGTTATTTCAGTCAAATCTCCTCTGTGACTTAGGAAAGCTTTGCTTTCAAGTTTCCGTTTGAACAGAAATCATATACTAGTATCCAGTGTATGTTTCAGTATATGGTGGAGTCTTTCTCTGTGTGCTGGGAGAAAAGTGGTAATGGGGTACCTGAAATAGCATGTTTCAGATATCACTGTATTTTGATTTTCTTTGGGTTATTCTGCAGTAAAATAAATGCAGAACATTTCTGGTTAATTTGGGATCCAAGTGTGTGAACATCAACACAAATGCTGTTTATAGATTGCTTAAGGTATCCTGCCTGACATCAAGGTGTGAGTCCTGTCTGCCAGTCCCATAATATAACCTAAGCCACAAATAATAAGGTAGTAATACTGGACTAGATACTAATATCCAAACAGGTGAAGCTCCCTTTCCAAAACACTGAAGTTCTTGGCTCAAAAATGCATTTAATGATAGAGGCTGAGCATAGTGGCAGAGCCAGATGTTGTCGAGGTCCATAGGCACCTCAAGTGACAGCAGATCAATGAATCAGGTTTAAAGTGGGGGTTCAGTCAGGAGCAAAAGGGGAAGGGAAAAGGGGTCAGAGACAGGGTGGAAGACAAGGCTGTATGTGGGTCCAAAGTCCATCCAGGACACAGTACCAAACACAGGACTGGAGAAAGCTACAACATACGTATGAACAGAGTAGGCAGAAATCCAGCAGGCAGAGCTGGACATGAAGCTGGATGTGGATAGGTCTGATCCAATTTAGGCCAAGACTCCATGTCCAGGGCTGAGCTGAAATGGGACCGCAAGGCACATGGGCAGGGGTGGTGTGAATCGCCAGGTGGGGCTGGTCAGGGCCATTGAAGCCTATTGGTGCTTCAGCGGCCTGACATCAGTATTCTGATAAATGCTTACTTGATTGCTGAAGGAAATAACTGCTTTAATATGTGGCCTCATAGATTAGTTGAATGAGAGGATGAGAAAATGGAGCTAACTTGACTATTTTAAGATCCTTGTGCTGTTTTATACATTGTTAGTATTAGTGTAATTCCATGAGAGAGAGTCTTTCCACAAGACTGTGGCTTTGCCTATTTGAGCTTATTTTGACACGGTGATGTGTTGGGTGCTAAATCAAAGCATAAATAGTATAATCGAGAAAAATACAGGATAGAAGTGATGTATCCTGAGAATTTAATTAATTAGGAGCTATATCTTTGAATATTTGGTTTTGATGTGCCTCAGAATTGTTTTATTTCCAGATCTGGAGAGAGATCTGTTGGAGAACAAGTTGTGTTTCTTGGTCTACAGGGTATGTAATTATACGTAGATTTCATAGCCTGCTAATGTTGTTTTACATCTGTGTTTAGTGAAGATAGTTTACAGTTCTGGGTGGCATTCTCTGGTATGTAAATTGTTCTCCAGGGACTCACTAATGTGCTTTTGGTAGCTGCGGGTGATCTTCATGATTTCCTTATTTCAGCTCTTGACCTTTGCAGAGACCATTTGGTATTCAGGTTTTTGGCCATTTTGTGTAACATTCGCCATATTCAAGAATCTGTTGTCTATCTGTACATTTACATACCAGCCTGAGGTTTTTTAGGATGGAAGCCTTCATCTTCCCTGTTATATGTTTCCCTAGTTACATAAGGTAATGACACTTAACCTTAATTTTTCAGAAACATACATTCATTCTGAATTTGGCTATATGCTTTCAGAAGTCTGAATGATTTGTTAAATTGCCTTTGTTAAAATAAATTCTCATCTATTTGTCATCATTATGCGATCAGTGCATGCCTATTAGGTTTTATTGGTATACAGATAGATTCATTAAGTAAAGATGGAATTCTGTACTGAATTTTGGGGGCTTCTCTGTCTTGCAAAAGCCTTTGGCTACTTTTTTCTTCCACAAAAATAGCTATTGCACAGGATCTCAGTAACTCAACTCAGGTGCAGTACATTTAGTCGTCATCTTCTCTAGAGGTCAGCTGACATTCTTGATGATAATTAGATGAAATCGGAATTCTATTTTTTTTAAAAAATAAAAAGGCTGTTTAGTATTTAACGTTGAAAATGTACCATGTCTCTGGAAACAGTATTGCTAGCCCTCATTAAGAGGTACCCTGCTTTCTCAGGACACCTCTAATATATATTTGCATGTTCGGAAGATTTACTAATAATTTCAAAGATGAAGGTGACATTTCATGACATTTCATACATAGCTTGAAAAATTGGCCCTGTGAAACTCTGATTAAAACAGAAAACATAGTGCAGAAAACTTAACTGTACATTCTGTTCTAAAAGAAAGGGTCAATTATGCTCCTTTTATTCATTCTTCTTTTTTAAAAAAGAATGTATTTTCACAGACCGTTTACTTAAATCTGAAGCTTTCCTAAGTAAAATCTGCCTTCAACACTCCCAGTGAAGCGGCATCCACAACTTCCCTGGGCAACATGTTCCAGTGCCTCACCACTATCACAGTAAAGAATTTCTTCCTAATGTCTGATCTGAATCTTCCCACTTCCAATTTAAAGCCATTCCCCTAGTTCTGTCACTACATGCCCTTGTAAAAAGTCCCTCACCAGCTTTCTTGTAGCCCCTTCAGGTACTGGGAGTTTGCTATGAGGTGTCCTTGGAGCCTTCTCTTCTCCAGGCTGAACGAGCCCAACTCTCTCAGCCTGTCCTCATAGCAGAGGTGCTCCAGCCCTCTGATTATCTTTGTAGCCCTCCTCTGGGTTTGTTCCAACAGTTCCATACCCTTCTTATGTTGAGGATTCCAGAACTGAACACAGTGCTCCAGATGAGGTCTCACAAGAGAGGAATAGAGGGGTAGAATCACCTCCCTCACCCGACTGGCCACGCTTCTTTTGGAGCAGCCCAGGATGCAGTTGGTCTTCTGTGCTGTGAGTGCACATTGATGGCTTATGTTGAGCTTCTCATCAACCAGCACCCCCAAGTCCTTCTCTGCAGGGCAGCTCTCAATCATGTCATCCCCCATCATGTACTGAACCTGAGGATTGTGCTGACACAGCTGTAGGACCTTGCACATGACCTTCTTGAACTTCATGGAATCATGGAGTGACCATGTATGTGTAAGTATGGCTAGTATTTTTAGCAAGATTCCCTGTTATAGTTAATCTTCCACATTCTAATCAGTAGAGATAGTGTTACTGTTTGTGGGTCCCTCAAAAGCTTGAATTAAATTTTTCCTTATTTTAGGTCTCTTTCCAGCTTCTTACTTTCTTGCTTTTCTAAAAAGAGTATAGATTGTTTTTTCTTTTTTAATAACATCTAAGATACAGACATTTTTCTGAATTTATACAACTAAAACGCTCTTTTGGGCTTTTACAATATGCAGTTCAATTAAAAATCCTTTTGGCCTGTTGCTTTGTCTTGCTCGTGTTAGTCCAAAATATCACTGGAAACATGATTCTTCTGGGCTAGCATTTTGATTCTGTCACGCTTCTGGGTGTGTTGTATTATTTTTCATGCACTCTTAAGATCTGCAGTTATTTCTCCTAGTGATAGAAATGTATTTTGGCAAAAGGAGGATTTTTGTCCACAGGACCCCAACAGTTGCAGTTCATGACCATAGAAAAAATTCTAGTGGAAAATCCATTAAAATGAACAGGACCCGTTGTTGCACAAGATCCCCTAAAGTGAATATCTGAAGCACAGAAGCTCAGCTTTTTGTATGTCATATATTAAGCTGCACCTGAGGGAAGTCCTCAAGCAAAACAGGGATTGCCTTGCTTGTGTTTTTCAACTAGCCTGAAACCTGCACTTCTTTTTAGTTTCTGATGCTTCGTTTTTTGCTTTCTGCATCTTGTCAGAAGAGAAAAATTGAAAGTAAAGTTAAGAGTGGTTGCCTTTTGCTGTGACATCTCTTTAAAAAGGCTGAGCTAATTGTTTCAACAATTAAGAAGGAAAAAAGAAATATCTGGCTGAGATGTATACAACTGGGAGCAGGGTTTCAGCCTTCCTAGTTTTGTGGCAGGAGAATTCTAACAATGCTGTGTCCACAAATATTTGCTTGTAAAATATGACAGAGCACTACAACCTGATAGTTACAAATAATTACTGTTAAACAGTTTTTCAACAGAAGACTTGTTTGTCTTGGTAAGTCTTTTCTGTATTATTTAGAAATAAAAGCAGTGGTGCTTTGCATTGCATACCAAAGAGGAAAATGGCAGGAAGTCCCACCTATAAAACATATGTTTGTAGTCCATATAGAAGTTTATCAGTTGTGCGTCATTCCAGGTTAAGCAGTTGGATTTTCAGCAGTTTTGCAAAGTGTACCTGTCCAATGGATAGAAAATTCATGACCTATTCTAAGTGTCAATCCCAAGCTTGGTGGAGATTCATTTTATTTCATTCTGAAGAGTGATTAGAAATATGGCTAATCCTAAAAGGCAAATACCAGTCAGTGCATTTTTCATCATTTCTTGTATTGGATGCTCTTGTGGCCCAAGTACAATTTAAACGCAGTCAGAGAAATAGATTAAATGTTCTCTAATGACTATATATTTGTAGACATCTAGCTTACTAATGGTAAACTACAATTTATTCCATCATTGCATAAAATATTGTAATCCACAGATTAATTTTCTTTTTAGTGAAATTAGTGTAGTAGAAAATAAAGGAAGTGACAGATCATGCTATTTTTTTCTAATATCTCTGAAAGTAATTAATTTAAAATAAAATGAAACTCAAGCAGCTAACTAAATAGCTGCATCATGTATGCTAGTAAGAATAGTACTCCATAATGCTCTTTACAACATCTGTGATACAAAACTCCTAGTTTCAGTGTCCTTCTGAAGTTTGCTAGACAGGTAGTAACATGTATTAGAAGTTTTTCTGAAGA
Source organism: Phaenicophaeus curvirostris (assembly GCF_032191515.1). Taxonomy (NCBI): domain Eukaryota; kingdom Metazoa; phylum Chordata; class Aves; order Cuculiformes; family Cuculidae; genus Phaenicophaeus; species Phaenicophaeus curvirostris. The sequence continues at coordinate 31,772,554 of NC_091431.1, read as the reverse complement.
CATGGTGACTGGTGACTGCATAGCCAGCATGATTGTGCTGGTTGGTCAGATGTCTGATGTTTGCTGGAATGAATATTTTGTAAAATTATAATGAGCTTCTCTTCACGAGGTCACAGAGAGTCTCTGACCTCTAATGGCTTCCTTCAGAAAGATTAAGTAACCTAATATCCCAAGGCAGTCCTTTGATCCATGAAATCCTTAGCTAAAATTGTGATGGCCTTGGCTATGAGATTCAAAATTTAATGTGCCTAAGGTAGAGATCGCTGAAAGACTGCTCTGATGTGTGTTTTGTTTTATTTTGGAAAGCAGACCTAAAGTAACACCTTGACTTCACAGAATCACAGAATCACTAGGTTGGAAAAGACCCACAGGATCATTGAGTCCAACCATTCCTCTCAGTCACTAAGCCATGCCCCTCAGCACCTCGTCCACCTGGCTTTTGAATACCTCCAGGGAAGATGAATCAACCACCTCCCTGGGCAACCTGTTCCAGTGCCCAATGACCCTTTCTGTGAAGAATTTTTTCCTGATGTCAAGCCTGAACCTCCCCTGGTGGAGCTTGAGGCCATTCCCCCTTGTCCTGTCACCTGTCGCTTGGGAGAAGAGGCCAGCTCCCTCCTCTCCACAGCCTCCTTTCAGGTAGTTGCAGAGAGCAATGAGGTCTCCCCTCAGCCTTCTCTTCTCCAGGCTAAACAACCCTAGCTCCCTCAGCCGCTCCTCATAAGGCCTGTTCTCCAGTCCCTTCACCAGCTTTGTTGCTCTTCTCTGGACTCGCTCCAGAGCCTCCACATCCTTCTTGTGGTGAGGGGCCCAGAACTGAACACAGTATTCGAGGAGCGGTCTCACCAGTGCCGAGTACAGAGGGAGAATAACCTCCCTGGACCTGCTGGTCACACCGTTTCTGATACAAGCCAAGATGCCATTGGCCTTCTTGGCCACCTGGGCACACTGCTGGCTCATGTTAAGTCGGCTGTCAACCAACACCCCCAGGTCCTTCTCCTCCAGGCAGCTTTCTAGACAGACTTCTCCTAGTTGTTGTGCCCCAACTGCAGGACCCAGCATTTGGCCTTGTTAAACCTCATGCCATTGGACTCTGCCCAGCGGTCCAGCCTATTCAGATCCCTTTGCAGAGCCTCCCTACCCTTCCGCAGATCCACGCTTCCACTCAGCTTAGTATCATCTGCAAACTTGCTAAGGGTGCACTCAATGCCTTCATCCAGGTCATTGATAAAGACATTGAACAGGGCTGGACCCAGCACTGAGCCCTGGGGAACCCCACTTGTAACTGGCCTCTAGCTGGATTTAACTCCATTTACAACTACATTGTGGGTTTGGCCATCCAACCAGTTTTCCACTCAGGAGAGTGTGCGCCTGTCCAGTCCAGAGGATGATTGTTTAAGAAGCAGTATGCTGTGAGAAACTATGTCAAAGGCTTCACTGAGGTCCGAAGAAGACTACATCCACAGCCTTTCCCTTGTCCAGTAGGCGAGTCACTTTGTCATAGAAGGAGATCAGGTTAGTTTGGCAAGATCTGCCTTTCATGAACCCGTGTTGACTGGGCCTGATCACCCGGTTCTCATGCATGTGCTTTGTGATAGCACTCAAGATCACCTGTTCCATACCTTTTCACAGCACCGAAAACTTAACTAGCAGGACTGTACATACGCACGCATATATATATATATGTTCTGTGTTGTATTCTTACTCTTTTTTCAAAAAAACTTGATGTCTAATATGCGGAAATAAAATCTCTTCACACTGGTGAATATATTATTCTCAGTGAAAACTGGTTTCTTGCAACATCTAATGGGTCCTGCTAAAGTGGTCTGCAGCAGGCTGATGTCAAAATAAATTCAGTAACAGACTGCTGTTTATTCTTTTCTGTTTTATTCAGGTTGCCATAAAAATACTTAAAATAAACAAACTCAGTACATGCTGTGCTTGCATTTGATAATGCCTGTTCTGCAGGCAAATTATGAATCTTCTTTGCTGTAAGATGCAAAGTAGTTTCACTATGTTACAGAGAAAGTGCTATGAAAATACTAAACAGTGTTTATAAATGTATTGCAGTTTGAACAAGATGTGCTACATTTTGAACAAAGCCAAAGTTGATTCTTAAGTCTGCATTTTAATGCTCATTCTATTTAATGTGATTATTAGCTTCTATGTATCATTACGTGGTGCTTATCAAAGTCCTCTAGTGAGTCCATGAGGTACTTTGGGTTAAAAAAACTCTTGTTAAAAACACTTATCAGTAAAGAGAACTGATGAATGTAGAACCTTACTTGTAGTTTCATACTGCATTAGATAAGCACTCTGTTGTTGTAAAATAGAAAGAAAACTCCTGAGTTTGTTTAGGGGAAATGTAGGAGAATTCATGCATCTTTTGGTAATATTTTTTCCTGTCATATAAGAAGTACACATTTAATTGCAGTTAAATCTCATGGCTTACATATAAAGAGATGTGTGAAATGGGTGGGTCATTCCACACACAGCATGCAAGCAGAATTAGACTCCTTGTTCCACTATTGTTAATGAGATTTTTGTGTGTGTGTAGTCAGTTTAATTAATCAATATTATAAAAAATAAATCAGGATTCAGCAGAGTTTTTTATTATAAGAAAATTACTTGGCTTACATTTTACTTTAATGTGGTAAAGGGAGTAAAAATGGTATTGAGTGGTTAACGGTCACTTTGGTAATGAGTTTTTCAGTGGATAATAAACTCCCTGTTAGTGTTTTGACTGTTTGACTGGGTTTTGCACTCTTTGTTCACAGCATACAAATTAAGGCATATTGCAGGATTTTGCTACCAACTAAATGAATTTCTTTTACTAAGAAAATGTTCAACTCATATCCTATAAGCTAAATTGTATTTGGAAGTAATTTTCAAACATTGGTATATTCTATATACAGAATGAATGGATTTTGTTGCTTATTCAGAAGCCTGGAATAAACTGAATCTGCATTTATTACATTATGAGATTGTCAGTTTCTTCAGTTAAGAGTGTACATGCAAAACTTGAAAAAAATTTTTCTTTGTAACACGACCAAGCAATTATAGTCTGTCTTCATTATCAACTTCTTATAGCTTAGATAACCTACAGCTAATCAGAATGAGGTTCTTAATGTGTGGTCTCTCTGCTTCAGGTTTAATTACTTTCCAAGTACTCATTAAAATATCTTGGCTGAGGCTGACTTGCAAGCAATAAACTCAGTTTTGCAGTGTTAAAAGTGAATTTTTGTGCTTTTTGAAGGATTCTGTGATATTAATTTTGAGGCCTGATAGTAAGTCAGAGATTTAAAAAATATACAGTCTTTGGACTGAGTCAAGTTATGAGTACCTTGGAATTTACAGGTATATTCAACTTGAGATGCTTAAAGGCTATTTCTGTGTTCCAGGTAGAGCCTCTTCTTACAGAACCTAAAACCTAGACAGTGGCTGCACCTGTGGTTTATGGTAGTGCTGGAAAACAAATAGATCCTGTAATTTGCAGTGTTTTGTACTAATATTATATTTACAGTAGTGTACTGTTAGAGAAGAACTTGTTCATAGGAGGAAAAAAATCCCATATATTAAGTAAGGATGATGTACATATGTATTTTTGAACTTTTTTTAATGTGGTTTCAAGTCAATGTCCTTTTAAAATAAAAGGTATTTCATGAGAAATGAGAATGATGTATTTTCTTGTTAGGGTATAAAAGAATTCCTGTTCTGTTTGTACTTAAAAGTAGTGATACGTAAAATAATTGCACAAAATAATTAAGGAATTATATAGTTTGTCACTGATTAAATTGATATTAGTTAGCTTTATTCCACTGATGTTGACACTTACTGGTTTGTATCACTAGATGCTCAGCCTCTATCCTTTATTTAAACAAAATCCAGGATTCTACATTCCAAGTTCTCCAGTAATTTAATTAACATACCAATTTGTTTGTTTTCATGGAAGATACCCCTTTTTCTTCTAGGACAAGAAGGATAAAGTCTCAAGGTTTGACACTCTACGTCATTCCATAGCGGGAATTATAAGATCTCCAAAATCCATGTTGGGCTCATCATCAGTAAGTAGTGTCAATAGTGTAGTGGTGAACTACATTCTGTTGCATTTACAACTTAACTGGTTGGGGTTTTTTCCTAGAAGCATCATGCATTTCCATCTACACGGACAAAAATTACATTAAAATAAAGTTATAGAATCACTGTGCTGATTGATCAGCAGACTTGATAACATCATGGCATAATAACATGCCAGAACAACATGTTGCACTTCAGCAAAAAAAAAATCAGAATTTGCATGTTCTTTGCAGCTCCCAGATTGGTTGTATACTTTTAAAAGTACTTTTCCGAGTGAGTCTGATTTACTGGAAATTCAACATATTGTGATATTCTGTAGTACCTGAAGTAGTTATGCAGATTTTGCTCATTGTTGTAATAAATATTTTCCCCATATTTGTTATAAAGACAACAGTATGTAAGCATATGATTATTATTATAATTTCTACTGTTACTACTACTACCTCAATAATTGTTACTATTTAAGTAATTAGTTATACATCTTGTTTCAATCCCCAATAAAAATGATTGTTGAGTATCTCTTACTTCTGTGTGACTCATGTTCAGTTTCACTGATGGATGGAGAAACTTTCTTGCTTCTTCTGCTTTTTGGTTACCTCCATTTTTTTCAAGCAGAAGTTTGCAAGACTGGTTAGAATACTCAAGCACCTACTTAAGGAAGTGTAAGATTGTGCTTGACAAACCTTCCTCCTGTATTTTCATGAAATGGAACGTGGGATCATCCCAACCTTCTCAACAAAAAAAAAAAACAACAAAAAGCCAAACCAACAAAACCAAACAGTGCCCCAAAAGTTGGGCAGAATTTTCCAAACTTTTTAAAACTGCCTTTTAATTGTGATCTTGTCACTTGAAACATTGGCTCAAAATAGTAGTTTTAAGAAAACTTTAGAGTGAGTAGGCATTCTATTTTATGCTGCAGGCTTACATCGAGGACCGTTTAAGGGATTCAGTTAACTTTATTTAAGCTAAACAATTACAATTGCTTATACATGTATATACATGTGTGTGTATGTGTAACTTAACAGCAAGATTAGGGATTCAGGTGGCTTCTCTTGGACAAAATGCAAGCCGAATTTCTATAATAGCAAGAAACATAATTTTAATCAATTAAGGAGGGAAAATGCTTTGTGCATGTAGCTTTTTTCCTTTATATTGCTTAATGACTGATCTTTGTTGTGCTTAAATCATTTAATTCTAACTATAAAAGACAACAGAAACATTTAGCACGAAGTGGTGTAAACTGAGTTGGAATTGATGTTAAATTGATTGTATATCTTTAATTTGGAGTGCTTTTTTCTTTCATAGCCAGTCAGGGTAAATATTGTATCATACAACAAATATGTTGAAATCAGAAGACTTCTTAAAAATAATGCAATTTTAGTAATACTCATAACATGAATAACTATTGCTTGTTACCTCAGATAAATTACTAGTTATATTACGAAAAGTAAAGATAATATAAGGTAGGAGACAATCAGCAGAGGATATTTTTGTGGAATTTTCATTGTTTCCATATAAAGTAATTTATATTAGTTTAACCAAATTTAAAAGAAGAGGGAAGATAGAAGTTAGTGTCATAAACAACACTATAGTTGGCAATGTCTAAAATGCTCTGTTGTTCTTCCCTAAGCTCGTTCTCTGTCATAAAGGCTTCTAAAATGTTTTATTTTGGGATGCAATCATGACTGTCTGAACAGTGACTCAGGCTTGACCCAGCTGGAACATAAGCAGGTGTTATTATCTGGTAACTCATGTGAAATGAGTTGCATGTCAGATTTTCTTTTTTTTTTTTCACCCTTGCTTTGTGAAGGCCATGACCTAGTCTGTTGACCCTCAATTGTCCTTTTATCCTTAGAAACATTTTCTCTCAAGTGGAAATACATTTCGTGAACCCTTTAACATTATTGATAGCATAGTAGAGGTTCTGGGGTTTCTGATGAGCCAAACCTGGTGGTTTTGAACAAGAAAAGTTCAAGTAAATAACATTGTCTAACATTTTGATAGCTTATTTTTTCTTTTAGGAATTTCTGAAAGAGAATGACTTAATATCATTTAACGGTGGTAGACAGAGCTGATCTGATATGTATTTAACTATTGATGAAATTGAATATGACTGCCTTCTTGGCTAGACAATGGTTTGGGCTTTTAGTAGATCACTGTGCTGATAAAAGCAGTACCTTGCAGTATGTCTTTAGCTCCTTAAAACTCTGACTGTGCACTTTCTGTTCAGACTGTTATTTCTTACATAGTCCTTCCTAGCTCTGAATCTCTGATAGAGCAAACTCTGTAATAGAGCATACTTGCTTTTTCTATCGGTAAGTCTCTTGATTACAGTGCTGGCCTCAAATCTCATGTGTGAAATTATCCCTGATACAGACCCAGAGCTCTAGGTGCCAGTGTTAATGTCTGACAATATGAGGCTTTGTCAGGCTCTTAAATATGTTCTCCAGTTTTCTGTCAGGATCCTAGAGTAAACTAGACCTTTTGAGGTATAACTTAGAAAGGCAGCCGGAAGCTGACAGGCAAAGCGTTTTTGTACCAGAAACTTTACTATAAAGGTGATAAAGAATTACAGATATTTGGAAACAACAAGTTTTGAGTAGAGTCCCTTTCTTGGGTCTGTTTATTTCCTCTCTGAGAGCCTGGAATTGCTCTTAGTGTTTTTTGGCTAGATAAGTCGTCTCAACTGAAATATCTCCCTAGGAAGAGTAAATGTGCAGATAGCCTCCACCATACCCATAGCTGCACCATGCAATTTTTTTCCCTTGCATAAAGCAATGGAATGTTTCCATTTTCTGTCCCCATCCTCATACAGGAAATGCCATATCATTCTTCATGATACAAAGAAGAACTTCAGTTTTATCAGGGCAGAGCAGTAGGAAAGGTTAATTCAGAACTGGGACTCCTGCATCCAGCTCTGGAGCCCTCAGCACAGGAAGGACGTGGACCTCCTGGAGTGGGTCCAGAGGAGGCCACGAAAATTATCAAAGGCCTGGAACACCTCTCCTGTGAAGAGAACCTTGGAGTTGAGTTTGTTCAGCCCATCCCTGGAGCAGTTCAAGGCCAGGCTGGATGAGGCTTTGAGCAGCCTGTCCCAGGGGGCTGGAACTGGATGATCCTTAATGTCCCTTCCAACCCAAACTATTCTATGATTCTATTGTATGCTTTGTCTGTATCTATTTGATTGTACTTAATTAAGGAGTGGGTATTCATGCTGTTATCTAAAAAGCAGTTCAGCAAGCTTGCTGGAGACACATTCATGTATCTGTTCAGTGCACTGTGTTATTTTGTTCAGAGCTTTACCACTCTGGCAGTGAGAGTTTTTATGAGCTCTGACACTAATGATTTTTGAATGACATAAAGCTTGTCTGTCTATCCATAAAAATAATTCTGAAGTGGTCGTTGAACAAAATACGAAGTTTTCTTCTTTAACAATGTAAGCTTGCAAAAATTAGTATGTGAAACTGTAGGTTAAAATTCATTACCTTTCTTATATAGCTAGGGAAAATAGTTTCCTAAGATTTCTTTGCACTTTAAGAAACTCCATGCTAAAGGTTGTAAGCACAGTAAACCCATGTGTATATTCTGTGCTACAGTGTAAATGCTAGGGAAAATGTCTCATAGAGCTATTAATTAATCCAGGATGCAGTTAATAAATTCTGTGAAAACAATTTCTCCAATTCACATGCTTTGTATAAATCAATTCCTTAGGTTTTTATGAATGAGAAGGTTCTGCCTGGATAAAGAAATGATGATTTTGAATTGTTAATTGTTAATAGCATGTCAGAATATGTGAGAAAGAGTTGGCTGGTATGGCTTAGAAAAATGGCAGGCCAAGTGAAAAATACTACATGGTTTTATGGACTTTTCCATAAACTACTGCTTTTTATGTATTAAGTTTTTAGGGAATGGGAAGGAAAGCAATCAGTATGCCTTTTGTGTAAATGTAAAAGCCTTGATTTTTTTTGTTCACAGAAATACATAATTTTGATACAGAAATAGAAACTATTGTGTTTATCATGCTTTTCAGTTAAAAGTAAATTCTAAAAATGTGCTGTTACATTAACATATTTCTTCAATATTTTTCCCAAGTTCTTTGATGTAATATCAACTACTGAGAAACCATTGGCGGAGCAAGACTGGTATCATGGTGCAATTCCAAGAATAGAAGCCCAGGAGCTGTTAAAACAGCAAGGAGACTTCTTGGTGCGAGAGAGCCACGGGAAACCTGGTGAATATGTCCTTTCTGTGTTTTCAGATGGACAACGGAGACACTTTATCATACAATATGCTGATGTACGTCCCTGATATAGTACTGAATATTCAATATTATGAAGTTTGTATTTTCATTGAACCAACATAGGATCTACGAAGTTTACTATGGCAAATAGCTTTCACTTGTATATGAAGATATGAAAGCTGTTGGAAATATTTGCATTAGTGCTGAAAACAGGGGAAAAGGTCATTTTGGGAAACAAAAGTAAAATATGAAGTATGAGGTCATTCAGTATCTGTTATGTTGAAAAGCAATATTTCTGTAAATGTTTTGAAGTCCAGAACTTGCTAGTACTAATTTGTGCATGTACCTTTATTTTTAACCTATTTTCGTAGTTGGTTCTAATTAGGCTACTTTTAATTCAGACTGCAAACAGTCCATTGAATCTTCATGAAAAACATAAACATTCATGGAAAAGAAAATAGTATGTGTTGCTTTCTGTATGGTTGGAAATTGAAGTCCTTGCTGCACTAGATATGCTTATGTTCTTTTTGGCCCTAAGCTATTGCCTTTTCAGTAGAACAGAAACACTTGTAGATGTTGCACAGCATGTCTGCTTCTAAGAACCAGAATTGATCCCCCTGTTGATCTCACTTAGGAAAAATTGGTCATTTTAAACAGCATGTTAATTTTTTTAAGCCTTTATCCAATGTATTTCTTTTTGTTCTTCTTAATGCATTACTTGCTTTTATTAATGTATGTATTTTTCTTTTTACCTTTCGGAATTTCAAAATAATTCAAAACGTGACAGTTCTCATAATGTTACTAGAATTTCTTCTTAAAGTATGACATAGCATCAAATCATTCTTAGTTTTGATTCAGTAATGCTACCAAACTTATTTCAGTCTGTTGTAATAAAATCCCCCATAAAGAGAAAATACACAAATTTAGTCACGTAATGAGGAAAATTTCCTTGTCTAAATCACCAGCTGATGAAATGTGCCAGGGAGAAGTCAATATTGTGTGCCTAGTTTATTTCTTTTTAATGAGAGGTAGTGATATTTTTCAGACTTCATAGAAATTGGAAGGCTTCTGTAAGATCAGTGATTGTGGACACTTGTCCAGCTGAAGTGTTCGTTGATTTTCACCTCAAGTTTTCTTTGTAAAAGAATTTTTACACAAAGCCATTGTTTATTTAATTTTGATTTTTATGACCTTGAAGCATTTTGATGTGTCAGACTGCTGAATGATAAGAGTAATAAAATTACATGTACCAAGGCACACAAGGTCTTGTCTTACAAGATGCTGGGAGCTGTCTGATCTCAACCCAGGAGAAATAAACGCACACTGTATATGGATGTAGGTGAAATAATTTTGTGTGAGTCATTGTACATGGCAAGTAGGTCTTCAAAAGATATGCAGTGGGCTTTGAAGTCAGTTAAAATAGACAGGTTTTTTTTTTTATTATTACTTTGAGCCCACCCCTGCCTGTTAGCCGAGTCTTTTTTTATCTTGTTTTTTTTTCACAAAAAACCCCACCATACATTAAAAAGCTATCTTTATTTCAGTCATTTCACTACTTTCTCTTAGGAATTATGTTTCAAATATAAGACTGATGTTGTTTAATATTGCATAGGCTGGACGATCTAAGCAGCATTAGGTCACTAGATCTGTCTGCTTATGCATGTAGTAATAGGACATTATATTCATCGGGTCCGGGGAGGCAGATTTTCTTTACAATCATGACACTTAGAAGTTTTTTTTCTTAAAGAAATGCAGAACTCCTTATGCACTCCTATGAGGTGAATCTTTTGCATTTATTGTGAAAAAAAGCATTAATGGTAAAAAGAAAAAAAATCCTCTTAATCTCTGAAAATGAGGTAGTGTATGATGGAACTGTCATAGTCATATAACAAGGATTATGTTCATGAATATTTTGGTAGGGAAGTTTGAGTAGAGGTTAGTGCAAGGGATGTGTTTGTTTGCTTACCTTGGTACACTGTACCAAGGTAAGTGTGGAATCAGGCCTCTGCAAATCACTCTCTTGGACCACTGACAGGTCTCCATGTGGAGACCAAACTTGATCTCCATATACAAATTTTCTTATGAATGAAATACTTAAGAACAGAGTAGGATATATACATGTTTAAACAGTGGTCCTTTGGTTGCATAAGTGTTCCCTCCCTGGATTTGCTGTTATTTTGAAAGCTAATCTTAATAAAACTATGTGTAGCATAAACAAGTTCATTATTTAGCTTCAAGCATCAAAATTCACTGCTGTTGTTCAAGGCTACTGTTGTTTTTCAGTGCTGCTTATTTAACTCTGTGCTATTTTGAACTTGCTTGTTAGTGTTCTTAATATGGTCAGGATCCTGTCTAAATACACAGAATCAAAGAACACAGTCTGCAGATAGATATATGGCTGGGTCTGAGGTGAAGAGATAATAGGTAGCACTGATTATTGAGCTAGGGAAACTCTTAGAACATCAGGCTTTTGCGTCATCAGCACAGAAATAATGAAGGAGCTTATTTGAAAGGAATGGGAGATAGTGTTACTGGTCAACTAAAGCTGAGTCATTATTTAACAAGTGATGAAGTTAAATAACAAAATAAACAACAAAAGTATTGAGACTATGAAAACAGTTTTATGATAGAGAACCAGGAATGTGAAAAGTGGTGACACGACTGAGCTGTCTTTAATAACAGCAATAACACATTTCAGGAAGTTAATGCTTTAACCTCTAAAGAAGAGAAACTTAATGCATTCTGCAAGGAATTTAACCCTGAGGGCTAGAAGCAAAAAAGTCTGCATGCCAGTGGTAAAGGTTTTCATTGCTCAGTTGTGAAAATGAACTTGAATCACTGTGCTTTGAGCTTTCTTTAACTGCAGTAATTGTTTATTGTTGCCTTTGTCAGACTGGTTTATGGCAATTCTTCTGCTTTGGGAAGAGATTCTCTAACTGTAGATGCTGAGTCTTGTATAGGCACAAGACTTTATCCTGTTCGCAGTCAGCTGCAGTGTATGATTTAAGACATTCAAAAGAATGAAGTAAACATTTCTTTACTTTTTTTTTTCCCCTGTCAAGCGTGTGGGCAAAGATAAGCAATTAAAATACTTTTTTTCCCTCTTTAAACAGATAGTTATTTTATCATGTTGCCTTAAATGAGTGATGCAGTAGTTTTGAATTTATCATCTTCCTAACTATCAATTTAATCCAGTGCAAATGATGATAAATAGACCAGGAAAGAAGTCTAGTTCTGTAAAAGTGAACATTTTTCTGTTATTAATGAGGGAAGCTTGTTGTTGTGCTTTTGCACTTTCTTATTCAAAATATTGCCTAGAGATAAACAATTATTTCCTTTTACCTCCATACAGAACCACTATCGTTTTGAAGGAACTGGATTTCCAACTATCCCTCAACTCATAGAACATCATTATACAACAAAGCAAGTTATTACAAAGAAATCAGGTGTTGTTCTACTGAATCCTGTTGTTAAGGTAATGCATACATTAAGAATACCAAGAACTCTGTTTTACTGACAGGAATCCAGGAGGTGTTATATTGTTATTCAAAATATATTCCTATGCAACTTTTCAGAAGATTTTTCATTGTTGCTTGTTTTCGGACTCTCTTTTTCTTGGCTTTTTCAACCTTCTCAGTTCCATACAACACATTCCTTTAAAATAACACCCCATTCTGATTTGTATAGTAACTCTGTACTGTCTTGTAAGACTGATATTCAGCATCTCACAAAATATCCTTCTGCTTTACTTTTTGGTTTCCCATTTGGATTGCACTACTACGTAATAGAAAACATGAGTTCATTGTCCATAAATTTGTGATGAAGACCTTTTTTTGATAAAATGGTCTTCTTTAAGTGTTAAAGTTCTGATGAAGTTTGGAAAAACTAAACTCTTTCTGAGCACTGATATAGTTTAATGTTTACATCCCTTGTAACCTATTCTAGAAAGCCTTTCAGGAAGAAAGTGAAAAGGGATGGAAATATTAAACTATATGAGTGCTCAGAAAGTTTAGGAGTCTTCTTGGATTCTTCCAGTAGTTTTGTTTTTACTATCTACTTAGTTGATATTTCATTCATAAGCCAACTCTTTTCCACTTAAATACTTGCATTTTAACTATGAGTAAGCCTTTTATTCTTGATTTTTTTTTAGTTTCAAGCATGTGTAAAGCACCTTCTGTGATCTGCAAAATTTTAGAAAGTATAACAATTTGTATTTCAGGGCTCGTTTCCTACTCCAAAGTCCTTGTTCTTTTCTACTAACAGTGCTAAGAAATTAAAGCATATTCCTTTTCTCAAAGTCAATGTGATTTTTTACACTTCTCTGTGCTTAACTGTTTCATATAAATTTGAAATTTAAAGAATTTTAGAAGTGTAAATACAGATTTGAGGCTGATGTCTTGCTGATTACAAAACTGATGTTTTATTGAACTTAGAGTATTGCTTAAATTCATTGTAGAACATGTGAGAAAGCATAGAACATGCTTTTTGATATATTGTGTTTTGATATAAATGATTTAAGCTGAAAATAAAAGGCTGTCAAACTAAAATGTCAAACTAATCTTTTTATATCTGTTTGCAAATTTCTTGTCTTTTATGATAGCCTATTTGTTTTAAATGCCTAATGCTTTTTCTGTTCTCTGGCTTTTTTCTGCCTTTATACGATGCACATACTATAAGACCAGCCTTTTAGCAAATGTAAAAATATACTGCAATATGTTACTAAGTACTAAGTGATAACAGAACTTTGTTATTCTCTGTTAAGGTTAAGCAGGTAATCATCATCTGGAAAACATCTCTTCTTTTTCTGTTTTTTACTTTGAAGACAGAGTTTTTGTATTTCTGACATTTTTATTTCATTTTGCTATCTTTTTATGAAGTTATGTTTCAATTATACAGTGTTTTATATAACTTTGTATAGTCAAAGAATTGTTCTAGTACTATGCTAAGGAATAAAAACTGTCTGAAGTGACTTTCTTGATCACTTTTCCATTACTGTATTTGATCTCATGGCCTTTAAGGTGTAAATGTAGAGATAGATAGTCTAAATTCCATGATGACAGCCATGCAAACATGTATGACTGTATGGTGGGTCTTTCCAGGATTTGAATCCATACCACTACCACTAGATTCAGATGTATCATAACCTCCTTGCAAACTGATGGAGGACAGTATTTAAGACAGACTTTTTTAGATATTCTGCTGTCACTGGGTGCAACATAAATTTTTGAGGTTTGTTATTTTAAGGGGGAGAAGTAAGTGGGCCCACTCCTTTCTGGGCTCTTTAACTAATGTTATTCTTAATATTAACGAAAATTAGCAGAAATATTAGAATTTTTTCTCTAGGATCATGTTAATTTTAAGACCAGTTTGAACTTCAGGGAAAAGTGCTTGGGCTATTCAGGTTTTCAAAAGTGTTGCAAGTAATGGCCTCTACCCATAAAAGAAAATTGCACGTGCTCCGTTTTTTGTTTGCTTTTTAATAGAACTTATTTTATGCTGGTGTGCATCAGTCTTAATATTCAAGAGTATTTCCTTTAGGGTTGGTGAACTTTTCAGTTTTCATTCTGGTAGGTTATGTGAAGTAATAGAAAAGATGTCCATGGGAATACTGACTCTTAGTGCTAAGAAGAATACTGAGTAACAAGAAACTTCATAATATAGAGTTTTTTAAAATATACATATTACATATATTTTATGTGGAGTTTCACGAATTTCTGAAATATGATCTAAGTGTCTGATAGCTACTTATGATTTGTGTAAACTAAAACCAATGTGTAGTGTACTTAGTGCTTCACAAACAGCAATTTGAGCAAAATAAGATGCTATTGAAAAAGGTATTAACTGGGTGATTTAAGTTCATTTGGGTCAGCTTTTTTGAGACTATTTCAGTTGTTTCGTTTTTAATATCTTTCTCAATGAGCTATGATTTTATGATGATTTTTAGTTCTCCCATCTCATAAAAACTTGCTGTTGGAAAAAGTTATTTTAGAACTAAGAAAAAGAATGTGTGAGCATTCCTTTTTTAATTTGTATGGAGCTCTGGCTTTTGTATGGGAAAGTGGAGACATTTTTAGATATTTTCAGAAATAGCACATGCACTCTGACATCTAGTGTTGGGGATATTTTTTGTGTGTCATGTACTATTACCAGAATATCTTTGATAATTTCCTTAAAATTCATTTGACATCTGCAAAGATGGGATGGTTTTTTTGTTCATATTATAGCTGCAAAGCAGGCTTTGACATTTCGTGCAATCTTTAATCTTTTTATGCGAATTGGTGTCCCAGTAATAACTTGTTTAGAAAGTGAAAGTTAAATATAACAAAGAAATTGACAGAAAAGAAATTATATAATGTAGTTTGTTTTTGTTTTCCTTCCTTTGCACAGTCATTCATCCTCTTTTACCCTGTTAGTAAAATTAGTGTTCACCTTCTGTGACGTTGCCCTTGAAAGGAAGACTCTTAATTGTGTTACAAAAGGCCCATGCCATGTCCTGTTTGTGTAGACCAAATCTACCTGCTTGGAATTTTAATGACACTGTAATCATAGAATTCAAATTAGAAAAACTGAGGGCATTAAAAGGATATCTGCAAGTGATTTCTTTAATGGGAAAGGCTCTCATATTTATTTATAATCTCTTAGAAAAAAAACACGTTATGTTCTTCATTTTATTATTGAAGGAATGTCTGGTACATAAAGCGTCTGAGTAACCTCAACGCATACCTAAGGACCTCATTAGCAGGAATATAATTTTAACCATATTAAATACATTTTAACTTTCTGACATCTTTGACTTCATGTTGTGGAAGCTTTAAAATTTTCTTAAATACATCTTTTACATTTAAGAAATATGTATTAAGTTGTGGGTGTGGTTCAGTTTGAGTGCTAGAATAAGAGAATTCTCAAAGATTTTTATTTGGATACGTCTACCTTAATGTTTCGTTTGGATCAGAAATGCAACTTCTGAAGCAAATCTGTGCAGTACCACTTAGAATGCTGTGGTTCTATTATTAAGCAGTCTTTGAGGATTCAAACTTCACTCCTTTCAAATAAAACAAAATAGGAGGATGCAGAACTTCTGATGGAGGAGAGTTAAGTCTTTAGAACCAGGAAAAGTCTAGTTTGAAATAATACCTTTCCCCTAGAATATATGTCTCGGGTCCTCAGCACTAACTGTTTCATTCTGGGGATCTGCTGCTATTTCACTGGTGCTAATGTAGTCCTGAACATTGGATCCTCTGACGTAAATTCAAATTTTGACCTCATGAAAAAAATATTAATTGCTAATTTGTCAGATGAATTAGGCTATGTGTGCATAGCCAGTAAATTTCATTTAAAAATTCCAGTCTGTTTTGATGTGACAAAGAAGCCTGTGATATGACCTCCTGGGTGGAAATCTGGTTGTATGGCTGGGCCCAAAGGGTAGTGATAAATGGTGTGAAATCCAGCTGGAGGCCAGTTACAAGTGGGGTTCCCCAGGGCTCAGTGCTGGGTCCAGCCCTGTTCAATGTCTTTATCAATGTCCTGGATGAAGGCATTGAGTGCACCCTTAGCAAGTTTGCAGACGACGCTAAGCTGGGTGGAAGTGTTGATCTGCTGGAGGGTAGGAAGGCTCTGCAAAGGGATCTGAACAGGCTGGACTGCTGGGCTGAGACCAATGGGATGAGGTTTAACAAGGCCAAATGCTGAGTCCTGCACTTGGGGCACAACAACCCTATGCAGTGCTACAGACTGGGAGAAGTCTGTCTAGAAAGCTGCCTGGAGGAGAGGGACCTGGGGGTGTTGGTTGACAGCCGACTGAACATGAGCCAGCAGTGTGCCCAGGTGGCCAAGAAGGCCAATGGCATCTTGGCTTGTATCAGAAACGGTGTGACCAGCAGGTCCAGGGAGGTTATTCTCCCTCTGTACTTGACACTGGTGAGACTGCTTCTTGAATCCTGTGTTCAGTTCTGGGCCCCTCCCCACAAGAAGGATGTGGAGGCTCTGGAGCGTGTCCAGAGAAGAGCAACGAAGCTGGTGAGGGGGCTGCAGAACAGGCTTTATTGGCTGATGTGGTTGCCAAGCGACTGTCCATGATATTTGAAAAGTCATGGCAGTCAGGAGAAGTCCCTGGTGACTGGAAGAAGGGCAGCATTGTGCCCGTTTTTAAGAAGAGTAGAAAAGGTGATCCTAGGAACTGCCAGCTTGTCAGTTTCACCTCTGTGCCTGGGAATATCATGGGAAAGATCCTCCTAGAAGCTATGCTGAAGCACATGGAGGATCGGGATGTGATTTGAGGCAGCCAGCATGGCTTCGCTAATAGCAGGTCCTGCCTTACCAACCTAGTGGCTTTCTATAATGGGGTGACCACATCAGTGGGCATGGGAAAAGCAGTGGATGTGATCTATCTGGACTCCTATAAAGCCTTTGACACAGTCCCCCACAACATCCTTCTTTCTAAATTGAAGAGTTATGGATGTGATGATGGGTGGACTGTTTGATGCCTATGGTATTGGTTGGATGGTTGCATTCAGAGAGGGGCAATCCATGGTTTCAATACAGGCTGGAGGACGATGTGATTGAGAGCAGCCCTACAGAGAAGGCCTTGAGGTGCTCATTGATGAGAAGCTTGACATGAGCTGGCAATGTGCGCTCACAGCCCAGAAGACCAACCATGTCCTGGGCTGCGTCATAAGAAGCGTGGCCAGCAGGTTGAGGGAGGTGATTCTCCCCCTCTGACCCGCTCTGTGTCCATTTCTGGAATCCCCAACAGAAGAAGGGTATGGAACTGTTGGAACAGGCCCAGAGGAGATCCACAAAGATGACAGTAGGGCTGGAGAACTTCCCATTTGACGAGAGGCTGAAAGAGTTGGGGCTGTTCAGCCTGGAGAAGAGAAGGCTCTGAGGAGACCTTATAGGCCTTCCAGTACATGAAGGGGGAAAGCTGAGGAGGAACTTCTTGGACATGTTGTAATAGGACGAGGGGAAGTGGCTTTTAATTGGGAGGGGTATGATTTAGATTAGACACTAGGAAGAAATTCTTCACAATGAGGGTGGTGAGGCGCTGGAATAGGTTGCCCAGGGAAGCTGTAGATGCCCTCTCCCTGGAGGTGCTCAAGACCAGATTGGATGGGGCCTTGAGTATCCTGATGTAATGGGAGGTGTCCCTGCCCATGGCAGAGGCGTTGGAACTAGTTGATCTTTAAGGCCCCTACCATCTCAAACTATTTTATGATTCTATGCATGCTTTGAGGGCAGCCCTGTTGAGAAGCACTTGAGCATTCTGGTGGATGAAAATTGGGACGTAATCCAGCAATTTGTGTTTGCAACCCAGAAAGCCAAAAGTATCCTGGGCTGCATCAAAAGAAGTATAGCCAGGCAGGGTGAAGGAAGTGGTTCTGCCCCTCTGCTTTGCTGTTGTGAGACCTCACCTGGAGTATTGTGTGCAGCTTTGGGACCCCTTGTACAAGACAGGCATGGACCTATTAGAATGGGTCCAGGGGAGGGCTGCAAACATGATCAGAGGTTTGGAACGTCTTTGCTATGAGGAAAGGCTGAGAGAGTTGGGGTTATTCAGGCTGGAGAAGAGAAAGCTTTGGGGACACCTTATTGTGGCCTTTCAGTATTTAAAGGACACTTAAAAGAAAGATGGACAGAAGCTTCTTGCCAGGGCCTGTAGTGACAGGACAAGAGTATACAGTTTTAAATTGAATTAGGATAGGTTTAGATTAGACAGAGGGAAGAAATTTTTTACTATGAGGGTGGTGAGACCCTGGAACAGATTCCCCACCCTCACACTAGAAATGTGTTTCTTCATGTTCACAATGAATTTCGTGATTTCTAATTTGTACCTGTTGTCTCTTGTCCTGTCACTGAGCACCACTGAGAAGAGTACAGCTTCCTTCTCTTCATTCCCTGCTATGAAGTATTTGTATATGTTGGTAAGGTCTTGTTTTGCAGCTAGAGGTGCAGTTATGGTTCCAGTAAAAATGAATTCAGAGTCTGTAAGGTATCATTTAAAATATCGCCTGCTAAAGTTAACACTCTAAGGAGAAAGTAGCATAGAGTATGTTGCATCCTTTTAGAGGATAAGAGCCCCAGGTGGTGTAGCGTTGAATGCATCTCTGATCCACGTGCTAGGGAACCCCTGCCTGTAGCAGAGATTCTCACATTTTGGTCATTTGAGCTATAACAGGACTTTTTAACAAGGAAAGAACTCTGTTCATTATTTCTGCTGGCAAACAGGAAGGATATCCACATGAGAGCTCCTCAGACCACTTGCAGACAAAGGTAAGGCCATGCAGGTAGCGTAGTTGCTGGTAATCAGTGGGAGCTGGCTAAGGCCTTTGCTGCTGGCTGAGTTCACCCTGTGGCCAAGGGGGTTGTGCAGCACATCACAGGCCAGGGCTTATTGCACTTTGAGTGGAGTGGATCACTGACACCTTGAAGTACAACAGTCTTCCAGTCATGGTTACTACAGGTCCTCCGTGGTCCTGAAAACCTGGTGATCTGATAGATTAGGTGTACTGCAAAGCCAACATGTTTGGTTTGGCTTTCTGTGAGCTTTGATGGGAAATGATTCAATGAGTTGGCACATGCTTGTTTAGATATTTGTCTTTTGCATTATTAATGAAGAATGCTTAGGACCTTACCACTAACATGAGAAGCAGAACAGTGTTTGTGAGGTGATAATTAGATGAAGTGCTAACAAAGAAATAAAATGGAAAAATAGTAAATATCGGTTAGACTTAAAATGTCCTACTCTAACATTTTAGCCAAGTATTCTTTAAATATGTATGTGTGTGAAACAAGAAGTTTATAATTGGTTTTGATTTTTCTTTAGGCTGTTGCAGAGCATATGCACTGAACAGATACTTTACCTGGCATTTGTTATGTTGGCTTTTCAAGTAGTTGCCTGTAATATTTCAAACTATGGCAGAAGAAGTAGGAGGTGCAAATATATGTCATGTTAATACGTAGAAAAATAAATCCTTTTCCATGTACGCTGAGGAGAAAAGTTTTTTTTAATCTAGCAAGAAGGTATTTCGTATACTAAAATGAATTTTTCTTATTTGATTTTGACTCAGGTAATTTTTAAAAACAGTGTGCTAGATATCATTTCCAGACCTTAGGTGAATATTTGCATACTGCTCTATTTACATATATACTGTCATGTTGTAGGCTTAATCTTCTGATGGGAAATTGCTATCTGCTATATTTCAATATTTTATTGTATCGCAACTTTTCTAAGTGTTCTTATAAACACTTAGATTAAAAACTTCCTGGCATGCTTTTTATTATGTGGCCTGTATATAATGCTTCTTTAGCTCCATTTCTACTGAAAAGTATTACAGGAACTGTATCTTACATAACTTAAGAAACTGAAAAGTCTTCTTTGCTTTTCTTTCCATAGGATAAGAAATGGGTTCTCAATCATGAAGATGTCACACTGGGAGAATTACTGGGCAAAGTAAGTAATCAAGTGAGCTAAATGACGTCTTCAGAGGTATATATTAATGATTAAGCCTATGCATTTCCTGTTTGCCCTATCTTTTAAATTACTGTGGTATGTAATTTTTGTATCAATTCTTTTACTTTAATAAGCAAGACAGCATTATGCTTTAAGTAAATGTAAATCACATTTACGGGTAAATGATATAATGTGTGCTGAAAGTGTTTAACTAGCACACATATTTTTCTCTCTTGGAAGGCTTTTAAGCTAACTAGATTTTTATAAAGCATGATGTGTAAAATGTTGCAAAATATAAATAGAAACATGTTTACGTTTAGGATTTATGTATATAATTTATACTTTTATAAAATTGATATGAAGCGATTATTCAGTCAGTATTTGTAAAAACAAATATTCATTACTTTTGTATAATTTATTGAACTTTAGCTAACTTGATAATTCTGTAAGTATTAAGTTGATTCTTGCATAGTGTAGTTTATATCACAAATTCCGTTAAAGGAGCTATAAGTCTTTAAAATCAGGTAAGCTCTCTACATCACTTACATTTCTGGCACCTTTGCACCTACAAAGACAGTTGCAAGTGCCACTCTGGACACAATATTCCGAAAGATCTCTCAAAAACTGAAAAATATGCTTAAATGAAGAGAAGACAAATAAAAGCAAGACTTGCCTTCTCACTATGATATGCACTAAAAGAGCTGATAAAACTGTTCAAGAAATGGAGGAATTAAATACTCTCTGATACAATTACCAGGAATACAATCTCTTTGGCAGTGCAAGATGACAAAATTTATTATCTACTGGTAGGGAGAGCTGTGTCTGCATAAAATGTCATGTTCTTAAACAGAACAGTATCAAGGGAGAAAAATAAAGATGTTCCAAGCAATGGAAAGCTTTGACTTGCTAAAAAATACATGAATTAGTCTGAATGAGTAAAGACAAAACAATTTGAAAATTGATTAATTTAGTAAATTGAATTTACGTGTGCATTGTATTAGGAGTAGGTACTGAAAGAAAACCTCATTTGGATTCATAAACACATTTCAAAGTTCCATACCAGTTACATGAGATTTGTGGAGATTTTATTTACTTTGAATGATTTTTTTTTCCCTGATTTTAGGGCAATTTTGGTGAGGTGTATAAGGGAACACTAAAGGATAAGACTCCTGTTGCTGTAAAAACTTGTAAAGAAGATCTTCCTCAGGAATTGAAAATAAAATTTCTGTCAGAAGCCAGGTGAGTTGTCTCAATTTAATTGAAATATATACTTGTTGTGGGTTTCTTTAAAGTTTTCTTACTAGATGGATTTATAAAATCTGACCTTCAGAAAAATTCAAAGAAGCTTTTTTCCTTCTTTTCTCCCCCTCAGTTCATTCCAGAACTACTATCCTGGAAACTAAAAATAAGCTTTTTTAATGTTTGAACGTATTAGCATTAGCACTTGCTGAAACTAAATCTTTGGCGAAGCAAGATGTGCCTATACAGCGCAATTTTATTGTTGTTAAGTGCTTCTGTTTAGAGCTTTTGAAGTGTGCCATGAAGACTGGGATAAGGAGACTGGAAAGAAAGTTAATTTATATATGGTTATACCAGTCATAAATCCTTCCTTACATGCATGTCTAATAGAGCTGATCAAATGTGGCTAGGTTACTGGGTAGACCCTATTTAGTAATTTTATCTTTGTTAGAGGAGTTCACTCCAGTAGAGATCTTCTATGCTGTGTCAGGCAGCATATGGTTGCATACTTTTTTTTTCAAATTGCAATCTTGCCACATTATGCTAAGTGTTCTGAATATAGATTGACGTAGGCAGGTAGGTTTTGACCGCTTGGTGTAGAGGAGTGTATTGGAGTAATTTCTCAAATGTTTAAACTAACGTACCCCCTCTTCCTATGAAGCTTTATGTGTTTCCATTTTTACTTTCAAACTAGTATGATCAATACGGACAAGTAAAAGATACTATCTGCATTTGGAGAATGAAGATCAGTCACTAGCTATTGAATAATTTTAAACAGCTCGTAATTTGACAGCTGCAGAGATGTGTCATTTGTTAAACAGTCTGCCATTAATGGAGCAATTTTAGTCTGAAAAAAGAAAGATATATGTTATTTCTCATTAAATATATATGTATTGGGTAGGTTAGTACTTTACTCTTGACCCTAGGAAAAAAGAGAAAAAGGGAAGGTGTTTTAAGTCAGCAAATAGCAGAAGAAACATTTAAGTTACAAGGCCTCTGCAGAATTCCTACTTGCCTTTTATTTTACATATAAACCCTGGCATGCTGTTTTAGGCTGTAAATATTCTTATTAAAGTATTATGTTAGAAGATGCAAATGTTTTTCTTAAATTCCCAAAATTAAATTTGCTGTCCTTTAAAGCTCACTGTATTAATTAATTTCTTAAAGTAAAATTAGAATGTATGTGTATTTGAAAAGTGTGTCAGGGAAGTGTAAAGTTGTGCTGTGCGTGCCTTTTTGATGTAGCTCTGCTTCTGATCCACCACAGATATGCTATTTAATTACAAGTATTCCTGTGAAATTGCAAATGTATCAGGCGTTTTTTCAGTTATATGACAAATGTTATGTAGACAAATGGTAAAATTACAGTAAGAATAATGTAGTGATTTATTAGTGTATCCGTATGCCCTGTGTTTCAAACAGAATGATGACTGATCTATGGCATTTTTTTTCTTTATAATAACAGTAGTTACATGTTCCATTCAAACAACATTAAGGGTTTAAAATATTTTCCTATAATAATTATTCAATTTGTACAATTAAGTTTATTAATATAATAAACTTACTATGTGTTTTGCAGAATACTCAAACAGTATGATCATCCTAATATTGTAAAACTTATAGGAGTTTGTACACAACGACAGCCTATATATATTGTTATGGAACTTGTTCCAGGTAATTGTCTTCCTTTTTTTCCCCAGCATGTTTTCATAGGTATTGTTCCCATAATGTAAAATCTATTGTATTCTATTTGTCTTTATCTGCATTCTTATGACTGATCTCAAAATTGACCTGTGTTGCAAATCTTTGGAAATATTAGGTTCTAGTAACTTTAGAGTGGACTGAGTACCACGTATCTGTCTTGAGATTTTCTGTAGCCATTCAAGACAACAGAATTTGATGAAAGGTATTTTAGCTGTTTTCATTTTCCTCCTGGCAAGCTATTACATGGTACTTCCTTTAACAATTGAGTTATATAGCATATGTTATGATGCTTGTATTTATAGAAACTTAATGGCTGGGTAATATTTCAGTTTTAATGACTTAGATTTGGGTCATTTTTGGTAATGTGAGAGGTTTTTTTCTTTACCAAATTATGTTTGTCTTCTGTTTATGGATTGCATTTGATATATTTTTTGAATCTTGCAATCGTATTATTCAGCAATACTGGAGAGAATTTCAAATTGTTGGGATGATAACAGCTTTTGGTTAGTTTTACCACTTTGTTGTTTTTCTCTCAGCAGCTGGAAAACATGGATATGGTTGCCTCTAGTACTCCTTAATATACAATACTGTATTTATATGATGTATCACTGGGTTTGTCTTCAAAATTATACAGCAAGCTGATTTAAGAACTATTTAATTCAGGAAGACTTAGATTGTTTATACTTCTTGAGTACTGGCTTTAGTGCAAAACTGATGAAATCTTTGACCTACTGGAATTTCCTGCCTTTATTCAATTAAATTATTTTAGATTATTATATTTGTACCTGTGATTATCAAAATGGAGACTAAAAGCAGTGTCCTGGGTTTTAATGCATACTTATGTAATCAGCTTCTCCAGACATCTCTAAAGAGAAAAATAGGTACTGATCTTTTAACACCTTCATCATTCTGGTTCAGGGTTTTCAGTGCCTTGGACGAGTTATTTAAACATAGAGCTACCATTTGATGAGGAATTAGTGAGAATCTTTCTCTGATTCCCATGCCTATTTTACAGTCCAGATCTATCAAAAAGTTCTGTCTCCTGGCTTTGAATTTGCAGGAAGCTTCTTAATTCTTATCCTGTTTTGCTGGTCTGTAAGTCTGGCTAGCTTCTGTGCTTGCCTGCCCTCATAAACATTGTGCTATGTTTAAGCCATCACTTCTTTTCATATTCTTTTACACCTTGGCTAGTGGAACATGAGACTGAGCAAATCAGCTGGAAGCAATAAGGATGCCAGTTCTGAAGATGTTGGAGAGGAAAGGCAAAACACTTACTTAGAGCAGTTCAGAGAAGCAGTGATTCTGATGTTGCTAGTTTTCTGTTTTCTAGTAGCAAGCTTGGATGAGATGGCCTAAAATAATAATTATGGGTGCTCTGATTTGGTTTGTAATGCTGCCCTTTGAAGAACAAGAGTAGTGTAGCAGCTTGTTGACTTGCACTCAAGACAACTTTCTCAATATCTGCTTTGTCTGTATGTTGTCTTAAATGCATTTACATTACTTCTAATAACTAAAATTTGTATGGCTTACCTTAGAATTTTATTATGTAAATGAATGTGTGAGAAGATGTGTATTTAGTAAATGTCTGACAGTTTTTTGCCTGAGTAAAAAAATAGAAACATCTCCATAAAATGTGGAATTTCTCTTGTGTTTTCTGAGTTCTGTTTAATGTTTGGGCTTTTCCTATTGTTCTTATATCCCAGATACATGTAGGCAATATATGTGTATGTCTTTTGAGACTGCTGTGGTGTGGCTCAGTGGTGGCTACTTCTACTTTTCATTACGGATTGCGATTTCTGAATCTGAATGATTCTTAATTTGTTCAGGTGTTCAAATTTTATTTTGAAACGTAGCAGTTTTGTAGAGAGCTGCTATAAAAGCAGCTATTAGTGAATCTGTCATAAACTATGCCTGCACAAAAATTTTTTTACTTTGTTGCAAATGTAAATGCAATTAAAAACTATGCATCTGGATTAATTCATCACTGAGAACAATAGAGAAGGTGACAGATTTAATTATAAAGAAAGTTGTTTCGTCTGTGTACAAACCCAGGAGCTAGAGGAGCAAAATGAGGCTCCCATGATCAAAGAGGAGGTGGTCAGAGCCTTGCTAGCCCGACTAGACACCAACAAGTCTATGGGGCCGGATGGGATTCATCCAAGGGTATTGAAGGAGCTGGCGGATGTGCTGGCCAAACCCCTTTCCATCATCTTCCATCAGTCCTGGAAGACTGGGGAAGTCCCGCTGGACTGGAGGCTGGCTGATGTTGTGCCCATCTACAAGAAGGGTCTCAGGGAGGACCCAGAAAACTACAGGCCTGTCAGTCTGACCTCAGTGCCAGGAAGTCATGGAACAGGTGATCTTGAGTGCTATCATGAAGCACATGCAAGAGAACCGGGTGCTCAGGCCCAGTCAACACGGGTTCACAAAAGGCAGCTCTTGCCAAACTAACCTGATTGCCTTCTATGACAAAGAGGCTTGGCTGCTGGATGAGGGAAAGGCTGTGGTCTTCCTGGACTTCAGTAAAGCCTTCGACACAGTTTCTCACAGCATACTGCTTAGGAAACTGTCAGCCTCAGGCCTGGACAGGCGCACACCCTCCTGGGTGGAAAACTGGTTGGATGGCCAGGCCCAGAGAGTGGTGGGAAATGGTGTGAAATCCAGCTGGAGGCCAGTGACAAGTGGAGTTCCCCAGGGCTCAGTGCTGGGTCCAGCCCTGTTCAATGTCTTTATCAATGACCTGGATGAAGGCATTGAGTGCACCCTTAGCAAGTTTGCAGACGACACTAAGCTGGGTGGAAGTGTGGATCTGCTGGAGGGTAGGGAGGCTCTGCAAAGGGATCTGAACAGGCTGGACCGCTGGGCTGAGTCCAATGGCATGAGGTTTAACAAGGCCAAGTGCCGGGTCCTGCACTTGGGGCACAACAACCCTGTGCAGTGCTACAGACTAGGAGAAGTCTGTCTAGAAAGCTGCCTGGAGGAGAGGGACCTGGGGGTGTTGGTTGACAGCCGACTGAACATGAGCCAGCAGTGTGCCCAGGTGGCCAAGAAGGCCAATGGCATCTTGGCTTGGATCAGAAACGGTGTGACCAGCAGGTCCAGGGAGGTTATTCTCCCTCTGTACTCGGCACTGGTGAGACCGCTCCTCGAATACTGTGTTCAGTTCTGGTCCCCTCCCCACAAGAAGGATGTGGAGGCTCTGGAACGAGTCCAGAGAAGAGCAACAAAGCTGGTGAAGGGGCTGGAGAACAAGTCTTACGAGGAGCGGCTGAGAGAGCTGGGGTTGTTTAGCCTGGAGAAGAGGAGGCTGAGGGGAGACCTCATTGCTCTCTATAACTACCTGAAAGGAGGTTGTAGAGAGGAGGGAGCTGGCATCTTCTCCCAAGTGACAGGGGACAGGACAAGAGGGAATGGCCTCAAGCTCTGCCAGGGGAGATTTAGGCTGGACATTAGGAAAAAATTCTTCACAGAAAGGGTCATTGGGCACTGGAACAGGCTGCCCAGGGAGGTGGTTGTGTCACCTTCCCTGGAGATGTTTAAGGCACGGATGGACGAGGTGCTAAGGGGCATGGTTTAGTGTTTGATAGGAATGGTTGGACTTGATGATCCAGTGGGTCTCTTCTATGATTCTGTGATTCTATGAGATATATATTTAAGCATCTGTGCATCCACTGTTAGCTGCAAAAATTACCCACATATTTCCAAATGATAACATAAATAAAGCAAGTTGTCAAGGACAACTGTATCCTCTATAGGTAGGTCCCTTTTCTTGGTGTGGGGGTGTGTGTGTTAACAGGTTACTTGTGTCCTAAAGTAGAGAATTACATTGATAAAGAAATATCAGATGGGTCATGGAACAAGGATTAACTGAAATAATAAAGAAGATAGCAGTGGATATTGCAAATACATAGACAAAATGAAAAGGTACATGAATATGTTAATGAAAAGAACAATCTTACTTATTATTCACTTGCTGTTGGTCATACTGATCTCACTGTCTAATTCCACTTAGTGTCAATCCATAATAGATTACTTCAATACAGAAAGACTTCATTACCATTTTTGCAATCTAGCGCCTACCAAGAAAGGAGAGAAAGATCTTAATGTAATGTTTATGTATATTATAGAAATTCTCATTAAAACATGCATATGTGGAAAAACACAACTCTCTGCCACTGACTGGGTTTTTAGGGACCAGGTCTCCTTCTCCTCCTGTCCCTTTTCCCATTCCCTCACGAATTTACAATGAGAGTTACCAAAAAAAACCCACTAGAATTAATTTTGAAATCCCAAAGACATCGTTCTCATTTTCCTCCCTTCACCTACACAAAATTGCCAAGATAGCCATTGAAATTGAGTTAGTGTCTTTAATATTTTATTCTTGTAAGCTTCCTATATATTTGTAAGCTAAGAGATCTATAGAAAAATCTTACCAGCAAGCTGAAGCAATGCTAGCTTGATGCTATAAAAATGCAATTTAGCAAAGCAGATGGTTTTAAAATGTTGGTTTGTGATACTTTTGTACTAACCTTTAAAGTGCTCTTGCAAATAATTAATTTTACTGTTCTTTACCTAATTTAAATTAAAATATTATCTAAATGGAACTCCCACACAGATCCTTAGAAGAACCCAATGCTGAAGTTGCTGTGCGGCTTTTCAGCTACCATCTAATAAAATTAACATGAATTAGCAGTGTCTTTTTCTGTAAATTTTTAGTAGACTAAGAACTGAGAAAACATCTGTATTTGGAAATGATCTTTGTAATAAACATTTTGTTAATGGCGAACTCCTCATAGAGATTTTGTCCTCTTGTTTGTGATTCTTCTGCTATTACAACTGTAGTTACCAGTTTGAAAATATTAAGAACATTAAAAAGGAAGAAAATTAGAGGAATGCAGCACCTATGCATTTATATGCTAATCTTCTGCATGCATTTTGTGTTCCTAACAGAAGTTGGACTTCTCTTTTTCTGTTGTGCGCTTACCTTTGCTTGTATTTTCTGATTTTGTATTGCTGACTTCTACTCTTTCCATTCTGTTGGGCCTGAAAAATGTATATGTATATTCCATCACACTTACGCGATAAGTCAGATGTGCTGGTTTCTAAATACAGAGACCTGAGTAATGTCGTCTCCCTTGAGATGTGATGTGATGTCCTGAGCAAGAGAGAACATGATGTGAGATCCAGAATCAGTGTAATTTCTTGTAGAGTTCTCTGCATGGTGAGCCGCACCATCTAATTTGTTAAGCATTTGCCTTATCTGCATAGTATATAAGTGAGATGCATCTAATGAAAGGCTGTGTTTGAATAATTAGCTGATATCCAGATAAACTTGGTTTATGACCCTGAGCTTTACCTTGCAGCAAAACCTGGAGAGGACACAGTCTCCTTACTGATTCTGACTCAAGTGTTGCCACTGAATAGAGAAAAAAAGTATTTTGACTACCAGTTTCATCTTCTGTCTCCACTGCCCCAGAGCAGACTTCACATGCTGCGTTAGCACATAGCTAATGAGAACTCCATGCCCAAAAGGCATGTTTTACTTTAAAATAGATAAAAATAAATCTTACTGTAATTGCGATATCGTGCAGTAAATTTCAAATCCTTTATTGAAAGAGTAGGAATTATTCAGAATGCTCCAGGAGAAGCAGTGTAGAACTCTCAAGTTGATGTATATTGCCCAAGATTATCATACCTTTTAAAAATTCTTCTTATAAAAATTAGACTGTTGGAACCTGTTAATATTACAAAGAACTCTGCTAATCATATAGGATACAATAAATTATTTTCTTTTTACTATTCCTCCTTTTCTCCCTACTAATTTATGATGAAATATCAGCTAAGATTGCTTGATAAGATTTGTTGCAAAGGTGGGATTTGATGTAGGTTTTTTCTGGGATCTTCTGATCTAAAAATAGGAATATTACATTATTTCATAATTTAATACAGTAACTTTTCCCTAATCTGTTTTGATACATTTTAAGTACTCAGTTTATCCTAGAAAGACAGAAATAGTTAAACTGAGAATTGCTAATGTATTTTGGGAAAAGAAACCTGGTATGTTGAGATTTACCAAATGCTTGATATTAGTATAGAACCTTGAATTTGTGTTGTAATATGAATTTGACTAACTTGACTGAGAAATGATGCAATAAAGGTGAGATACTAGTCTTAAGATTGTTCCATGAGGGTTGCTGCGTATTTGAGACTGAGTGCAGTCTGTAGCCTTCACCATAGGAATCTGCCGATGCAGATAAGCCTTTTTCAGGGTGGTTTCCAGTATGAGGAACAGCATAACTTTGTGTAAAAGTATGGTTGACGGTACTCTATAGGAAAGCATGTAACTTTTCTGTGATGCTACATTGATCTAAAAAGTTAAGCATTTTACTCATATTTTCCAGGAAATTTATTCATCTTTGCAGTATGCCTATTTTCCCAATGTTTTTATGTGATGTTGACCTTAAAACTGAAGAAATGGAAGTAATTGGAACGACCTGCTTTGGTATTCAGAACAGGGAAAGCGCAATTTGCCAGTCACTCTTAAGGCTACAGAGTGCATAGGGAGTTTTTGTAACAGCTCATTTTTAGCAAATTTAAACGATGATCATAGAGACTGCCTGGAATACTGCTACCATTGTCTGTAAGCTGTGAATGTTCTAGCGTGGAAATCCTAGTGCAAGCAACAGCTTCTCTGTGTTTACCTGTTTATTGTTGCTGGTCATGTCCTTGGCTGTCAATGCACACCATTCTTTTAACTCTTGGGTTTTTTCTTTCCGGTTTTGTTTTCACATAAGTGCATTTCACATGTGCATTTACAATTGTATTTCATTACTGCCATTGTTAATATTACTATGGCAAAACTTTGCATGTTTATAGGAACTTTTATTGGCTTAACAGGAGAAGATATGTTTTAATTGGATTTTGCCATAGTACTCTGTGGGCAGTTGAATAACCTAGGGTTTATTTGCAGTTTCTGTTACTATTTAAGTAAAACAAACAAACAAAAAAAGTGAAATGACTACATGATGCAGAAAGGATCCATCAGCTCAAAAGTGAAGGCACACTATTTGAAGGAAAATGTGTGCTTCAGCATTTCTAAATCCTTACATTTTTAATAGTTTGCAAACAGCTGCTTACTTTCTCAAAAAAACTATCTTCTAGAATTGCTACAGATGCATATTTACTATTTTAAATTCTTAGTTTTAAGTAGCTGTGTTTGGGTTTGTTTTATTGAAAATGTATATGGGACTAAGAGAGTAGACAATAAAGAAACTAGATTTCTTTTCATTAGGCAAATGACTGACCATATGAATATGGTCATATGACCATATGAAGAGTAATTTCAATAATAGCTTATAAAACAATTACAAATATTGAATCATAGAGCTCTTCTGTATTAGATGACCCTTAAAAGTTATGGCCAGAAGCATGCTGCATCTGCATGATTAATGAGCATATAAACGTAAGAAGCATTAAGTGGACTCCTTAAAATGCTACTTAACAAAGCTATTTAAGAAAGGAAATTTCTCCCTCTTCATTTGAGTTTATTAATAAATAATGTATATAATTCCGTAACATTCTTAATAATTGCTGTTGTGTTAAAATATTAGTATTTGTATAATTATTATTTATAAATTTATTTAAATTATATATATATATGTGTGTGTAATGTATGTTGCTATTTCAGGATATTAGTGAGTGCGACATTTCCCAATATAATTTTGGAACTGTATCTTAGTTATGTTCAGTATTAATACTAGTTATTGGAATAATGAAAGGAGTGTGTAGAACAAGTATATAGGTACCACTTTGGGCACCAGCTCTGGAGAACACTGAAGTACATACTCACAGTTGAATATAAATGCTATTAAATCAAATATTACCAAAACTAAATATTTTGCAAATTGATTTAACGTATTTCGGTGTTGTTTCTTGTATTTCTTTTAGATCACAGATTTTTTTTTCTTGTAAAGCATTAGCTTCCTTTTGTGTGCACTGCTACGTGAACTGTTATATTGCTATAAAATACTACTTAAAGTTCAGCATGAAGTCTGTACTAGGAAGTATGGCCAACAGTAGGAAATGCTGATATGTGGCATTTTCAGTCTCTTAAAAATTTCTGTATATAATGAGCAATAGCTCATATTCACAGTGAAATGCTTAAAGGCCTGTTTTCAGGAATACAGTTGTAGCAGGCTGCTTTCATGGAGCTTCTGCTTATGTACTACATTTTGTCATCTGTTTATTAAAATAGATCTATAGTATTAGGCAGACTCTCCAGTACTGCTATTTATGCCCCTGTAAACTCCAAACAGGTGATCAGTTTCTGCTAGGTGATAAAACTATATTGGTCTAATTATTTCTGTAGTACTTAGTGTGGTTGGAGCAAATCTTATTTCCTGGTAGTGTGCCATTAACTGGAATAACAGGTAGCCATGTAGAATACAGTGCAAATTCCAGAGATAAGAGAAAGCATTACTTACTATTATGTAATCATCTAGTTTTCTTTCAGTTTATTCATAGTCTAATTTATTTTGTTTTATCAACAGTTCTTAAGTTGGAGATAAAGCTCTGACAGTATGTGCTGCAAATAGTGAATTAGAGTTTTTAATATTTAGACTTGTTTTAAGAAGCACATAAAGATACTACATAGCCACAATTCTACGTTGAAGGGTTTGTAACTCAGCTCTCAGTTTGTAACTCTTAACTCAGCTTTGAAGGTATTCCTGTGGATGCTTTCTTGTTGATGAATAGCAGGACCATTGGCCACAGTAGACGATAAAAGTCAGCGAGAGTAATTCTGTTAGTTAAAGGACAAACACTTAAGCCTATCAGATTTAACCTAAAATTATATATCATGTACAGAATGAGATGTAGATCACTTCTTTCTTTTATTTTGTCTACATCTAACAGTACTTTCAAAGTTATATTGAACGGAGTGTTTAAAAGACTGTTTTGTCATCTATGCAAGGACAGATACAAGAAAACAGAACTGCTAGTGAAAACATACCTTTGCTGACTGTTTTTCACTATTGAGGATCTGAGATTAAGATGATTTTATTATAACTGTGTTTTGATGATAGGCATAAAATAATACAGCTCAAGGTATACTATATTGGTTCTGCTCAAAACTTTCGAATTTTATACACTAAATGCCAAACATGGAAAATTAGCAAGTTCCTTCATTTTTTGTATGGCTCTGTGAGAAGGCTTATTTTTTTTTAACTATGTCAGGATGATTCTATGTCTCTTTTCAGTTCATCCTGCAGTGAGTTTTTAGAAATTCACAGTCTTCAGTATTGGAATGTTGGCTGTTTGAGCTTAGCGGTGCTTGTTAGAGTGATATTATGTGCTTCTTTCTGTAAGCTTCCTCGATTTACTGTTCTCATTCAAGTAACACCACAATTTGTCAGGACTGAAAGATTTCCACATTCATAAAGGCATATTATCATACTTACTAGTTAAAATATTATTCCCATGTACAGCACAGAAAGTTCTTGCTATATATATATATGAAATAATTTTCATCAGCTTGTTGATATATCATAGAATCATAGAATAGTTTGGGTTGGAAGGGACCTAAAAGATCATCCAGTTCCAACCCCCCTGTCATGGGCAGGGACAAACACTACATCAGGCTGCCCGAGGCCCCACCCAACCTGGCCTTGAACACCTGTAGGGATGGGGCAGCCACAGCTTCCCTTGGCAACCTGTTCCAGTGTCTCGCCACTCTCACGGTGAAGAAATTCTTCCTAATGTCTAGTATAAATCTGCCCCTCTGCAGTTTATACCCATTCCCCCTCATCCTATCAACACAAACCTTTATGAATAGTCCCTCCTCAGCTTTGCTGTGCACCTTCTTCAGGCAGAGAAAGGCTGCTAAAAGGTCTCCTCAGAGCCTTCTCTTCTACAGGCTGAACAACTCCAGCTCTCTCAGCCTGTCCTTCTATGGGAAGTGCTCCAGCCCTCTGATCAGAACTGGGCACAATACTCCAGGTGAGGTCTCACAAGAGCAGAGTAGAGAGGGAGAATCACCTCCCTTGACCTGCTGGCCACGCTGCTTTAGATGTAGCCCAGGATACACTTGGCCTTTTGTGCTGCGAGCACACCTTGCCGGCTCATGCTGAGCATCTTATCGACCAGCACTCCCAAGTCCTTCTCTGCAGGGTGGCTCTCAATCACATCACCCACTATCATGTACTGAAATCGGAGATTTCCCCGACCCAGGTGTAGGATATATGTTGGAGGGGAGAGCTGCCTAAAAATAATTAACTGTCTGGTGTAACCAGAATAATTCTGGTCACATGTTTAAGAAATGACATGTATTTTAGTGGAATGTTTACCTTCCTTCTCTCTGGCCATACCTACTTTTTGCAAGTTATCAAACTATGTCAGTAACCTCTCACACTAAAGGAAAGGTGTTTGTTACCCAGTCCAGTTTGCACTAGTATAATGAAATCTGTTAAGATTTTCTTGGAATTTAAAATTCAATATCCTGAGATTCACCTTGTTAGAGGTGATGAAGAGATGTGATCATTCCCCATTATTCAGTAGTGGTGAGGATGCACCTGGAGTACTGTGTCCAGTTCTGGGCTCCCCAATACAAGAGAGACATGGACGTACTGGAGACAGTCCTGCAAAAGGCCATAAAGATGATAAAGGAAATGGAGGATCAGAGGGGTTGAGCACCTCTCCTGTGAAGACACACTGACAGAGTTGGAATTGTTCAGCCTGGAAAAGAGGAGGCTCCAGGAGACCTTATAGCAGCCTTCTAGTACCTATAGGGGACATAAAAGAAAGGTGGAGAGGGAACTTTTTACAAGGGCATGTAGCGATAGGACAAGGGCTAATGACTTTAAACTGAAAGAAGGCAAATTTAAATTAGATATAAGGAAAAAAATTCTCCACCTTGAGGGTGGTCAGGCACTGAAACCAGTTGCCCAGAGGAATTCTGGATGTTACACTGCTGTAAGTGTTCAAGGCCAGGTGGGATGGAGCTTCAAGTAACCTGGTATACTGGGAGGTGTCCCTGCCCGTGGCAGGGGGGTTTGAGCCAGATGATCCATAAGGTCCCTTCCAAACCAAACCATTCTATGATTCTATAATTCCTCCTGTAAGGAAAAGCTGAGAAGGCTGGGGCTGTTCCACCTGCAGAAGAGAAGGCTCACAGGAGATCTTACTAATTTTTATAAATACCAGAAGGGAGAGTGAACAGACAACAGAGCTGAGCTCTTTTCAGTGGTGACCATTGACAAGACAACGGGCACAGATGGAAAAAGATGATGTTCCTCCTGAACCACAAGAAACAATCTGTCTGTGAGGATAACTAAGTAATGGAACAGGTTGCCCAGAGAGGTAGTGGAGGCTTTCTCCTTGGAGATAATGAAAAGCCATTTCGGCATGGTCCTGGGCAACCAGCTCTAGAAGTTACTGCTTTAGCAGGGGTGTTGGACCAGCTGACCTCCAGAGATCCCTGCCAATCTCAACTGGTAGATGATTCAGTAAGAATATAGTAGTTTCTGTTTTTCCTGTAGTATTACCATGTTTCTCATTTCTTATAGTATGAAATATAAATAGAATTGGACTCCTAATTTTGTGTGAGACTTTTAATATATAGTATCTATTCACATTGCTAAGGAAGGCAGTATGTAAAATTGTTTAATAGCATTATTTGCAAGGGAGAATCGCTACAGTCAATTCTCTGCAAAGTGAAAAGAAACAAAGACTGTAGCAAGGGCTAGATACACGCTAGCAAATAAATAGTGTGATGTGGAAAGCTCCGCTATGATTTTTTATCATTACCTGGAACAGTAAAATAGAAATGAACCCTTACTGCAACCATTCTGTGATTAAAGAAGTGTGTTTATCACAAATTGTCAGTTGTCAACAGTTTTGATGTAAGCCTGTATTGAACATACACCTGTGAAAAATTCCTATATCAAAAAAATGCTGTGCAATTTTCACATTTAAGCACCTGGTATTTAAGGGACATTAGGAAGACCACATTTTCAAATGGTGATTCCTTTTTCTTAGGCTAACCTCAAGCTAAGGGGTTAAGGAGAACACCTAATAGTTGCATTTTATTTCGTCTTGTACCCCTAATGAAAGATAAATTTGAGCATCTGTCTGATGTGTTTCACTATCCACCTGTCTATTTTTCTAGGAGGTGATTTCCTGTCCTACTTAAGAAAAAAGAAGGATGAGCTAAAAACCAAACAGTTGGTGAAATTTTCATTGGATGCTGCTTCTGGTATGGCATATCTTGAATCTAAAAATTGCATACATAGGTAAGAAGATATTATTTTTTTCACTGTTGTAATTTTGGTCTTTG
Organism: Phaenicophaeus curvirostris; assembly: GCF_032191515.1. Taxonomy (NCBI): domain Eukaryota; kingdom Metazoa; phylum Chordata; class Aves; order Cuculiformes; family Cuculidae; genus Phaenicophaeus; species Phaenicophaeus curvirostris. The sequence goes on along the minus strand of NC_091431.1, from coordinate 31,737,514 downwards.
GAAATGCCAGCTGTCAAAATGTATATGGCTGATTATTGTCAGCAGGGATCCCTAAAATTTAAAGAAAAGACTGCACATTTTCTGAAAGGAGATCATTATTGCTTGACCAATTCAAAACTGGTCTGTTCATTTGGGTCAAAATAAGTACTACATTATTTGATCTGTTTAGTTTGTTGCTATTAATATGATAATAATGATTTTTCACCATAGTAATTCGCTTTATAGTGAGCTTAATTCCTATAGCGACAATGAATCCAGACAAAAAGGAATCTGTGAGGCTTATATACTGTCTGAAATTTACAGGTCCTTGCATGGCCAGCAAAGAAGTTAAGTTACATTTCAGATGTATTTCAGAAACAATCCACTGGTTTCTCAGATAATAAAGGGAGAAACCCCAAAATTCTGTATATTAAAATATTAATTGTCTGGACCGCTTTCTCCAAAATATAGTAGAATATCAGGCAGTATGCTCCCACGGTATCTTTTTTCTGTTCCTACTATTCCTTTTTGTTGTTTTTTCTCCAGTTTGACTCTGCTGTGATGCTGCTTGTGCTCAGTTTGTATCAAAGGGAACGTACCTAATTTACACCTATTTTTCTCTCTGAATATTCTAGTATATACCCTGCTACAATGATATGTCTGAAATGAGAGACATAAACACAATGATAATCCACTTTACAGTAAAAATTATGAAGAACAAGTTTTTATTTGCAATATTGATGACTTCCACTTTGCATTGTAGAATGTTTGTAGGTGAAATGTGTACCGCTTCACTTACATAATCAGCGCATTTCGTATTTAGCACCATTCTGATGAATGAATTGAAGACCTGAGAGGAATTTCTCTGAGATTCTTACGGACAGCGAATTATTCAGTTGCAATCAGGCAGATCAAGAAGTAGCTTTATTTTTAAAAATATTCTTCCAATGAGAGTAGTATCAAAGCCCATTTAAAAAATCTGAACAGTATTACTGTAAGCATCGTTGGTATATTTTAAAGATGCTTGAATAGAATAGGAATCTTACACTGTTTCCAAAACTTTGAAAATTATTCTGAAACACAAGTCAATTGAAACTCTTCTGCAAGATCTCTCTATATAAGAAATACCGAAGGAAAAAAAACTAACTCATGTTGTAAAGCTATGGAATATTCCTTTTGGGAAATCTCTAATAAATATTGTAAGCACCATGGGGGATAATAAGACTAAGGTCTCAGTATTCTGTGATGGTGGAATATCTAGCTCTGGCTCTGTTCAGCCTGGCTGTTTGACAAGAAAATAACAGCAATAAAAATCAGAGCAAGTAACAGCTTTAGTGATTTACACTAACCTCATAAATACTGAAGTGCTTAATACTTTTGTAACTGTCAGGTCAATGTTAAATCAAAAAAGCCTGTTTAGAACTCCTGTATTCTTAGAAAACACACTGCAGGGTGGAAAACTCTCCTGGGTGGAAAACTGGTTGGATGGCTGGGCCCAGAGAGTGGTGGTAAATGGTGTGAAATCCAGCTGGAGGCCAGTGACAAGTGGGGTTCCCCAGGGCTTGGTGCTGGGTCCAGCCCTGTTCAATGTCTTCATCAATGATCTGGATGAAGGCATCGAGTGCACCCTTAGCAAATTTGCGAACGACACTAAGCTGGGTGGAAGTGTCGATCTGCTGGAGGGTAGGGAGGCTCTGCAAAGGGATCTGAACAGGCTGGACCGCTGGGCTGAGTCCAATGGCATGAGGTTTAACAAGGCCAAATGCCGGGTCCTGCACTTGGGGCACAACAACCCTATGCAGTGCTACAGACTAGGAGAAGTCTGTCTAGAAAGCTGCCTGGAGGAGAGGGACCTGGGCGTGTTGGTTGACAGCCGACTGAATATGAGCCAGCAGTGTGCCCAGGTGGCCAAGAAGGCCAATGGCAGGTCCAGGGAGGTTATCCTCCCTCTGTACTCGGCACTGGTGAGACCGCTCCTCGAATACTGTGTTCAGTTCTGGGCCCCTCACCATAAGAAGGGTGTTGAGGCTCTGGAGAGAGTCCAGAGAAGAGCAACAAAGCTGGTGAAGGGGCTGGAGAACAGGCCTTACGAGGAGCGGCTGAGAGAGCTGGGGTTGTTTAGCCTGGAGAAGAGGAGGCTGAGGGGTGACCTCATTGCTCTCTGCAACTACCTGAAAGGAGGTTGTAGAGAGGAGGGAGCTGGCCTCTTCTCCCAAGTGACAGGTGACAGGACAAGAGGGAATGGCCTCAAGCTCTGCCAGGGGAGGTTTAGGCTAGACGTTAGGAAAAAATTCTTTACAGAAAGGGTCATTGGGCACTGGCAGAGGCTGCCCAGGGAAGTGGTTGATTCACCTTCCCTGGAGGTGTTTAAGGCACGGGTGGATGAGGTGCTGAGGGATATGGTTTAGTGTTTGATGGGAACGGTTGGACTCGATGAACTGGTGGGTCTCTTCCAACCTGGTTATTCTGTGATTCTGTGAAAACCAAAGGGAAAAGTAACAGCTGAATAACTAGAAGTTATTGGAGCTCTGTTGGGTAATGTCTTAGCTGGCAATTGCAATTACTGAACAAGAGTATGGTATTTATTAATTAAATGATAGTGTGATCCCTGCAAAATATAAATAATTTTAGAAACAATTATTTTGGAGAAATGCTCTCCTCACCTCCCTCTCCCCCTTTTTACAACTTGGGTATCCCTGCTTATCTCTGTGGATTAGTACTGCACTAATTGCTGAAGATGACAATGTGGCTTCAATTTGTATCCGGAAGATGCATCGACATGTATTGGTGAATAGGAACAGCTATTCTTTAGCTGTGTTTTCAAAGCTACTATTGATTCATAGAATATATTTCAGAGAAAAGATATGTAGCAATGTCTTACCATAGGAAGAATGAATTGTTTCAGTGTTTTCAATTAGAAAGCTGAATACAAATGTGTCATACAGGTCTCAAGTCAGGAAAAAGAACTGTAATCTTGTCTGCTTTGTTCATGCTGTAGACTTGCCAATACACACAGCACATACTTTGGTACAAAGGTTACACATACTATGGACAAGTAGGGCAAAAATTCTTTCTCCTGTGTACTTTTTAACTGTCAAAAGCTTCATAAAATTTGAGCATTATTATCATAGATTCTCACAGGAGGTTATCAGGGAGATCTACCACTTTCCTTAAAGGCAGAAACAAAATTCTGAGTAAGTCTATATTGAAGTAAACTACAATTTAAAAGTGTAACCAAGCAAGCAAACAGTATCCTCAGGAAAACTTTTTACTTTTATGAAATACACAGGTTAATAAAGCAGAAAATGAGTTTGTAGTGTTACTTTACTGATCTTGTTTTCTGGGATATTCAAGATTATTTTCACTTTCATGGGGCTGGCCATAATATGTGCTTATTATATTTATGAGCTAGTTCTTCTGAATTTGACAGGTAAATGTAATGAAAATTTCTGAATCAGAACAGCGACCAACTAAGTTTAGTGTTTTTGATAGAGGCACTTCTGGATGGGAGGTTAATTGGCAACTGTTTTTATTCCTTCATATGGACATGTTTTATGGAACCTTCCCTATTGCCCCTCAAGTAGCAAGCTTTTTTCCACTAAAACCAGTATTTCCACTGACTTTATTAGTTTTTAATGGTACTGTGCAATTATAGCATTGTGGGTTTTACACAGGTTATTGGTTATTTTTTATTTGGTGTATTGGTCATAAGGGGTGCTAATGGAAGAATCATTAGAAATGCATAGTGTTTATTTCGAAAAGTGATCCAGATGGTAAGCATGCAGGAAGATAGCAGAAGCTTTCCTTGTCCCAGCCATGTAGTGGGTAGCTGAGGGTCTGTCTGCTAACACAGTCATAGGAGACCTAGTTGTTGCTAAGCAAATTAAGCAAGCATTTAGTGCCAAAACAGTGGCACTGCTCCCCTTGCAGTGCTGCTTGACACTCTGTTTCTAATGCAAGGGAACACTGTGCCCATTGTAAGGCTGCTGAGTGTGGTGATGCTCTGCATCTGTACCAAGACACTTGAAGTCTTCAGTCTCTTCTCCAAAGTTGTTGAGGTAGTTGGTCTGCTCAAGATCCTTTTTTCATCAGTGGCTATTACAAATGCATTCCAGACCAAAATATTTATCAATTCAAAGGTGTCAGTGCTTTCAAACGCTCCAGGAAATTATTTTTCATTGGTTTCGCACTACAGTGTTTCTTCAAGATGTGGTATTTCTGATGCTGAAATAACAAAACCAGTGCTTTTCAACTGCTGTCATATAGGAGGAGGGACAGGTGAACACTACTACCTTTCACTCTACTTAGATTGAAACTGAATAGATACGAGTATTATATAACAGATTTCAGCTTTTAAAAATAGATTTTCAAGGGTTTTCAGGTTGTTGGGCGTTTTTTTTCCTGCAATTAACAGTCACCTCCACTGTCACATTGGGAAATGTGGTTTGATCCTAGAGGTACGTTAAACAACAATTAAAGTTGAATCAGTTATGAATTGGTACTTCTGATTGTCTGAAGTCTTGTTTGAGCAACATGATTTTTTTTTCATTAGTGCTTGTATGATTCTGATCTGAAAGTATTAAGGAAAAAAACAGGGAAATGTAAATATCCAAGCCCATTAAATTAGGTATTATAAATATTGCATTCTTTAAACTCATTATAACAAATCAGAGAGATTATTGAATTCTAAGTGTGGTAGAACATAAGTGCACATGAACTATGATTCTGGCATGGCTGAGTAACAAAAGATTTTAAAAGGGAGAGTAATAAATTTTTTTCCTTGTGGACTCTGTATTTGTTGTGGAGGTTGATTCTGCTTCCCCTTGTGTGCTTTATTTGTAATTCACCTCAACCTCTATAGAAGCAAATTAGCTATCTCACATTTAGCTTTGCCACAGCCACAGAAGGTTTGTAGTTAGAGTAACAGATGTTGGATTGTCAGAGTATGATATAAGAAATGTCTGAATACATTTCTGTTTACTGTAAATCTGAACATATCATGCTATATCAGTAAGATCCTGCTATCTTTTGCATATTGCCAAATAATACTTGATGCAGTCCTGTTACAAGTGGAGTCAATGGTCATAGTTTGTTGGGTTTGTTTTTTTTTTTTCTTTTTTTAAGAATAGCTCATTAATTTATTCATCTCTGTTAGGACAGATATTGTTTACCATTGTGAATGTCCAGCAGTAGTTATCTCTACCACCTGCTACTCTTCTCTTTAAATATTTAATTGCAAAGCATCTATTAATGCAAGTGAAAAACAAAGTTGTTGTTTAACAGTGGCCCTTCTGAGGCTTAATGTTAATAATTCATAGTTCCCAGTGGCCAGTTTACTGTAGCATATTTGATTCTGCTGTTTCTCAGTTTTAAATGGCAAATTGAAGTTTCTTCATATGAAACAAATTAACTTTCTTTCCATGACTGAATTTTCTTTTGATAAGGCAGTTATAACATTTCATCTTATTAACTGCAATTTCCTTTGGGTTTCATCCTATGTATAACCAATACATAGTCTATGTATGAACTACATGGCATCAAGGCTAATCTAGTATGATAAGCCAAAGATAGTTCGTCATGTTAATGTTTTGAAGTGTCTGTTAAAGTTTTCAGTGAGGATGGTATTTACATTTTATGATAACCTTTCCCTAGGACTCCCTGTTCAGCTTGTGTTTGAATATCATCCTTCATGTGTTCCCTGTCAAATGGGGAAGATACTGAATTATTTCAGACCTTTGAGATTTCTTTGTGTCACTTTCTCTAGGATGGTGACTGAAAATGTCATGTAAAGTTAAACTAAAGATCGTAACAGATAAATTGTTTAGCATATTATTGCAGAACTATTTTGTGGCCCTAGTTATTTTGAAAAAAAAATTGATTTTCCTATTGACAATAAACTATTGTAATGAAAATACAAGTGGTGATAGAATACAGCGATAACTCCAAATAAAGGGGAAACTGAAAATCCATTATTTTTCATAATAGCTAGATATGTGTAACAGGTTCTGGTTTTGCTTTTGGTACATCTCATCTTTCAGTTTGTAATTAGAGGTTAAATTTGCCATTAGAAGGTAACTTCTTCATTCTCATCAACTGACTCTCTGTATTGTATTTTTACTGATTCATGAGTGTGTTTCATGTATTTATGTATAACTGAGATGTGACCAGAGATTGCAGATTTTGTGCTTCTGAAAGATGATGTTTATTTTAAGAAATAATCTTAGATTATAAACAATTAATAAGAGATTTCAGAGGGATGGTAGATTTTTTTTCTTATTACAGAAGATGCATATTATGATTTTTTTTTGGTTTTTTTGCTTTTGTGGTGTTAAGTCAATGTATCTTTTTCTCATGAAATATCCCTGATACAGATAATTCCCTTTTGAAAAATGAGTAAGCTTTGCTAGAAATAAAGCAAATGAGATTCAAAGCAATATAAGCAAATTTTCTTTGACCCTCTCATTCTATTTAACAAGCTGTAGCATTTTGCGTGTTATAGTATTGTGTTAGGGTTAGTTTTATTTAACTGCAATACCATTTTCTTCTTGATAAATATTAGGATTTCACAAGTGTTATTCAGAGAAAATCATTTGAGTGACATCTTTTTACAATAATAAATTACTTATTGCATGAGAGCAACAGGTTCTCTCTAAGACTTGAAAAGTTAAAAATGAGAATGGGGATATTTAAAGTAAGATAGAAATATGAAACTAACATATAGCTAGTGTTTGTGAAAGCTGTTGTGGCAATCGTAGAGTAATATAGCTTTCCTACATAGTATAAATAATATCCTCTCTACCCTTACAGCCTTGTTGCAGTGGAGAGCAGTGGATGAAATGTGATTACTTTCTATGGTAAATGTAAAAAGTTTAGTGACTTCTACCGTTTAGGGGAATTACAAGCCTTAAGTTCAGAGTCTTGTGTTATGCAAGTTCAGTAAAAGTGTGTACTCTGGAACTATTGTCGAAGGACCTACCTCTATACTTTATGCAGAAGCAGGTACAGAAAAGAGAATATACTTTCGATATGTGTACAACACCAATAGGATTGCTATTATGTACAACATCTAGACACGTCTGCCTCATATCTTCATTCTAGTTTCAGGAGATTAGTTTTTAAGATTTCCATTTCTCTTTGCTTTCATTACTTTCAACAGGAATTTTAATTTCTGTGACTTACTATTGAACTTTTAAGAGGTAGAATGAGAAGTTTCAGTAGGCTATTGGATGTGTTTCTCTGGATTTTGCTGGTTTGTGTAGGCTAGTTTATTTGAGTAGAAAAAGACATAATTAGCAAATAACTTCAAAATTCCTTAACGTCTTCCAGAGAGGGGAAACAGAACCTAATGTTGAGCAATGTAAACATTTACATGCTCTTTCAGGAATAGCTCCATTACCGGCTTTCTTGAAATATCTATCTGCTTCTTAAACAGCATATTTTGAATGGATTTAAAACATAAGCTTGGAGAACTCTGTAGCTTTAGTAGTAATAATTAGGAGGAAATGGTGAGATATGAATCTGAAAGTATCAAGAGATATTGAGGGAAGTGGTTATTCAACTAATGATCCTAACCTCCCACTGAAATTCAATAATGAATTAAATGCTGCAACTTTTTACAGCCAGATGAACTTTTATTCCATTAATGAAAAGCAAATAAATTTGCCATTATCACTGTCTGTCTGGTTATTTAAAATAAAATAGTGGTTTGCTTGCCATCTTCGAAGTAAAAATTTTAATATTAAATTGTGGTGAAAAGCAAACTGCTACCATAGAGCAAAGTATAAGTGGAGAAGACATTGCAAAAAGTGTTGTATATTTACTGAAGTGCATTAAATACAACTTGCCATGCTGAAATCAACAGAAAAATTGTTGTTGGATTCAACTGGAAAGAAGTAGGTCCTTAGATGAAAATGACTGGTTTTGATATACTTCAACATGTTATTTAGCAGGTTGTTGTAGTCCTTGCCATGAATCTACAGCAGAATTTTTTCTCCATTTACTGTATTTTGGAGTTCAAAGTTTCATATTAAATCTGCTCAGACAGTTCAGACACCCCACCACCATCAGATGCCATCAGATACTGAATACTTCACAACCAGGAATTGCACACTCTGTTTGTGTCTGATTATACTACTGGAGGTATTTCCCCAGAATTTTTAGACTCTGTTTTTGATAATCTATGCCAAAAAGAAAGAGGAAATACCAGATTTCATTTTTGCAGTGGATAAAAGAGGTGTTAGTGGTTGACGATAAACAAGGCATTAGATGATATGATAATACAAAAGCAAGAAGAAGGGGAGGAGAGGAGGAATGCAGTCAGCTAAATGCTGGTCACTTCAGAAACAAGGCATGGGATACTTCTTTGAACACAGATCATTGACCAGAGGGTGAGCCTGTCTGTCAATGTCTGTTTAGTAAAGTCAAAGCATGCTTTTGTGTACACTGTTTTCTTTAAGGTGTAGAAGTTCTCCTGTTTTATGTCTTATAGCAGAAATTCTAGTTAGTGTTTCTAGAAAAGGAAATATTTGTTGCACTAAGCTATAATGTAATGGTTCAGTATTTTATTAGCTTCCTCATACTGACTCTTGACATTCCAAAGAGGAATGTACTCCAGTTGTTTCAGACAGGAAACTACTTTCATTTTAATGAAAAATTCTTAGGCTGTATGTCATTGGTAACGACTAATAAATTCCTAAATGGCTTTCCTGAGGAAAATAAACATAGTCCTCTTTTCTAATTTCTGTACTCACAAATATATATTTATACATGCATACTAGGTTCCACCTGTTTTGTGAATTTGACAAAATGTTTATCCATTATTCTGATGATACTAGTGGTGATATACCTTACTCTAATTTAGTTCTTCCCTGTGCCTCAGGAGGTTTTTCAGAATTGCCTTTGAGCTTTACATTGCTGTAGTTTATTACTGAACTGTTACATTTAGTGTAGGTTTATGGCTGTGAACATAGTGAAAAACAGATGAAGGAAGCATTTAAATTGGGTTTTAGTGTACCTTCATGAAAGGACTTAAGATTTTATTCAACTGGAAAACATGTTTTAGAGAGTGTATTACTTCTGTGTGATCATAAGTGGTATATAGTTCTACATATCAAATAATGAAGAAAACATTTTCTAGCTTATTGTTCATCATTCTTTGAGAATAAAGACTTTTTGCTCATAAAGCTGAGAGAAACTTAGGTGAAGTTATGCATGTTCAGCTCAGTTCAGAGGTAAGTTCTGTTCCAGTAGGTACTGCTCCCGAAAAGGTTCTGAGCTAATTTAATGCATCTTAAGAAATCACAGTTGCTGAGAATAAGTAGAAGAAAACATACAGTAAGCTAAGTGCATGTTACGTTGCTCTGTACTTCTCAGCCTCTTTATCTTGTTTGGCGGAACTATAGTGCTGGGATATGCTTTTTTGAAACATTTTCATATCACTGTGAGTATTAATTGAAAAGGGGACTTAGCCTTTGTCAAAGGCTATTTCAAAATCCCTTATGCAAGGCAGCAGACAGTGAAGAAAGCTTTATTGGCATGTTAGCTGATTTGAAAGGTTGAGGGATAGCATCACAGTACATGGAGCTGTTAAGAACTGTTGAATCAGTGTTACAGTATTTCACAGATTTAAGTTGAGTCACTCAAGCCTGACAGAAAAAGCTCCTGACAAAGCTGAATGTCAGATACTTCACCAAGTCTCATGGGATCTGGAAAATAAAAATAGATCAGTGAAATAAGGGCCAAGTCCCAGTTTTAAAATGCTGCATATAGGCATTAGGGTGGCAGGATAAGTAAAAATATTTTATTCAAAAGGCCTTCTGCTTTTGAAGTGATTTCTGAGCAGGATTTTGAAGGTCAGTATGATGAGGAAGCTTAACAAATGCTTAAACAAGGAGTTTTAAAACTGTCCTGCTATAAATATTACTTCTTAATAGTTAGTTGATTGTAAACATCTCCATCCCCATTCATTAACAAATTAATTGCCTGTCCTTCCTGTTTGGTATCATAGACATTTCTGACCTCTTATTCACTTGTAGGAAGCCACTCTTTCATCCCATTACTGCTTCTGCAGACCATCGTCTCTTGCGCATGATCATCTGGACTATTTTCTTATCCTCCTTGCAGGGTCATGGATGAAATCATGAAGTTCCAGTCTCTCCTAATTTTCTTTTACTAAGAGCACCCTTGCCTCCCTTTTGTACTGCGCATATACCTAATGGGAACTAGCATAACTACATAGGTAAAAAAATAGCCATAGGTATGAATTTAATCTCTCTAGTGTGAAATGATCAGGGATTATCATGTTGTTTTACCACAGTGCAAACTGCAGAGTGCAATCAGCATAAAAGGTCCAAACCCCTCCAATACTCTGTGAAATCAAGTTTTACTAAACTTATTAGAAGAAAGGTAACAAATGATTAGTAGTGATTAACAAGTTAACAGTAACAGCTTTAAAGACAGTGTGTCTAATCATTACTATAATAGAATTAGTCATTAACAAAGATACATCACCAATTGCCCGATTATCATCATCCTAGATCTGTAGTCAATGGGGAGCCCTTGGTTGCAGCAAAGCTTTTGGAGAGCCTTTCCCCTGGCGACTGGGAGGTCCTACACAGTGTGTCCAGTCATAGGTGAGGTCTCCAAAGTTTATATAAGTGGGTCCAGCTGAAGCCTGGCCAGAGTCCGGGGAGCGAAATCAAAGGACCTGCTCCATATCTCTTATCTTTGAACTAAGGGGGCTGCTGAGATACAGCATTCCTACACATCTCTTTTTACATAGTGTCCATGCTCCATGTCTGCCATGCTGATTGGTTAGACAAGGTGTTGATAGCCAATCAGAATGGTGATCATGCACTGTCCATGAGGTCAGGGACTATTGCTTATCTCTATGATGTAGCTTCTCACATCCTGTGTGTACTGAAGAAGCTGCAATTAAAGTAGTGCAGCACAACTCTACTGATAATGAGACTCTGATGCATTTTCTCACCCTCTGTGTATTACAAAAATAGTACAGTACAATTCTACTGATCATAGTAATGTGAGAAGTCACAAACTGTAATAACAGTACGCATAGCAATGCAATACGTATCATCTATGGGTCAACTGTTTTGTTTTAGGCGTCTTGATCAGGCCCTGTCATTTCACGTGTTCCTGAATGGAAATTCTGAGTGTTTTAAACAGATAGCGATATTGAGGTGACAGGGTCTCCCATGCTGCTATTGTCTTATTTTAGCTGAACTCAAGTGTGAAATACTGTCAATACAGATATAATTATTTAATCTAGTTATTTATTAATATGTTTCAATTTCAGAGGGTTTAACTTTTGTGTGTATCATTTTTCTTCTGCAACACAGCTCAACTTCAGTTATAAATTGAAAGTAGTTGTTTATAAGTTTATAGATAACTAACTATCCTTCCTTACACAAGAGCGCATTGTAATCTTCAGAAAGCCAGGTAGACAGAATTCTTAGAAGAGTGTAAAAGCTTTGGAGGATTTTTCTATGTCAAACATTAAAGATATATCTTTTCTTTACATACACAGCTATTGGGTTCCTATAGGTAGTAAGTAGCTATCAAACTGAAGTGCTTCAGCTTCCTTTTTGGAAGTATTTTATAGCAACTGATACAGTGCTTGGTAATCTTCTAGATTTGACAGTGGGACAGTATTTTTCTATGATGCTTTTAGCATATTCTTTAAAACTACATAGTTCACATCTACTGTGTTTGAGCCCCTTGCAGGAGATGTTGTTTGCACCTGGAGCTGGAAGATAGGACAGTCCTCAGACACAAAGACATAAATTGAAAGTGCTATGAGGATGAGAAGAAATAATGGGGAGTCTTCTGTGAGCAATAATGACAGCAGCTCAGATGTGCCATTGATGTGCTGCTGGCATTGGCATGAGAAGGGAAAGGACAAAATGTTGCTGCCTAAAAGAAGTTGTAGTTGAAGAAACCAACATTTGTATGATACCTTTGCTGCACGCAGTGTTGGACTATGTTTGGCACGCAAAACCAAACTACATGGAATCCCCAAAAGACCTTTGTAACTCTGTGTTGAGGAGTATGTAAAATGTTTACATTGGAAAAGAAGTCAGCAGAGCTAAGCTAGGTAGAGGAAGGGAACATTTGTTGAGTGTGGCCTTGCAGTGACACCACCCACTTCTCTCAGTACTCATGGGTGCATCCCATGAGGGCCCATGGACTTAAGTCCGTAATAAGACCATTTTGCTTAAGTATATCCTGACCAGATCCTCTTCCACCAAGCATATGTCTTTCTTGCTTCAGACTTCCTCCCTGATCTCTGGGGCCTGGGATTCCTGAGGGCTGATCTTGCTCATAAAGACTGAGTTGATGAATGCATTCATCCTGTCCTATCATGCCAGGCCATTTGCTCATCCATCCTGTTTATCACTCCCTCACAGTATTGCTGGTAACTCTTTCCCTCCTTTTTTACTCCTAGCTGAAATCTCTGCTTATCTGGTCAGGTATCCTATTCTTAAACGCTGCTTTGCTCCACGTAATGAGGTGTAAACATGTTCCCATGGTCATAGAACCCAAAACTCTGTTACCAGCACCACAGCCAATTGTTGACCTGTACTATGCCTCAGTGACCTCCTCCTCATAACCTGGAGATCTACAGTCACTTTTGATATTCTCCACATAGCCTGTGACAGTATCACTGGTGGTCACATGGAATAACAATAAAAGTAGCAGTCAGAAGGTTCAACAAGCTTTTACATTTCCTCCCTGACATCCTGGATCAGGTCCCTAGCAGGCAGAAAACATCTCAGTGATAGGTCTAGTCAGTAGACGGGTGCTTCTGTCCCCCACAGCACGGAGTTGCTCATTACAATAAGTCACCACTACTTTCTGGTGGTCTTGCATGATTTGGGGACAGGTGGCCCAGATCCTTTACTTCAAGGTACACCTAGCCCCTCTGCCACTTCGAAAGTGGCGATCCTGTTTTCTGGTTGTCATCTCTAGGGTGGGGCAAAAGTCTTCTTGTTGAAGCCAGAAGTAATGAGGTTCCATCCTTCACCTTCTGCTGCCGTTGACTTTATTCTAGGGTTAGATACTGCCTGTATATTCACTGCAGGTGGAGTCCAGGGCTTTTCAAGCTGTTTCATCTCAAAGAAGATCCGCTTATCTCCCTTTCATCTTCTCTGATGCTGTGTGGCCTGCTTAATTCCTTCTCTAATTCATACACTTGGTAGCACAGCTCCTCCAAGACAGTGCTGGAGGACAGTGAAGCACAAGGGAAGCCTTAGCTGCAGTGACTATGAGGTGGTGGAGTTTAAGATCCTTAGGGCAGCAAGGAAAGCGTGTAACAAACTCACCCTGGACTTCAGGAGAGCAGACTTAGACCTTTTCAGAGATTTGCTTGGTAGAGTACTATGGGATAAAGACCTGGAGGGGAGAAGGAAAGCTGGTTAATATTCAAGGATCGCCTCCTCCAAGCTCAGAAGCGATGCATTCCAACAAGTAGTAAGTCAGGCAAAAATGCTAGGAGGCCTGCATGGATGAGCTTGAACTCAAAAAGGAAGCCCACAGAGAGTGAAGGCAAGGGCAGGTAGCCGGTAAAGAATACAGAGAAATTATCTTTGCAGCCAGGGACCAGATAAGGAAAGCTAAAGCCCTGATAGAATTATACCTGGCCAAGGACATCAAGGGCAACAAGGAGAGCTTCTATAGGAATGTCAACAATAAAAGAAAGACTATGAAGAATGTGGACCCTCTCTGGAAGGAAACAGGAGATGTGGCTGCCCAGGATATACAGAAAGCTCTTCTTTTTTCCCTCAGTCTTCACCAGCAAGGGCTCAAGCCACACTGCCCGAGTTGCAGAGGGCAAAGTCAGGAATTGGGAGAATGAAGAACCGCCCCCTGTAGGAGCAGATCACGTGCAAGGCCATCTAATGACCCTGAAGGTGCACAAGTGCATGAAATTGTATGAGGTGCATCCATGGGTCCTGAGGGAACTGGCAGATGAAGCCACTATCCGTCATAAAGCTCTAATTTTCATTACACGCTTGCTAAACTGTCTGTAGTTTATGGTCAATATTCTGTTCAAGTTGACAGTGGAAATTTGCAAAATTGCTACTATGTAACTTAGCAGCTTTTTTAGAATCTTCCAGAGCTTTTAGTATTTATGCTAAGGTTTCATAAATTGCTTGCTTTTTGTAGAAGCAAAGTTTGCATCAGCTTAATATTTTGAATTGGGAATATTTTGTATTACAGTAAAGATAGGGGGGATACAGGCTTTGATGCAAATAATATATGTGGTGTAGCAGTGATTAAAATTCTGACATTTGACTTCATATAAACCTTTGTGTCACCTGCTGGCAACATCTGTGGTACTTTTCTGTACAGAAACTGCAGTTTGTGTCATCTGCAATTGAGTTTTCGTTGTTTTTCCCATTATCAAACTTATTTTAAAAGTTTTTTTCAAAAAGTGTTGCTCTCCAGTTATCAATTAATTAACATCTAGCAATCAGTCGCCTGATTTATTTTGTCCTACAATACCGAAATGCCATCCTAAATTTCCTTATACCGATTTCTGTGCACCCTACTCTAAGCTGAAATAAATGTACAGTAAAATCAAGTCTGTTGAGCTGTTTGGCTGTGAGCAGCTGAGTATTCATGTTTTAGGTGGAAATAAAGATAACACTTCAAACATTTTTATGATGTACAGGATTTGCATGTATATCACTGGCTGAAAAAGTCATCTTTTCATATATGATAAAGTAAACAAATGCACTTATTCAGAAAATGAATGCTTGTTGGGGTCATTCCTAATTTGACTACTGCCTTTTTTGGGGTCATTCCTAATTTGACTACTACCTTTTTATTGTGTGCTGTATATCTGATAGTATAATAATAGATTCCAGGGCATCTGACTATTCAAATGTTTATTTAAAATTTAAAAAAAAACGTTTTGGTATCTTATTTAGTCCATCAGTTCTGTGAGTCTTTGAAACTGACATTGGTTCATACACTAGTTTAACTGCTTTTGGTTTCTTATGTAACTGTGTTAATAAAATAGACGTAATTTTCCCAGGCCGTTTTCTTACAGTCTAGTAAATAATGAGCTTTTATTTTCCTTTGCTCAGTGTAATTCCATGATTTGTATTTAATCAGAGTCTATACCTGTTTTGTTTCTCTTCTCTTTCCACATGATTGCTTAGTAGTATTTGTGTTTTATTGAGTGTCTGTATTTAGACTTAATTTTTCAAAATTTGGTTTAAAATGGTTTCAAAATGATTTTCAAATTAAATCTAATTTTGTTGTTTTTACCAGACACTTCTCTAGCCTTCCTTTCTTTCATTCATTCTTTTTTCTTTGGCCTTACTGTTGTTCACAGAAGCTCCTAATTTGATATCATCTAGAAATTTAATTAAATTGCTATTTGACTTTTCCTTCAGATCATTAACAAAGCTGCTAAATGAAAACAGACGACTTCAGTCCATTGTTGTGAATAGTAACAGTTTGTCTTATCTTTTAAGAAATTTTTTACCCTTAATCTCTTTATGCAGAAAGATTTTAGGAGTTTAGCAATTGAATAGCTAAACTTTGGTTATTTTATAGCCTTTGCCACAGCAAATGCTAAAATAAATGTAATGTTAAATAGCAAAGAGGATCCTGTGAATCTACAATGTAATGCTAGAATGGTTTTGTGTGTGAAAATATTTCAGAATAATAGCCAGGCATAGTAAATCTATATCCTTGCAATAGTCTCCACCTAGTTCATTCTATTTCTTTCTTCAGATCAATCACAGGAAAGATTTTCCCACACCTCCAACAAACTTCTGAGTCCCCAGAGGATGTGGGAACACTCCAGTTCCATAGACAATCAACATTATACAGGAGTGACCTTATTGCTCTGCAGACCAGAAGTCTGTATCAGCTCAACTCTCTTCCACATAGAATTACTAATCTTATTTTTTTTTTAAAAAAAAAGAAAAAGATACCACATCACTCAAAAATGCAAAACATTCAGGAAACAGGAAGCTTGGTTTTCTTCTTGTTCCTCTTTTATCTCCAAAGTAATTTCCATGTCTTCTACACAGTCATGCATCTTAAATGGTTTTCTTTTTAATGAAAATAGAAATTCATACTCAATGCAGTAATTAAACTCTAAGGAATAGACTACTTTATATCAAACACTAAGTATTAGGAGACCAGAATTACAACTAGGAGAAGTGGTAACATTATATAGCATTTGTCCTTCACTTCCGTACCTCAAAGGGGCACCCTGTGTGGTATGCATGATCTCTATCATGATCAACAAGTAAAACAGAAAGTTTGACTCTGAAACATAAATATATTAGGGAAAGTATTCTGTGTGAAGCCCTGAAGTCAATACTGCTACCCATCTACAAAAATAATTAAACAATATATCTAACTTGGAATGCCCAATGTTTGTACCTGCCTCGAGGTACATCTTACTGTAATTGTTTGTTCATTAGTAACTGACCATTTTGCAGACTATAAACATGAATATAATCTACTGATTTTCATACTATACTTGTTCATCAGAAATTTCTGTACAATAAAGTAAACTTTTTATCTGACTTAAATATCTTCTGTCTTAGGGATTTTTTTGAGTAAGTATATGTGAAGGCATTTGCAGTAACAAACTGTAGTACAGAAAATGTTAATATATTTTTCTGTACAGTGATTCATTAAAAAGTTTCTTCTTCTTGTGTTTGTACAGTCCAGGGCAGCTGTCACTTGTTCAAAAAAATATAGAAATATAAATAGCATGAAGGTTTGTGGGGTGGGACTGAGAGTTAAGTTCACTGGAAGTAGTGGTTTCCTTACTGAGCTGTGCAGTCCTCAACCGATGAAGCAATATGTGTTGAACCAGTTAACAAAATGAATGCTATGCTACAGTTCTGAATGGGATGCTGTAGCTTTCTGTCATATAGTACCGTGACCCATGCCACAACCTCATATATTGAGCAGAGCACTTAGAGAAAATCAGGAACGTAAGAGTTACAAAGTTCTTTATTCAAGGTCAGGGATGGCAATAATAATGCATAGATGTCTGGAATTTTGAATTAGGAACACTGTGATCCTTAGCAGTGTGTTTATCCTTACAGCACTTTCAAAAACACTTAACAACTCCTTCTAGTATCTAGGGAACATATTTTGCATTCAATTATAGTTTTATTATTTTGGAGAAATCTGATGTATATGAATATATTCTTTGTTTACCAATTTACCAGCCAATTTTTAGTAAGACTATGTCATAGTATATTAGTGTAATTTAGATACTTAAGCTTCATTGTGCTTTTTTATTTTCTTCTGTTTGTTTTTGCCTTTATTACTGGAAGTTTGTCTTTTGATTAACGTGATCTTGCTAACCTTAGTTCACACAAATATGTTCACCGAGTTGCAATAAAGCATTTTGTATCATAACTCTTACTATCATGAAAGTAAGAGTGAGCAGTGCCATGCAGACTATTTTTGTAATGGAGCATATTTTTTAATCTTTCAGGTGGAAAAAAGGCATGTGGAAAAAATGTGGTTTTACATACAAGCTCATTTTGTTCTTTTGTTCTGCTGATGAATAGAATTACTTGGAATTTGGTTTGTTATTTTTTTACTTTTGTGGGTATTTTTCAAGGGTTTTAGTTCCATCTGAAAATTGCAGCATGCTTTAGAGGGAGTAATTGAACATCACTAATGTTGTGAGATGGGAATATTTACTCATTTTGTAGCTGAGGAGAACTGAGCAATATCCAAAACTACCGATAGCAAGCAGAACACCTTGTCATTTCCATCTCTTCTACACAGTCATCCATCTTAAATGTTTGGGTTTTTTTAATGAAAATAGAAATTCATACTCAATGCAGAACACTTGACATTATTGAGAAATGACTGTTGCATCTAACCTGGACTTTCTCTGTTTTCCTAGCACTGTTTATCAGTGCAGATGGACTGGCGTAATACAAGGAACTGAGAGATATTAGTAGCATTGTAGTTAGTATTAGTCTGTTAGTATTCATAATGGGATAGTTAAAATAATATGAAGACAATATAGAATGCATAAAAAGAAGTGCTTCTGACTCTCTAATATTTTCTCGGTCTTTTATTAGGCACATACTACTTCCTGTGTTCTCCTCATAGAGGAAAAGTCTCAGGGTCTGCATATCAAGGAAGTTCTGAAATAGATGTGCTTTGATTTAAATACCACTGGAAATTCTCTCAAGTGTTTGCAGGAGAGGTAGTGTCTTACTGTTCACAAATGAAAAAACATTTCACTTGTAGACTTGTTGCCCCTTCTTTTTTGATCTGGCAGTAGACTATTTTCTTTTAATTAAATGTGCAGAAGAGATAAACTGATCCTGTTCACTAATTAATTACTTGCTTTTATCACCTACAAGTGTTTTAACTGCATAATCTAGGGAGAGGTTATAAAATGGCTAATTAGTTCAGTGAGCCTATGTGTCCTGTTGGTTTAGTAATGAGGAGTTTACTGTCTTGTTTTGATTTGTTTTCATTGATGGAATTCCATTTAAATATTAGGTATTACTTGCCGTGTAGTTCTTTTGGGGCGGTGGAAGGAAGTGGGAAGGGGGTACAGGAGTGAAAAGTTTACGTGGTTTATTTCTTTACTAACAGGCATGAATCCAGCACAGAGAAATTGCCTGTACTTACTCTTTAACTGGCTGTTGGATTTATAGCAGAAGTCTTATGAGCTGTCTCTTGCAGTTTCAGCATATTCAACCCATATTAATGATTCCTAGTCATTGTTCTGTTTGTGTTTATAAGAACTGCACAACACTGCTTAAAAATGAAATTTCTAATTTACATATTCATTTTCATTTCTTAGTAGTTGGGGGGAAAGTGCTTTGTTTCTCATAGCATGAGGAACTTGCATAATCTCGGTATTAAATACTGACAGTCAGCTATTCTTTTACAAATGAACTTGTTATGTAGCAGCTCGGTGTAGTTTGTGCCAAATTTGTGCAGCTTTCACAATGTGAAATAAAGAATATTTTCATGTTTTCTGTGTTAAAGATAAATACTGACTTTATGGAATTGCTGCAGCAAGTAGCAAGTGCTGTATGAGAAAAAAAAAAAAAGCCCAATGCCCCAAGCAGAGAGATACACCTAAGTCTGTGTAATTAAATCTATACTTCTTCAGGTTTAGGGAACATTAGGGAAAATGGAGAGAAAACAAATAGAACATACATTTTGTTTTTAGGGAAAGGAAGGCAAGTAGAGCATCGTTGATTTGGGGACTTTTTTAAAATTTCCATCTAGAAAGAGTCTCAATTTTCTCCATGCATTTAACACTGAATTTATCTGTAATATTGACTCCTCATAGTTGTTTTCAGGCATAAGCCTTATATATTTGCATTCTCTTGTTTTCCTTCACTCACATCAACTACCATACATACTTGAATTAAACCCCACTGTGTGTATTTCATATGCAAGGTTAAGATGTAAAGCTTCTTTATACACCCCTTCATGCAATTCTACTAGAGCTCTTTCTTTTTATCTATAGCAGATTGAAATTAATTAGAATCCTGGAAACTGGAAGAAAATTAAAGCTGTTAGTTTTTAATTTAAAACAATGGAAGTCATACTTTTTGATTCCACTCTTCTTTTTGGTTCTATCTATAAATTCTGTAATAAATCACAGTGACCAAAAATGCATTTTTAGTATTTTTTCCTTGTATCTAGCCTTGCTTTTAAAGGAGGCTGTCAGACATGAGGAAAAATAATGAAGAAATTATTGTGAAAATATTGAAAAATCTTAACTAAACCCTCAGAATTTAAAAGAAAAGTCAACAAAACAACTTGATGTAACTATTCCCTTCAGTATAAATATTTTTCTAAAAATGCTTTCAAGCATGCAAATACATATAAGGAAATATAGCAAATTCAGCAACAAATCACCGAGGATATGAAACAGTGTAAAATGATAGCAGAAATGCTAACAAGATACTTTTAACTTCCAGGAGATTTATAAGCCTTAGGAATGAAATAGTAAGTGTTAGTCAAATAGACATTGTTAAGCAACTACAAGAAGGAGAATAGGGAAATAAAAAACCTGAAAAATACATCTACAGTCGATGTAATTGTAGAATCTTCAGTAGCTGGTAGTGGACCACTTTAAATGAAATTGTGTTCATTGTTTCACCCCACTGAATGGGAAATATTTAACAGTGCAAAGTACTTCTGGAGGGATTTAGCGTGATTTTAAATATCACTGGATCTGCTAAACATTGTTAGTTTCTATGTACTCCAAAAAACAACTCCTCACAAGGAGTGTGAAAAGAAAAATAAGTGCCTGAGAGGGGTGTTACAAAAGCCCTTTAAAAAGACTATGACCTAAGTGATGGAAAAAAATGGAAAGAAAAGTTCACATCTAAGGTATTTTCTATGTAAGTGATAAAAAGAGCCTTCCTTACACACAAGAAAGGAAAAAAGCAAATTTGCTTAAGTCAAAATTACACATATAAAGTGCTCAAAAGGCTTTGTTTACAGAAATGGTGTATTAAAAGTAACACATATTATTATAGCTTAAAAAATGTGATTTTTAGCTAAAAGCAGAAAAAGGTATTAATACTGTGAGACGTATAACCTGTGTTGCTACATTTACTTTGCTATTGGTAGCTTTATAAGTAAGCTTTATCATAATGCACTCTTTTCTGTCTTATTGTTAATAGCATGGTACTCAGGGTTTTGTAAAATGTTATTGATATTCTGTGGAAGATGGCGATGAAAATGCTTCTCTATTCAATAGAAACTGAGACAAAAAGGAAGAAGCAATTTGCCTGGGAATGTTGATGGTGGACTTGACAGTTGTGTCCACCTGCACAAGCTATGGAATGTTAGCTACCCACTGGCCCACGGTACTTGTGTGCTGCATACCGGTTTGAATAGTTTAATTCTACAACCCTCTACCAGCTAATAGATACCTTGGAAACCTCTGTTTCATGAAGCAAAGACTATGTGCCTCTGTGGTCTTTCAGAAGAAGTAGTGTTAATTTCTGTACTTCCTAAACACACTATCCCAACCTTTATGAACTTTCTGAATTTTCAGAAGTGTTTTCATAGAAGTATTTCCGTAAATTTTCAGTAATGTTGGAAAACATTTACACTAGATATCTCTGAAAGAAAAACTGTCACATTCAAAACAGGGACAAATTATGTGTTCTGAGTGTAATCTTTATTTATAAGCACCATACTATGTCCTATTTATGATATGTTTTACCTAATAATCAGTCACAATACAGTAGGTATGAGGAATAAACCTAAGACAGCTCAGCATATACCTTTTTCTTAATCTGACTCAGAACGTGTTCAAATGCTACGTCAGACTTGGCTATCAGTAGACATTAAAATGTCCGTGATTTTAATTGACTTTCTACATTTTCTTTGAGATATGACCTCATCACTTTTTCCACTCCTTATGTGTGTCACAAAATCTAGACTATAATGAAACTAATGACTAAAGTATCATTGGAGCCTAAGCATAAATTCTTGAAGTTTCATGATGCTACTGTTCAGTGTCATTAATAACAATTTGATTTTAGTTTGCAGCTTTACTTTCACTAATCCATAACACATGATAACTTAAAACTATGGAAAGTTGTGTGAGTCAAATATGTTAAAATTCTTAAATTTTCTGCTCAAACATAGACTCTATCTGCATAACGAATAATATAGTGCAATGCCAATATGGATCACTTGATCAAAGTAATTGTAAATACATGAGCTTTAACATTCTTAGGCAAAGCTCAAGACTTTTACTTTAGACTTACATATAATTCAGCCCTTTGTCATGAATGTCCCCACCATGCATAGCATTTGAAGCTGTTTGTTATTTCATTCTGTGTTAGCTGTAGAAACAAATTTCTACACACTGTGGGCAGAGTTTTAGGTTAGTTTCTTCCAAGTTTGTATACATCACAATAACTCTTCAAAACCAGTGAAAGTGCTTTACATGCTCAGAGGATTCACTTCAAAACTGTGCTATAATTCTGATCCAGAACATTAAAGCTTATGCAGTTATTCTGGAATATTCAGATAAGACAAGTTGTTTGTAAAGTGTGTTAGCTATTTAAGCTGAAAAAAAAATTAGATAATTTAGAGAAGATGGAGTCAGTTCTCTGGTTTCTCACTGTCTTTCATAAATATGGGCATGGGCACATGTTTTAGGGTGGTTCTTCAAATTCTGTTTAATTTTGCATAAAATAAGATTTGTTAACTTGTGGGTTTATTTCTGTGGCCTCAGAGGGCACTTGTGGTGGCTTGACTTTGGCAGACAGCCACTCTCTCACTCCGTCACCTCAACAGGACAGAGGAGATAATAAGACAGAGAAGCTTGTGGATCAAGATAGAGACAGGGAGGTCACTGAGCAATTACTGTCACAACAAAACAGACTTGACTTGGGGAACATTAATTTAATTTATTTCCAAATAAAAAACAGTTGGATGCTGAGAAATAAAGACAAAATCAGAATCACCTTTCCCTCATCCCTGTTGTCTTCTGACAGTAACCTTCAGTCCTCCACCTTATCCCACTCTTGGCACAAGGCAGTGGGGAATGGAGCTTGCAGTCAGTCCATAACAGCTCCTCTGTGCTGCTCCTTCCTCCTCAAACTGTTCCCCTGTTCAATCTTGAGTCCTTCCCAGGGAATACAGTATTTCATGAACTGCTTCAGTGTGGGTCCTTCAAGGGTTGCGGGGGAATCTCTGCTTTGTGAGCTGGAGCATCTCCAGCACATCCTCCCTCCACTTCTTCACCGCCCTTATTGTTTACAGGATTATTTCTTGCACTTTTTTCCCCCCTCCCTCATTCCTCTTTTCCACAACTGCTGTGTGGCATTTTTCTGCCATTTCTTAAATATGTTTTCTGAGAAGCACAACTTTCTTGGCTGAGAGGCTCAGCCATTTAAAACAGCTTTGAGTACTTTAAAATGTGTAAAAATATGGGGGTTTATGTCTTATTGTAACTTAGAGACCTGGCTGCAAGGAACTGCTTGGTAGGTGAAAGCAACATTTTGAAAATAAGTGATTTTGGAATGTCCCGGCAAGAGGATGATGGCGTGTACTCATCATCAGGCCTAAAGCAGATTCCTATCAAGTGGACTGCTCCAGAAGCACTCAACTATGGTAAGGACATACCTGTATCTTGTTATAAAAAAAAGTTAAATGTAGTTTAAGGGTCACCAGCACTACACCATGAGCAATATTTGGATATATATACATATTCTTAGTGCCCAGATAAAATCAATAATGTTTAAGATAATTCTGATATTTCAGTCTTATTTATATTATGTATAAAGTACTGGTTTGCCTTCAAAAGGAATAAGGCAGCAACACCAAAATTGCTGCTATGTGGCAAGAAAATAACGCTTTGGTTATGTTGCTGACTCATTCTAGTAGACTACCTAGTCGGTCATCTAAATCATAACAGCTAGAAAAACGAGTGGCAAGTTCTGCATATTTATGGTAGTGATTGCTTGAGCACCTCTTTGAAAAAAGGAGGAAGTGTTAACATACTAGAATACTCTGTTAGATAAATCTTTGCATTGGAGAAGACTACAGTCACTGATTTATATTTTTTTAACTGCAGCTTTTCTTTATCTGTGTTTTTATTTATTGCTAGACTGTTATCCTGGGGGAAAAAATTACATTTTTTCCACATTGAGGGAAGTAGTCCATACTATGTGGGTAATAGTGGAACAGAACAGAAACAGCTGTATTTAGCATTTTAACTTAGATGAAACTAGAAAAATAAATTCTTAGCAAAGAGGGTTGTGAAGCGTATTAAATGAACAGGACTATGTTTTAGATGTAGTTTTCTCAACCAGTTCTTTAGCTGAGTTCTTAGGAATGAAAACATTTTAAATTCTGTTTGAAGTGTCTATAAATATTTTTGCCATTTCTTAAAATTTTTTTTTAAAATCATACATTGGAAATCATAAGATTGGGACTTAAAACTGATAGCAAAGTGCTATCTTATTAGCGGTCTTGCAGAACTTAATGCCATAGTACAATAAAGCAGATCTTCCTTTTGGAAGGCTAATAATAAATTTAATTACACTAGCTGATCCTGTATTATCAATTATGCTAATAGGTGTTAGTGTTGCTGGCATTCACTGGGGAACACGCTTTTCTATTTTGGGTATTTGTTCCACTATGAAAGATACTTTGAATGTTAATTTTTGTTATTTCAGAAGTGTGTACAGTTTATTTGATATATAATCCTTCATGGCTGTATCTAATGCAGTGGACTACATTAAGCAGTACACATGTTCTTGTGGTAACATCTTCACTTTGTACTTTTGAGTCTTTTTTCTGCATAGGACAGGAGAGGAGAGGATAGTCGTGTAACATCTACTATTTTGTGCTTCTTAAAATGTACACATTCTCTAACTGTTTTGAGTGATTTTCTCTAGTGTTAGGAAAATAAGCACTCTCAAACATTTGTTAATGTGTTCAGAAGTATACTACTCAACTTTCAAAATGTTGTAGAAGGTTTCTGTGTGTTTTTGAAAGATCATTTTTTCCACTCTCTTGAAAGATGTGGGTAAAAATAATATGTTTGGGTTTTACTATTCACTATCCTAATATAGTTGTAAAAATTGCATTAATTTGTATAGGTAAGGCTGATACCAGGGTGAAATAGAACTAAATATACAGTATTTCAAAACCAGTTGGCAACCACTGTCCATGTGGCAAGGTTCTTCATGGCAAGATTCAAGATGTGGAAGAAAATGAGGAATAGGGTTGTTTGGCCATTTCATGAATGATAGAGTGCTTAAGAAACTGTGTAAAACTTTTTATTTTTTAGTCACTTCTGGATTTGCTGTATATGACAAATTAGTAGCAGTCAGAAAGATTTTAAATGAAAAAAAAAAATGACACAAGCTCTGAACTCCTGAAACCAGTTTAGGGCAAATGAAGTGACTAAGGAGTTATGTCTGAAGTCATAAGCAAAATTCTGATGTCACTGGAGCCTGTGGGAGATTTAACTTTCGGTGGTTGCTTTTCAGTGCCATTCCATACCATTATTTTTGCTTGGAACTATATGATTTCCATCACTTCCAGCAAATGGAAAAAATGTTTGAAAAGCTTCTAATAAAATTACTTATTTAGGCCAAGTGTAGGGTACTTTTGCTTCCTGTTCTCTCAAAATTAAAATACACATTTAGTATGTATGTTTTTGCAGTACAACATTTTGACCTTCTTGTCATGTTAATAAATTACTGTGTGGAGGGGTTTTATTTTGAATGAACAGGCCTTTTTTTTTTTTCCCCCCCCCAGATAATGTCACAGTGGAAAAGATAATTAACTGTGCAGAACCGTCACTTTCTTTAAAAAAACCTAATCACCTATCTTGTGTGTTCTGGAGGATTTCAACCAAAAGTGTTAAATTACTGGATGCCAGACTCTGAAGAGAGTTGATACATAGACAAGAAAACTAATTTCATTACAAAGAGCTTAGTGAAGGCCCATAATTGCTATCTGTGAGGCACTCTAATGTAGCACAGCTGGAAGTGATACGTGGTTTTAGTAAATTGAACTTTCTGACACCAGAACAGTTGTTGTATCGCCAACTGTCACTATAATTTGCATGTATTTTCCTTTTTTCTAGTCACAAACGGCTTAGTTTGAGTTCTTTCATGATCAGAGGTGAACAGACTATATATTCATAAGCATGTGTATATTTTAAAGAATAAAGATACTTAAATACAATGTAATAATATGGAACAAGAAAAACAGTCATGAGAAATGTTGAAAGTAATGTAGAAAATGGAATTTTATGGTAACATTTTCACAGATCCTGCTGTAAAGAGCTGGGAGCCTTAACTTTCTAATGTGAATCCATCCTTCTTTATGTGAATTCATCAGGGACAATAAAAATATCTGCTCCATAATATAATATAAATCTTTTGCTGCACAAAGAGGTTTGGTATCCAATTATCTATCAATTATCTATTTTGCTATCTCTAAAGCAGAGTTGAAGATAATGGAACCAGAAGGCCAGATCTTTCATTTTTTCTTAACTGATTGGATGCATCAGTTCTTCAGGGTCTAGATTAAACAAGCTGAAGCAACTATACTTTCATTTTTGGAGAACAGTTTCTCAAAGCATAAACATCAGGCCCTCTTCACAAACTATGCTGATAGTAGCTTCTCTCAGAATACTTATTACTATACTGGTGAACTAAGAAAGGTAATTTTTTTAAAAGTATCTTTGGAATTGGAAGCAATTATAAACAGGAGGGGAAATAACTGACATTATTCTGTCCTTTTATATTAAAAGAAAAAAAATACATACACTGAGAAGGAAAGACATTCTTCACTTGCATGAAGAACAACTGATGTGGTCAGTTCTGTCAAATTGTGGAACTATGAGTTAGCTTACGTTCTTCCTAAATATTGACCTTAAGATACTTTATCATTTGAAATACAGAACACTATGTTATTTGGCAATCTATTATTAGTAGCTACAGCTTTGTTCTGCTTAAAGCTTGCCAATGTAAGCCTTCACCTTTTAAGAAAATTTGGGACCATGATTTTCTGAAACATTAATTTCTCTGTATGTTAAGCTGAGTGTTTTCTCTCATTTTCTTAGGGAGATACACATCTGAAAGTGATGTATGGAGCTTTGGAATCCTTTTGTGGGAGACCTTCAGTTTAGGAGTATGCCCATACCCTGGAATGACCAACCAACAAGCGCGAGAACAAGTCGAGAAAGGTAGTTATTTGTAGGGAGTGAAAAAAATGCTGTATAGATCCATAAGTTTGTAGTACATACAGTATAAAATAGCAATTAAATAACATACGACTTATCCAACAATTTTAACAAAAATATGAGATTTTTTTAACTGCTAAATCCAGCTTTCTGGGAGTAATAGTGCAATATATAGGCTTCTTGAAAAAAAGAGCATACTGACTAGTGACTTCAAGGACAGACGACATACAGCGTGCTGACTTTCATTGTTGCAGAACTAAAAGGTGAGATGGAGGGGATGTATTTACTGCTGTGGAAAGCAGAGGCTTGACCAGAATGAATTATTTAAGATTATGCTAATGCAAGTATAAATATTCTAAACTATCAGAAGAAAAAAATCATTCCATATGTCACTCCATCTTCTCTATTTAAGCATTTCAGACAAAAATGTAGCAATTACAGTGGAGAATGGCAAGCTAGTTGAAAGTCACATTTCTCTTTTACAAAATAATCAAAAGGCTTTTATTTAAATTAGGAAATAACTTAACAGGATTTCAGGCCTTTGACTTACTTTTATCAACTTTAGCGCAAAGAGATCAGTACCTGCTTCTCCTCCTCTCCTTGTGAGGATGCTGTAGACAACAATAAGATCTCCCCTCAGTCTCCTCTTATCCAGGCTGAACAGACCAAGTTACTTTAGCTGCTTCTCATATGGATTCCTCTCTAAACCCTTCACCAACTTTGTGGCCCTCCTCTGGATGTTCTCCAGTAGCTTTATATCCTTTTTATACTGTGATACCCAAAACTACACACAGTATTCAAGGTCGAGCCACGCCAATGTGGAGTAGTGTGGGGCAAATGTTCTCTCAACCAGCTAGCAATGGTGTGGTTGCTGTACCTCAAGACACAGTGTGCCCTGCCTGTGTGCACTCTTTGCTCATATTCCACGTGGTCCAGGATATGGATGATGTTCTGGAAGAGTCACTTATCTGTGGCTTCGGAGTGATTAGTTCCTAACTGATCATTCTCCTGCTCATTACCAAATCAGAGAATTCCTTCAGGTGACAGCAACAGAGAGGTGTGGAAGGCCACTGCCTGCCAAAGCAAACCAGGAGAGTAAGGGAGTTAAGACAATGGGAAATTGTGAATGTTAAGAAAACAGGAAGTAGGAAAAAGAAATTGATACATTGCAAATGGGAAAGAAACTTATTAAGGAGACAGTAAAGGGAAGAAGCATGAGAATAAAAGTTGATACATTTTGAAAAAGAGCAAATAAATTTACTCCCATCTTAATGTTTACTATAGGTTTCCTGTGGAGGCACATGGAACACAGTTAAAACCTAGAGTGTAGCTACTTCCTAAGATACAGGAAACAAATCTATACACTTTGCTGCTCTTAGGGATGAGAAGCATACTGACATTTTACCATGCCCAACTGAAATGTCATTGGAACCTGAGCTTTGATTAGTTTAATAATTATCTGTCTTATGTAAGTTATATATTGAAGACTTTCCTCTTACAGCTCTGAAGATCTTTTTTAATACAATGATCTTGAACTTCACTGGTTTCTTTTAAGATTTGTCATCGTGCATAATTTTCAGTGCCAAAGATTTTCCCCTTTTTTGTGTACTAGGCTACCGAATGTCAGCGCCACAAAAATGTCCAGAAGAAATATATAAAATAATGCAGAGGTGTTGGGACTACAGACCAGAAAACCGGCCAAAATTCAGTGAGATTCAGAAAGAGCTGTCTTCAATCAAAAAGAAAGTGACATAGTGATGAACAAGTGCCAAAATCATTGTGTATGGGACTTCATTTTCCAGTGAAGTAGTTTTCTCGTCTCAAACACTATGCATTTATACAACATTATTTGCAGTATTCTTCTAGGATTACTTTGAAATTAACCGGGGTTTTTTATATACTTGTGTACTGTCTTGAATGATGTCTACATCTGCATTAAAGACACATACTGCAAAATGCTATATACCCAGTCACAGTTATGTTGTCATTAAGGTTACATGTAAATAGAAAAGCACATACTATAGATTTAAGGGACTGTGGCTTTTATCTGTTTTATAGCAAGTAACTGCTGGTGATATTTTTCAGAGGTTTTCTACTTTGAACTGTGTTCTCAGTCTGCTACACCTGTCCCATATGTCAACACCAGCACTGCTCTGATTTGGTCACTGTTGTATGTGTTGGCCTCAAAACTGATTCAGTTTTGACAAGTATTTCAACTAGAAACTCTTAGATTTTTACATCTTTTCTGCAACTGATGTTTTTAAGTGCTACTTTGTTTCAAGGATGAAGGTCAGTGAGATTCTGGATTCTATACATGTTCAGAAATACTGCAAACCATCTACCTTCCAAAGAATATGTAAAAGTAGTAGACCAACAGAAAGAGGTTTACTAATCAGAGCAGCAGATGACAAATATTTTTGAGCTTAGTGGAGTTAAAGAATGTTAATTGCTAGATTTCCTTTCCATCTTGGTTTTTTTCCCTTTCATTCGTAAAAATTCTCAGAATGCAGCTGGAGCCTACCAAAGTTTATGCTAAGCAAAAGTACACTCCATGTGTAATGTCCAAAGGAATATACTGCTTCTGTATGGCATAAAGAAATTGTCCAAGAAAGCAAAATAAAATATGTTTAAGGCATCTGACAAGATGGGCAAGGCAGGGTAGAAATTCTAACCTTCCAGATGTTTTAAATCATTGCAATCAGATTTCAAAAGACAGGGGCCAGACAAGTTTTAAATGCCACTAGGAATAAAAACATAATATATAGATTAAAAAAAAGACAAACACAAAGCCCTTTGCCAGGAAGAATCCAAACTTATAAGATAGGGGAAGTAACTGTGTGTTACTCTGGCTCTGGGTCCTCTTTGCAGCTGGAATTATTTCCTAGGTCCCTACTTAAGTACAGGAACAAGTCACAGTATCTTCGTCCTAGTTTAAGGTGCTTAAAGTTTTTCTAAGAATTAGCTATAAGTTTTTCAGATCAAGGTATGCCAACTGCTGCTAATGCAAGTAAGAAATAGAGACTCTCAATGACAGCATCTGGAATGTTAATTAGCCCAATATTTTATTGTTACAGTGGGATAGAGGTGTAGTGCAGTCAGTGGCTACATTATGTTTTTATTTCTGTTAAGGTGACTTTTCTGTTGCCTGGGACATTTTTGCTCTCTAAAGTGTATTTATAGTAGTACTGAGTGGTAGCATTTAAGGCTGTATGTGACCAAAATATGTGTAGTCTAGAAGAGTATGTCTGTTATATTTGAGTTAGTGTCCAAATAAAAAAATGATGCTGGAGCACATCACCTGCATTTGATATGGAGCCATCAGCATCCAAGTGTAAGGAATGGTGAGAGCTTCTTTCATTTCTTAAGTGATATTTTTCTTGGAGCTGAGGAAACTTGTACATACCCATGAAGATATAGCACTTGGGAAACTTGGTGGCAGAAATGTAACTTCCTTATAAGCATACTGCTTATTTATTTAGTTCTACACATCCAAGTAGCCCAAAGATATTTTTCAAGAGCAATGGGAAATATTTGTGGTAGTTTGTATGCTTTTAAATAGTACAAAAAGTTTGTGCCTTAATTTGCTAGCATGCTAGTGCAAATACAAGTGTACTAAGATCTAAGGGATATTCCACAATCATTTGGAAAAACTCAAGATTCATCCAACTGCAAGTCCTTGTGTATGCATCACTGAAGTCTGCAAGTAAGGATAATGGTGTCTCCTCTGTCAGCATTCATAGTCTCTGGAGACTTAATATTCTTCCATGAGAAAGCTGGACCATTTCTTTGCTATTTGCCATCTTTATAACAAAGAAATACAGTTTTATTTGTCTTAAATTAACCAGTCACCATCCTGACTCTCACATAAAAAGAAAAATTGTACTCCTCTTTTGCTTGGAAATTGTTAACGTTTGTAATTCATACCACACTTCTGCTTAAATTTGAAGACTTTTTAAAACACAAGATTTCTACAGTAGCAAGAAGATTTATTATTATTCCTGAAGTAGGCATCATATCAGTTCAAAAATAGTAACTCTTTGGAAGAATATAAGAATGACATAAGTATAGAATAAATTTAAACACAGATACATGTCTCTTTAATTATTTAAATCTTATCTCATCATTTGTCACAGAACATGTTCATAATTTTTTATTTATAATTATTGCAATTAGGCATTTTAGGAAGTGAAATCAATACCTATAGAAACTCTTTTTAAGTTTGTATACTTCTTGCAGGGTAGCTCACAAACCAACCTGCTGTAGAATGGCATTTTAAAAAAAGACATCGTAGTCAAGAACCAAAGCCACAATATCTGCTTTCTCTGGACTTTTAATGACTTAGTCTTGCATTGTTCATAGGTTAGCTGGACACTGGTCATTTGACTCACGGACTGTCCTAGAGAACTTACAAAAAAGTTAAAACTCAGACTCACTTTCAAATCTAGTGTTTCACAGAGGTTCTTACGCTGGCACTGTCCCAACCAGGGGGACTCTGAGGGAATCCTGGGGTTTTTATGCTGTTAAATGGGAGAAACTGTGAGTATTGTTGAAGGTCAGGTAGAAGTACCTCAGCCTGTTATGTGAGGTGGAATTAATCAGGTTCTCTGTTGTTTTCTTCTGCCAAGGAATTGCATTCATCATTTTAAGAAATATTGTTTTGAGGGTAAAAAACAAAATGCATCTTTAGTTTGGTTTCAGTAGAAATTAAGAAAATGTTACCTTCAGAGTTCAGTCATGAGTGAAATTATGAGGGTTCCTGAACATTTCAGTTTTATGGAAAGTAACATTGTGAAAAGTGTCTTATTTGAAAACAAACCTTGCTTCAGCAAAGTGTGATGTTGTAGAGTCACCATCCCACCAAGACATGTTCTTTGAAACGTGCATTTCAATAGTTTGTAATGAAACCAATGAACTATTTTTTATTTAGCTACTACAGTTATATTGCATTTCTTCTCAACAAAAATCTGCCTTTTTGCAGAGTTGCCTAATATGTTTATAGAATCATAGAATCACCAGGTTGGAAAAGACCCATTGGATCATTGAGTCCAACAATTCCTACTAAATACTAAACCACGTCCCTCAGCACCTCGTCCACCTGTCCCTTAAACACCTCCAGGGAAGGTGACTCAACCACCTCCCTGGGCAGCTTGTTCCAGTGCCCAATGACCCTTTCTGTGAAAATTTTTTTCCTCATGTTCAGCCTGAACTTCCCCTGGTGGAGCTCGAGGCCTTTCCCTCTCGTCCTGTCCCCTGTCACTTGGGAGAAGAGGCCATCACCCTCCTCTCCACAGCATCCTTTCAGGTAGTTGTAGTGAGCAATATTGTCTCCCCTCAGCCTTCTCTTCTCCAGGCTAAAGAACCCCAGCTCTCTCAGCCATTCCTCATAAGGCCTGTTCTCCAGCCTTCTCACCAGCTTCGTCGCTCTTCTTTGGACTCGTTCTAGAGCCTCCACATCCTTCTTGTGGTGAGGAGCCCAGAACTGAACACAGTATTCAAGGAGCGGTCTCACCAGTGTCAAGTACAGAGGGAGAATAACCTCCCTGGATCTGCTGGTCATACCGTTTCTGATACAAGCCAAGAGGCATCAATCTAGAGACTATCCCCAGCTGTTTATAGAAGAGCTCATCAGCTGCTGCTTCTTGGCTGGGTGGTCTGTAACAGACTCCCATCAAAAAATCTGCCTTCTTTTGGGCTCCTCTAATTTTAACCCTCAGGCACTTAGTAAGTTGTTATTGGAACATGCATCACCAGAACTGCAGTTTGTAAAGTAAGCCTGATCTTGTCAATGAGAAACAGAAAACTGGTTGGTTACTGAATAAGTATTCATACTTATTTTTCATCCATGTCTTTGACCACCTGTTACACTTACTCAAATCCTAAAGCACATCACTAAAACTTACTGCTCATCACTAAAACTATGTAGTTATCCATTTGTTTTCTCTTACAACTATTTTGTTATCTTTTGCATACATTTTAAAGATACTACAGAAAAAAAACTGAGGTTACAGAATAACCAACCCTCAGAATTATTCAAAAATATCTCCCCCTCCCTAAAATTTCCCAGATGTGGTGCTGCATGTATATTAACAACAGTGATTAAACACTATCCCTGCTTCCATTGTTGTTGCTGTCATATCTCTAAATGGCAGTGCCATTGATGGACTTAAAATGATGCAATATTTGAAGAGATGACTTAGTATGTAAGTAGTATCATCAAACATGATATTCTAGAGCAGTAGTTCTGAAAATGACTAGTTATCATTAGTAATTATAACTCATTATAAAGACGGAATGAAAGAGAGACTAATGGAGAGAATCCACTTACTATAACATCTGTCCTGTTTGTAGGCACTAGAAATGTTTGTTATCCTAGTGTGCTTGGATTTGTAACATTTTTATGACTGAGCATAAATATGCGATCCCCAATTAATTTTTTTTTTCCTAAAGCACAAAGGGGCATGTGATATGGGAAACATTCTTTCTAGGCAAGTCAGGATATGTGGAGGGAAAAATACAGAGGGAATAATGTCCTGGCTACTGGCTAAGGTACATCTCTTTTTTTCTTCTTAGAACCACATTCATGCAGTCTTTCACTGTCAGGAATACAGGACTTTAATTAGTAATTAGAAAGTATAGGGCAAGTCCAGTATTCCTGATGTTCCAAACAACAATGAGCTCTATTAAAACTTTTCTTCTAGGTTCCTTATGCAGATTTAGTGTAAAAAAAAGCAGTCCTTAAACAATCATCAGTAACAGTTTAGAAGAAAAATGGCTGAGCTTCAGAAACCTGTCAAGCTTCTTTAAGAATAACTTCAGCAAAGGGTATTTTTGTAATCAAGTACAAGAACTCCCCCAGGATAGCTTTTCTTTTAAAAAAACAAACTAAAATAAAAAAAACAACAACAAAAAAACAGAAGAATTCTTAAACTGGTCACATTCTGAACAGCCTTCCAAGTATTGCCACTTTCCTGAAACTAATAATACATCTGTAATTTCCAGCCCTTAAATACTTTTCAGCACTGCATATCAGTGCATTATTAACACCCCACTTTGCTTTCAGACCAAGGAAGGGAAGACTTTCTCCTTGAAAAGTACAGCAAGTTCTGCCTGGTAGCTCCCACATTTTCCTTAACTTCCACATTCATAGAATCATAGAATGGTTTAGATTGGAAGGGACTTTAAAGTTTATCTAGTTCCAACACCTCCCACTAGACCCTCCCACCAGACCCTCCCACTAGACCCTCCCACTAGACCCTCCCACTAGACCCTCCCACTAGACCAGATTGCTCGAAGCCCCATCCAAGCCTTAAACATTTTCAAGGAGGGGGCATCTAGACTTCTCTGGGCAACTCATTCCAGTGCCTGACCACCCTCAAGGTAAAGAATTTCTTCCTTATACCTATTCTAAATCTACCTGCTTTCAGCTCAAAGCCATTACCCCTCATTTTATCACTAAATGCCCATGTAAGAATCACAGAATCACTAGGTTGGAAAAGACCCACAGGATCGTTGAGTCCAACTATAAGAAGTTCCTCTCCAGCTTTCTTGCAGGCTCGTATAAGGTCTCCTGGAACCTTCTCTTCTCTAGGCTAAACAGGCCCAACGCTCTCAGCCTGTATTCTTATGGGAGGTGCTCCAGCCCTCTAATCATCTTTATGGCCCTCTCCTGGACTTACTCCAGCAGGTCCATATCCTTCTTATCCTTCTTTGACATGAAATTCTGACTTGAATGTATTTCCAGGTATAGAAATTGTGTGATAAATTGTGTTGCTTCATTTTCAGGAAGTTGTTTATTATTAGGTGTTTTAGAATACCATTTTCTAAGACGTCATTTGGACATGACTTAAATAAGAATTTTGAGATGGTTTGGGCAGTTTTTTTTAAGATAAAGAGCTAATATAGATTGCTAGCTACATGTATTGTTATTTTGCAACTGTTTCAGATTATAGCAAAGAGAAAGTTCATTTATAGATCTCAGATTATGTAGGCCTTCTTTAAATCAAAAACTGGTAGCCATACTTAGAAAAATGGATATATAATGCCCTCAAATATAGTTGACTGAGGTCATGAAGTGAAGGAAGAGCCATAAACTACAGTCTTTCTTTCTCTGTCTTCACGGAATTGAATGCTTTGTAAATAAAACTTGCAATAACTGGCTTTGTGTTTGTAGATAAATATGACCTGTGAACCAATATCATAACCTAGGACTCACATTACTGCTACCCAGGAAAGCTTGCAAAAAAGTGTTCCTAAATTGCTACTATTTGGAACTGTCATTTAGATTTAGAACTACAAATGTTTGTAGATAAGTACATAAGTTAAGTCTTGTGAGTGCACTAAGAGAGATAATGCATGCTGCTCCTTTGAAACCCTTCAACATTTTAAAGGAATTGTGCTTTTTAAAAGAAAAATTAGATCAACCAGCAATTCATTTTAGATTACACATGTTGGAAGTATGGACTGGCAATTTCCACCATGAAAAAAGAAAGATCCATGCTACCATCTTTATACAGAGTCAGCTTAGTCTTCCTTAACTTATAAGGAACTCCATAGCTGTTAAATGTAGTAGTAATACAAAATCCTTGATTATTGATATGTAAACAACCTCAGTCTGATCTCTTGCATCAGTTCTTAAAGAATCTTTCTGCTCTTTAAAAAGGACTGCAGTATGTTTACAATTCTAGGTGAGCTCTGCTATAATAGTCTGTTGCACATCCCAGACATTTTCTGTTTCTGATGGCTATGTGTGCCTCAGATAATACCCTTTCACTTACTTCAGAAAAGTTATTCTTATAATAAAAGTTAAAATATATCCCTGCTTTTGCTTGACTAAAAAATATTATAATGTTATTATACCTTGATACCTATGGCAATGTGTTTGTATAAAGATTGAAGTAACTGTGAATTAAGAAGCACATTGTTCAAATCACATTTTTAATCACTTTACAAACCCTAAATATATTGTGAATTGTCCATGTCGTGAAAGACATCAGAAAAACAACATTCATGACTTCCTAGTTTACAATACAGAGCATCCTGCTCCTGCTAGGGAGCAATATAAAGCTAAATATGCTCCCTGAAAAAGGAATGATTTTACTGTCAGACCAGATCCAAACAATATCTTTAAATGTAACAGCAGTGACTTAGTGCCAACTATGTAAGACTCATTGTTAACTTGTTTCTTCTTAACAGTCCTTTCCAAACAGTGTTAATCTTCATTATAGTCATCCATTTTGCCTTTAGAAATTTGATTTTTGTATATCATGTAACATATCATAATTATACCCTCATGACTACTGAAAATGTTGAGACTTGCAACTTCATATTAGCATTGCTAAGTCGATAGAAGTTTACAGGGAACTGTTCTTTCACCAGTTGTCTGAGTTGGCATGGGTTAATGCATTTAATATCACTAAAGTAGTAGTTTGAACTAAATCTTGTTGCACAGCTTGAACCACAATATTCTTTGATCAAGATGTCTCTGCTGTAGTAATATTTGTGTTTGACTTTAACTCAGCAGGGAGGTAGGACTGTACCTTCTTTCATCTTTATCAGGGAACTGCTGACTTCAAGTATCCAATTCAAGTGCTCTCAGCAATTCTGATACATAGCACAGATGCAGCCAGGATACTGTAGAGAAGGTCTTGTAGTTTGCATGGCCGCTCTTTATATTATACCTGCGCTCACTATGAGTCACTAACAAATCTACCAGAGACTGAAACTTTCCTATATCTCTGAATATGGCTGATTCTTAAATCACCTGACATTGTAGTGCTTAGGGATATTTTTTCTTTGTTATGAAATGCAGAAATGCAATATACAATGGGGATTCTTTGTATTATTTTCCTTCCTTCAGCTGCCTAAAGGGTCACGTCACAAATGCAAAGTCTTCAACAGATGGAACAACTAGAAGAAACTTACCTGTTTCCAGTGTTAATTGTATCATTACCTGTAACACACAAGTTAAATTATGTTTTCCACCAAGCTTCCCACCTTATTCATTGATATGCTAAAAACACGTAATGGGGGAAAAATGTGATATAGGCTTGTCCCACAGGACACAAAAGGCAGGCAGATTCCTACAAAGAAATTTTGAGGATAGAAAGCCAAAAATTAACCTCTCTTGTCCCTTCTTTTAGAGGAGAGTGTAGTTATATGTGTGCTCATATGACTTCCAGAGATGGAACTTGGTAGGACTGCTTTTTTTTGGTTGCATGTCTTACTTTTCCTTTGTGTAATTGTAGGCAGCTGGAGATGGAGGAGGGCTGTTGGGGAAGGAGAGAAGGTTGATTTACTGACCTGCTAGCACATGCAAGGCCTTTGACACCAATAGCCTTGAGTGGGGCACAGATACTGTTTGCAAACACATTTAGATTTCTATTCAGTTTTGTGCCAAAGTTTGCACCAGCAAGTTTAATATCAGGTAAAGCACCTTTTTTGCCCTTTGTTGCTTAAAAATAATAGATTTGTGAAGCAGATGGATAATACATAACACTGGAAATGGGTGCTTCTTCCCAAAAGTACACATGTAAAAACATAAGAAAGCAACATTTGTGAGTTTATCTGGCTTTTAGGCAAGTCTGAAAGTTGTAACTATGTAATACAGTTGCCAGTTGTCTGTCCTTTAAAATTTTAAATAGATCTGTGTTTTAACTTTATTTATTTGCCAATTTTTTATATACTTTAATGTTATACTCTTGAACTCAAGCTAACTTTTTATTTTTCTAGGCTGTCACAAAACAGGATTTCAATATTCTTGTAAACTACAGACCTTTTCTGAATAGTCTTTCGTCTTTATCTGTGGACCAGTTACCACTAATGAGTCTGTGGTCCCCTTTTTACTGTACTCTTGCAATAAATATAAAATATTTGTATTGAGCTGCCTCATTTTATTTGGTGTTTACTGGCTGTGTTTATTCACTTGCTTCTTCTAAAATCAAATGGAAAGTCAACTTTAGTAACACTGCTCTTGGGAACAGTAACAGTTCAAAATACTCTACTTCACAACGAAAAAAATCTATTTTATTTTAAATTTTTTTGGTAATTTATGCAGTTAATATCTGTGTGATCCTTACTTACAACGTTGGCTGTCACTTTTGTTTACCTTTTATATATCAAAAGGCATTGAAAGGAGTAACCCAGTGGGCAGAAGGGAAGGGACATGTTGAAACAGGCTGAGAACTTCAGGGCTGATGCTCTGCGGTTTTGAGGATGTTGCACCATTTGTTTCTTTTCAAGGCAGAGTTATGTTAATAAGCTGGGCACTGAAAAGCAAACATGTATCCTGTACCCCAGCTGCAAAGTAAAATGTGCAGGCATTTCCAAATAAGAGCAACGCAACAATCTAAAAGCATATCTAAACTTCAGAATTTCTTTTACATGATCTAGTGTGCTGTTCCCTTTATATTAAAAAAAATACTACTTAACATTCTAAATACAAGTTGCATTTTAAAGCATATTGTCTAAAGCTACTTTATGTTTTATTTTGAATGAAACCAATCTCTAATAATTGGGATCTTCACCACACTTTGATGCAATTTCTTTGATTTCCATAATCCCTACTTAATGTAAAGACTAATACCATAATTATGACTGAAGTAAAACATCAGAATTATTATTCCTTAAGAAAAATTAAACTAATCTTTTGAGATCTGATGGCTAATGTAAAGTATGAATACCACACTGAAAGAATTTCTTCCACTGCCTTACCCTCTCTGCAGATGCACGTAGATGTAAAGGAGGTTGAGTGTAAAAGATTAAGTTCTTCTCAGAAGATCCCAAAGAACATCAGGCACGTAAGGACCATTTTAAATGCCAGATTGTAGGATTTCTCTGGTTTTGAGATGCCCGATTTAACCATGCAGACACATCTTCCCTTAACAAACCTAACAGTCTGCAGTAGTGTAACGGTCCCATGTAGGAGTACACACCAATTCCAACACAACTGTAACTTCTCATTTCATATTTCAGTTCAAGTTTTCCACTTAGGACTTTTCCTGCCATGCTGACTTGTAAGTACTAACCTTGCAGGCACTGTAGAACTTGCATAAGTCCACTCAGAAGACATTTGGACACAGCAGTGTTGATACTGGATGGCAGTGCTTGCATCCATCCAGTTATATCTAATCACTCACATCTACAGGTTGAAGTCAGATCTGTTCTTTTTCACTGCAAACAGCAGATATACTTCCCTGTCCTTCTGGATCCAAATATTCCACATGCAATTTCCCTTGAAGTTTGGCGGTAATATTGTTGTTGAGTGTGGGAGAGAGATTAATCTTGTTCAGAGACAGAAGAGGCTCATGGCTGAGGACTCCAAGCTGAAATACGTACCCAGCTTCAGCCTGACATAAGGCATTTAAAGCGTGGAAGAGCAAGGAGGAAAAAAATGTATTTTGGGTAATGACTTTCCGGTATATTCAATTTAGTGGCACACTGGGTCTGCTGAGTTCCATGAATGTTGCTCTTGGGTCCCAAAGTATCCACTGCCTCCACAGTCTGGGAGCCTAACTCAGGCCAAGGACCACAGAGGGCTCAAAAGCCAAGTGTTCCTGTATTTAAAACCTTTGGTGGATTTACCCCCAAAACCAAGTAGATCTGAGGAAACCTGTGATAAGTTGTGGAGCCTGAGGACTATCACAGGTCACTGAGTAACATAAGAAATGCAAAAATAGAGTAATGTCACTGATATGGTCTGAATTGCAGCTGTACACTTGACCTCAGAGGCCACAATATAGATAAATGGAGAAAACATAAGTCAATAACACGTGGACACACCACTAACCCTGCCATTCACAGAGCTCCTTAAGGCAGTTTCATCAGTATTAATACCCTCCATTCTCTTAAGTTGCTGATCTGCCACCCTAAAACACTGCTGCTTAACACTCTGCAGAAATGCATCTCTAATAAAGAAATAGCTCTGTGTCAAGACTACAGAATAATGAGACATTGGGCTCAAGTTTTCTTATAGCTAAGCTCCCAAGCTTTCAATGGCCTAATATTCTGCAAACAGAAGTCAGAGAAGAGTAAAAATCAAACTACTAGCTATCTTTGAATCCTCAAAAGAACGTACGACATTTGACCATGCTGTAATCAAAAAAACATGCGTCTTCAACACACATTTTCAACCCATAATGTATTAAGTTCTCTGACAGTTGAAGGAATAATGAGATTGTATTAACAACAGCTGGAGAATATTTTTCTACTTCCACTCTTAAAATCTTGCATTGCTAAGTGGACTTCACTAAAGAGAAGGCGCTGTAAGGTTAGATTGACATATACTAAGCCCTTACATAAAAATTTTTATCTTAAAGACCCTTTCTTGTCTAAAATCACAGCCCTTGGGTTCAAAAATCCTTTCCAATACCCTATAATCTTGAGTTGGAAATGAAAAAGATGCATTGGTCTAGATCAATGTAGATAGTTAGTTTCCATTTCACTCATAGTTATGGACCCACTGGGTCGGATCTCTAGCGTTTGGTCCTGACTAGGCATAATTTTCATGCTATACAGCTGATTTATTAAGATATAGCTTGGCCTTCTGTCTTTTCCCAGACTTCAAGTGCACCTGAACTAGGGGGTGGGACCTGGTGGATCTAGGTTGGTCAAGTCTACCTGAAGTCTGGGGAAAGACAGAAAGTCAGTCTCTCAAGCAGCTGCTTAGGACAAAAATAGGACTATTTGCAGAAAAGCAGGTTCAAAAAATTTAATGAGACAATTCCAAATTTTTATCCACATACAGCTTGATTATAGTCTAAACTATATGCAAAGACTAAATTTTACTTGACATGGGGACTGAAACCAAACTGCTCCTTCACTTAGAAGCCTCAGGCTGACTCTGCATTTGAAGTAGAAGTGAGCTGGTTTTTTTATATAAATGCAAGTTCATAGATTTTATTGCTGCATCTGACCTTACCTAGTCTACTGTATGCAGATTTTCCACAGGTGGAGGTACAGCAAGCCACCTAGGTTTTCAGGCCCTCCCAATGCGTCTCAAATGAGACATGTCCCAGCATCTCTCACCTTCAGGGATAACCCCAGAGGTGTCCAGAGCACACATCCTCAGTAAGCCTCATCCAAGACACAGCCACAGACATGACTTCAATCTCCTGCTAGCCCACTCATGGCCTTTCCCTTATGAAACATGCCCTGATTTTGAGCTGACACCTAGATCTTCCACACCGTGAGGCTGCTAACATCTCTCCCCAGCTAAGGACATGCAGGAATACAGTCATAGAACCATAGAATCACCAGATTGGAAAAAACCTCTTGGATCATTGAGTTAATTCATTCCTATCTGCCACTAAATCATGCCCCTTAGCGCCTCATCTACCCATCTTTTAAACACCTCCAGGGATGGTGACTCAGCCACCTCCCTGGGCAGCCTGTTCCAGTGCCCGATGAGCCTCGCTGTGAAAATTTTGTTCTGATATCTAGACTGAACCTTCCCTGGCACAGATTGAAGCCATTCCCCCTTGTCCTGTCCCCTGTCACTTGGGAGAAGAGGCCAGCAACCTCTTCTCTACAACCTCCTTTCCAGTCGTCGTAGAGAGCAATGAGGTCTCCCCTCAGCCCCCTCTTCTCCTGGCTAAACAACCTAAGTTCCCTGAACTGCTCCTCGTAAGTCTTGTTCTCCAGCCCCTTCGCTAGCCTTGTTGCTCTTCTGTGGACTCGCTCCAGAGCCCCAACATCCTTCTTGTAGCAAGGGGCCCAGAACTGAACACAGAGTCACAAAGTCTCAAATCGCAGCCTGCGATGTCAGAAAATAATTTCCATTGAACTTGTGTGTAGGCATCTGTCTTTTGATACTTTCAGATTCACTCTTCATACAGGCATTTATATGACACTCCTGGCACAATAAATGCTTTTTTTTCTGACAAGAATTCAACATGACACTGTCCTGCTTGACATTGTAGTCTCTAAATTGGAGAGACATGGATTTGGCCACTTGCTGAGTAAGGAATTGCCTGGATTGTCACAGTTGTGTCAGAGTTGCGATCAGTGGTTCAGTGTTCAAGTGGAGACTGGCAATGAGTGACATTCCTCAGGGGTTGGTATTGGGAAAAGTGCTTGTCGCAGACATGGACAGTACAATTGTGTGCACATGATCTTGCTGATGACACCAAGCTGTGTGGCACTATCAACACACTGGAGGGATGCCAACCAGAGGGACCTTGACAGTCCTGAGAGGTGGCATTGTGCCATCCTCATCATGTTCGATAAGGCCAAGCGCAAGGTCCTGCTTCTTATTCAGGGTAATCCCAAACACGAGTACAGGCTGGATTGGGAGTAGCCCTGAAGAGGACCTGGGGGTAATGGTGGATGAGAAGTTCAACATGAACCATCAATGTGTGTTTGCAGCCCAGAAAGCCAACCATATTCTGGGCTACATCAAAAGAAGTGTGACCAGCAGGTCACGGGAGGTGATTGTTCCCTTTCCTCTGCTCTTGTGAGACCTCACTTGGAGCACTCTGTTCAATTCAGCATAGGAAGGACATGGATCTGTTAGAGTGAGACCAGAGGAGGGCCATGAAGACAATCACAGGGCTGAAGCACTTTCTTGCCTCTCATATAAGGACAGACAGACTGAGATATGGTCTTGTTCAGCCTAGAGAAGAGAAGGCTCTGAGGAGAACTTACAGCAGCCTTCCAGTACTTAAAGGAGAGATGCAGAGGGGCTCTATCAGCAAGTGCAGTGACAAGACGAGGGGTAATGTTTTTAAGCTGAAAGAGAGAGGGTTTAGATTAGGTATTAGGAAGAAATTTTTCCTGTGATAGTTGTGAGGCAGTGGAGGGATAGAGGCTGTCCAGAGATGTCACGGATTGCCCATCCCTGAAGGTGTTCAGGACAAGGTTGGCTGAGGCTTTGAGCAATCCGATCTAATGGCAGATGTCTCTGCACATGGCAGGGATGATTGGAACTAGCTGGTCTTAAGACACCTTCTGACACAAACCATTCTACAATTCTATGATTATGATAACCAATTATGAGGCTCCTGAATGAGCTGAGCAGTGGAGGGTTACTCCTGAAACTTCCACTTCCCCTAGTTACAGCAGTATATTAAAAGCCTCAGAGCAGATGCTGAGTGTGGCATAACAACCTCCTCCTTGTAATCAGTCAACAGACTTAAATCAAAAAAAAAAAATATACAGGGCAAAGAACCTTTGCAACTGTTTCACCTTCTAAGACATGCTGAACTAATTCAGACAAGAATAGAGCCATTGTCGTACACCCTCTCCTTTTATTTAATTTTTTGAAATGTTGTTTCCTTTATAAGGATATGCAGCCTCTGATTGCCAGGACTTCAATACGGAGAAAAAAGAAATTTAAAATATTAGGCAGTACCCATGAAGCTCCTTATGGGGGAGCTCTTGACAGTGATCACACTTTTGTACTCTGGCCCCATGAATCTGAAATTTTCTTTTGAGAAAGAGCTGAGGATGTGCTGCTGAAAGAACCAGACAGAAAGGGCCGTTCCTCAGATAGGGGCTGAAGAGAGCTGCTCTCCT
The DNA here is from genome assembly GCF_032191515.1 of Phaenicophaeus curvirostris. Classification (NCBI taxonomy): domain Eukaryota; kingdom Metazoa; phylum Chordata; class Aves; order Cuculiformes; family Cuculidae; genus Phaenicophaeus; species Phaenicophaeus curvirostris. The sequence goes on along the minus strand of NC_091431.1, from coordinate 31,694,301 downwards.
AGTGTAAGCATAGGTGTTTACAATAAACAGTCATTGGAGTAAAACACAGAAATGCTAAACATTCCTTGGAGACTCACTGGGCCTCAAGGTAAATCTGTCCTCCCCACAAGCACTGAAATGCCTGTTTGGAGGTCTGGACACAACCACTGCTCTAGCCCAATGGAGCTTTTATTTTCACAATGTAGGAGGCAGGTGGGGAGAAAATCCTTGCCTGGCAGCTGTGACCTTGGTTTTCTCAGCCTCCACTGCTGCAAGGGAAGCTTCAGCAAGGCCTTGCGAACAAAGTAAATTGCCACTCCTAGCATCAAACTCCATTGTGGGGCTCCTAGATGGGCTTCATGTAGAAACATATAACATGGAGGCAGCACTAGATCTTCCCCTGGCAGAGCTCAACTTGTCACCTCAACAACCAACACCTAGAGCCATCAGCTGCCCGCACACCTCTTCGTTGGACCATGATGGCTCCCTCCCATCATCCAGAAACCTTCCATACATCTTTCCTACTTTCCTGAGCTGAGAAACACGACCTCAAAGCAGTTCCTGGAAGCCAGAGACTATATGTGGCTTTAGAAAGCATAAATAGTATACGTCACAGTCTTTCACGTAGGGATTACTAGGTTTATTGCTAGAACTCCTCTAACTATAAGATCTTTGTAAAAGACAGATTTAAGTGAATTTAAAACAAGGAAATGAGAAAATCCATGCAGCCTTTCAACTCTTCTGTAGTTGCTTCATGTAAGCAGTTATCCGCTTTGCAGTCTGATGTCCATCTGCATTGGTTTATAGGAGTGGGGTGGAGAATAGTTCATTAGGGATATATTTCAGAAAAAATGTGCCTTACAGTCGCAGAAAAGCCAAAATTCAGGCAGTTTTATGGTCAGCTACTCAACAGTATAGAAGAAAACACTAGAGGTGCTGGATCTTCTCCTTCATACAGTGTTCTCACCGCCAATTCATAAGGCATTTTAAGCCCTGATGCTTATCCATAAATACACCATCCATCTCTCCAAGCCTGATTTCAATGCTCTGTCCTAACAATGAGTGGAAGAGGAGTTGGGATCCCAGTCTATGTCAGAAGTGCTCACAGCACTTCCAGGTGAGCAGAAACCCTTCTTGTCCAATCTTCCTTCCAGCCTTTTTTTGTCAGAGAAAGGTGATATGCACACCCTACTCAAAAGATGCAGTTACCTAGTATGAGCCTCTGGCAGCCTGAGGCAGGCAACTCAGTGACTTCCAACACAGCTCAGGGTTGGGTGTTACCCACTATCCTCAGCCGTGCCCATAAAATCTCCCCCTCCCCTGGAACTTCACACCTAAAAAGAAGTGCCTTACACAGAGCAAAGTGAATGTTCCTTCATCTCTGTCTCCATTTTACACTTAGTGGGGTTGAAGGTGAAGTCAGACTAAAGCAACAGAATCAAAAAGCCAATATTTTATTACTTGAACCAAGCACCTGATTGTTATGGGGAAAAAAAATTCAAAGCAGCATAATTACTACCTTTTTCACAATGAAAGTAGACTTGACTCTCCAAGATATCTTGGATTGCTCCTGCTGTGAAGTTAATGACAGCTTACATTGCAGAAACACATTTCTCTAAAAATTTTTGAGGCGAGTAAAATATGACAAACATAAAAAATCAGAACATTGCCTGTCTTTCTTTTATTCTTGGTTATTATTAATAGTCTTCAGCCACAGGGATATCGAAGGCTTTGATGGCAATAGATGCAATTTAGTGGCTTCCTAGAGATGGCTTTAGACAATGTGTAATCCATTTTATAAATGAGCAGCTGGCCTGCACAGTAAGTTGCACTCTGCTTTTCACCAAAATTAATAACAAATTGCATATAATCTGTATTAAGAAGAAGATTGGCATTGCTCTTAGAAACTACTTAGAGAGCCATGATTAAGTCTGAAGTTCCAGCCTTAAACCTTGTCTTTTACTGTCTCCCCAAAATGGATAATTTTAGCAAAATGGTAAGTATTTATTTTTATTGAACAAAAGTATTTCATTGCAGGAGCAGAAAAACAAATTCCAATGCCACATCTATTTCTGTCAAACTTGGTGATCTCTGTGATCTGGGACAAGTTTGCTCAGCCCCAAGGGCATTTTGTTGACTTTCTACTAGTCTTTCAGCTTATAATGTGATTTCTCAAGTCTTTGTGTGGAAATGATTTGTGACTTTCATACTTCCATATTTCCACTGAGAATAATTCATCCATTATACAGCCTCCAGCAAAAGCTGCACTGTGGCAGGTCTTTTGAGGTCAGATAGGCTACTAAAATGCTTCAAACAGGTAGGCATGTCATACCTACATTTCTTGTGGTTCCTCATAAAGCAGAGAAAGCAAGCAGAAAGGAAGAAATTGTGAAAACTAGGAGATCCAAGCACAGGGGCATTCTCACACTCAGATGTAAACTTTCTTCTGACATAGTCCGTGAATAAATCTGACTTCAGCTGCCCTCATTCTTTCTTTAGGATATGTTATCCTTCCCCCACCAAATACCAGGAAGTCTTCCCCAAGGTTCCTAGGTGTGCCTGTTCAGATTTCACTGGCATTAACATTTCAATTTTCTTATTATCAGATATGCTTGAAAGGCAGCAGAAAGGAAATGTAAGTGGCATCATTGCTCAGAGCTGGCATGCAGATGTCTGTGGGTTTTGCCTTTTCCATTAGTGTTAGTTTAATTTAGGAGAGAGTTGTGGCAAGAATGATGAAGGCCATGTAGACTATATTCAGCAACAACACAAGCTAGGAGGAAAAGAGCACCTGTGGGATCACATAGAAATACTGCTAGGATTTATGTTCCATGTGTGCTTCAGGCATTCAGCACACAGTCCCAAGACTCATAACATTGCTGTAGGCCTGCTGTGTCTTTTTGATAAGTTTGGCAAAACACCAATAATCCTCTCTGCAGATATTGTAATGTATGACGGCTTTTTTGGGCACTTCTACTTTGTGAGGCTAGAGAGATGAAAATTAAGCACAGTAACCAACAGTTCTATTATATCACTGTTCATATTGTGACTTCCCTCTTTTCACTACCCGGAATGTGATAAAGTCACTGAAGACATGGAGCATCATATCCATAAACCAAAGAAGACCTTGCAGAGAACTTGACATTTAGCTCTCTTTCTAGCCCTGAGGCCATAGATGGCAACACTGTGAGGAGTAATAACACTGCCTTTTTCAGGTTTACCTAGTACTTGAGCAGCCATCTAGTAGTGTAGTTCAGGATCCCAGCTGTTTCCAAAAGCTGGCAAGACCCTGCTGGGAAACAGAGCTTTATGTTATTGACATACCCATAGCTGTGATCCCAAGAAAATAGAGCAACTGTTCTAGTGGCAGTTCCCAAAATGACAATGCAATACTGCCTACTGGCCAGCAGCCATCCAACATTGCATGGCCAAACATTTAAAAGGGCCTGATTTTTAGCTCTAAGCATTCCTTCTCTTCCCCTTGTTGCCCTAGAAGATAAGGGACATGAAATCCAAACATGGGGTTTAGTAGTTGCTCCTTTCAGGAAGCACCAGAGTTCAGTTCTGCACATTCAAGGCAATGCTTCGATCTTATTTGCCTTACTGTACTGAGAGCAACAGTGAAGTGCTCATCACACTGGGAAGCCCCTTTGCTTCTGCATTCTGCTTCTTGTTTATTTATCTGCACTTGTCTTCTTTTCTAACATCTAGACTTTACAAAAACGTAATGAAGAACTTTGTTTCTAATTTCTAATAAGGTTACTCCCTGCCTAATATGTAATTGGTCTTGAAATACATATTTAAAGGGAACTGTAGACAAAACCCAATATGTTGCTAAAGCTAAAAGATTACTCTTCATGCTGGAAGACTGCTTTCCTTCAAAAATAATACCACAGCCTCGTTAAGAATGAATGTGTTCTTGCTGCATTTTCTCCTGAACCTCTGGAAAAATGCTCCATAATCTAGTATTGAGAAGGTCATTATGGTACTTACGGGGCGCTGATATTCCCTATGCAGCAAGCAGTTATTTGCATCTTCTCTTTTGAAAGCAATGTTTTTTTCTCAAGGGAAGCCAATTTGTATTTCAGAAAATGTATTTCCACCTTTTATTCTTTTGCTGTTGTTTCTGAGAATAGACAGTACACTGCAGTATGGAAAAATTACAGAGGGCTGACACACTGTGCCGTTTGGATCAGGTCACATCACAGCAACTCAGCTGTGGAGGCACTGCCGAAGGGAATGGCTTGCTAGGAAAGCCAGGATGTCACCGAGCTGTAGACAGGAGATGGAGACCTCAGCAGAAAGGACAGAATCATTCAATGGCTAGGGATACCCAGGCCAGGTGCCTGGCTAGGTTGCCTGGTCAAAATGGATCCCTGCATGATTTTTATTCCTTTATCTTACAAGGAGGTTGAATAGCTAGCCCTAGTCCTTAATACTTATTTAGGAAGCAACTGATGCAAGCTAATAAGAGGTATTATACAGGACCTGAAAAGTAACACTAGCCTCACCTCTCCAGTAAAACCTGAAAATAGCTGCTCTTTCATCATTTCCTCTGACAGAAGCTGGTGTCATGAACAACTGAGTTTGTAGGCCCTCCTATTCTTCTCCAACTATGTAAATGCAATTACTCACACAAAGAAAAGCTAAAAAGATGCTAAATTTTCAGCCCTTTGTGATGTTTACTCAGTTTACTTGTTTTGAGGAAGGCCTATGGTTGTTTACTTACTCATCTCTGCAAATCTGAGTAGAAAAAAACAGCCACCAACTTTCAAAGATTTGGAAAGCTTTAAAGTACAACTTCATTTATACTAAGTAAATCAAAGAATCAGCATAAATGCATCTTTAAAGATAAAGGGCTAGTAGGGAAAGTAATTTACAGTGCAGGAGTGAGATGAATGTGACCCCTGCACAGCTGGGAGGGGAGGAACACATACACGGGGCACCTTGTCCACCAAAGCAGCAGACCCATTTGACACAAAGCACATCAAGAAGTTCATAATCAAGCACCCAAGAAAAACTCCTGACTACCCTGACTGCATGTGCGAAGGTCAACCGTACTCTGTCACCTTTGATTGGTCATATGCTGTACTAGATGTGTTTAGATGGTTGTGTAGCAAATGCTTGTGGTAAAAGCTAGAGAAAAATATCCCAACATGAGAAAATAAAGCACTGCAATAAGGACCCATACCACATCTCTTCAAGATGGCATTTTGATGCTTTTGTTAATATTTAGATCTTCTTCTCAGGAGTCTGTGTATTGACGTGTATCCCCATCAAATAATTTTCTTCTTATTCAGCAGGAATCTAACCAATTGGAAATAGCAAATAGCCTTCTGTATTACAGAGTTTCTGGTGGGATAATATAGGCACACTTTTTTTATTTTAAGAAGGCAGTCAGCAACTTACTCAGCTGTGAGAGGAAATGAAGCAGCAAAACGAAAATGAAATCCTATGTTGAGTTGTATTCTTTACTCACAATTTCTTTGTTATTCCTAATAATACTATGGATGGGGGTTTTTTTGGTAAGAAATAGAACAAACTGTCAAGTTAATTCAGCATATATTCTTTATGCATTTGCAAAGATTATTCCACAATTCCGTACAGTTCTTACAGTCAGTCTTCAAATAGCAGGAGAGTACAAGACATTTTTTTTTCCTGCATGAAAAAGGCATCGACAGAGCTCTCATTAGAACTATGATCACAGGACATGTACTTGAAAAACTACAGCCTAACTGTGTTGCCCAAAGGTTTCTGTGCAAATATTTTTCAGGCATTTTTCTTCTTTGGGAATCCTATAGACAAGCACAAGAATGAGGTTCAGCCATTAACTTTCTTGGGTGTTACAGCCATTACCTTTCCTCTCCTCCCCATAACTCTTTCTTTCCCCCTTGTCACTGCGTGCAGGTTGAATATTCCTGTTATGGATTGCACAGTAGGCAATATATCTAAGCTTTTTCATTGTTATCTGTGAGCCTAGTGACTAGCAGAGCCAAAGAGGAAGGCAATTTATTTTCTTGGGGGTAGTTGGGTTGGGGGTGGTATTAGCACAAGTGACCTGAAGGTCAGCCCTTTCCAAAGCCCACAACGGAAGAGAAGGCTGGAAGCTGCTGTACACTACTGCACTGACATTGCACACTGCTTCCATTAAATCCCCATCTAAACTGCCTCCTCACTTGTCCTAGTGTAACAAAGAATACATGAACAGTGAGCAGAAAATATTGTTCGAATCTTCAAACACAACAATTTTAGGCTATTCTTTCTCAAAACACGGGCACTGCTTCTCTCAGAAAGAGATTTCACTTCCACCTCTAAATTTGGGGGGTTTATATGCATTTTTTTTCTGAAGTTCATCTTTCAGTCCGTATTACAGTGCTTGAGCCCTGTGGCAGCTTATTATTTCTGTGAGAGAAATTCCAGTCATACCAGGATGGCTGTCTTTCCGTATTCAGTTTTAAAAAAAGCTGTAGAACAAATTTTTAATAAAGGGTAACATTTTAAATCAAGCCCAGATGACTGGACCGTGCTTCCCTGCTGCTGAACATGGATGAGGGGAAAAGTGGAACCGCACAAAGTTGGGTTTTTTTTCAAGAAGTGGTATTATCTTCCCTGTAAATTTGTACTTCCTGCCTTAATTAAGCTAAGTATGGACAATAAACCAGGAGGACATATCAAATCAAGACAGCTGGTAGCAGAACTTTTACCTTGGATTGCCTCAGGCAGGAAGATCAGCCTTCTGCTAGTTAGACCTCTGAGGGCTGCCCAGGACCCTTGAAGGTAGTTGTAGAGAGCAATGAGGTCACCCTCAGCCTCCTCTTCTCCAGGCTAAACAACCCCAGCTCTCTTAGCCGCTCCTCATAAGGCCTGTTCTCCAGCCCCTTCACCAGCTTTGTTGCTCTTCTCTGGACTCGTTCCAGAGCCTCAACATCCTTCTTCTGGTGAGGGGCCCAGAACTGAACACAGTATTCGAGGAGCGGTCTCACCAGTGCCGAGTACAGAGGGAGAATAACCTCCCTGCACCTGCTGGTCACACTGTTTCTGATACAAGCCAAGATGCCATTGGCCTTCTTGGCCACCTGGGCACACTGCTGGCTCATGTTCAGTCAGCTGTCAACCAACACCCCCAGGTCCCTCTCCTCCAGGCACCTTTCTAGACAGACTTCTCCTAGCCTGTAGCACTGCATAGGGTTGTTGTGCCCCAAGTGCAGGACCCGGCATTTGGCCTTGTTAAACCTCATGCCATTGGACTCAGCCCAGCGGTCCAGCCTGTTCAGATCCCTTTGCAGAGCATCCTGACCCTCCAGCAGATCCACGCTTCCACCCAGCTTAACATCGTCCGCAAACTTGCTAAGGGTGCACTCGATGCCTTCATCCAGGACATTGATGAAGACATTGAACAGGGCTGGACCCAGCACTGAGCCCTGGGAAACCCCACTTGTCACTGGCCTCCAGCTGGATTTCACACCATTTCCCACCACTCTCTGGGCCCGGCCATCCAACCAGTTTTCCACCCGGGAGAGTGTGCTCCTGTCCAGGCCAGAGGCTGACAGTTTCTCAAGCAGAATGCTGTGAGAAACTCTGTCAAAGGCTTTACTGAAGTCCAGGAAGATACATCCACAGCCTTTCCCTCATCCAGCAGCCGAGTCACTTTGTCATAGAAGGCGATCAGGTTAGTCTGGCAAGACCTGCCTTTTGTGAACCCATGTTGACTGGGCCTGAGCACCCGGTTCTCTTGCATGTGCTTCATGGCAGCACTCAAGATCACCCGTTCCATGACTTTCCCTGGCACTGAGGTCAGAATGACAGGCCTGTAGTTCCCTGGGTCTTCATTCCCTCTTGTCCTGTCCCCTGTCACTTGGGAGAAGAGGCCAGCACCCTCCTCTCTACAACCTCCTTTAAGGTAGTTGTAGAGAGCAATAACGCCTCTTCTTCTTCAGGCTAAACGACTCCAGTTCTCTCAGCTCCTCCTCATAAGACCTGTTCTTCAGTCCCCTCACCAGCTTTGTTGCTCTTCTCTGGACTCGCTCCAGAGCCTCCACATCCTTCTTGTGGGGAGGGGCCCAGAACTGAACACAGGATTCGAGTAGCGGTCTCACCAGTGCCGAGTACAGAGGGAGAATAACCTCCCTGGACCTGCTGGTCACACCGTTTCTGATAGAAGCCAAGATGCCATTGGCCTTCTTGGCCACCCAGGCACACTGCTGGCTCATGTTCAGTCACTGTCAACCAACACTCCCAGGTCCCTCTCCTCCAGGCAGCTTTCTAGACAGACTTCTCCTAGTCTGTAGCACTGCATAGGGTTGTTGTGCCCCAAGTGCAGGACCCGGCATTTGGCCTTGTTAAACCTCATGCCATTGGACTCAGCCCAGTGGTCCAGCCTGTTCAGATCCCTTTGCAGAGCCTCCCTACCCTCCAGCAGATCGACGCTTCCACCCAGCTTAACATCGTCCACAAACTTGCTAAGGGTGCACTCGATGCCTTCATCCAGATCATTGATAAAGACATTGAACAGGGCTGGACCCAGCACTGAGCCCTGGGAAACCCCACTTGTAATTGGCCTCCAGCTGGAGTTAATTCCATTTCCCACCACTCTGTGGGCCCGGCCATCCAACCAGTTTTCCACCCAGGAGAGTGTGCTCCTGTCCAGGCCAGAAGCTGGCAGTTTCCTAAGCAGAATGCTGTGAGAAACTGTGTCAAAGGCTTTACTGAAGTCCAGGAAGACCACATCCACAGCCTTTCCCTCATCCAGCAGCCGAGTCACTTTGTCATAGAAGGCGATCAGGTTAGTTTGGCAAGAGCTGCCTTTTGTGAACCTGTGTTGACTGGGCCTGATGACCCAATTCTCTTGTATGTGCTGTATGATAGCACTCAAGATCACCTGTTCCATGACTTTCCCTGGCACTTAGGTCAGACTGACAGGCCTGTATTTTCCAGGATCCTCCCTCCGACCATTCTTGTAGATGGGTAATGCTTATTGGCAACATTTCAATGCTTATGTTGCCTTCAGGCAATTATATTACAGGTTCTTCTTAGAGCCCAGGCAAGTCAGGGCTCTGATATGGCAAGAAGACTTCAGGGCAGTTGATTTGCTGCACTTATAGAGGTACTCAAGGGACACAGAAGCATACATGCATACATATGATGCCCAGAAGATTGGGACACTAGTGCCAGATATTGAAATAAAAAGAAAATATTCCATACGTGAAAAGAAATAGAGAAAACTACATCCATAAAAACTTAACAAATTCGTAATATAAATAGGCCAAAGTAAATGTCATGCAATCTTGGTTATTTTCAGAAATATTCCAGTACATTTTTTCCTCCTCCTCATAAAGTATTACTGGTTTCTCTGACAGATATTATCTCTTCTTCTTTTTTTTTCTCATTGATCCTAGATTGTAAAGGAACAGTAAAACAGCCTCATTGCTGCATTTTCATCATCCTATGACACATGCCTGAAGTGTTGAATTAGGGTTTCTGATACTATTTGTAGCCTAAGGTTTGCCACATTAGTTTAGTAAATTGCTGCATCAAATTAATCAGTTGCTCCTTTTTTTTGCCTCTTAAAAAATGCTATGGTCAAGTTATCCTCAGATGAAAGCTAGTCCATCATGAGTAAGTCATCCTTTTTACATATGCAAGCACCAGCTTCTGTTTCCTTTCCTCATACAAACTCAGACCAATAATTTAGAAATTCCATAGATTTTCTTGGTAAGTAGCTGCACCAATGGCAGCCTGACCCCTCCCTCACCCCAAAAACAAGAGGGTGTGCTGTCATTGTGGTAGAAGGCTTATGCCACAGGTTGTTCAAAGCAGAAGTATTACAAGGCTTAGATGTTATCATTAGAAACAAACTCTTTAATCAAGTTTGACTAATATTTTGCAAAGCAGTAACAATAAACTGCAGTTCCAGACACCAGCTTGGAATCCTGAGACATGCAGACTTTTCACTGTTCCAAGGTATACTTCAGCTAGACCTGCATGAATCTATATGTTTAGTCCTTTGTAGATTATTTATTTCCTGCATTTAACCAAAATGTGTTCTAGCAAACACTATGCATTAAGACTTACTGGCATGCCCACCAAAGTAATTTAGAGCAAGGTGTGGTTTTGGAGAACATTAGCAGAACAAACCATATACAGGCTGGTCAGTCACATGCAAATTAACAACAGACACATTACTTTAGCTGTTATTATTTCAACAATTGCACTCTTTTGAAGCTGAAAGTCCTCAGACAGTATGTTTCTTGGATTGCAGGTTTATTCTCCACCCACTAGGACTGCCATTACCAGAAAATGTTATGGAGGATGGGATGTCCTATGTAAGCAGTGTAAAACCTAGCATTTTGTGTTACAACCTTTTCAATACATGGTCAGGATGTGCAGTCCATTCTTTAAGAGATATTACTGGATATTTCGCTTTTTAAAAATAATTAAAAAAAATAAACAAACAAACAAACACCTCCAGAAAAACCACAAAGCAGATGAAAAGCGTTTGAACAAGAGGAAAAAAAAAAAAAAAGAATGAGTCATTTGGTTCAAGGTAGGAGGTAAAGGTCTTGGAGCGAGAAGAGGTAAGAAGTCAAGTGACAATGCACAGTTTTTCTCCTTTTGAACAGAGACCACTGCAACAACAAGAAGCACAAAGCTAAGAAAATCTACAGCAGTGTGGAAAGAAGAAAAGATGCAAATGAAAGGCAGGTGCAAGACTTGAGAGGACAAAGATGAGGACATTTTAATTCTGATTCTGTCACAATTCTGTGTATGGGTTTGAGGAAATTATTTCTCGCATAACTATGTTCCTCTGTTTAAAACTGGAATGACAATATCTCACAAGTGTTCTTTGCCAATGGATTATTTTATTCCACTGGCCTTGCCACAGTGTGCTATGCACTGATAAACAAAAGCATATGACCTTTTCTATCAGGGTTTGCAATTCATAACTAAGGATGTCACTGCCTATGGTTTTCAAGTTCACAGTAATGCAATGCTTTCCATGCTGTGCTGAACCCATCTTATGTGCAGAACAGAATCAATTTTTCCCTCACTCTGTCCCACACAAAGGTTGCTTCTCAGGTGTCGAATTGAGAATTGAGAGCTGCCGAACTCCCAGGGCTGTGGCAGACTGCTGGCAAGACCAATGAAGTAGGCAGACAAGAAAAGAGATAAGGTGACGTGTGCTGGATTCATTATTGCAAGAACACTGACACTGCCTGAGTCAGAGTCCAGGTTTATCTGACAGTTCATGTCATCATACAGAGCAACTTCAGATGGAGGACTCTCACATGGAGAAAAATGAACTGTAGTGGTTGCTAAGGCGTTAGATTTATGAGGGAAAAGAGCTGTCACTCCTGAGCACTCCTCCATTTCTAGATCATATGGCTTCAGCAGCATTTGTAAATAAGCAAAACTTGAAAAACTTCGGATGCTATCCCAGATATTTTGCCAAAGTGTCTCCTTGATTTGAAAAAATAATGACAAAGACTAAAGTCCTCTGTAAGATAAAGTTTTTTTACAAAATAGAAACTCCCAGCTGGTGGTGGTGTAAGATTAAGAGGAAGCTTTATTGTAGAACCCATGCTACAGCACCTGCAAGTTACATGTACAAACAACCATAACTTGTATAGTAAACAAAACATTTTTCAGTATTCAACAAAAATTTAGAGGAAATGAAAAAAATTCTTTTCCCTCTTTAAGTATTCACATTATTAACATTTTTATAAGTTCCATTAAAGATATTAATTTCATATTTAATTCAATATGTTGAAGAAATTTCCACCACAAACACAGAACCTTTTTAATTAAAATAGGAGTAGACCAGTTTTTTTCTTATAGTAGTTGCTCTTTCTGTCCTTAGGGAAGGCTGCTGCCTCCCAAGGGCTTGGGTTAAGGACATCACTAGGAAACTTCCTAGCCTGGTATAGACTATTACCCATTATTACTCTTCCATGTGGGTGGTGATGAAGCTGCCATACAGTCCAAGGGTGATCAAAAGTCTTCAGGGCCTTGGGATGATTGATAGCTCTTTAGCTAAGAAAAAAGAACTGTTGTCTATGGAGATCCAGTTTACAAATACCAAAGGGCAGACCCTACAGTAAACCCCATAAATCTGAAGTTCACAGGAAATAAACATAGTTCAAAATGAGTTATGAAAGAGCTGAAATAGAGCAGAGTGGAGGTAGAAAAATCTCATCGTTGAGAGCAATCCTAATGAAATGGAGGGCTAAAAGGGAGATACTGACTGCTAGTTCCTCCAAACAAGAATGATCCTGTGGGTGGAAAGGAGATTCACTAAATCAAAAGGGAATGCACATTGAGATATTAACTGCAACCTAAATGCTGGGGAGCAGGAGAACCAAACCAAACACAGACCCCATGGATGATTTCTGTGAGTACACTGTTTGGGAGCAACAGGTAAAACCAAAACGAAACCACATTGCTCAGTACCATGTAAGGAACCTCATTACAAAGTAAGTGTTTTATATTTCCATTCTTAATACTGTAATCAATATGCCACAACAGCACAAATAAATTTAGGTTTATAGTTCCCTACATTCAGGTGCAATTACATTCTTGTTTCAAGCAAATACTAAGTTCATGCTTTATCACACTATTACGAACTATATTTTTCTCAAAGTATGCAAAAAGTTAGGACTTACTGGTGCCAAAGAACTAGTAAGGATCTTTTGTCGTTCACTGTAGTAACTTATTCTAGTATCCTGATAGTAAAACAACAGAAATTTCCTTTCAAAGTATATCATGTGGGAAAATGCAACTGTTTCCACCATTATGTTTAAAATCTTAATTTTCATATGCAAAACAATTTTGAAAGAGTTTTCTCAGTTCCTTTCTATTTCTGATGATGCTACACTTTCATAACTGTCTATGAATTGTGATGATGTGGCCTGAGGCCATTGTATGTTTTCCAGATGGGGATTTAGCACTAATTTCTGATGTCTGTTGTTTAATTTTGTGCAGCAGTGGGTTTTGTTCACTGGTTTTGCAGGCAAACTGTAGAACTATTACATCAAGTTTCTAGTAGATTGTTAAAGCAGCTTTTCAAAGGGTATATTGTGCATACACTTGAAGCTTTGAAATCTCTTTAAGACTGAGCTTCACACTTGCTAGCCAAGGTTGCGTTAGCTGTTACATGGTCACTCTTTGCTGACAGAACTGCAAATATAAATGGTAATTCTTTCAGAGATTCACGAGATTGGAATTTGATTTTGCTACTTGATTTAGATAACTTAGTAAATCATGTAAATTGAAATACATTAACAATTATTGGACAAGTCACCTCCTTCAAAAGAAAAACTCAAATTCTCTGTCTATTGCAGTCTTTGAGACATATAGAGCTGGCAGACATTATCCTAACTTCAGAGGCACAACAATCACACAAAAGCAGATTTACCTGACATCCAATGCAATGATTGCCTATTTAATCTTGGCATTAAGGAAAATACACAGAAAAATCTACCCAATATGTAGGGAAATCAAGACATTACTTGATTTTGCTCTCTCTCTCTACTGTAAATTTCAGTTTCAGGATCCTGCTGCTACTCAGATGAATGCAGTCCCTTGTGATAAATATGGAAGTGATGGCATTGCAGAATAAACGCACATGTAAAACACGCTTCAAAAACATAGCAAGATGCTCTAACTCCCTATTAACTACTTACAAAAATTACAAGGGCATTCATGTAGACTGACAAGTATACATTACAGTCATGAAACTTCAAACAAGAACACAGAAGCCTACTCTATCTTGAATTTTTAGCAAAAAGAATAGTTACTGACTGAAATCGTACTGTACTCACTTTTCATTTAAAAGATAATTCTTTTCCAATGAGAAAAAATTGACACTACTATCAATAAAAATCTGCAGACATTCACAGGGCTATCATATACATACATACACAGATATGTGATTAAAAATAAAAATTTATTCAGGATATTTATTCTACTGAAGCTGACAAGAGTATATATTTAAGAGAATGAGCCACCTGTTTTCACTGCTCTCTCGTCTTAATGTCAACATTTTATTTTTCTCTCCTTTCTACATACATGCATGGATGCACACCGTACATTAGTAACAGTGCAAACAGATGCGAACAGCAATAAAGGACATCTTTAAGGACCTCTGCACATGAACTATCTCCTTCCAGATACCAAAGAAAAGAGGTATGCTAGGAGGGCTAAGCCCAAGAACCAACTCAAGCAGCTTTCCTTAAAACAATATGACTTAAACCAGGCTTAAAACAGAATAGATTTAAGACTTAAAACAGTATGACTTTCAAAATAAAATATTTTGCAAGCAAAAATGCAGCAGCAAATGCATGTAAAGTGCACTAGTATCCAGTGCCAAAGAAATTTCTGCCTCCAGCACCAAGATCCATCTCATATAACAGCACCTCTGCAATGCTGCCTGGCAAACTCTGTAAAGCCTCTGCCTTGTCCTCCTTCACATCCTTCCTGAAAACTCTGCTGAGATTAATCTACTACTCCGTGATCTGATAACACAGAGAAAGCTGGTAAGCAAAACCTGCCCATTTTTATGTAAAATATGCTTATTTTGCAAGCATTTTAATCTCTCATAATCCACCCACTCTTGCTGCACATTTCTTACCTAACGTTTGTTTAATCCTACACTGGTTTACACAAGCACTTATGTGATTAAATGTTTTTCTTTCCTGTAAGTGTTGCTTCTATGATACTTAAAGCTTTATCGAGTCTTGTAGAATTTCCCACATAAAAATTATAAAAGACGCAATCTAAAATGTTATGAACAACTAAAGAAAACTAGTGGCATATGCTTTGAGTTAGTGCAAATAAATGCTTTTAGGAAAATCAATATGCTTCTAAATGCAGTATCTCTGTGAAGAAAAATATAAATGTATTTAGTATGACTTTAGTTCACTGACTTCAATGTAGTATTGCCTCAAAAGGAGACTCAAAACTGGTGGTGATATCATTATTTTAATTTCTGGAAAAGTACCAAGTTTTTTCTTTTTCTGTTCTACACTGCAGTCTGTGTGTTCTTTCTGAGGAACAGTCTTTAATCTCCTTCTGATTCCCCAATTTGAATGATAAATCACTACCCAGTTATATTAGATACTTTCTCAGAAAAAAAGCTAATAATTATAGTGGGCATGATTAAGTAAACAGAATAAGCCCTCAATGAAGACATTTAAAGGCTGGAAGGCTAACATTTGAGCATCTAGCACAATCCTCCCTTCGTTAGTTTTTTGAGTATCAGAGAAAAGAATGCAAAGGTTGCAGGCATGTAAGTGTCTATGCAATGAATATGTATTTTAGGATTTCAAACTGAACTTTCACAATATCTTTCAGCAAGTTTTGCCATTCTAAGTCAGACCTTGATGTTTTGCAGAATTAGTAATCACTCTATACATCAATTTGTTGTGCTTACAGTGGATAAGAGACTCACTGACTTAAGGAATCAGATAAAGGCTCAGCAACATTTTTGGTCTCTTACTGCTCCATTTAAAAAAAAAAAGTACTTTTCTTCCAGATGAGGATGTGTGTCACATAACAGCAATGGCCTTATGCATTTGGGGACTGCAAATATATTTGAATTCTAAGCATGGAAAGCGTGGTAAGAATTTTGAAGACTTAGATCTTCATCTAAGCTTAATTTGTGGGACATAGAAAGATATAGATTGCACTTTTTAATAATACTGATAGGTAAAAGCTGTGAGAGATCAGTTCTAACTGCAGCAAATACATATATATACATTTATTTTTAAAGTGTTTTTTTTTTTGTTAACATGATGTGATTATAGACCACAATGCTTCAAGAAGTTCTGCAGTATTGTTGTATTTTCACTTGGACAATGCAAATCCTGAAAGAATTTCAAACACCTCTCCTGAACTTCACGAAAAACTAGAAATTCCACTGTATGTTACACGTAGATATAATCTCAGCTTTGAAGGAAGGTTATTATGTGAAAACTTTATTCAGATATTGTATTAAATCTTGACCTGTGGCACTATGTCTTAGTATTCAGATGACTGTCCAGTGAGCATTGAAATTATGCACAAAAGGCTATGGGTACCTAGAAAATATCAGCACTGAGCTGCCCTTTTTTTCCTTTAGGAAATAATGTCTGAAATATTTCTGACAAGCTGCTACCCTGCATTGCAGTATGTTCCCTGAAGGAATCTGCTCTTCTGGTGCTCTGGAGGAGCTTAGACTAGATAGTACTCTCCAGTGTGCTCCAAACCGCAATGTAACAAGGCAACCAGAATGTTAATGCAAGTTAGCTAATTACACAATCCTGATGATAACAAAATGCAGAAGATGGATGAGAAAGAATATAGTCATCTGCCCCAAATGTGTGATGTAATGCATAACAAAGAAGATAAACACTTACTAAAGATGCTAGCATCCCAAGTACATCTCCTAAAAGGTAGATGAAATAATTCCTGGTTTTTAACAAATACAAGTTACTATTTGACTATTTGTTAATTCTGAAAATGAAATATTCGGAAGTTACTCTTGATGCTCTGTGCCTGAATTACGCACACAGAGGGATAACTTCCCTCTGTCATGTACATCAGAAAACATTATTCTCAGATACTTTCCCACTAACACACACTGACTATACTAGTATGCCCCTCTTTACTGTCACACATCAAACTATTTTCAGTAACAGAACAGAAAATAATTTTATTAACAAATTAAATCATGCTTCTCTCTTTTGATCAGGGGTCCTAATCAATTCAGAGTAGGAGAGTATATAGTAAAATAGCTTGAAGGAGCTGTGATATTTCAAGTTATAGACCCTTCTGCAGGTTGTGTGCCTCATGAGTACAGTACCAAATCACCTTTAATACCCCACAGCACACAGAGGCACCCTTTCATGCAAGTTATTCCTCTCAGTTGGAAAGAAAACTGTCTCATGGATCATGGGAGATTTAGATCCAGAGACTTTTCAACTTTTCCTGAAGAGCTAGGAGAGTGCTGTAGGCCAAACAGCAATGCCTGGAGGAATTTGCATGCTTTCCACTGACAGATAGGGATGCCAAAAGCGCAATTGTGCTGCACACTCCTCCTTTGGCTTCCTCCTTCGTCTATCACAGGTGGATGTAGTCTCAGTTGGTAAGGTAGGTCACTTAGATTCACAGAAAAAACCCACACTTTCTCTACTCCCATTTCTCCTCTTCCTGCTGTCCACCTTCAGAGGAAAATTGCATGAAGTGAAAGATTTTCTTTCACAGAAAGTTCTAAAAAACAGTGGATGTGAAATGTTAAAAAAGCTCCAAGCAAGACAACTGCTGTCTCACAGGGAGAAAGAGAAATGAAGGTGGACAGAGGCTATCACACCGCCAACAAACGCTGCTGATCGCATGTTCTTTCACTTCAGTTCTCTGTTTAAATGCCCCAAATGTCTGCCATTCAGTAGCAACCTCTTCACTTAGGGTCTGTTATATTTTTGTGTGATTTTATAGTTGCCTTTGGGTCAGTCCATTTAGTTATTAGTCAGAAAAAAAGCCCAGACAAGTCTCATGGGCCAACTCTGCTTTAAAATATGTAATGAGGACCAAGCCCCCTTCCTTACCATCAAAGCAAAAAATTTCTTCTTTCTTATATGGCTTGTGATACAGGTACATAAAACAATAAAAAAGATAAATCCTATGTATATAGTGAACAAGCTCTATACAGGACCCAACTCATCTCACTGCAACAGCTTAAGAGTAGCTTATTTACAGTATTGCTAACAAGAATACCTTCCTTGACTAGCAAACCAAAAGTTACCACCTTAAGTAGGATTCAACTGCTAGCTAAATACCTGGAATATGAAAACAGATTTTTCAAATATGTGTCAGTATTTCTGTAGCTGACATCTTTCTACTGCAGCACTAAAGCAGTTTAGAAATTTTTTTTGTGTGTATTTCTGTCTTTAGTCAGGGAAGGGAATTCCACTCATATATAGAGGAGCTCTTCTAAACATTCACACAGATGAACTTCCACCTTAGCAAGCCATGGTACTCAATACAGGATGAAAGTATACCTTGACTTATAATATTTATTTCAGAAGGTTTTCCTACTGCAGAGCTATCAAACAACCACCAGGTCCTAGCTATTACTGATTAGTACCGCCACAGTTACAAAACTAAAATTGTAGCCATCACTTCTTTTCAATTAGAAAATCTGACATAAATTACCTAACCTGACTTGGAATTTTAATCCTCCTCACCATATTAATTTCAATTTACTTCCTTGAGGTCTTTTCAAAGGTTCCTATCTGGCAAGCTGAAGGCAATTCTTCTTCACAATTGGAAAAATTGGGCTTGCTTTACCATGCTTTAAAGGTTGTCGAAGAAATGTTGGGCTATCATTCCGTTTATGCCATCCTTCTTTTTTTGTTATCTAGTTCTCCTTTACTTCTTGAAATTCTTTTCCTATGCTTTGGGTGGGCAGTGAAACTCTGTTATAAACAAAAATCATGCTCTTAACATTTTGGCCCTAAGATATCATTAAACCCTTAAACTTATTCATTGCTAGTCATTGATAGTTGTTTTGTCTATCATCATTTATTACATATGGCTCAGAGCAAGGTAATTGCAAACCTACAGAGAGGCTTAATAGTAAAAAAAAAATCACAATTATGTAGACATTTATGACAAAAAGATCAATAATTATCGATATTACTTATTAGCCTATAACAAATAAAGGCTTAAGCTTCACATAGTGATATTCCTTCTCTTGCTTAAATAATTATTCATATTAGTTGTCTGTGTGCACCATACTGACTAAAGGACCATGACCAACATATATTCCTGTCTGTTTTCCATTGCATATAGCCTAAAGAACTCAACAGTACAAAATACAGAGGAAAAGACACGGATTCTAAAAACATACAGACAAGGTAAAATCCAGATTATGGGGCTGGGATTGTTTTTCTTTTCCCACCTTATACATTTTTTAGAACAAGATATCTACAGCAACAAGCACTAAATTCACAGTATCAGTTCAGATGTGCAATGAAAGCTTCTGCATGAGCACAAAGAGACTGACGTATTAAAAGGAGAATGTGGAACAGGATTCTTACATCTACATACATTTGTTTTATGAAAGAATAACTGTAACCCTGATATTGTTCCTTTAAAATGTGTTACTTAAAGCAATAGTCTTAAAGTCACTAAAATACAATGGGTCTCTCAGGATTGATATCATTACAAGTTCAAAGGAAAATATCTGGTCTGCTTCTCATCTCATAAATCTGCCCACTCCTCAAAGTACTATATTCTTTGCTCCTTGACCCGGTTTGCCACCATGATAACAAATACCTGTGAATTTACGACTAGTCAAGGAAGCCAAGTATTGGGCAAACACTCTCAGCTCCAGAAAGCCACATTTTGTATTCATATTCTTTTCAAGTAAGAAAAAAATGAATTTTATGAGCATACTCAAAATATTTATGCAGAAACCCATGTAGTGTCATAATATTAATACAATTTTCAAGATTCAAATTTAAATCAGTAATTACAAAAAGAAAACAAAACAGAAAAACCACAGAATTATAAAGATCACTCAGTAAGCCTTGCTAGTGCCACCAAAAAAAAAAAAATTAAGAAAAATCTGTGATTTAAAAAAAAAAAGTACAAATATCGACAAGTATCATCACATCAACAAGTTATTACCCATTCCCTGGTCCCATGAGACAGTATTTCATTATCATTATTTCAATTTAAAACTGGTAAACCATCTCTTTAGGAAAAAGATCTCAATAGCTACTACAACATATTATATCATCATGCTAGAATATTTCTGGTATTGCAACACTCACTTTTTGCATAACTTCGTGATTCTTTCTGCAAACTTTAGAATAAGGGTGTATTTTGATCTTCAAAAATGCCCCAAAAGGGCAGTATACATTTAACAATTCATCCTAAGTGTTGTCCCTACAAGCTTTATCATCTAGTTCTCAATTAAATTCAAGTCAACAAGTTAAGAGCAACACAAAGAATATATTTCCAGTGATCCCAGAGCAGAAATTGACTACTTGTTCAAAATGGAAAAAGATTGTTAGCTCTCTTTGCACACTGCAGCTACTAGCTTGAGCTCTGTACGTGTGTGTGTGTTTGTGTGTGTCTGTTTAGGGTGGCGGTTTTTTTTTCTTTTGCTTGCTTCATTTTTTTCCCTTTTTTTCTTGATTTTCATCAGATATTGAGCACATCACCTCCTACAGTGAAAAAAGACAACCTGATGATCAATGAATTCAAGCCTGGAAGGCTAGACCAGAACACGGATGCACTAGAATTGTATTTTAAGGGGGAATGACATCACACATAAAGCCACTGGCAGATTCACTTTAGATGTAGAGTAAGAAAATTCTAGGGAAGTGCCAAGGCAAAACCAGCACCACATGCTGAGGCTCTGAGACCGTCAAAAAAGCACCAGAGCTAGCAGTGAGTGCACTAAGTGCCAAGCAGTAAGCATTATCAGCTGCACGGAGTTCTAGAATAGTTATAACTGATGAACTCAGGTGAAATAGTGCCCTCAGCAAGTTTCAGCTCAAGACTTCTATTCCAAACTAAGACCAATGGTGACTGATGAAGCACATGAAAAATAAGGTGAGGAATTAACTACTTCAGATCCAACAGGCCTTTCCATGTCTTGGCAGAGTAAACAGAGAAATGGATTCAATGTTAAAACAGACTTGAAAAGCACAGTCATTCATGAGTGTTGTTGGCTTAACAGCCTTAAAAGGATCCAAGATTTGTGATTTCAGCTTGACCTCATGCAAGAGATGAATCAGAAGAGAATCCATCTAGTACCAATCTCTTTCCAGAAGATGAGACGTTAACTATGACCTGATGCCTATCACAGAAACTTGGTGGGATGAATCTCACCATTTCAGTGCTGTGACTGATGGCTATAAACTCTTCAGAAGGGACATGCAAAGGAAGAGAGGTGGGGGAGCTGTCCTCTGTGCCAAAAATGGGATTGACTGCACAGAACTGTCTTTGAAGAACAGGAATGCACAAGTTGAGAGTATATGAGTGAAAATGAGAAAACAAACAAAAAAAATGAAAATCTCCCTAGTTCAAGAGATAAAGAGCCTGACCAGAGGAGAGGTACTACTGGACCTCTTGTTTGCTAGTGCAGAATTTATCAGATAGGTCAAGACTGGAGGTAGCCTGGGCTTGAGTAAACATGCTCTGGTAGAATTCTAAACCTTGAGGGGTACAGGACAGGTAGAAAGCAACCAGGACCCTAAACCTCAGGAGGGCAAATCTTTGGCTGTTTAGGGCATTAGTGCATGGGATTCCTTGGGAAACTGCTCTCAGAGGCAAGAAAATGAATGAGAGCTGGATTTAAACATATTTTTCCTTAGGGTGCAAGAACCCTCAATCCTGATGTGTAAGAAGTGGGCAGGGGAGGCAGGATTTCAGCTTGGCTAAATCTAGACATCTTAGCCAAGCTGAAACACACAAAAAAAATGCATAGGTAGTGAGAACAGAGATAACACATGCTGGTGAGATTATAGGGCTATGACCCAGGACTGCAGGGAGGGCACCAGGAAAGCCAAGGCACAGTCGGAGCTGAACTTGACTAGGGATGTAAAAAATTAACAAGGGTTTCCTCAGGAACATAGGACAACAAAGGAATATGACTAAAACTGTCCCCCTCCCAATGAGCAAAATGAGACATCTGGGTACAACTGACATGGAGGAGGCTGGGGTTCTCAACAACTTTTTTGCCTCTGACTTCAACCACAAGTACTCCAGCCACACCATCCAATGTGCAAAATCCAAATGAGAATGAAGTACCACCACCAACCATAGGAGATCAAGCTTGAGACCATCTAAGGAACCTGAAGGTGCACAAACCTATAGAATCTGATGAGATGAATCCGAGGGTCCTGAGAGAACTGCCAGACAAAGTTGCTAAGCTGCTATCCCTCTTATCTGAAAAGTCATGGCATACTGGTGAAGTTCTCAGTGACTAAAATAAAAGGGAAACATAACTACCATTTTTAAAAAGGAAGATCTGGAGAGCTACATGCCAGTGAGTCTCACTTCTGTGCCTGGAAATATCATGGAGCAGATCCTCCTGGAACCTATGCTAAGGCATATACGAAAACAAAGAAGTGATTGGTGACAGCCAACATTGTTTCGCTAAGGGCAAATCTGGTGTCCTTCTATAACGAGGTTACAGCGTTGATGGATAAGAAGTGCAAATAATGTCATCTCCCTGTATTCATGCAAAGAGCATTAAACACTATTCCACATGACACGCTTGCCCCTGAATTGGAGAGATATGGATGTGAGTGATGGACTACTTGATGGGTAAGGAATTGCCTGGGTGGCTGACAAGTAGCATTCCTCGGGCATCTGTATTAGGATAAGAATTAGTTAACATCTTTGTTTGGGACACGGAAAGCAGAACTGAGGGCACCCTCGGCAAGTTTTCTGATGACAGCACATCTGCTATGTTGATGACAACTGTGCTGTGCAGCACAGTTGACACAAGAGGGAAGGGATGTCATCCAGAGGAACTTTGACAGGTTAGAGAATTGGGCCCAGCAAAGATCATTAAGTTCAACAAGTCCAAATGCAAGGTCCTGCACCTGGGTCAGGACAATCCCAAATATGGATACAGGTTGGCTGATGAGTGGATAGAGAGAAGCCCAATAGAGGAGGACTTTGGGGTACTGATGGATGAAAACTTGAATATGAGCTGGCAGTGTGTGTTGCAGTCCAAAAAGCCAACTGCATCTTGGGCTACATCAAAATATCCACAGCAAGCAGGTTGAGGGAGGCGATTCTCCCTCTGTACACTGCTTTTCTGACACCTCACCTCTTCAAAATGCATCCAGCTCTGGGGCCCCCAACATAAGACAGACATGGACCTGCTCAAGTGGGTTCAGAGGAGGGCCATGAAAATGACCAGGGCACTGGAACACTGCCTGTATGAGAACAGGCTAAGAGAGTTAGGATTGTTTAGCCTAGAGAAGACTCCAAGAAACCTTACAGCAGCCTTGTAGCACTTAAAGAGGACCTGCAGGAATGATGGTGAGGGGCTCTTTATGAGGCAGTATAGTGACAGGATGAGACGTAATGGTTTTGAGCTGAAAGAGGGAGAGAAGTCATACATGCCCCCACCCTGGAGGTGTTCAAGGCCAGGCTGTATGAGGCTTTGAGCAACCTGATGTAGTGGAAAGAGTCCCTGCGCATGGCAGGGGCAATTCAAACAAAATGATTTGTAAGGTTCCTTCCACTCCAAGCCATTCTATGAGTAACTCTTCACAGAAAATACAAACAGCTTATGTAACTTGTAGAAATAAAGAATAATTGCAAAAGGCAACTCTTGTAGACCAATAAAATAGCAAATAAAAAGATTTGGTTTCCTCAGATGTTCAATTAAACACATTATAAGGAAACGGGGGAGGGGTGGCGGGGGGGGTGGGGGTGGGGAGAGGAAACAGGAGCTTCCTGTGTTGTATAACAAGGAAGGTGTCTGCAGATCTGCAATTGTTATCAGGCACAAGTAACCTTAACTGAAATCCTAATACATAAAGCCACAAGAACTAAGGGTATTTACCCTTCAACTTGAGGAAAGCTTCTTTTCACACTACATAAATACCTGTAATGAAGGCAATTTGGATGGCTGGGCGCAGAGAGTGGTGGTAAATGGTGTTAAATCCAGCTGGAGACCAGTGACAAGTGGGGTTCCCCAGGGCTCAGTGCTGGGTCCAGCCCTGTTCAATGTCTTCATCAATGACCTGGATGAAGGCATCGAGTGCACCCTTAGCAAGTTTGCGGACGACACTAAGCTGGGTGGAAGTGTCGATCTCCTGGAGGGTAGGGAGGCTCTGCAAAGGGATCTGAACAGGCTGGACTGCTGGGCTGAGTCCAATGGCATGAGGTTTAACAAGGCCAAATGCCGGGTCCTGCACTTGGGGCACAACAACCCTATGCAGTGCTACAGACTAGGAGAAGTCTGTCTAGAAAGCTGCCTGGAGGAGAGGGACCTGGGGGTGTTGGTTGACAGCCGACTGAACATGAGCCAGCAGTGTGCCCAGGTGGCCAAGAAGGCCAATGGCGTCTTGGCTTGGATCAGAAACAGTGTGACCAGCAGGTCCAGGGAGGTTATTCTCCCTCTGTACTCGGCACTGGTGAGACCGCTCCTCGAATACTGTGTTCAGTTCTGGGCCCCTCACCACAAGAAGGATGTTGAGGCTCTGGAGCAAGTCCAGAGAAGAGCAACAAAGCTGGTGAGGGGGCTGGGGAGCAGGTCTTACGAGGAGCGGCTGAGAGAGCTGGGGTTGTTTAGCCTGGAGAAGAGGAGGCAGAGGGGAGACCTCATTGCTCTCTACAACTACCTTAAAGGAGGTTGTAGAGAGGAGGGTGCTGGCCTCTTCTCCCAAGTGACAGGGGACAGGACAAGAGGGAATGGCCTCAAGCTCTGCCAGGGGAGGTTTAGGCTGGACATTAGGAAAAAATTCTTCACAGAAAGGGTCATTGGGCACTGGAACAGGCTGCACAGGGAGGTGGTTGATTCACCTTCCCTGAAGGTGTTTAAGGGATGGGTGGACGAGGTGCTAAGGGGCATGGTTTAGTGTTTGATAGGAATGGTTGGACTTGATGATCCGGTGGGTCTCTTCCAACCTGGTTATTCTATGATTCTATGATTCAATTAAAAAAAATGTTACCTATGTGTCTGAAAACCGAAACAGATAACATCATATCAAAACCAGCCAGAATTTAAAAGGAGGAAGCAAAACATTAAAGATGCTCCATTGTTAGGTTTGTGGGTTGTTTTTTTTAAGGCAAACCCCCCATTTGAACTCTGGAATGAAAATGTTTTTTTGAAATATTAAAATGAAGTCAGTTTACGTCATTAACATAGTTAATTCAGATGCTTCCAATATACTAGTGTAGGTACAGACAACACAAACCTTTAACAGAAATAAGCTTATTTTTCAGATTTGCTGTCTCATTCTTGTGGAATGTTTGGTTTTACCTAACATAGGGGAAAAAAGATTTTCTCCCTCGAACCTAGAAGTTTTCTCACTTGAAAATGTCAAAAATATTATCTTTGGGCAAAAAGAAAATTAATTTTTACTAGTCTAAAAAACCATTATACTTTATGGGGTCTTTTCAAGAACTAGGTCCATTTTAGCTAAATAATTTTATATTTGAAGCAGGAATCACAGAATCTACACAGTGATGTTATGACTTTGTTTACCAAAAAAAAATGAATAATCAAATCAAACATTTGGGCATGATCCAAAGGTTTGGTTTGTTGTGGTTTTTTTCACTTTCTTTTTTTGTGTTAAACACATCTACTGGTCATCCTTCGAGTCAAAAAGATGAGGGGTCAGGAAAAACCTGTGAATAAGACCTCTTAATTCAAGTTAAAAAAAAGAAAATATGAACACTCTTCTTTTTGACAGCTGTTTAGAAACAAGAAGTCAGAGCTGAGACCAGCGACACATAATGAAGGAAGGAGAAATCTTCTACTTTAGCTTCTCTTGACATTGCTGGTTAAATCTGGAATCAAAAGCTTCTGGCAGAAGGATTTCCAAATCTTGCCACAGAAGTTAAAATAGTCCTTTTATAAAACATCTAGCTTATAAGATTAAGTGAAGGCCAATGTATTGTGCTGTTCCAGAGAGAGATACGAGTATGGTCTGGTTAAAATACATGCAACATCTGCTACAGAGAGAACTACAGAAGAACAAAAGGACCTAACAATAATTCTGATATTACTAGATTCATAATTATGTGGGGTTTTTTTTGTTTTTGTTTGGTCTTTTTTCTCTCTACAAGCAGTCCGAAATGTCTTCATTTTCACTTTCTTTTAAATCACATACATTACATATCCACCTTAGAAAAGCTTTAAGGGGTGCATTATTTTATCATCTGGGGTAGCTGGTAGCCATGAATCAACCACTCTGCACAGCAGTAGTTTATTAAGAGGCATGGAAGATTGCGTTTGGCTTCCTTATACTTCAAGCTTTGGAATAAAATCACTGAAAACCTCCAGAGCAGAGTCATGGCAACTGCTACAAATTCTTTGTTCTACAGTCCAGAAGCTACACTGCAAAGGGCACTAGACAACTCAGTATGTGCCTCAAATATGAAATCTAGTATCTTCTACTGCTAAGAAAAAGAATATATTAATATTTGTAAAGAAGTGAGATACTGTGATTGCAGCCATAGTAATTCTCACTCAATCACTTTACTCAATCACCAAGAGCTTAGTTCAGCCTAATTTCAAAGTTACCAGACAAATCTGTAACTGTTTTAAGAGGGTTTGATTAGAACTCTCATTTTATTCCCATGCACCTACATTTTTGGAATTGTGTCTATACGCAACGGACAATAGCATCCACTAGTACACATACACACAATCAAACATTAACTTTCTGTCTTGCAATGACTAATTCTAGGTCTTTAAAAGTTTTTGTGCATACTAGATTATTATTTATAGAAATACATTCTCGAAGCCAGTCTTTTCTACTTTATTATTTTGGATGTAGCAGAACATACTGCAACCAGTGCAAATATCAGAATCATTACTAATTTTTAAATTTCTGAAATGACTTTACAACAATTATCCTAATAGACAAGTATTCAAATGTATTCTTCAATTAACTGTATGAAGTTGCTACTACCTTTTTAAGATTTAAGACAAAGAACAAAAAATGCTTTAACTATATCTGCATTAGAAAACACTCCAACCCTGATATTCATAAAAATAGATCTATCTCAAAAAAAAAAAAGAGGAAGGATGTGTACATGCAGGAGAGAGCGCAAGAGACCTAATCAGCAGAATGGAATTTAAACACAAATTGAAGGAACCAGCTCCCCAAATATAGATGCAAATTCTTAGACCTTCAGATGTTGAAGTTCCATAATTCATTCACTTGTTTGGTACACAGGCTTAAAAATGGTGCTAGCATTTATGAAAAAACAACCCAGATAGCAGCAGTTTAATTGCACTTCTGACATTCAGTTTATTATGAAACAAACAGGTAAGAAATATTGTTTCTATTGCATTTTTCAATTTGTATCCAGTGACATAAAATTCTACCTACCGCTGAACACCTTCATGTTTGATGGAGATATTAGGGATCAATTACAAAGTCACTCGGTGGCACTGACTAAGCCAGTTATATTATGTAAAACAGGTTACAAACATAGCTTTAAAGAACTTCAATAAACTGCAACTGCCTTGCAGTTGCAAGAACATGAATAAAGTGCCACATGTATTTTTTTGTTTGAAAAATTTATCATAATACAAGGTTTACATATTATAGCTATTAGCAATAGTCAGCTAAGAAAGAGAGACCGCACAGTCTTCCAATTTAGTGTGAAAAAAGGATGAAGTTCTTATTGTAAACCTAAAGAGTTCAGAAAAGTCTTACACCCTCTTTCCAAACTAAAATATATGCTATAGATTGTATTTTACATCTGGTATTTTATACATAACTGTATTCACATTGTTATTAAACAGGCAAAATTTACATTTTACATTACTTTGGTGACAAAGATTTCATTTCAGACCCTAGTTTGAACCTTCTGTAGCACTGTGAACAGAAGATGCAGAATCGTGATCAGATGAAGAGGAAGCAGAGTCAGCAGCTGCTTCAGGGGTCACAGATGCAAGCACATAACGACAAACTGGACATGTTCCTGACTACAAAAGGACAGGAAAAAAACAGGTCATGTAAAAAACTGTTTGTACAACTGACATTCAATTCTACTGAAGACCTAAAAGGATACTACTTATGAAGTATTTTATTTCTTCACAAAACCACTATCTCAAAGTCAAATTTGATTGGATAGCAACCTGGAGCTAAGAGAAAGATAATCTCCAAAGAAAGCGTCATTTTGCTTTTACACCAGTTACACAGTAGATATATCAGGCTCTCTGCAAGGTCTTCTTCAAAGTGATTGATTTTGCGGGTGAATATTTTTTTTTTTTGAGGAAAGGATTAAATATACATTAGGTACAGCCCAAATCAAACAGAAAATATTTTTGTCCTAGTTTTCAGGAAAAGAAGTTTACTATGATAGCAGAAAAAGGCAAGGCATATAATGCAAGCAATATCAGCATGGTAATCAACACTATAAAGGGAAAAAATTTACAAACCCCAAAACCCATGGTAGAGGAGTTCTGATCTTATCTCCCTAGTCTGAACCAAACAACCTCCCTCTTTTATACTGCAGGTTCACTGAGAACTAGCAAGCACAGGCTCATACTGTGTGTGAAGCAGAGCACAAACACAAGGAAAAATCCAAATAATTAATTAATTACAGTTCAAGATGATGCAAGACTGTTCAGAAGGAAACTGATTAAACATGATGAAAATGAAATCTAATACCATATAGACCTACAAAAAGTAAATAACTAATCTACAAGCATTCCAGTTATTTCTCCTGTCAGCCTTAGCTGTCACCATAAATGGGTCTTGTATTATGGCAAGACAGGTCAGATTGTTTTCTCTGAGAAAACCAAGGCATCTTCTTTATTTCAGGGTAAGAGTATAGTAAAGAAAACTTTTCTTGTACCAATTTAAGACATAACTCACTCTTACTAAAAGCAGACCATAATTTTTCTCACAAAAATGCTCCCTCTTTTCAAGAAATTGCATTTCAGGGTAAGTACACATACAAATTAGTTTTCTCACTTAGACTAGAATTTGGTTCCATAATGTGTAAAATTAACAGCCACTTATTTCAGAATATTTCATCCCACATTTTCAAAGTTACAAAATATTCTTCCCAGAAGGATGCAAATACTCAAAAACCCCCATGTATATCCCCACCAGTCCTGTAATACTTACTTTCTGTAACCAAAGAGTTACACAGAGTTTGTGAAACAAGTGATGACAGGGTAACTCTGTTATGACTTCGTCTTTCACATATTCACTGCAACAGATAGTACAACACTGCTCTTGACCTACACCCAAGATGAAAAAAAAAAGCATTAGTATCTTGTTTAATATAAAAGATGAGCTGAAATTAAAACACATATGTTATCTACACTTACTAATAATTACAAAATAGAATCACACTTATTCCAGTAAAGATTAGTTTTCCAAATTGACTCAAGTTATACTCAGTCTGATTAAAGATTCAAAAGCTCTTGAACGGCATTGCCAGTGGCACAGTAATTATATGTTTAAATGTTGCATTTTTGGCATTTGAGATGGCCGAATTTTTTCTTATGAACTACATGGAAATTAATTCTGAAATATGTTTCCATACCATCATGGTCATCCGTGACGAGAATTTGTGGCAGACTATCTATAGTTTCTTTACTAGCTGGTGGATGAGCCTGTTCCATATCAAATCCAAGAGACTCCAAATGTGCCAGAGCTGTCTGAAAAGGGTGAGCAGAGACTCAAATTTTCTTACTCACAAATGTAACACAGCATACAAAAAAAAAAGCAAGAAAAGAAATCCAATTCTAATAATATTACTTTCTTAAATGTACGTTTCACTTGACAGTCTAACCATTACACCATTTGTATTTTTGTAATTAATGAGATGAAACTGAAGGTCAAAACAGTAATAGCTTGGGTTTTAAGCCTTCTTTTAGTACCAAGTCAGAGTCACAACTTACTATCCAATGAAAGTTTCAGAAAATGCAACAAGTCAAAAACCTAATAAAAAGCTTGCTAATATAAAACTGCCTTTATGTTTTGCACCTCATTAATGTGTTTCCTGGCTTCAACTATTGAATTGCTCAGGTGCAAACAAAACTTCTAAGTACCATGGCTGCGCTATCAAGGTAAGCATTCAGAAAAAAAGCAGGATGCACATAGATGTTTCATCTGTGTAATGAGGTTAGACAGACACAGCACTCTGATGTCATCTTGTTTGAAACTTACAATCATATAAAATCTTTACATACATTCAACCCCACAAGATACCGAAAAGATCTCCAGTAGGAAAAAAAAAAAAAAAGGCAACACAAAACAGGTTGCTTATATTCACTAAAGATACTTCTAGATAAGTACTATATACACTTGTTTGAACAGCAGAACACACTGAAACTGAAACGTCAAGAACATAGAAACACTGAGTCTGTATCCTGAATGAGCTAGTCACATCCTCCAAGCATAGTTACTTATTACTCTAATTAGCATGAAAATTATTCTAACGGCCATGAAACTCCCTTGCTGTGAAGTTCAAGATAACCTGATGTTTCTGTAATAGTCAGGGTACACTTAACTTAAACCCCCAAAATATACTGGAGAAATGTTGGATTATACACACACATCTCCAGTAGTCTTTCCTCCTAAACTTTAGAGAAAGTTACTGAGCTGCAGCCTGAAAGCATGTCTGCACTTCTGCTGCAGTGGCAAGGAAGCTCAAGCAACCATTACCTGTCTGTCAAACCTCTGCGTATTAGTATGGGTAGTGGGGCATGTCCCTGCCCATGGCAGGTGTGTTGGAAATAGATGGTCTTTAAGGGCCCTTCCAACCCTAACTATTCTATGATTCTACTAGTAGTCTCAAATGAAGAAAAGAAAGCTGAGTATATATATATAGAGAGAGAGGGAGATAGGCTGAGAGAGTTCAGCTTGTTCAGCCTGGAGAAGAGAAGGCTCCAAGGAGATCTTACAGCAACCTTCCAGTACCTGAAAGGGGCCTACAAGAAAGCTAGAGAGGGACTATTCATAAAGGTTTGTGGTGATAGGATGAAGGGGAACAGGCATAAACTGGAGAGGGGCAGATTTAGACTAGACAGTAGGAAGGATTTCTTCACCATGAGAGTGGTGAGACACTGGAACAAGTTGCAAGTTGTGGATGCCCCATCCCTGGAAGTGATTAAGGCCAGGCTGGATGGGGCCTTGGGGAACCTGATCTAGTGGGATGTCCCTGCCCATGGCAAGGGCATCCCACTAGATGATCTTTAAGGAACCTTCCAACCCTAACTTATCTATGATTCTGTGACACCAAGGGGAGTGGTACTGTTGTCACACCAGAAGGACATGGTGTCATCCAGAGAGACCAGGATAAGCCGAAAAAGTGGGCCTGTGTGAATTTCATGACATCCAACAAGATCAAATGCAAGGTCCCACATCTGGTTTGGGGCAATCTGTGGTTTCAATGTAGGGTGGGGGATCACATGATGGAGAGCAGCTCTGTGGAGAAGGACATGGGGGTGCTGGTCAATGGTTGTGAGCCAGCCACATGCGCTCACAGCCCAGAAGTCCAACTGTATGCTGGGCTGTATCAAAAGGAGCATGGCTAGCTGGGTGAGGAAGGTGATTCTGCCCCTCCGCTCCGCTCTGATGATACCCCACCTGGAGCATTGTGTCGAGTTCTGGAATCCATTTCAGATATATAACTATTGGAACGGGTCCAAAGGAGCACCTCTGCTATGAGGACAGGCTGAGAGAGGTGGGATTGTTCAGCCTGGAGAAGAGAAGGCTCTGAGGAGATCTTGTAACAGCCTTGCAGTACCTGGAAGGGGACTACAAGAAAGCTGGGGAGGGACTTTTTACAAAGGCTTGTAGTGATAGGCCTAGGGGGAATGACTATAAATTGGAAGGGGGCAGATTTAGACTAGACATAAGGAAGAATTTCTTCACCATGAGAGTGGTGAGGTACTGGAATAGGTTGCCCAGGGAAGCTGTGGATACCTCTCCCTGAACTGTTCAAGGCCAGGTTGGATGGGGCCTTGGGTGACCTGATCTAGTGGCAGGTGTCCCTGCCCAAGGCAGAGGGGTTGGAAGTAGATTATCTTTAAGGTCCTTTTCAATCCAAACCATTCTGTGATCTATGATATACAGTCTGCCCTATTCACCCCTTTTAACTAGGAGCTGGTAATAGAACTTCACCTTGCTGCCCCTAAACTTACGTCTCACTCACAATATTTAATTGTTCTGACACTATATTGTATGAATCCATCATTTAACTCCTGTTTTGACAAACACTCTGCAGGGAAAGTTTCTGCCAATGCAAGAACTGTCACATTGCATCAAACTGAAGTTTAGCTAGCTCTGTATTCATTCATGATCAACGTCATGCAACACAGAAAAGGCAAAGATCATAACCATGCTGTTTCTCAGTAACAAATCCTCTGGTTTATCCAAAGTTAGACAAATGAAATGACTTTAGAACAAGATAAAGATAAAAAGTCTGTTTGCTTTTGGGTGGTTTGTTTTTTTTCTTTTTCAAATTTGAAACACATTGAGTCAAGGCAGTCAAACACAGAATACTGAGGAATAGAAATGAGACATCCAACCGTACTCTTGCAAAAGAAAAAAGTTGGGACAATTCACATGCTATTTCCTTTGTTATGCAAGTATTTTGGCAACATTCTTTAGAATAATTTAACTAGCATATTTTTATACTGGTAGAAATTAGTATATTTATTTTCCTTCAAGAGGAAATAAATACATTTTTTAATGAAAGCAGTACTGATAGATGACATCTTGCACTACGAAATTTCAAAGAACTTCCAACATTTGTTTTCGAGCTTGCAGACTGGAAAGATCAAGCTAAAACAGAAAAACAGCCTTTTCTCTGATACTCCTATTTTCACATTAGGCTGGAGGAGGATTCAATAATAAAAACTTGTCACAACATCACTGATAGACTACCATCAAGAATATTTTAATACCTCCATAGCTTGTTGCAAGTGTTCCTCTAGAGCCATAAATGTGAGAAACGGCGAATCCATGTAAGGAATGGCTTGAGCAAGTCCTAGGCCATCACCAAACTCATCAAGTAGTCTGAAAGAGATGTGTTAAGAAACATTGCCTTCATTTCAAATAGTAACAACATGAGGCCTGGGTACATGAAATTACTACACCTCAGCTGTTAATTACTGTGTGTTTATACTCTTATGAGGTGGTTGTGTTGGGCTAACTTTGTCTGGATGCCAGACACCCATCCAGATGCTCTGACTTCCTGCCTCAACATGACAGGTGTATAAATATGACTAAAATATCAGGGATTGAGATAAAGACAGAGATCACTCCCCAGTCACCACCACAGGCAAAAGACAGCCAACATAAGGGGCAACATTAGTGTAACTAAAAGGTTGAACCAGATGATCTTTTCGGGTGCCTTCCAACCTAGACTGTTCTATGATTGTATTAATTGCAAATAAAAATGGATTGGGATGGTAAGAAACAAAACCAGAAACTAAACTGCCTTCCCCTTAGCCCTCCCGCTTCTTCCCAGGCTCAAATTCATTCCATTGTTCCCAATTCCCCTATGTCTCCCTACTCCATGCAGTGAGAGAGATCTATGGTCAGTCAATGGGGGTTATGGTCAGTCCATGGCAGTTCCTTTCTGTCACTCCTTCCTCCTCACACTGCTGCCATGATCCATTGTGCCTCCCGTGCACCGTGGTCCTTCAGGATAAACTTGCTGATGTGTTGGTCTTTCCAATAAGCTGCTGTCCTTCACTAACTGCTCCAGCATAGGCACCCCACAAGCATGTTTTCTTTAGCAAATACCTACCTGCTCCACTGTGGTCTTCTCCAAGGCCTGCAGGGGAATCTGCTCCAGCACCTGGAGCACCTACTTCCCCTTATTATCTCACCTTGGTGTCCACAAGGTTGTTCACATTGTGAACATTGTCCTAACTCCTCTCTCTCACAATGTTGCACATCACTTTTTACTCTTTCTCAAAAGGCACCACCCTGCAATGGATCCACTGTAGCCAGATGGAACCAGCTGTATTCAACACAGGGCAGCCCTGGCCTCTCCTCACAGAGGCTGCTCTGCAGCCCCACCCAACAGCACCTGCTCCCAGTACAGTGGTACACTCAAGTCAACATAGGCTTCAGAAGAATATGATGGGAGCTTTTACTGTTGACTGCTTCAAAGAGCACACAGTTCAGCTAATAAATGTCATACTAACACAATTAACTAGCATTCAGATTTTGATTGCATCATGTGCCACTGTTCGTGATGGCAGCTGTTTCAAGTTCCATTTTCAACATATAAAAATCAAAGCAAAATCATGTACAGGTCTGCATATGTTTAACAGACAAAATTTAGCAGACTAGAGAAGCATCCTACTTCTTATCTTGAGTAATTAGTAAGCTTACCAAGGCTAGCCTCCAATACTTAGAAAACAGCTTTTGTCCATATTCTGCAAATCCTCTGCTAGCTTGCTGCCTGGCACTGTAGGAACAGGTGCCTTACTTCTAGTTTAGCCTCACATGCATTAGTCACTGTTGTACTTTTTCACAACATAACTTCAAGGAGAAAATACCAGTGCTTTTGTTATGTTTATGCTGCACTTATGTACTTATTAAAAATATTATAAGAGAGCGAACGTCAACTCTCCTACTGGAAAGCATTCTGCCTAGCTCATTCTTACTTTGGAACAAACACATTACAGTATTCTAGGAATATGCTGTTAAATTTGCTTCGATCTCTTTCTTCCTGGTAACTGCAGATCTTTTGTAATGAATATACTGCAATATTCTTCAGTAATGTAATGATAGAAAAATGAGGGAAGCATTTAAAATTATGATAGTATTAGGTAACTGCATGATATTTCAAAGAAAAATAAGATAAGCTTATAAGACCTAATTTATATCAGTTGCAAAAGAGGAAAAGGCCAATTATAGAAGAGCACTGACTTGAATGCTAATTACATTGCTATTACTTTAGTTCTGTTATATACACTTCACTTACCATCTTCAGAATTAACTGAAAAAGTACACCTATCACTTGAATATTTGGCACACAAGAAGTTTTCCAAATCACAGCCTGATTTAGCAAATCTACCTCCTTTCTCTCTCATTAGAAGATACGTAGTACTCAAAGTATCTTATGACTTAAAACTCAGAAAATCAGACTTTGAAGCAAGTACACACTAACAGCCATGAGTACTTTTGACATCTTACAAAAAAAAAAAAGCCAAACACTACGTACAAAATCTGTGAAATCAATGTAGAAAACCATCAAATGCATACCTCCACACCACATCCAGGTCTTCACCTACACTGGAGTCATCCTCAAGATTGTTATTTTCACCCAACAAGAGTCCAGGATGCAGAAAATCACTAGTTGAATTGTCTTCTTCATCACTGCTACTTTCTGGCTCTTCCTGTAACCAAGGCATCTCTTCTTCCTCCAGTAATGTTTGTTCCCTTCAAATAAATAAATGAAAAGCTAAAATAAAAAGCCAGGAAAATTGAGAAATATGTGCAAGAAACAAAAGCAACACATTACAAGGGCTAAAGATGCACGTTTCCCAGACTAATAGATTCCCAGATCAGGAATTCAGCATTTGCTAAAGAAAAAAAAAAAAATCAAGACAATCCTAGTAGGATCAGCTCCAGGCTTAGAATCTAGTAACACCCATGTTCTATGAAAAATTACTTGTCTGATGCTCAAAGCCAGCAGTATGGTAAGCACCTTGCTTTGAATTTTCCCCAGTATAGGCAGTATCCATGCCAGGGCTAGGGCTAGTAAATTTAGAATCATAGAATCAGAGAATCATAGAATCATCAGGTTGGAAGAGACCCACCAGATCATCGAGTCCAACCATTCCCACCAGTCTCTAAACCATGCCCCTCAGTACCTCATCCACCCGCACCTTAAACCCTTCTAGGGAAGGTGAGTCAACCACCTCCCTGGGCAGATCATTCCATTGCCTAATGACCCTTTCAGTGAAGAATTTTTTCCTTATGTCGAGCCTGAACCTCCCCTGGCAGAGCTTGAGGCCATTCCCTCTTGTGCT
Source organism: Phaenicophaeus curvirostris (assembly GCF_032191515.1). Classification (NCBI taxonomy): domain Eukaryota; kingdom Metazoa; phylum Chordata; class Aves; order Cuculiformes; family Cuculidae; genus Phaenicophaeus; species Phaenicophaeus curvirostris. Next base: position 31,658,615 of record NC_091431.1, on the reverse strand, counting down.
GTCCTCTGTTCTGTACAAAGTTATTTTATAGGTTATGTAGAAAGTTATTTCCCACCCATGAAAAACTTACAGCCCCTGTACGAAGCTGGTACTAAAAATTTTCTTATTCATCTACAAGTTCAGAAAGCCACTAAAAACAAAGGTTCTCTTGACACACTGGAACGGCCTTCATGGGGAAGCTTAGCCTGAATACAGCGATACTATTTACAAGAGAAGCTATTTGCATAAGACTCCTCTCATTCCTGGATTTTCTAGAGGAGTGCAAGTTGCCTGGATGTTTACAACCACAGGGCTCTAAGTACCACTTTCCTTATTGAAGGGCAAATAAACAGGAATCATGTCAGAAAAAGGTACATTCATAGGCTGTTTACATCAAAAAATGCTAAAGATCACTCAGCTTCACTGTTGTTCTGAAACAGATGATTTTCTGTGATGTTTTATATAGCCACACCAATTCTACAAACCTCAAGAGACAGTGATATGAAAAAAAGCAGTAACAGTGATCTGAACTGCTTGGTAATAGGTAGGCTACCTTAGAGTAGAAGGATCTGAAGGAACACTTAGGCATGGCTTGTTGCTTTATAAAGACTCAAGCTAAGAATATAATGTGCTTAGAAAAAAAACACCCAAAATTTCCTTGGCTATTTATAGCTACAAATTTTGCCTTGCAACAATGGCAGATACATTTTAAAAAGTACAAAAGTACAGCACTGAATGACTAGAAAAATACGTAAGTTCTTAGTTAGCAAGTAGTTCAGTAGTTAGAGTTTACTTTAGTCATTGATAGAGCTCCAGAAATAGAGAGTAGCATTAAAATAACAGAAACAATAAAGCAAAAAAAAAAAAAAGCCTGCTTTACAAGGAGTGCCAAACAGTATCAGAAGGTGTGTATGTAAACGTGTATCTTTACAAATAACTTCCTAATGTGGCTTTTTATAGTCAGTATATCAAGCCTATTATCTCTATTGATACCACAAGTCAATACCCCCCTCATTATTTCTATATCTTGCATGAAATAGAACTGTTTACATGACATGCCTCTTTTTCCCTGAGAACTACTCAGATTATCTTGATGTAGGCAAGTGACTACTGCTAGCTTATTGACGACTTCTGTTTATGTCATCTTATTCTGTGTAGTGTCATGTGGATATCACATTACTGCTGATGCCAGAACTCGGAGGAAGTAAGCTAGTAAAAGCATACCTTCCTTGGAAAGAGAACTCTTTGCTCTTCTCTTCTTCACCACTGCTACTGTTCTGCGCCTCAGGCTTACATTCTTCCACAAATGGGACAGTCTCCCAGCTATCATTACTCGAGGACCAGCCTCTTTCTGTAGCAGTAGAACAGGCAGGCATAGCTTCACACCATTCTCCATCACTGCATTCTGAGCTGCAATTTAAACAAGGCACTGGTGTGAGTTTGAGCACTGTGTTAGGGGAAAGAAAACAAACACAAACACCCTGTGATTTCTGACTTTCTTATGAACATTACTATTCATATAGACAATTTTTTATAGGAGAATTTTAGTTTTGGCTATTTATAGATGTATTACAAAGCAAGTATACATAGAGAGCTGATTAAAAATCAATTTCTAGGAAAGAATTCTGCCCATCCCACTTTGCAAAAATGTTTTGTTCTTCCCTCTCTGCATCTGCAGAGAACACAAAACAACTCAATAACATAAACTCAGAACCACTATGCACAACTTTCTCCAAGAACTTAGAGGAAACAGCAGCAGTAACACTGAGAACACTACTGCTTGCTTAACAAACAATAAGCAAGCTTGGCCTTCCCTCTCATCCAAACAAAATTGAAAGGAAAAGGTACTATAATCTCTAATCTTGTTTGGTTTTTGGTTGTGTGGTTTTTTTAATCATACAAAGATACAATGGATGACAAACTGCAAATTACATCATTTACTAGCCCACAGATGAATAGCAGGAAGTTTTTCAAGGAGATTTTGCTCAGCCATCACATTGAAAACAACAGGAAATAAGAAGTTTTCAGCAGCTTAAACAGAACAGTGATGTCAACAGAATCTCAAGAAGGATGAACCATAACTACTGCTACCTTTGGTAATGCCGCTCAGAAGGTTCATTCAATGCTAACAGTGACAGTTTACATCTACCAGAACTCAAAGTGTAGTCAGCTAGCTACACAACCTAAAAAAAGTTACAGAAAACTAGTATGTGAAAAGCAAACACGCTTAATGGAGCACATCTTACATAGTAATGCACAACACCCACAGTTCAGTTTGCAGTATGCTAAACTTAATATGTCTATATGTATTGACGTTATCATCCCAACTGCAAAACTCATTTCAAAGAAACTTTCCTTCTAATATTACAAGTAGATGCCAATAAATCTTGCTCTTTAATGAACAATAAGTATTTTTGAACAACTGCACATTATATAATCTAATTTTGACAAGAATAAAGAAGATAAAGACTGATTATATGGAAGCATTTTAACTTGAAGCAGGAACCTTTTTCTCTAACAGTTTTGATGACTAGGGAAAGCAATGGAAACAAGAATATTTATTAACTTTGGGTTACTTCAAAGGATTATTTTACAAAAGAAATTGTATCTGTTTCTGATATGCAGTCTAATACATATTTGGGTTTTGGTTTGAATTATTTTTTTTGTTTGTTAAAGGTTATCTAACCATACTGTAGGACTAGCCCAAATATTCAAGCATCTTATTTTAGTTTTCTCTATTTTACAGTCCAGGAAAGATTTCTGACAAAATTTATAACATTATTCTGATGTTGTTAGTCAAATTTGATCTCTTTAAAGTTAATACAAACACTTATTCAAACCAGAAAAGAGGATATGCTTAAAGTCAATAATACTGAACAAAGGAGGAATGCTCAATGTATGTATTTCAAACCTTAGGATTTAACTGTGCTCAGTTCTATAGAGATGGAGATGCAGAACATCAGTGGATAGTTAGAGAGTTATAGACTTGTTGCTTGCTGAAAACATAACAAGTTAACTAAGCACCTACGCACGGATTTTCTGAGAATAGTTTCTCCCCTGGCTGAACTGGCCTGTACTAGCCATACCATCCAAAACTAAGTGGAAGGAACTAAAGGATATGGTCCTTGTTCCACCATCTGTGCCCTCCAGGGACCTTAACATGACCCTTCCACCTTAGAGCATATGTGGTTCTAACAAATATGGAAGACTTTATCCTTCTTGCACAGCTTCTACATGCAAACAACACAAAAGTTGGGCCCTTACTTGAAGCAAAAAAGGTGAGGTGAAGGCATGGCAATCAGCGAGACAAGTTTCTCGCTGGCTTGGAAATAAGTGAAAGTTAAGTTACAGGATGTAGTTTGACATGTCAATTCTGCTTTTTATGCAGCTACATACGTATATTTAAACATGTAATATGGCTTGATCCTTTGAACATAAAACTTTACTTTTTGCAAATAGAAAAACATGTTACTACTTTGTACAGAGTAATCATTGGCAATTTACTCCATAAGGATAAGTATTTAGAGAGTTTAGAACACAAATGATAAGATATTTTTTTATAAGTTAAAGCACACACATGCTTCCAGTTTAGTGGTTCAGTCATTGTCATCATGATGAACATGTTCACTTTCAGATAAGCAATCTGTATTTCCTTGTTATGCTACAACATTCTGTCACTTTCCATTAGAGAAGTCAATGTTATAATTGTAAAATAGTGCACATTTCCCCCATTGCTTTTTAGTCTTCTAGTAGCAGCATTTCAGAAGTGGGGGAAAAAAATAAAGATTATGCAGTAATAATTTTTGAAAAGTAAACCTTACAAGGAAAGAAAGGATTCATTTACAAGTCCACCTGTATGTTTAATAAGATACACCAAAATTAAATCTATTACCCCATTGTACAATGTCTTAAGGAATTTGTTCTGTCATAATTGGGACTCTGAAACACTTTAAGGACACGAGTTTATGCAGATCACCTCTCATACTGCTCTCTCCACAAAAGCAGTGGAACTATCTGCTAAGGATGTCAGCTTATGAAGACAAACAGCAAGCATACACACAAAAGCCACATCAACATCTAGAAAACGTGTATTGTAAATTAGGCAGTGGGAACAGAACCAACAAGATGAAATCAAACTAGAAGAAAAATATAGAAAAAAAATTCAAACATGAGCCATCAAAACCACTAATGCATGTATCATAGAAAGTTAGAAATAATTTTTCCCTTCAAGTAGCTTAGTTTTATAACTCCTATTCACAGAGTAAAGTTCTTAACCAGAATTATATGAGTAAAAGTTAATCAATACTAGGTTAATCCAAATTAGTCTGTCTCCTGCATAGAGAGCCCAAAAGAAGAGGAGCCTGAATGCTGCTCCCTGGGTCCAAGTTGGAGCAGTTTGCAGATCTGAAAGTGTACTCATTAAGAGTTACTTTGGAAATGCCTACTAGCCTAAAGAACTTTAATTAAATAGGCATTAATAAGCAATACTATCACATTCTTCAGATATAACAAGGAAGAATGATTTCTTTCATAAGGCTGGAAACAAGAACATACATAGACTGCCATACAGAATATTGAGATTTGATGGCAAAAAGAGCAAGTTCTGAAAAACAAGTCTTGAAGGGAACCCATAATTTGCTAAAAAACTTCTGAACAAGGCTTGCCCTCTCTAACTTCCATGTGCTTAGCAAAAATAAAACAAAAAATAAACAAGTAATCTTCCTTTGTAGTAAGACTCTTTGATCCTAAACATAAGGAAAGGCTTTATACATTACCAGAAGTACATACATTACTATTTTTTTAGATGGACTTGAGGAAGTATGAAGGAAAACTGTAAGGAAAATCTGGCATCTTGTCATCTGATTGTATTCTGAAATTGCTTGAGTTTACATCTCGGTTGCTAAGAAATTCAGATTTGCACAGTTTACACAAAAGATTCAATAGTAATACAAATGTTAAAATGAAATTTTACCTGTCTTCATCTTTGTGAGACACTGAGAAATGCCTGCTGAAATCTTCAAACTCATTCCCAGAAGTGCTATCGCCCAGAATATTTTTTTGTTCTTGAGCTGCTGCACGTCTGCTTAGGCATACATCTGTGTTCCTTTGATGATCTTGATACTCTCCTGAGTCAAAAAACATACTAGAACTCATCTCATCTTTGCTGTTTCTCAAGGCACATGCAGTGTGGCCTTGGACTTCAGCAATTTCAGTTATCCTACAGGAACCACTTTCCTCTTCATCAACATTAGGATGTTTGTTTCCCTCCAACTGGTTTGCAGTATTTTGTTTTCTTATTTTAGGTCTCACTACTAGTTCAGGTGGATTTCTTAGGTCAGTCTTCATGCCGCTGGCATTTAATTCATTAGCCTCTACCACAGGAGTTCCATCTCCAACATCCACTCTTTTTTCTGTCTGCTGTGTTTCGTAACTGGCACCACTCAGGTCACTTTTCAGTATAGCTCCATCTTCAGCAGAAAATTTAACTGTCCTGTTGTTTGAACATGCCAAGTGTGAATCTATACTAAAATACCTCACTAAAGGCATTGGTTCTGCTTCTTTGCAACATTCTTCAGAACAACTGTGGCCGAATGCAGCATATTGGGACTGTAAGTCAGTACAATAATCTGTAACATTGTCTAAGTCAGGAAGCATGTTATCTAGTGTTTTCTGAAATATACCTGCTTCATCTCTTACTAAAGAAAGTTGGTCTTCAGCATCATCATCTCCATCACTGCTATCAGGCTCATAAGAGTCAATGTTTACACATGCAATTGCATTCTGACCATCCAAATCATTACACATTCCAGACATGTATTCTGCAAGGTCCTCAGAATTTTCATGAAGATTCATGAAGTTCCCCAAGTACTGGTTGCCTTCCAGACCACAAGAGAAAAAAGAAAGTGGTAAGGTGTCCACATCAACAGTATGGTTTGATATACTTTGGCAAACCTGTTCTCCTGTTCCAGCATTTTTTATTAAAGGATCATCTGATAAACCTGATGGAACTTGAACCATTGAACTGGAATCTTCACAAGAAGCTGTAAGAAAGAATGCATTGAAATAATCAAAAGCAATGTAAATATTCTCATCTACAATAAATATTCATTAAAAGGAAAGGACAATTCACTAGGACTGCAGTGCAATTTGATAAGCATTTACCAGAAACACAGTCATTCTTTACTAATATATTTACATGCTCTTTTATATAAATTAAGCATACAGAAACAGACTTAGGTGATACTATTCCAGCTCAGCCTGTGATAGAAAAAACCCAAGTATTAATAGAATGTGTTCATGAGCAGTCCTTTTACGTTGTTTATATATATAAAAAAAATTAAGATGACAATGTGAAATCTGAAAAAAATTTGTAAGTTTATAAAAGCTGCAACATTTCTTTCCATAAGTTTACAAATGGACTATCCATTCATTAACAAGCTAAACTGTGCCTCCTGCCACACTTGGATAAAGCCACATATTGCTGCAATAAATTACCTACTAATCGCATTGTATTTCATACATGCAGCTGTGAGTGCAACTCCTCATAAGAGGAAAATAATAGCAGGGATGAATGTGGAACTACAGTCAGTAGTTATAACTACCACAAATTCAGTTTGGTTATATAACAGTTTAACATCTCTTGCATAGAGGGACAATAAATATCAAACACAGAAGAAGGGTTAAAAAAGGTAAAAACATGTATACTGCTGCTTGTAAAAAATGAATGCTTAGCTCAAGTCATTAGTAAACTCCTAACCAAGGCAACAGTCCAAACTATGTTTTAACATACAATGGCCTACATAACTTAATGATATTAAGAAATCTGGAAACTTAAAATCAACAACTACAACAATAAAAAAAGCCATCAAAACCTCACCATCAAACAAAAAAACAGAAAGACATATGCATGTTTCCATGTTATTTCAAAAACACGCGGAAGTGTTAAACCATGTAAAATGAATGTTCCAGGATTGAAAAAAAGAACATTCATGGCACTGAAATCTTGGGAAAACTGTGCCTCTCTACACTAAGAGCCTGACGGCTTTCAGGAAGTAACATTGTAACATTGCATTTTAGCTAATTAAAAGCTTTAAGCTCCTTCAAAAAATTGCTAACAGCTGAGGCTGGCAGGCAGGCCCCACTGGAAAGCACACAGTCCACCCCTCTTATTCAGGAAGAATCACCTATAGTAGGTTACCAAGGACCAAGTCCAAACAAATTTTTAATATTTCCAAGAATACCTCCTTCTACTCATCTTCCATAGTTGCTTAGTTGCTATAGAAGATACCAAGCCAATTAGCAAGGAAATACAAAGTATAATATAGGTAGTACCACCCATTCTTTCCTCCTACCCCCCCAAAAAAAAAGTCTTAATTGGGGAAAAATGTAACCTAGTAGATGTAAGGGAAGTTAATCAATCCAGGACATTTCTCAGAGAAATTTGAAAAGTCAGTGCCAAAAAAAAAAATTAATCAAATACAAAAGGAAAAGTATTTTGGTTTTAGACAAAAGAAGAAAATGAGTGAGTCACGCTTAAAATTCATATAAAAGGAATTACAAAAGAAATACACTCTAAACTGCATATTTCTTATGACCTCTAAAGTAATAGTACTCTCATCTCTAAGAAGCTGAAACAAGAAAGGTGGTAGCATTATAGAGAGACAGTAGGAGGACCTCAGCAAGTGACAACATTGCTTTACAGGAAATAAACCTTTAATTGGTTGAAAGTGTAGGAAATGTATGAACAGATGACTGCAAAAATGTTTAAATTACAAAGAAATTAAAACACCCTAAGGTAATCTACATCATAACAGCCTCCAAGAACAATGGCACATAACAAAGATAAATTAGTACTATGCTATTAAAAAGAGAAAAAAAGAAAAGCAGGAGAAAGCAGTAACAAAAGTGTCTCTAAAGGAAGGAGAAAAAAATGCAATTTCATAGAATCACAGAATCATTTATATTGGAAAAGACCTTTAAGAGCATCATCTCCAACAGTAAACCCAACACTACCGAGTCCACCACAAAGTCGTGTCCCTAAGTGCCAAATCTACACGTTTTTCAAATGCCTCTGGGGATGGGGACTCAACCACTGCCCTGGGAAGCCTATTCCAGTGCTTGACAACCCTTTCCATGAAGAAGTTTTTCCTAATATCCAATTTAAACCTCTCCTGGAACAACCTGAGGCCATTTCCTCTCAGTCTATCACATGCTCTCTGGGGAAAAAAGACCAGCACCTGCCATAGCACAACCTACTTTCCAGTAGTTGTGGAGAGTGATAAAGTCTCCCCCCAGCCTCCTTTTCTCCAGGCTGAACAGCCCCAGTTGCCTCAGCCACTCCTCATAAGACTTGTTCTCCAGGCCCTTCACCAGCTTTGTTACTCTTCTTCACACACTCTCCAGCACCTCAATGTCTTTCTTGTAGTGACGGGCCCAAAACTGAAAACAGGTGACCCCATTTCTGACACAAGCCAGGATACTATCAGCCTTCTTGGCCACCCAGGCACACTGCTGGCTCATACTCGATCAGCTGTTCAGCCACTTTTCCCCAAGTCTGTAGTGTTGCATGGGTTGTTGTGACTGCATTGCGGGACCCAGCGCTTTGGAAGATCTAAGGCTATATCAAATGTTTTTTAGCAGAAAACCTCATGCACTTGAGATGAGACTATGTTTCTAATCCAACAAGCAGTTTTGTATTTCTCTACGAAATTCTAATAGAGATGCTAAAGTCACAAAAGACATTTTGGGAAATACTGACATTCAACATTCATTAAACAAGAAAAGGAAGTCGTCTGAATGGTATAAACAAAAAGTGAACACCTTTTTAATATTTTAATATTTTAATAGTCTTAAACTAACTCCTACTGTAACTACATAACAATTGACAAAAACAGAACTACTTTGTCCATGATACATAAAATACTTCATTACCTAGTTCCAAACTGAAGGCTAGAACAGGCATTCTCTTCCAAATGTGATTTGTAATTTGATGTGAAGACTAATTAATTTGAATTACACCATATTATGGTTATCTAGTTGGCTAGGGTGCATTAACTCATTCAGGAATGTCCTTCTTCAGGCAAAATTAAACAACCTAAGGTGGACTACACTTTCATTTGCCTTCATGCAATGTTTCATTGCAAAAAGCCATACAAAATGTACTTAACACATATTATTTAAGAGGCAACCCTCCTCCCTTGACATCTCCCTCCCTCTACATGCCTTGCTTCTCCCTCTGCAAGCATCTCAGTTTGCAATTAAATGGCATGTACACAAAGATATGCACATACCTAAAGAATTCTCTTTCTGAACATCCTCTAGTTCTAACTGTTCAGAGTCTTCATTGTGTTGATGTTCACCACTGTCTTGACCATTCAAAGGCGGTCTAAAACCAGCATAGGTGTGTCTTCTTCTGTCTGCAAAAACCTCAAAACCTCCTGCTGGTACAGGACACTCATGTCTGCCGGCTTCTTGACTCATTGCTACATAAGGTTATGGATGGAAGAAAAAGAGAGATTCATTAAAACAACAAAACACCTTGTGAATTTCCATCTTCCCCAACACTTTGATATAATTTTTTTTAATTAAAATATTTTCCGTACCTTTAAATCCTTGAGCTTCACAACCACCACAATTATTATGAACCTGAAGTACTCTGGGCATATATGTTATGAAAGCAGAATTATCATCTACAATAAACAATATTGACAAACACTGAACTTTCTCCGATTTTAACACATTTGTAGCAAATAACAGAGATATTCTAAAAAAGAATTGTTAAAATCAACTCCAGATGTCACACGACTTTTTTTTTTTTTTAATGTAATACACATAGCTGTGATAAAATACATCTGCCAGCTTGCAAAACACATTGGAAAAAGCCTTCAGATAATACAGCAAAATTTAGCCAGCCCTAGCTAGCTTATCTCTGTGACAGGAAAAGAACAATTAATCAAATAACACCTTCTAAACCAAATGTCCCAAGTACCAGGGAGAAGGCTTTATTCTTCACACTAGGAAGTATGTTCAGGCATGGTCATACAAGGCAATTGCCCACACATGGCTCCTATCATAGATGCAATCTATTTATCTGCACTTACATAAAGCCTCTAACACAGTGCCCCACAACATCCTTCTCTCTAACTTGGAGAGACACGGATTTGATTGGTGGACTGTTCAGTAGGTAAGGAAATGGTTAGATGGTTGGATTCAGAGAGTAGTGGTCAATGGTTTGATGTCCAGATGGGGATCTGCAGCAAGTGGTGTCACTCAGTGGTCCATATTGGGACCAGTGCTCTTTAATAGTCTCATCAATGATATAGACAGTTTGTTTGGTTTTTAAACACCATTGAAGCTGACATTTTGCTAGGAGTGACATACAGGAAACTAACTCTGCTGCTGCCTTCCTAACATAAATCATGAAAAATAAGATGCAGGTGGAAAAAATGAAATATTTTTCTTGGAGCTGCATTTTCAGAAATCACATGATCCCTTAATAGCTTTAATGAAGAAGCAAATAGAAGAAAGCTACCTATTCTAAGCTACAGCTTCTAGTACAAGGTAGTCTTAGGAGGTTCAGACACATGATATCCTACAAGAACCTGGTCTAGAATTGCCAACATGACAATTCTGTGAACATTTCCTAACAATCTGCAGTTCAGTCAAATTTCTGCAGAAAAAAAAAATCAAATACTTTCTGCCTGGTTTTAATCAGAGGGAAAAAAAGAAAAACAAAACATAGACATAACTAGTATAATGACAGTGGAAGATTCAGAGCCTCAGGAGAAAAAGCAGGATCCAGGAAATGAAAAATAATCACTTTGTCTTCCAGACTGACATGGAAAAAAAATGAGGTTGGAGTAAACCAAACAAAATTACACCTGCCACATGAGTCTAAAATATTACTGCTTCATTCCCAGGTGAATTCACAGCAACAGCGCTGTGCTTAAAACGCAAATATTTACAATTCACTTCCTTAAAACTGCAACATTAAAGTATACTATAACCTGAAAAGGCTTTTATCTAATGCTGTCAGCTTCACATTTTGTTACCTTTAGGCAATTCTAAGAAACTCTTTCTTATAAAATGTTGTGCTGCAACTCACCACACTGTATCTGTTTGGGAACAGTGTTGCCTAACATCTTTATCACAGACTTGGACAGTGGGACTGAGGGCACCCTCAGCAAATTTGTTGATGACACTAATCTGTGCTATGTGGTCTACACACTGGAGGGAAAGAGGTGCCATCCAGGAGAACCTGGAAAGGCTTGAGATGTAGGCCTGTGCTGAGCTCATGAAGGCCAAGTGCAAGGTCCTGCACCTGGGGCTGGGAAATCCCAAGCACAATTACAGACTAGAAAAAGAACGGACTGAGTAGCCCTGGAGAGAAGAACTTGTGGGTGATGGTGCATGAGAAGCTCAACATGAACTGACAGCGTGCACTTGCAGCCCAGAATGCCAACTGCATCCTGGGCGGTATCAAAAGAAGTGAGACCAGGACTTCGGGGGAGTTGATTCTCCCCCTCCACTCTGGTCTTGAGAGATCTCATCTGAATACTGCATTCAGTTCTGGAATCCCCAGCACAGGAAGGACATTGGTCTGTTAAGGCCAGCCCAGAGGAGGACCACAAAGACCTTACAGCAGCCTTGCAGTACTTTAAGAAGACCGACAGGAAAGAAGGGGAGGGGCTTTTGAACAGAGAGTGTGTACTGATAGAACAAGGGGTAATGGTTTTAAGATGAAAGAGGGTAGATTTAGATTAGATATTAGCAAGAATTTTGTTCCTGTAAGTGTGGTAAGGCACTGGCACAGGTTGCCAAGGGAAATTGTGGACGCCCCATTCCTGGAGGTGTTCAAGGCCAGGCTGGCTGAGGCTTTGATCTAGTGGAAAGCATCTCTGCCTATGGCAGGGGGGTTGCAGCTGGATGATCTTTAAAGTCCATTCCAACCCAAACTATTATATGATTCTATGTTTTCTTTCCTGAAATCTCTCCAATCCAGCTGCAGAAATCCAAATACATCCATAACTAGAAATGATCAGTATCACCTTATTGCAGCTAAAGATCTGAGATACAACTCAGTTGAGCTTACGCAGAAAAAAATCCACAAGTATGAGAGGATCTTTTTTTGTCCATGAAGCCATATGCAGTTTGGTTATACGTAATCTTTCTTGAAAATATTTTCCAGACTTAGTCCAAACCTGCTCATCTCATACTAAAAAGAAGCCAAAATGGTCAGTTTCTTATCAACTATACTACTCCTGCTATCCTTAGAAATGTGAAAAATCTCTACCACCTTTGCAAAAAAAGGAAAATTCTACAACTAATACAAGAAAAGGGGATTGACAATTAATTTTCTTAATAAGTCAGCCAGTTAATAGCCTTGCTAAGTCACCCAGTAAGTAATTTTTATTCATGCAAGCTCTGAAGGTTCTTAAATTTCCACTCAGTATAACATGGCTGATTAGCAGACTGCCAGAGGGAACTGACAATAAGAAGCCACATCCAAACTTGCAGAGCAGAATCCAAGTTAGATTGTAATTCAGCACAGCAACAGAAAAATCTTCATTCGAATATGTTATACAAGTGGTTGAAACAAAAAGTAAAAATGCAACATAACTGTCTAATTCTTAATTTTAGTTTGCTTTCTAAAACCTCAGTACTATTAAATACACATGTCCAAATATAAAAGTTTTATTTTTTAATACTGATTTTCACAGCACGCGAAAATGTAAAGCTGGGTGAAATGCACTACAATTTTTGTTCCAAATAATTCTCTCATATACAGAGTATCTCATCTGGTATTCAATCGTTCTTAAAGATACATCATACAGCTATTCTTCTGTCTGGGAAAGCTTTATTTGATCAATATAGTGAAAGCTTTCACTGTTTTGAAGTTCGGATATCCCATTTGGTTTACAGAAGAGGTTAACTTCTACCTTGACATAAAATATCTCAAAATAAGAGAAGCAGCCATGCATTTATTTGCATGCATGCCTAAAACAGGCAGCATTTAGGCATCTGAATCAAGACACCGATTTACAAGAAACCCTTCAGGCAATCACGTTCCTGAGACACATAATATCCTCTCTAGATCCTTCTTCAGGCTAACCCAACCTTAGAAGTGGATATTTCTCTATCTTTTTTCAGAAGCTCAATTTACTAGGCACCCCAATACCTGCTGAGAAGACATAGTTCTGCAGAACTGACCAGTCTGAGGACATGCAGCACACCAGTGACTAAATAATCAGCGTAACCAGGCTGGTTTTTCACTCTCAGGCTAAAGATATTTATACACACACCTCCACCTAAGAGGGTACTACAGTCACCTGAATTCCTCAAAGGATCAGCAGCAGCTGTCATAAAGCAGAACATAATTTTAGATTACCAGAGCTGGTACCCATATCCCATAACTCCAGAAACTTCAAAAGAACATTTTCACTCTTAAGTATTCCATCAAGTTTACCTGGATCTTGTTTTCACCCGATTATGTCCAATTGTTTTTTTTGTATCATTCACTGACACACAGAGACACCTCTTAGATCTATGATATACTTCACAGAGAGAAAATGTGTGGCATGTGGAGAGGACAGAGTGGGGGAAAGTAGTCCCAAGTGTTTCCCATTCCAAAGTCAGGAAGCAGAGATCGTCATTTTCCTGCAGAAGGTATTCACCTAGCTTTTTCTGGTTTTGTTTGTTTGTTTGATTGTTTGTTTTATTTTTTAAAAAAAAGACTTGTAAAGTGAGCTTCAAGTATCTCTTTAAGGAATTTTCTCAGTCTTTTAATAACTCGTAACTTTTTCTGCTCCTCCTCAGATTTTTCTCAGCATTTTTAAAAAACTCGTGTGTATATTCTGGTCTCAAACTCACCAGCATTTGGTACAAAAAAAGCAAATCTCCTTTGTCCTACTCAGCTGATCTTTTTTTCTTGTACATCTATGAATTACAGAAACCATATTTTTCCACAAAGCAAGATTTACATTCAACGTTTCAAAAGACAATGCATGTAACACCAACACAATTACTGTTTTCTAGTTTACTATCCTAAAAAAAAAAAAAATCTGTATTTGCTCCTAGATGTATACAAATGCATTTGGCGGTCAAATCAGTGAAACACAAAAAGAACTCATATCTTGGATACCCTCTCACTTACCTGACTAATTGTGAATCACAATGAAAGCAAACTCTGATAAATTCAGATAAATGCTAGATCTTTTAAACTGTATTATCCAATATTCTTTATCTGTAACCAATATTCTACATCTCTTTTTTTCCTGCAGGTATTGAAAGCTTCTAAGAGCAGATGAATTAAAAAGAAATTTCAAGTAGAATAGAAACCTTTCAGTTTTCTGAGCATCACTGCTCGTAATAGTGGAGAGACTACTCCATTTCAGTTAACAGAATAAAGGTATGGAATAATTCCAAAAAGGGATTTCAAAGTTCAATAATTTCAATAATTTAAAACAACACATTACTGTTACAATTTCCGTCTTGTCACTATGGGCAAATTAGTACTGAAATTCTTCAAATGTTTTATTATGCTTACAAGTTTCAAACTACATATTCCGGCAAATTACCATTCAAATCAGTGAATATTCAGTTAGAAATTAGTTGTACCTCACCTCCCAGAACTTACCTCTGGATTTAACAAAACCTCAAAAAGCCATGTTGTGATCTAACCCCAGCAGGCAGCTAAGCACTACAAAGCCACTCACCCACTCCTTTGACGCAGTGGGATAGGGGAGAGAATCAGAAGGGTAAAAGAGGGGAAATGTGTAGGTTAAGACAGGAACAGTTTAATAGTTTTTTTCTTATAAAACTATTATTAATTATTAGTTTCTTTTTTTCCCTTTTTATTCTGCTTCCTTGCCTACCCCACCTGAAAAGTTTAATGCCAGCCATAGCAGCACTCCAGCTATGCAAGTTGTTCCACCATGTTTCAACAATGGCAATTATACTACAGTTCTCTTCCCATACAATGACTTCTAGTTCTTCTTGTCTGTTGCCCATGCTGTGTGCATTGGTGTAGCTGCATTTCCACTGGGATATTGATCCCACCACTCTCCTGAGGGGAATAGTCTTAGTTCCTAAGGGATTACTTGCTGTCTTTTCTGACCCAACCTTTGCACATTTGCTGCCCTTGGAGTGCTATCCCTCACCTCCTCTGAGCTGGCAGGCCAGAGGGCCTCGCTAGCACACCATTCCTCAGACACTGGAGAGTCATTCCCAGTTTTTTTCTGTCAAGCCTGGTTCTGTCCCCCTTCATATCTAGCCTAAATCTCTGTTAATGAGCTAATTTCTGGGTAAACATCATTCTGCCCCTTGGGGACAAGTGTACACTATCTTTTGTCATCAAGCCTGGTGATGTGTGGGCCAACCCATCCTCAAAAAAGCCAAAGTTTTGCTCCTCACGCCAGGTTCCGAGCCAGGTATTGATTTCCTGGCTCTTTCTGGTCCTTCCCTTATCATTCCCTGTAACAGGAATGACAGAGAAGAACATTATCTGTGTACCAAATCCGTTCACCATTCATCCAAAGGCCCTGAAAGTCCCTATACTGCCCCTGTGAGACCTCATCTGGAGTACTGTGTCCAGTTCTGGAATCCTCAACATAAGAAGGATATGGAATGTTGGAACAGGTCCAGAGGAGGGCTAAAAGATGATCAGGGGGGTAGAGCACCAGGCTGAGAGAGTTGGGCTTGTTCAGCCTCGAGAAGACTCCGAGGTGACCTTATAGCAACCTTCCTGTACCTGAAGGGGGCTACAAGAGAGCTGGGGAGGGACTTTTAAAAAAGGCTTGTAGTGACAGGACTAAGAGGAATGGCTATAAATTGAAGAGGAGAAGATTTAGACTAGACTTAAAGCGGAAATTCTTCACAGTGAATGTGGTGAGGCACTGGAACAGGTTGCTCACGGATGCTCCCTCCATGGAAGTGTTCAAGGCAAGGTTGGATGAGGCCTTGAGCAGCCTGATCTAGCAGGAGGTGTCCCTGCCTATGCCAGGGGGATGGACTTAGACAATCTTTAAGGTCCCTTCCAACTCAAACCATTATATGATTCTATGACTGTGCAAGGGAATCAGGGAGGCTGAGTTTGATACAGGGGAGATGCCTGCTATGCTGGGCAGGGACCTGCTGCCGTTCCTCTAAGTCTCCTAAATTTCTCTCTTCAGCTGGACGGAGAGAGGACGGGGAGTCTTCTGTTGCACGAAGCATGCCTGCCTGTTGGGTCTGAGACAGGGAGCACAGGGTGTTGTTCCAGCGGTCAATCTCCCTCTGCCCTCTCTGACGGTCCTCCACCTGCTCACCTCCTCCCTGATCTGCATCACCAAGCAGATGAGTTCATCCACCCAGGCACAATTCCCACAGGGGAATTTCCCATTGATGTCCAATACCAGTGCAAGAGGGGGCACGTCCTGCAGCCCAACATCTCAGTGGCAGCATGCACCCACTGGGGCTCTGTCTGGGAGGCTGCATCAGTCACAGCCTTAATGTTTTGAGGAGTGGACACCGTGGTTCTCTGGTACTTCTGGCCAAGCTCCAGCACCCTGACCTCCCTGCATGCCCTTGCCCAAGTAATTATTTTCACAAGCAGTTATCAGCTTAGCTACACATACACTGAAATATCAAATAAGCTTCAGGGATTTTTTTTTTTCAAGCATTAATTACTGTCTTTCCATCAACGTTTAAGGGCATTTTGCACTCTCCTTCGAGCTATAGATTCCAATAAGTCAACGTTTTTACTTACTACAATTCTCTTTCTTTGCCAGAGGCAAAGTTCAATAAGATGGCATGCTGGCCTACCCCTGAATTCACTTTAAGTGACAATGAAACTTTTTTTAAAAGCTCTCAGATTACAGAAACTGATTATTTTGTTAATGACTGAAACACTGCTTGCTGCACCTTCAAACAGATTGACCAGTTTAGGTCTGTGGAATCTCAATAGTGTAAAGCAACCTTTCAGCAAACATGAATCAGGTATTTTTCCCATTGTGAGCCTAGCTTTGGGAATATAGCATGGGCAATTAAAGACATCTGAATGTCTTTGTGAACAAAGGAATTGCTTAGTGTCTCCTTGCCTGCTTTAATGACAAAAATAATGCTGCATTTAACACTACCTAGTGAGCTAACAAAAATATTAATCACAGCCAATTATTTTGTGAAGTTCATTAATACTGCTGGACTTTTCACACTTACTTGTTAAGTCACTCCAAACTAAACTCATAACTTAAAAGTGTGCATACACTCTTGGTGTTAAAATGCTTATATTACCACCGTGAAACTATCAATTTTGATATTACCAGAATCAATGCTAGTAACAGTAAAACACCAATCCAAGGTGGTCTTATGGCACTAAGCATACACCTCACGAGGTCTAACAAGACCAAGTGCAAGGTCCTGCACCAAGAACAGGGCAATCTGTGGTTTCAATACAGGATGGGAGACAATACGATTGAGAGCAGCCCTGCAGAGAGGGACTTGGGGATGTTCATTGATGAGAAGCTCAACATGAGACAGCAATGCACGCGTGCAATCCAGAAGACCACCCGTATCCTTGGACTGCATCAAAAGAAGCATGGCCAGCAGGTCAAGGAAGATTCTCCCCCTCTACTCTGCTCTCATGAGACCCCACCTGGAGTACTGTGTCCAGTTCTGGAATCCCCAGCATAAGGATGACATGGAACCATTGGAACAAGTCCAGAGGAGGCTACTAAGAAGACTAGAGGAATGGAGATCCTCTGCTATGAGGACAGGCTGAGAGTTGGGGTTGTTCAGCCTGGAGAAGGCTCTGAGGAGACCTTACAGCAGCCTTCCAGCACTTGAAGGAGGCATACAAGTTGGGGACGGACTTTTTACAAGGGCACGCACTGAGGGAATGGCTTTAAATCGGAAGGGGGGAGATTTTAGATTAAACATTAGGAAGAAATTCTTCACTGTGAGGGTGGCAAGGCACTGGAACAGGTCATCCAGAGAAGTTGTGGATCTAGAGGGAGGTGTGCCTGCCAATGGTAGAAAGGTTGCAACCTTTAATGCCCATTCCAACCTAAACCATTCTATGAGTTTGTTACATACAGTATTAAAATTAGGTACTGATATAGTTAAGAAAGCTCATTTATTCTCTGCTCTGTACTGCTCTCACCCACATACACACTCCCCACGTGCCTTGCAGCCCTGTCCCTACAGCAAGGCTATCTGCAGAGGCTCTCTGCTCCAGCAGGAGGAAGAAAAGTTCAGAAGCAGATGTTGCTCCTTGCAGCAGCAGGACGGCAAACCACAGCAGCAATGCACGGCCAGTAATCTGGTAGCAGGTGGTAAGTAGAAAGTTATGCATTCCTAGGACTGAGATGGAAAGAAGGTATTTATGTCCAGAGCACCCTTCCACAGCGTATTTTATCTCGGGCCAAATTCCTAGCCTTTAAGGAATATCAAAGCAGATTGAAGAGTAGTAAGAGGTTGTCCTTCAGGAAGCCAGAAGAAAGACCATTAACAGACTCCATCTCCCAGATACGTAGTAGCACTTTAAGGTAGGAAGCTTTTGTGATATTGTATGAAGCATATTATCTTTGCTTAAAATGTAAATGTTTAGTAACCAGTAATTTAGAGGACAAACTCTAAAATGCTGCTTTAGAAAAAAACTTTCTATTTCATCAGAAGAGACCTAGAGACAAATTTGAAGCAAGCTTTATGCTTTTTTCTTCCTCTCCTTACTGATGGATCCAATTTGTTTTAGCTCAGTGTCATATAAATGTTCTAGTATTAGACTGGGTTAAAATGACAGACAACCCTTGGAAATGCCTGAAAAGCTAATAAACAAATATAAACAAGACACTACTAGCAACCACCTCCAGACATACATATTTTAAAATGTAAAAGCCAGTTCATTGCAAAATATTCTGATACTGATCTCAGCCTCTTCCCAAATACTGAAAGAGAAGGGATGAACAACAGAAAACTGATAGCAGCTTCCTTCCACTTCAGTATTAAGCAGTTCCTGTTTTGTTGTTCCCTGAAAATTTGCAGTTTTGTTTGCATTTTGTGCCATAAACAGAGCTGTGGTTCTGAAATATTACAATCCGTCCAGGCACACAAATATAAATAGTTCAATTTCTACATTTATCAATGCATTACTCAACATGCGGACTAAAAGAAGCAAGTTGAATAGTATTTTGGACATTGTCTGCATACTCCTGGTCTCAATTAATGACCTCCCATAAACAACATATACAATTCACAACTCAATCTAAATTAAGAAAAAAATTTGCAGCTGCCTGGAGGAGAAAGACCTGGGGTTGTTGGTTGACAGTCAACTGAACACGAGCCAACAGTGTGCCCAGGTGGCCAAGAAGGCCAATGGCATCTTGGCTTGGATCAGAAACAGTGTGACCAGCAGGTCCAGGGAGGTTATTCTCCCTCTGTATTCGGCACTGGTGAGACCGCTCCTCGAATACTGTGTTCAGTTCTGGGCCCCTCACCACAAGAAGGATGTTGAGGCTCTGGAGCGAGTCCAGAGAAGAGCGATGAAGCTGGTGAGGGGGCTGGAGAACAGGCCTTATGAGGAACAGCTGAGAGAGCTGGGGTTGTTTAGACTGGAGAAGAGAAGGCTGAGGGGAGACCTCATTGCTCTCTACAACTACCTTAAAGGAGGTTGTAGAGAGGAGGGTGCTGGCCTCTTCTCCCAAGTGACAGGGGACAGGACAAGAGGGAATGGCCTCAAGCTCTGCCAGGAGAGGTTCAGGCTGAACATTAGGAAAAAATTTTTCACAGAAAGGATCATTGGGCACTGGAACAGGCTGCCCAGGGATGTGCTTGAGTCACCTTCCCTGGAGGTGTTTAAGGGATGGGTGGACAAGGTGCTGAGGGGCATGGTTTAGTATTTGATAGAGATGGTTGGACTTGATGATCCGATGGGCCTTTTCCAACCTAGTGATTCTATGATTCTATGATTAAAGGGAACAGGTGTTGGCACCACACAAATAATAGCAAATTCAAGTATATGCAGTCTAAATGGTTGTTCTGAGTGAAATGCATTAATAAACATTAATTACCCTGTGAATATATCTAAAGTGATGAAGAAACAGAAACAGAATTGCTTCAAGTCCAGAACTCCTTTTACAAGTGGAGCCCAGTCAACATCTCCCACACAGAAGTGTCTGAACGGGTGAGTTACTACAAACTCCTATTAAGACACAGTTCCTTTCTATTGTTAGACATATTCCTAGAATTCAAGGTCCTCAACAGTTCTTTTTCCTTCACCCAGGCTCTTGTGATGAACATTGGTGCACAGAATACTTCTATACAGTTATCCGTCATCTGTTCAATTCAGCCAAGGAGCCAGAGAAAGTCTGGCTTGCTCTGATGTAGGTTCAGCTGTGGTTACAACATCTGGCTGTAAAACTGTAAACTGGACTGTGTGAACATACTCAGCTTTACCAAATCCCTTTTTTTGAGGATGCAGTTCTGTTTCTGGTTTTTTACAGCTCAGCAGATAGTTCCATTAGCACAGCTGAGACGAAGTGGTAGAACTGAGATAGATGCAAGCAGCTTGAGGCAGCCATCACTACACAAGCTCAACTGCCAAAGCCCCTGCACCGCTTAGCAACAGATCTGCTCTTCATCTGTAACCATTTCAGTACTGCTTTTTCACTCTCCTCTGATGATCTAGCTGCTCCAACATTACACTCAACTTCTCATTATTTCCAATTTATTTGCACTGACTTGCTCTGATTTTGGCCCAGCTCTCTTTAATTTCTTACACAAAACTGCAAATAGCTTGAATGCATCACCTTCTCCCTCAACTTTGACTTGACCCTGAGTTTGGTAGGTCATGCAAATCTGTCCTACCCACTGCCAGCTCTGGCTTACCACAATAATTGCTTTTCCAGTTTTTATCCTGACAAATAGCTTCAGCAGAAATTCTACATTAAATCTCATCTCAAAAGAGATGGAAGACTAAGTAACTGAAGTACTAAAAGCTTTTAAAGACAAGGACAGTGTATATATCATGTACTAATCAATCAAGAACAAACCCCACTCTCCAGCATAAAGTTAGGATTACAGCTTTTAGAACAGAACGCCTATTTTTGCCTATAGCCCATATAGCAATATATTCTGCTAATAAAGAACACAATTAAGGGCTGCTAATCATCAGCTGAGCCTTCATCCCTGCTTCCTTCCCCAACATCACAAGTTTTCATGTTCTAAGTATCCTAAATAAAGTGCACAGGAATAATATTTTTTACCTACTGCTTTTCAGAAGACATCCAGAAATTCAGTCATTCTTAATAAAAGTTGTACTAGTAATCTGTCTCTTTCTCTCACTCCCACTAAAGCTACTCATCCACTAAATCCATCCTCCTATTTTCCTATGCCTATGACTTTCACATTTTGGATTTTTAGTTCAATTCCAATCACAAACTTTTTGGAGGAGGAAGTGTCTCTCTAGAGCTGAAAGACACCAAAGGGAAGCCAGTACTAAATAGAACACCAGAACTTTTCTGTAATTTAAGTAGACATGGTTCACTTTTACTTTTGTCAGTGCCAATGACTTCAACCATACTTCAGAAAGTCTGAAGTCATCCTTTCACCCTGATAAACACAACAATTAAGAAATAAGAGAATCTCAAGGTGGAAGTTCAGGTGCTTTAAGCTCTTACATGACAAGGAGATACAAATCAGCAACCTATCAGGCCCCAAAACATATTTTTGCACTCATGTCTTTCATCTTACATAACTGTGCTTATTACAGCAAAGTTAACACAAAACATGTAATGAATCCATAACTGCTACCAAAGTAGTGAAAGTAGTAACTTTTTTGTTAGTAACTTTTTCTCTGAAGAAGAGCAAAGACTTGCTGCGTGAAACTCCTTATTTTCCTTTCATAAGGAGAATTCTTGAGGCCTGGATACAAGGGTAACAAAAGCCTCCAATGCAACTGACAGATAAGCTCACCTCATGTCAATTGAGCCTTCAAGGTTTTCAAATTTTAGAAACAGCACGTGAAGTGATTCTAGTATATCTGTGATGAAATAGAGATCATTCTCAAAATGAGAAGCACAGGGTATTATTGTCAAATTGGAATAAACAACTAAGCAAGTTACCAAAATCAAAATAACAGGTCGCATTTGGCTAAGCAGAAGGACAGTGCAGGACTACAGAGGATCCCAACTTAGAGGAAGTCAATACTTTCCTCTGTTTTGCCGAACAGCACATACAGAGCTGTATTAGTGAAGGCTGCAAGAGAGGAAAAGTAATACTTCTATCCTGATCAATGTTGTTAAAATTAGACCTAGCACTCTCCAAACAGTACTAGACTTCAAAAATGATCATTCTCTAATGGCAGCAAGGAAGATTTCCCTAACACATGGAAACAACATAAGAGAAACATTTCTACCAGTAGGAATATCATATCACTTAAACAGAATGTTTAGGGAGGCTGAAGAATATCAATCAGCAATGCAGCCCCAAACACAGGATTCAAACAAACATCTAACAAAGAATCAGTATGAGGAAGGGGTATGAGAGAGTAAAAAGCTAGACAACGCAACTGAGGCTCTCACCAGCCCCACGACCACTTCTCTGAAGTAGCCCTCCAGAATTCCAGATATGTATTCAGCTCTCAGAGTTGAAATCATAGTCTTATGTAACAATGCTAGTGTGGAGGGGAAAAAAATTCAGTGTGCTTTTTTTCCAAAGCCCTTGTGTGTAGACTAAAACACGACCTACAGTGTGCCTCACAATCACTATTTGTTTGGTTTCACATAACTTAGTAGATAAATCGCAATTTCTTGACTGATCAACTTCTCTATTACTTCTCTACACTTTTTTCTTTTTACAGAATTCTGAAAACATTACATCATTGATACATTGTATGAAATTGCATCAGTTATACTGAGTGTGGTACAAGTAGCTGTGGAGATATTCTATCATTCTTTTTAAAAACAACTACTTTTCACTTAAAGCACCTTATTACAATTTTGGAAACATATTACAGATCCATTACATAGAAGCCAGTTCTTAGGCCTCAAAAATGTTGTTACAGATGTCTAACTCTGAGGACTGCTCAAAAATCTTACATTACAATAATTTTTAAACTGTCACCAAGCTACAAATAGCTTGTTTACCAAACACATGATGATGATTTACCTATTTAGGATATAGAGTCAACTACAGAGCCACTAAAACAGAAGTCAGGTTTTGCTACCATTTAAAAATAATTTGTGTTACGGAAACTTCTCTATTGATTGTTTTAGAAATTTAATTTCTGATGATAAGCTGATGAGGCAGGACATTTTGGTATAAATACTGTCACCAGACTCCTAAGCAATCATCCACAATCAACCCTCTGGATCAGAACCATTTCTCTGTATTCTACTTTTCCATAGTAACAACTACTTGCATCATTTCATGCTGAAATCGGTAATCCCCTTGGATTTTCTTTTCCCCGTTTAGCACCGAGCAGGCAGGTATTTCTGATGTTACAGCAATGCACAAAAATCACAAGGGATTTTAGCATCTGAACAACCACAAGCTCTCCAGGTCATGTTTTAATAATAGTAAGCACATATGGAAGGACACACATATGTGCCAGCTGGAATTCTCTCCACTTTCACAGTCAAATATGTAGTTACCTGAAATGCTATACAAGGGTCTAGCATAAAAACATCATGCTTGAAGTTATCAAATGTGAAAAGCTGTTCTAAAATTAGTCAGAATGATTAATACCAGCGACAGCAGAAGTTCTAAATACTTTCTCCCACTGTGACACAGGACTATTTAGCAATTTACATGGCCATTCATTCTGTCCTTTTGCAGCGTATTCCACTCATTACTAAAAGCTCATTAATAATTACCTCTATTTCACACGTAAGTAAGATATAGCCCTGCTACACAAATATTGCAAAAATAGCCAGCCAGGCATGGCCTACAAAAGAACCAAATTTATTGCAAGATTTGCTATGTTTTACACTTAAACAACTCAAACAGGTGCCCCTCTATTAAATGTGTACAGCATTACCCCAAGCTCTTCAGGATGTTTCCATGAAACAGCATGAAGTGTGTTTCATTGAAGTTATGACTATTAAAGCCACAGAAGTCAGTCCCAAACACTCATGGAAAGTACCATCCTAAGTTCAGGTTAGCATGTCTTTTAAGGCCATTCAAAATATCACTTCTCCACGGATATTCTGAACAGAAAGCCAAGGTTAGCTAGCTTTCCCTTCCTCCAGTGTTTTGTGTTTCCCTATACTTATACCAGACTCACAGTTGTTTCTGTAACTCAAACATTGTTTCAAGTTATTAACTGGAGTTCTAAAACGTGTTTGCCGACTGAAATTAATGCAAACCAGACTTCTGGGACCTGTCCAAATACACTAGTAAACATATAGATGGAAGACTGCTCAAACATCGTTATAACTCTGCAGTGTGCTCTATCAGACTTACAACCTCACCCATACAAAAGCAAATGGATTATTAAAGTGTAAGTGCATAAGTAAATTAGAACAAATTTGCTCCTTATACTTTGTTCAAAATATTATTGAGAAATACTAGGATAATCCATCACTGAACTGTAAATTTTACGCTCACGACTTCAATTATACCCACAATTCCAATTACCTCAGATGCCAAACAAATACTACTCACACTACAAACTGTGAGCCAGGGACTCTCTGCCTTACAAATGTACAATGGGATTCTGGCATCTACTACTGTAGAGCGTAGTAATACTTTGTTTCATTCAAGCTTTCGCAAAAGACTAAGAAAAAAACCGAACACAACTCAGCAAGTACTACTCACCACAAAGGAGATTACTATGTAAAAATGATACCAATGTCAGCTTAAGTTCTTGCTACAAACACCCATAACACTATTTGCTGAATTAACCCAATACGTTATATCAATATTTTTCATTTGTTATGCTAAACTGCTTTTGCAATAGTAAAAATCTTCATGGGAACAACTCGCTTAACAAGATGATAATTCATAAACATCTTATTCTGACGCTGTTTTGATCTGTCAAGGTCATTTGCACATTACCTACACTGCATTTCAATTCACTGAGTTGGCAAAGGAAATTAAAAAATAGACCTATTTCACAGAAGTTTCCTGATCCTGCATTTTAATGCAACTTTAACAATTTTTCTGAACAACTTCTTCAGACATTTTGCTTTACTCAATGTTTGAGAAAGAGCAGGAAATCAATTCTATGCAAGTCTGACTCAGCAGCAAATAACTTAGTTTATAACATAAATTTGCTTACAAAAAAATCTAAATGTGCATACTTCTAAATGAAATTTACATCTCGAAAGTGTGTCTTCTTCACAATTCGTGCATTAACAGAGAACACTAACAGCCTGACACCATCCTTTATTGATACAGGACGTAATTTAGATACAGTGTAAAAAAAAGTCTAACAAAGTATCACTCCTCTAAATTGCTACACTGTGTACACAGACAAGTGCAAATCAGGAACCACACTGAAAGAATGAGGCGTCCGAACACGTCGAGAGTACAGGAAAAGGACCTAAACGCAGTCACGTCCTTAGAACACATCCTAAAAAGCACTCCGCCTCACAGCGACATTACCAGCTATTTATACCTCTGCACACCGTGCAGATTCACAGGCTGTGTCACCAATATATATATTCTTCATGAAAGAAAGGTGTTCGTTCGCCAGCAGTATCCAGCCACGGCTACCTGCGGCACACGGTAGCTGAGAGAACTCGGCTGCCCTGCACTCGAGGCAGCTGAAGACAAGCAGCGCCCCTGCCCGCTGCAGGGGGGCTGGAACCGGGTAATCTTTAAGGTCCCTTCTAACCCCAACCATTCTAGGATTCTTTGAAGCGAACCTACTACAGGTAAAAGCTCACCCGCAGCCGCTGAACCTCGCAGCATAACGAGTTAATGGCTTTTTGCTCGTGAGTGAGACAACGCATGTTTTCAGCTGGTGCGCCTTAACAACTGTCGCCCGGATGCCAGACGCGGGGCACATCCCTTCTGCCACAGAGCAGCAGAGCTACTTGGGTTCTAGTTCTAGATCCAACCCCCACCACCTAGTTCCAAGCTGCCCCTGGCTCCGGGGGCGGTTCTGCCCACCGGCGGCCCGGATCCACCTCCAGGGACCGGGCGCCGCGAGCGCCGCGACAATGACTGGCAGCGCGCGGGGGGCGGAAGAACAGCCCGGGGCACGTGACCCCCGGCGGCGGGCGGCGGGGTGTGGGTTACGTACACACGGACACACGCGACGGCGCCGCCGCCAAACCGAAACCCGACGAGGAAACGAACGCGCCTCGAGCCGGCACCGAAACCAAACCCGCCGGCACACCCCGACGCGCTCGGCGCGGGCCGGGCCGGGCCCCGCGCAGGCCGCCTCGCACTCACCTCGCCCGCTCGCCGCGCGCCCGCCCCCCCGCGGCCGCCGCCACCACCAATACGGGCGGCTCCGGCGCCGGCGCCGGCGAATGCGCCGCCAGGGGGAGGCAGAGGCGGCCAATCCCGGCCGCAGGGCGGGGACCGGGGTGCGGGGCTCGTCACAGCTTCCCGCTGCGTCCATCCTGTCCGGGCAGTCACCTGTAACGGGGGAAAGCAGAGCAGGGCGTTACAGAGCAGAGCTGGTTAGAACGAGGCGGAACGGAGTACAACACGACACAGCATAACAGACCAGACCAGCCTAGGACGGGAGGGGATGGGATGGGATAGTATATTAATAGTATAGTATAGTAATAGTATAGTATAGTAATAGTATAGTATAGTAATAGTATAGCATAGTAATAGTAATACTAATAGTAATACTAATAGTACAGTATAGTAATAGTAATAGTATAGTATAGTATAGTATAGTATAGTATAGTATAGTATAGTATAGTATAGTATAGTATAGTATAGTATAGTTTAGTTTAGTTTAGTTTAGTTTAGTTGTCAGGGACCTACAATGATTATCTTGTCCAACCACCGAGCTGACCTAACAGTTAAGGCCTGTTATGAATTTTATCTCTTTCTCTGGCACTAAACCTATGATGCCTGTTTCTGGAACCTCTTTAGAGCTTTGTCAGTCAATTCATTTCCCAATCCCATATTAGATTTCTCTGACTGATGTGCTTTACAATGCATAATAGCCACTTCTGTAGGTTTCTGAATGCTGGCTAGTAATTTTCAAAGTAGTTTTAATTTGCTGTTAAACACGCCCTCTCTTTCCATATGACTCCATGGGCAATTACAACTCCAAAGGCATATTTAGAACCTGTCTGTATTTTCACTCTGTTGCCTTGACACAAACCAAGGCCCTGGCTAGAGCCATGAATTTGGCTTTCTGTACAGAGGTTGTTGGTGGCAAAGCATGAACTTCCACTATGGAGGTTGTTTTGAGAATTGCATACACTGACAACCTCTTTCCTCATCACACAAACCTGATCCCATTTGTAAATGATTCCCAATCTAGACTCTCAAGTGGTTGATCTTTAAGGTCCAGGTAGCTGGAATACTATTCTTCAATTGTCTGCAAACAAAAATCCTCAGGATTCTCCTCTACATGGTGTCACACTTTAGCCAAACTCAGCAGCTAAAGCCATGCAGCTGACCCTCCAAAATCCCTTCCGCTCCCACCCCCTGCAGGGAAAGGAGAGAGAAATGAGAGGAGGAAGACTTACAGGTTGCAAGCTAGACCTACAGCTTTAATTAAATAATAATGATAATGATGAAAAAAATTAGAAGTAATAAAATATAAACAAATATATGAGACCGCCCCCCCACCCCACTCCTCAATGAATATACATCACCACTAGTGCTGTAGAGCAGACAGGAGGGAGTACGTCCACAGCTTGCAGGGTGCAAGAACTGAATTCGGAAAGACAGATGAGGACCTGACTAGTTTTCAGCCATCGCAGAAGAGAGAGTGAGGCCCTTGTGATAGCTCAACTTGTACTGAGTATGATATACATGAGATGGAATCCTCTATTGGTCAGTTTAGGGTCACCTGCCCTATTTGCCCTCCCTTGCAAGTACGGCTTGTTTTCCGCCAGCTTGAGGATGGCCTTGGCTAAGTATAAGCATTAGCTTTTCTACATACCAATGCCCCGTGTTATCACTTTAGAGAAGAACACTGTCTCAAAAACATGCAGTTAGTTTTCAGAGAAATGAAATTATTTAGAGTGGCTGAGTTAAGAGTCAGAAGCTGGTTCTACTTTAACTCAAACCGCACCATTCCACACCTTATTCCATACCATTTATGTCTTGCTCAGGTAATTACTACTTACATCTTAAATTATACACACACACACACACATACATATATATACATGTTGCCAGTTCATGATTTGGTCACACAAAAGTTCATTGAGTTCTTGATTATGGATGTCCATTCATTATAGCAGTCTCAGGGTAAGAAAAATAAGATAAAGGTCCATCATAGTTTGTGCCCACAGGCTGCAAATCAGAGATTTCAACCTCAAGAATGTTACTAAACACCACATGATGAAACTAGCTCATTATCCTGAAAAACACTTAAGATTAAGCATTCTCACCCAGGGTCATATTTCTTTGAGGTACAGACCAAAATTCTCCATCTTCTAGGATTACCCACTAAGTGTGTCCAAGCCCTTGAGCAAAAAAACAACCCCAAAAATGGGTTTGCCTTTGCCCAAAGCAGGAGAAACCAAATTTTCCCCAGTAAATTCCTTCCATGCACCACAGGAACTTTTTAGGTAGAAGGTCTGATTGAGCAGGACCACCTTGACTGAGAGATCCTCTGGTATTAGCTAACCTGCTGGCTTCTGCCAAATGCTTATCCCAATTTTTAAATGTACCACACCCCATTGCTCTAATGGTAGTCTTTAACTGTCCATTATATCACTTAATTTTTCCTGAGGCTGTTGCATGATAGAGAATTTGATATATCCATTCAATATCATGTTCTTTGGCCCAGCTACGTATAAGACTGTTTTTTTAAATGACTACCATTGTCTGACTCAGTTCTTTTTGGAGTACTATGCCTCCGCCAAACTTGCTTTTCAAGGCCTAGGATAGTGCTATAGGCAGATGCCGTGGATATGTTTCCAGCCATCTGGTGGTTGTTTCCACCATTGTAAGCACATAATGCTTACCCTTGCAGGTTCTAGGGAGTGTGGTCTAGTCGATTTGCCAGGCCTCCCTAATTTATATTTCAGCCATCAACCCCTATGCCATAAAGGCTTTAACCTTTTAGCTTGCTTTATTGTGGTGCATCTTGGCTTGTATCAGAAATGGTGTGACCAGCAGGTCCAGGGAGGTTATTCTCCCTCTGTGCTCGGCACTGGTGAGACCGCTCCTCGAATACTGTGTTCAGTTCTGGGCCCCTCCCCACAAGAAGGATGTGGAGGCTCTTTAGTGTGTCCAGAGAAGAGCAGTGAAGCTGATGAAGGGGCTGGAGAACAGGCCTTATGAGGAACGGCTGAGAGAGCTGGGTTTGCTTAGCCTAGGGAAGAGAAAGCTGAGGGGAGACCTCATTGCTCTCTATAACTACCTTAAAGGAGGTTGTAGAGAGGAGGGTGCTGGCCTCTTGTCCCAGGTGACAGGACGAGAGGGCATGGCCTCAAGCTCCGCCAGGGGAGATTTAGGCTGGACATTAGGAAAAAATTTTTCACAGAAAGGGTCATTGGGCACTGGAACAGGCTGCCCAGGGAGGTGGTTGAGTCACCTTCCCTGGAGGTGTTTAAGGGACAGGTGGACAAGGTGCTGAGGGGCATGGTTTAGTGTTTGATAGGAATGGTTGGACTCGATGACCCGGTGGGTCTTTTCCAACCTGGTTATTCTATGATTCTATGGTGCATGTTTCACTGTCATGGATGACCTGCACAATAGCATCCATGATTATATTCACCCCTCAGTCACACACCCATTTGTGTTGTGTCCCTTCTCTGATGACCTGCAGTGTCATGAGCCCATTGAGCTAGAAATAATTCACCTTTCTGAAGAACTTCCTCTGCTGTGTTACCCCATACGATGATGTCATTAATGTATTGCAGACGTTCTGGAGCTCCACCCTTCTCCAGTACTGTCTGTATCAGTCCATGGCAAATGGTAGGGGTGTTACCACATCTGGGGAAGACGTTTCCAAGTGTATTGGACACCCTTCAGGAAAAAACAAACTGCAACCTGCATTCTGTTGCTAAAGGAGTCAAGAAAAATGCATTAGCAATATCACTTGTGGCATACCACCTAGCTGCCTTTGATTCCAATTCACATTACTATTCTAAAAAACACAACAGCTCACTATTAATAGCCATTCATTATTAGCCTTTTGCACAGGCTATATAAGAATATTAAAGGGTGAAAACATTTTGTGATTCACTCTTTGACTTCCCAGTCACTGGATCAGATTATGCATGGGAATCACAGAGTCTCAGTTTGTATCACACTGTCATTGACGAATTACGGTGTTAGTAATTGGCACCTGTCGGTCATCAGCCTTCAGCAGTCCCACAAGCAAGAACATCTCTATACTGGAACACAGTACCCAATGCGGAATGGGTTGGTTTGGATTGCAGGAGACTGAGACAAATGCTGTGTACTCACACCTTGTAGATAGGATTTAGGTTCCCCACCACTGGAAACTGGAGCAGTATTTGAGATATGGGTCTGTGAGAAGTGGGATCCATCCTATGAGACAGTTTATAAAGCAGTTTATTGAAGTCTTTGGTCATTTTTTCCAGATAATTTCTGGGGCAATTTCTCCAAAGCCAAGACATAGGTTTGTGAAGGCCAAGAGAAACTGTCTTCACATTGCTGGAGTTTGTCAATTACTTCACCCACTGCTGGATCACCAGAAGTTTCTTTCTAAATCGTTGTTGACAATGTGTGAGAACGAGCTGGTGGGGCACCTTGCACAAACTTCTGTAACAAAGCTTGGTGACATGGTCAGGATCCATATTTGGATGCCATGCGCTATATACCAACTCTCCCAAAGCCAATTCTCTTGGGTACTTAATGCCTCTCCCAGTGTTGTTCCATCTAGTTGGGCAGCATTCAATGTCATGTCTGTAGGGATACCTGTCTCTCACAGCTGTCAAGAGTCATCCCCAGAGGCTAAGGATCTCTGTCCAAAGTCCCATGCTTACTCTTCCATTTCTGGCTAGGAGTCCAATCTTCTTGGCATCTTCACCATCTAAGTCTATAGTATCAGCTCCATCATCTCAGCACCAGAGCAATCATGAAACAATTGGCTGACCTTGATGACAGCTTAGGTCTTTGATTGGATTTGCAGCTCCTTCATAGATGGGGATCCAATGGTTTTGTCTGGTTTTGATTGTCCTGAGTTATTCTTCTGCTGATGCTGTGGTGGCACTGATTTCAAAGTGTCTCTTTGTGTGTGGTGGTGGATTTAACAGACGTACAGAACTGGGTAATGGTAAAAATCTTGGTGATTATGAAGTACTTGGAAATCGCAAAGAACTTGATGGCCACGGTGGATCCAGCAATGGTGTAGGACTCAGTGGTTGCAATGAAGTTGGCAATCATGGAAGGCTCGATGGTCGTGATGGACTTGGCAGTTGTTCAGAGCTTGTGATGAACTTGGCAATGGTGCAGGACTCAAAGGTCGTGATGAAGCTGGCAATAGTGGAGGACCTGACAATCATGGTGAAATTTCTGGTCGCAGTGAAGGACCCTCTCCTGGGTCTTTATCTTGCTATAGAATAGAAGCTGTTTCTTCTTTATCTTCAGTATCATCATTGTGCTTGCAAACTGCCTGTTCAAGTTGTTTCTCCTCATCTCCAGATGTTTGTTTGTACTTCCTCTTCTTCACAGGAGCAGCTGACACTGACTTGGAGGCAGTGAGTATATCCATATTAGGTATCCAAGTACCTGGCTCAAATAGATGTAGTTCATATTGAGTGGCTGATTCCCTGATTGCCTTTGGCATGGCTGTAGCGTTTGTGGCCACTGACAGGTATAGGTCAAGTAGCTGTCTGCATGGCTACTGTACTTGAGAAGGCTGGTGTTTTCTGTGTAGTTGGGGCACTCATTGAGACCAGTGCTCTCTGCTTAGTTGTGGCACTCATAAAAAATGCTGATGCCTATGTGGTTACTGTGCTTGAGAAGGCTGGTGCTGTCTGTGTAGTTATAGTTCTCATTTTCCAAGACATGGTAACAGCTGTCATAGGTTTGTGTTTTGCAGGGCCTTTTATCGAAGCAATACACTTGTTAGAAGTATAAGTAGTGATTACATAAGGAATCAGTAATAAAGTCAGAAGCATTATTAATGACTTAAAGCTATTTTGCTTAAAATCTTATGGAATAAGCTCAGTATAGTATGAGAAGGTATAATTTCTCTGGTTTAGCTCCTCACATTGGTAGATAAACTGAATGTCAATCTTATCCCAGACAATGCCAAAAGTGCACTTAAAAAATGGCTCACTAAATAACACCCCAAATTCTCAGGTAAGTCCATAGCTACACTTATCACAAGGTATATTACAGTGAGACCACAAATCACAATTATCACTGTCATCCAGTGCTTACAATCAATAACTGCCAGAATGATGTAAAGATGAAGTAAGCCATAACCTATCTCCTGTTTCACATGCCACATTAGGACAACCAGCTGTACACAAAGCTTCACAAGAGAATCGTCAGGAAGATGGACTACCATTAATGTTACCAAATAACTCAGGGCTGGGATATCCATGATATTTGCTACTGTTTCCCAGTGCTTACTATTGATAAGATACAAAATAGTAATGAGGATCCATATGCAAAGGGACACCACAAATCCCATGAACAATGTTTGCCATTAGCATCTGCATCATTGCTGAGTATGTTACAATTTTAAGCAACAGTCAGAAAAAAAATTACAAGAACAAACCATAATAATTTTCTTAAAAGCAGAATAAACTAGCTGTCCTCTTTAATTTCCAGCTCTTCAGCTCTCAAGGATAAAAACCACTGTAACACTTTCTAATTGTACTTTTCAAATCTGACCTGATAAGCTTTGAACCAGCAGATTAATGCTGGCAGTTCACCCAGTAAACCTTATCAGCAGAGCTGGCCAAGGCCATGCAGCAGAGCTGCTGTTGTCCAAGCTATCTGGGCAAGTTATTTTCCAAAGCTGTTCAGAAGGATCCCATCTGGTTCTTTTCGGCCCTCTCAGGCCCATCCAAGGACACCAGTTTACTTTCACAGTTTAGTCTCATAGAGCCAAACTCAGCAGCTAAAACGGCTGAGCCTCCAAAATCCCTCCCTCTAACTCCCATTCTGCAGGGAGAGGAGAAAGATAAATTAGAGGAGAAAGACTTACGGGTTGCAAACTAGAACTATGGCTTTAATGAAATGATAATGGTAACATTGAAGGTAATTAGAAAATAGTAAAATATAGGCAAATATATGAGATCATGCCCCCACCCCTCAATGACTATGCACCACCCCAAATGCTGCAGAACAGACATGAGGAAATTGGTCCATGGCTAAGAGGGAGCTGGACTCAAGAACTGAATTCAGAAACACATAGATCTGGGATTAGGAGCAATCAGACAGATGAGGTCCCCACTGGATATCAACTGTCGCAGAAGAGAAAGCAAGACCCTCGTGATCTCTTAATTTGTAATGAGTATGACATATGGGATAGAATCCTCTGTTGGTAAGGTTAGGGTCACCTGCCCTATTTGTGCCGTCTTGCAGGTACAGCTCATTTCCCACCAGCTTGAGGATGTCCTTGGTTAAGTATAAGCATTGCCTTTTCTGCATACCAATGCCCCGTGTTATCAATTTAGAGAAGAACATTGTCTCAAAAACATGCAGTTAGTTTACAGAGAAATGAAATTACTTGGAGAGGTTGAGTTAAGAGTCAGAAGCTGATGCTACTTTAACTCAAACCACAACACATGGTCAGAAGAAAGAAACACTACTGGGTTAACAGCCGAGGTGGTCCTAATGAGGACATCATCTTGCCTCAATAATACCACCTGATACCTTAACATTCAACTGGGAGAGAACCAATGTTCCCCTGTTTTGTTCCATAACAGTGATGACCATATATGGTACATATACTGTCATTTTCTGGCCCAATATAAATGTACCAGCTTCCTGGATCAATATTACTCTGGCATCAGCAGCCTTCAGGCTGCCCATCCATCCTTGACTGACATTGCCCAGCTGTTTTGAGAGACAGACCATTGCACGTTGCTGCTCTCCAAGAAACTGCAATAGCACTCCCAGAGCTATTCCACGTCTTTCATGGGTTAAAAGCTCAAAAAGTATTGTTAAGCCTAATAGCCTGAGTACTGGTGGTTTTATTAAAGACAATGTCGCATATGTGTAGGATGCTCTGCTATTACCAGTCTAATCCTAATGCTCAGGGGTAGATGTCTTTAATACCTCATATGAAGGTTTTACTAATAGTCCATAATTTGAAATCCAAAGCTGTCAATGTCCTACCATCTGAAGAAAGGTTCTTAACTCACAGACTGTCCTGGGTTCTGGGAGCTGACAAGTAGGTTCATTTCTTTCCAATCTCAACTGTCATAGAATCATAGAATCACCAGGTTGGAAAAGGCTCATCAGATCATCGAGTCCAACCATCTCTATCAAATACTAAACCATGCCCCTCAGCGCCTTGTCCACCTGTCTGTTAAACACCTCCAGGGAAGGTGACTCAACCACCTCCCTGAGCAGCCTGTTCCAGTGCCCAATGACCCTTTCTGTGAAAAATTTTTTTCCTAACGTCCAGCCTAAACCTCCCCTGGTGGAGCTTGAGGCTATTCACTCTCGTCCTGTCACTTGGGAGAAGAGGCCAGCACCCTCCTCTCTACAACCTCCTTTCAGGTAGTTATAGAGAGCAATGAGGTCTCC
Organism: Phaenicophaeus curvirostris; assembly: GCF_032191515.1. Taxonomy (NCBI): domain Eukaryota; kingdom Metazoa; phylum Chordata; class Aves; order Cuculiformes; family Cuculidae; genus Phaenicophaeus; species Phaenicophaeus curvirostris. The sequence goes on along the minus strand of NC_091431.1, from coordinate 31,623,827 downwards.
CCTCAGCTTTCTCTTCCCTAGGCTAAACAAACCCAGCTCCCTCAGCCGCTCCTTGTAAGACTTGTTCTCCAGCCCCTTCATCAGCTTCGTTGCTCTTCTCTGGACACACTAAAGAGCCTCCACATCCTTCTTGTGGTGAGGGGCCCAGAACTGAACACAGTATTCGAGGAGCGGTCTCACCAGTGCCGAGCACAGAGGGAGAATAACCTCCCTGGACCTGCTGGTCACGCCGTTTCGGATACAAGCCAAGATGCCATTGGCCTTCTTGGCCACCTGGGCACACTGCTGGCTCATGTTCAGTCAGCTGTCAACCAACACCCCCAGGTCCCTCTCCTCCAGGCAGCTTTCTAGGCAGACTTCTCCTAGTCTGTAGCACTGCACAGGGTTGCTGTCCCCCAAGTGCGGGACCCGGCATTTGGCCCTGTTAAACCTCATCCCATTGGACTCAGCCCAGTGGTCCAGCCTGTTCAGATCCCTTTGCAGAGCCTCTCTACCCTCCAGCAGATCAACACTTCCACCCAGTTTAGTGTCATCTGCAAACTTGCTAAGGGTGCACTCAATGCCTTCATCCAGGACATTGATAAAGACATTGAGCAGGGCTGGACGAGCACTGAGCCCTGGGGAACGCCACTTGTCACTGGCCTCCAGCTGGAGTTAATGCCATTTACCACCACTCTCTGGGCCCGGCCATCCAACCAGTTTTCCACCCAGGAGAGTGTGTGCCTCTCCAGGCCTGAGGCTGACAGTTTCTCAAGCAGAATGCTGTGAGAAACTGTGTCAAAGGCTTTACTCAAGTCCGGGAAGACTATATCCACAGCCTTTCCCTCGTCCAGTAGTTGAGTCACTTTGTCATAGAAGGCGATCAGGTTAGTTTGGCAAGACCTGCCTTTTGTGAACCCGTGTTGACTGGGCCTGATCACCCAGTTCTCTTGCATATGCTTCATGATAGCACTCAAGATCATGTGCTCCATGACTTCCCCTGGCACTGAGGTCAGACTGACAGGCCTGTAGTTCCCTGGATCCTCCCTGCGACCCTTCTTGTAGACGGGCACAACATCAGCCAGCCTCCAGTCCAGTGGAACTTTCCCAGTCAGCCAGGACTGCTGGAAGATGTCCTTGTATCTCAAATCCAAGGTAAGCCACAGTTCTTCATACCACCTGAGCCTACTTTCTGGAAACTGTAGCCACTTAGTCTCAAAAAGTTTAAAAGACTTATAGTCAGTCTTAAACAATCTTCTCTAGCTGTTGTAGGAATTAATATATCATCCATATACTGTAACATTGTTCCTCCATCATTTTCTTTTTTCTATTTTTCTAGTTGTTTGGCTAATTGATTCCTGTGATTCTGCCATTCTGGGTGATTCTGCAATGTATCAAACATATCTAAATACGTTTTTCATCCCACTTTTGTTCTCTTCTTAGAAAAAGCCTTAATTACAATAAAGTATTATAATTCAGTGACCCATAAACAGGCCATCGTTCTCCTTCATCTAATTTATACAACGGCCACCACTGCTTACCATATTTAATTAAATTTTCTTTTGTTGCCATTCCCCCTGGAGGCCCACCTAATTGCTTCCAATGCATTAAAACACATCCCAGAGGGGGTTTCTTTATAACACTAACACCTCTTTGCAATAATCTCTCACCCATGTTACAAACAGGCAATTACTGACAGATCACCAACTAAAACAGACTTCAAATACAACACCTGCAGCCTCAAGATCCTGGACAAAACAGGTCAGCAAACGGTGTCAGAGTTAGTTGTAAAAAAGCAGACCAGTAAACCATTTCACAGTCTGTTTTCCAAACCTAAACAAATTAGAACTCTAACCCTTCACACAATCACCAATCACACAGACAGTTACAAACGGAGAGTCCCTCACACAGACAATAACTGAGATAAATATAAGCCACCAGCAAACAAAAACCAAAACCAAAACCATGATTATGTAATAAAATTAGGGACCCTAACCCCAACCCAAAATCTGGATTGTACACCAAATATACCAAATATATACTGTGACAAGTGGTGTCCTTCAGGGGTCTGTACTGGGACCAGTGCCCTTTAATGTCTTCAATGAGGTGTTTAAGGCATGGGTGGATGAGGTGCTAAGAAGAATGGTTTAGTGTTTGATAGGAATGGTTGGACTCGATGATCCAGTGGGTCTCTTCCAACCTGGTTATTCTATGATTCTATGATTCTATGATTCTATGATATAGAAAGCGAGATCAATTGCAGCCTCAGCAAGTTTGCAGATGACACCAAGGAGAGTGGTGCAGTTGCCACACCAGAAGGATGGGATGTCATCTAGAGGGACAAGGATGAGCTGGAGAAGTGGGCCTGTGAGAATATCATGAGGTTCAACGAGGCCAAGTTCAAGGTCCTGCACGTGGGTTGGGGCAATCCCTGGTTTCAATACAGGATGGATGGAGGATGATGTGATTGAGAGCTGCCCTGCAGAGAAGGACTTGGAGGTGCTGGTTGATGAGAGGCTCAACATGAGACGGCAACATGGGCTTGCAGCACAGGCCAACCATATCCTGAGCTACATCTAAAGCAGCGTGGCCAGCAAGTCAAGGGAGGTGATTCTCCCTCTCTACTTTGCTCTTGTGAGACCCCACCTGGAGTATTGTGTCCAGTTCTGATCAGAGGGCTGGAGCACTTCCCATAGAAGAACAGGCTGAGAGAGTTGGGGTTGTTTAGCCTGGAGAAGAGAAGGCTCTGAGGAGACACTTTAGCAGCCTTCCTCTACCTGAAGGAGGTGTACAGCAAAGCTGGGGAAGGACTTTTTACAAGGACATTCAGTCACAGGACTAGGAGGAATGGCTTAACATTGGAGAGGGGCAGATTTAGACTAGGCTTAAGGAGGAAATTCTCCACAGTGAGAGTGTTGAGGAATGGGAAGAGGTTGCCCAGGGAAGCTGTAGGTATCCCTTCCCTGTAAGTGTTCAAGGCCAGCTGGGTGACAACTTGAGCAGCCTGATATAGTGGGAGGTGTCCCTGCCCATGGCAGTGGGGTTGGAAATGGATGATCTTTAAAGTCCCTTCCAACTCAAACCATTCTATGATCCTATGAAATATACCAAATATGTCAAAGTGGGGCACTCTAACCCCAAGCCCTGCAGAGCTTTTTGCCTCTGACTTACAAGCAGGCAACCAAATAAAAATCTAGAAAAGATGCTTTATTTCTTTAATTCTTACCAGTGGAATCCTTGCTCCCAAGATGTGGTCTGTGGAGGTGGAAATTCTCCCCTAAGAAGCACTTGGTTGCATGCTGGAGCATCCTCGACCCCCACAGATCTGAAATCCCAGAAGCAAGTCCCATCTGAGTCACTAAATGATACCAAAATAAACCCTCTGACACACATTTTGGAGTTCTAGAAATCCAGTGTCCTTTCATTACAGTGCTGGATGCAGGGAGGAGTGATCTCCATCAATCATACACAATGAGACTAGAGATGGTTACAGAATATATTTCCCATTTATGTATATATATACACATTTTCCCAGAAATCTTATGCATATTATTACTGTCCAAGGACCAGTGTTAACGTTATTATGAACTTCAGGACAGCCAAATCTCTGCCGACTGGAGCCAGTTCTCTGTCTGACCTTGCAGTTTTAGATAAAGACTGGAAACAGAGGCGATTATAAAAGAAGACACATCCATTCAGCACAGATCATTCTTAAAAAAAGACATTATCATTTCTCAAAGAATAGCGTTTGGGAAAACAGTGTTTGAAAATAACATGCTATAATAAACATGCTGCCAGAGGGACGTTCTGTCTAGCTTTTGAAAGATTACAGTGACATAAATGAAATTTAACTGAAGGTAGTTAGAAAATAAATTTTATGGAAAACTAATTCAACTTTAGCTTAAATGAAAATATTCCACTTTTTGCAGTAGTAACTGGTTCTTGTATCAAAGTGTGTGCTTGATCAGCAGGCCTAAAAAAATAGTTGACCCATGGATGCTTCACATTGCATTGCTATGTGTACTCTTTAATTGTAAATTCTCACATTGTTATGATCAGTAGAATTCTGCTTCATAGAGCGTGAGTAGATGTACCAGGTCTAAACAAGGCAAAGCCAGCAGCAACCCTTTACTGGGGAGAATCTGCAGCGGGGACGGTAAGTTCTGCAGCTGAACATTAGACCAAGGCAGACAGATAGTCCCCTTGGTGAGGGAAGCAAAAGATACCCCCCCAGCTTTCCTGTACACCTCCTTCAAGTGCTGGGAGGTCGTTATATGGTGTCCTCAGAGCCTTCTTTTCACCAGGTTGAACAACCCCAACTCTCTCAGCCTGCCCTCATAGCAAGGGTGCTCCAGCCCTCTGATCATCTTCAAAGCCCTCCTCTGGACCCTTTCCAACAGTTCCATATCCTTCTTAGATAATCACTCCAGAACTGGACACAACACTCCAGGTGGGTGTCTCACAAGAGTGGAATAGAGAGGCAGAATCACCTCCCTTGACGTGCTGGCCATGCTTCATTTGATGTAGCACAGGATACGGTTGGTCTTCTGGGCTGTGAGCATGCATTGCTGTCTCCTGTCAAGCTCCTCATCAATTAGAACTGCCAAGTCCTTCTCCGCCAGGCTGATCTGAATCACATCATACCCCATCCTGTATTGAAACCATGGTTTAAGAGATTCAAATCTTTGCAAGTGGAACCAAACCTTAGCATGGATGATATGTCTCACAGCCTAGAAACATTCTCTAGGTTAAGACACCCTAAGCCATCAAACAAAACTGCTTCTGTAAAGAAGAAAAACGTGTCGTTGTCATAGAGGATTCCCTTCTGAAGGGAACAGTAAGCCCGGTGTGCAGACCGGACCCATTACATAGGGAAGTCTGCTAGCTACCAGAGGCCTCAGTTAGAGGTGTGGAAAGAAAACTTCCAACTTTGGTCAAGCACAGGCATTACTATGGTCTATTGATTTTACAAGTAGGCAGTGCTGAAACTGCAACAAGAAACCTGAGGACAATTAAGAGGGACTTCAGGGCCTTTGGATGAATGGTGAAGGGATTTGGTACACAGATAATGTTCTCCTCTGTCATTCCTGTTACAGGGAATGATAAGGGAAGGACCAGGAAGAGCCAGGAAATCAGTACCTGGCTCAGAACCTGGTGCTTTTTTGAACATGGGTAAACATACATATCACCAGGCTTGATGGCAAAGGATAGGGTACACTTGTCCCCAAGGGGCAGAATGATGCTTACCTAGAAGTTAGCTCATCAACAGAGATTTAGGCTAGATATGAAGGGGGACAGAACCAGGCTTGACAGAAAAAAACTGGGAATGGCTCTCCAGTATCCGAGGAATGGTGTGCTAGTGAGGCCCTCTGGCCTGCCAGCTCAGAGGAGGTGAGGGATAGCACTCCAAGGGCAGCAAATGTGCAAAGGTTGGGTCAGAAAAGACAGCAAGTAATCCCTTAGGAACAAAGACTATTCCCCTCAGGAGAGTGGTGGGATCAATATCCCAGTGGAAATGCAGCTACACCAATGCACACAGCATGGGCAACAGACAAGAAGAACTAGAAGTCATTGTATGGGAAGAGAACTGTAGTATAATTGCCATTGTTGAAACATGGTCGAATGACTTGCATAGCTGGAGTGCTGCTATGGCTGGCATTAAACTCTTCAGGCAGGATAGGCAAGGAGGAAGAGTCAATGGTGATAACCCTCTATGTTGGAGAATGCTTTGACCGCCTTGAGCTCAGTGGTGGTGATGATAGGTTTAAGTGTCTATGGGTAGAAGTCAGTTAAGCACCCAATGAGGCAGATATTGTGATGGGAGTCTGCTATAGACCACCCAAACAGGAACAAGAGACTGATGAGAAATTCTACAAGCAACTGTTAGAAGTCTCACAGTCACTAGCCATTGTTTTTGTGGGGGACTTCAGCTTATGAGAGGTCTGCTGGAAGTATGATACAGCAGAAAGGAAACAGTCTGGGAGGTCCGTGGTTTGTGTGGAAGACAATTTCCTGACAACTGGTGAGAAAATGAACTAAGGAAGGTGCCCTGCTGGACCTGCTGTTTGTGAAGAGAGAAGGCCTTCTGGAAGATAGGATATATGGAGGATGCCTGGGGCACAAAGACCATGAGATGGTAGAATTCTTAATTCTTGGAGAAGGACGGGGGTCAGCAGAACTGCCACCCTGGCCTTCTGTAGGGCAGACTTTGGAGTGTTTAGAAGGCTGGTTGATAAAGTTCCTTAGGAGGCAGTCTTAAGTTTCAAAGGAGCTGAAGAGAGCTGGATGGACTTCAAGAAGATCCTGGTGGCTCAAGAGCAGGCCATCCCCATGTGCCAAAAAATGGGCTCTCAGGGAAGAAAACCAGCTTGGCTAAGCAGAGAGGTTTGTATGGATCTCAGAAAAAAAGAGGTAAGTCTATGAACATGGCAGGCATGGAGGGATAGACATTGTGTACAAAGAGGGGGCAGGCATCTCAGGAGGACTACAAGGATGAAGTGAGGTCATGCAGAGGGAAAATCAGAAGTGCTAAAGTCCAACTAGAACTTAGTTTGGCCAATAGAAAATGTTTCTACAAATACAGTAACAACAAAAGGAGGTCCAAAAGGAGAATCTCCATCCTTTACTTGGGAAGCAGGAGGAACAATAGTGACAAAGAATGAGGATAAGGCTGAGGTATTTAGTGCCTTCTTTGCCTCAGTCTTTAATAGCCAGGTGAGGTGTTCTGTGGATACTCAGCCTCCTGAGCCAGCATACAGAGACAGGGAGCAGAACAAAGTTCCCATGATCCAAGAGGAAGTAGTTATAGACTTGCTTGGCCAATTAGACATTCACAAGTCTATGGGGCTGGATGGTACCCACCCAAGTGTAACAAGGGACCTGGCAGAAGTGCTTACCAAACCCTTTGACAGTGTGCCCAGGTAGCCAAGAAGGCCAATGTCATCTTCGCCTGTATCAGAAATGCTGCAGCCAGCAGGACCAGGGAAGTGATCGTGCCCCTGTACTTGGCACTGATGAGGCTGCATCTCAAATACTGTGTTCAGTCCTGGGCCCATCACTACAAAAAGACATTGAAGTGCCGGAGCGCGTCCAGAGAAGGGCAACAAAGTTGGTGAAGGGACTGGAGAACAACCCTCTTGAGAAGTGACTGAGAGAACTGGGGTTGTTTAGCCTGGAGAAAAGAAGGCTGAGGGGAGACTTTGTCACTGTCTACAACTACCTAGAGGGAGGTTATAGTGAGGTGGGTGTTGGTTTCATCTCCCAAGAGTCAGGCAATAGAATGACAGCAAATGGCTTCAAGTTGCACCAGGGGAGATTCAGACTAGACATCAGAAAAGAATTGATTCACTGAAGGAGTTATCAGGTATTTAAACAGGCTGGCCAGGAAGGTGGTTATGTCACCATCCCTGGAGGCATTTAAATGATGAGTAGATGAAGTACTCAAGGCTATGGTTTAGTAGAGGACAGGTAAGGTTGCGCTCAATGATCTCAAATGTAATTTTGCAACCAAGCCATTCTATGATTCTAAGATTCTATGATAGTCCCATTATTCGTGGAATTGTGCTGTGCTTTTTAAATTGTAGCTTCTACAGTATACACAGGAACTGATAAGGTACATCACAGAGATAAGCAACAGTCCCTGAGATAATGGACAGTGTGTGATCACCATTCTGCTTGGCCATCAACAACTTGGCTGATCAGTCAGTATGGCAGACATGGAGGGATGGACATTGTGTAAAAAGAGAATAGATGTGCAGGAATGCTGCTTCTCAACAGCAGTTCAAAGACAAGAGATGCAGAGCAGCTCCCTTGATTTCCCTCCCTGAGCTCTGGCCAGACTCCAGGAGAGGGGTCAATGAGGCAGCTGAGATCAGAGACTCTATGGTTTTAGAATGATGCAAGTTGTTTATTTGACAATATAAATGCTGGACCCTCTTGCAGTGATTCTGGAGACCTCACCTAAGAGTGGATGCCCTGCTAGGACCTCCCAGTTGCCAGGGGCAGGTTCTCCAAATCCTCACTGACACCGGGGCTCCCAAGTGGCTGCAAATCTGCATGATGATAAGGGCAATTGGTGACTTATCTTTCTTAATTACTGTACTTATTCTCTTGTTGTAACGATTAGATGCATTACCTTTAAAAGCTGTTAGTGTTAAGTCGTTGTTAATGACAACTTACCTTTCTTGTTTACACAGGTTAAGTAAAACTGAATTTCACAGAGTATTTGAGAGTTTGGATGCTGTGGCTTTTACTCCGCGGTGTAACATCTCCTCACTCTCCAGCACTGGTGGCCGTCCTTCTAGGGGCCTGCTTCCTTGAACAGAGGTCTCAGACAGCACTTGGCTCTCTCTGGCAAGTCTTTGGCTATCTTTCTCCCCTAGCTGGGAGGCACAAGGGTGATCCTCTCTGCTTAGCATCCGTCAAGCCTCATCCAGGCACTATGTCCTATTTGCGTTTGTGGAGGCAGCTTGACACCCCAGAGAGGTGCTGGAGGAGTAAGGAAAGTCTGTGGGCTGGTTCAACACAGAGCAGAGAAAGCGTTGGTGCACCTGCCAGCACACCTCGCTGCCTCTAGGGAAGGGATCAAGGGGATGAGGGCAAGCCCTTCCCAGCACTGCCTCGTGGGAGCGTGACAGTGTCATCTCCTGAAACTAGAGAGGCTCAGACTGGAAATAAGGAAGGAAAAACAAAATCCCCATGAGGATCACGAGGCACTGGAGTGGCTTGCCCAGAGAGTTTGTGGGATCCCTGACCCTGGAGGTCTTCAAGACCTGAGTGGCCACATCCCAGAGCACAAATGTCATAAGCTAGTGAAGGGATGCTCACTGAAGTTCTGGAAAAGAAAGCATTGCCAGTGGGAAATACATCAAAGGTTTCCAAAGGTGCAACACCTTCTAGAAGGTGTTGACTCTCTGACTTCTTTTGTTTCAGCAGTTTTCAAAAACGTTTATTTTGGATAGACTAGAACAATCCACCCACATCAATCATCTCATCCCTTCATGACCCACCAACAGTTAAAGCCTGTTATGAAGAGCATTGTCTAAATGCCTCTTTTTAAGGCCCTAACGGCCTGGGGTATCAGCTGCCTCTCTAAGGAGATTGTTCGATTGTTATACTAGATGGGAACTTGCATCACCTTTATCCTATGAATTAGTGATTCAGCCATGTTTCTGTTGCTCTGGCCTCCTAAAATATTCTCCTTATGGGTTAGCAAGATTTGAGCTCTACAGGATCACTGAGCATTAAATGAAATCCGAACCACTAAAAAATTCCAGGGCAACAACAACAAAAATGTTTTCATTAAATAGACCAAATACAGTCTAAATGTATCTGTATCCTCATAACAATATTCCAAGATCTGCCCACTGTATAAAGTATGAGCTAAGTACTGCATGCAATCTTTCTGTATCCTAAGGTACTCTCTAAATAAAAACAATTTGTAACAAATTCCCAGCAACCTCTTTGATTAATTTAATTCATTCAACAGTTGTATGTTGAATCAGAGACCCTCCTAACAATTTTGGTCATTTATAGTAAGCTAACCAGCTTAATTCAAAAGGTCTAACCATTGTTCTGAAGTGATTTGTTTTTACTGTTCAGGACAGAATTACAAAATATGTCTGATGCCAAAGCATAGGGCAGCTGAAATAATTCTGTTAGCATTCTCTGGAGCTGCCTGAAGTACAGTGTGTGCCTGTGCATGTGTGTTATGTCTCCAAATTTTGACACAAAGTCTGATTTGTCAGGGCTGTGAGTGTAAATGTCTTTTGCTGTTTGGTTGGCAGAGTGAAGGAATTCAGCTGGCCGAGTCCAAGGTGGGTGTCTTCACCAGTGCAGTGATGGAAGCAAGGACTTTCCACTTTGGAGCCATTTGCAGCTGTGGCTTTACCACCAGTGCCACTGCTATGCAACAGCTGATCTGTGCCCAGTCCAAGACCTCCCCCAGTCTGGGCCTGACCTGAGCCCACCAGATGGGCTTCCCAGCTCAGCCTTACACCTGCCTCATCATGATGACCTTTCCAGGGCATCGCTGGACTTTGTCTGACTGTGGTCATCATCTATGTCTCGGATCCTGACTACTTCAATGACACCCTGCAAGGCCACTGCTCCCATCTGACTTGTTGTCACAGTGAGCTCCAGGCTCACCTTCCTTTGCACAGCAGACGGGCCTCACTGCAACCTGATGTAATTTTGGTACACTGTGTTGCCAAGAAGTTAAAAAAAGATGATGTTCATGACTGGCAACTGTTTGTATTTGAGAGAAGGATCTCAAAAGCATTAGAGAGAAGCAGTGACTTTAATCTGTTAGAAGCCAGGTTAAGTTAAGAGATCTGTGTATCATTCTTGACAGCATGGTAATGATGAAATCAAAAAATATCCTGACCCAGCCACGGAGAAAGAGCCAAAGTTCTGGAAACCTCCTCAAAACCTCAATAAGGGTGTCTTCTGAATTTGCACAGTGCAAGGATTTCTGTAGCTCTGAGAAGATAAGGATTACTAACCCCGACCTCAGAGAGCGCAAGGATTTCCTTTCTTGAGGAGCTGTAATGAAAAATGCGCCTGTGTCTCAGGACTGGTTTGGGCAAGTCAGAAGTTTAATATGGTTAGGATGATGCTTAGGGTAAGGATTGAAGTGAGTACAAATGTGATTATGTTAATTGCTCTTCTCTGGGGGTAAACCAGAATCTTTAGATTTGAAGTCAATTGTAGTTGCGCAGCCTGTCATTTAGTCTTAAAATATCATGGAATGGGAGCTTGCCTTAGCCTATTGGTGATGTGGCAGATGTATTTGTAAGTTTTGAAACAAATTCTGCTTTCAGGTGCAGAACTACAAGCTCAAGAACAGAAAATGCACTTTTACATCTGACTGCATTTCTGGGAAAGACAGTACGATCCTGGGAGTTGTATTTGTATACCTGATGGTAAAATTTGGGCTACAGCATTTTTTTTTTCCAAGCTCCAAATGATTCTTTTAGCCTTTTTATTGATACCTTGAATACATAACTGCTCAAGACACTCCTCTCCCCTTTTGAACTAATGGAAAATTTGACTTGAGAGAAGGCAGATCTAATGCCTGAGGACACTCTTTCATTTTTTTTCACTGCAGGTGAAAATTGGATCCTAAAATGTGAAAAAACTGCATGAGTTGCTTAGCTACCACAAGCATGTCTTTCAAACCAATGTATATAATAGTTCAGAAATCACAAAAAAAAAAGGTTTTTTTTGAAAGCTGCCTGCTTTTTGTGAGTTTATAAGTATTTGTGTCAGCACAGGTTTGTGTTATTTTTAATATTTTATTTGTGATAGATTCAACTGAGCTTTTTTTCAGTCTCTAACTCCTGAAATTAAAGAGCACCTAGTCAGTACAGTGAAACCACCGTGTGGGGCTTTGAATTCATTTTTAACTACTACTTAAGCATTTTTTTCCTTACTGAATCTGGATACTACAAAGAGCTTTTACAGCGTGTCCACAATCACATGTACCAAAATAAGTCCTGGCTTAACAAAAGGAGACAAGCCTACTTCAGACAATAATTACACCAATGATGATCTTACCTGTAGATATTTTGGTTAAGATTTTTAAATAGGCTTGAAACAGGTGTGTCAGTCCTTTTACCACCAAAATAGGTAGCTTACGTTTAATAGACTCTGGTCTCTCATAGCTCTTAGTGTGCAGTTTTTCTGAAACTCAAGACCAAATCTTTACAAGTTGTTCTGTGCAGGTACTGCTATAGTGAGTCTTCACATGAATGGCTAATCAGGAATTTTTATGTCTCCATATAAATACTCATCCTGTAATTATGTAGCCTCTGCTAGTACAATCCTAGAGAAACTAGGACAACTGCCTAACAATGATAACCCAGAAAATGCACAGGTTCCACCCTCTTTAACACTGCATAGCAGAAATGTGCTGGATACTCTGGATGAAGTTACAGTCAGCACCTGTTTTGGAAACAGAAATTTTTATCCTAATCATAATCTGTGTAGTGGTTATTATAGGAATTGTCTTGCTACTTATCTTCTATCTGTTTCAGTAAAAGCACCTGTAAGATTTTATTGATGTAACTAGCAAAATAGATGGCAATTTTGCTAAATATTGGAGAAAAAAAGTAATTGATTTTTATACAGTGATGGTGTAGGACAACTTGAAAATGTTAAACTGGATATACATATTGACCTACTTCCATCAAGGAAGAATACAAAAGTCAGCTTTCTCACTTAAAACAATTGCTGTAACAGGAAAAATTATGGTGAATTTTGTCCTTTTTTTTTACTGCTTCTGTGCACTTTCAAATAGAATGTGTTGATTTTCTCAATAACATTATTTTAATGTATCATCCAGAAAATAAACAATGAAAGAATACTTTCACTGCAGCAGCATCTCATCTAATTTCAAAGCAGAAAATTCTACCAACAACCATTCTACCTTTGTAAGCATCTAAGTTCAGATATGTCCCACCTACCAAATATATAGGAATGGAAAATCTTTGTCAGCTCTGATTAAGAAGCTGCACCACAGGACACATTTGAAGAGACAGCATTCAGTCCTATGTACCTCAGAGATAACACTAAGGAAAGACAGCCAATACTACTGTCCACATATAAATCAGAAGAGAAAATAAATATGGTAGGGCTTGTCTGGCTATCTGCATTCAGAAAAAGGATTTAGGGAGGAACTAACCAACAAATCACACAGAAAGTTATCTTGCAGAATATACCAAGTCTTATCTCTTATGTTTAAATAAATGGAAAATATTGCAACATTATTATATGTAGATAATCTACAAATTTTAGAAGCTTATCATTTGAAATTAACAAAATAAAGATGCAGCCCACTATTATAAAGAGAGAGTAAAATAAAACTGTGTATCTCACGATATTTTTAGGTCTCAACAATTAAATTTGAAATGTCATTCACCTGAGCAGTAGATCCTGAAAGAAACCCTGGTAGTCTGCTCTGCCAGCAAAACCTCTCTTGTTAAGCCCTTTCAGCAATACTTACACAGCCAAAAAAAAGCAACTGAATGAAGGTTCTGAATGGTTTGCAAACCATTGTATGTTTCCAGCTTTTAGGAGTTTCATTATACAAAATTGTAAAATGATAATAGAAAAAAGTTAAACACTGCTTTGCAAAATGAAATTTGACAGTTTCATCTTCATAGCACAACCTGAATTCATATTATCTATTATTATCCATTTCATGTTTTCTTATCTTTCAGACGAAACAAAACATAAATGTTTGTCCTAGCCCTAAAGTATGTGGGTGCTGAACCAGGGGAAGAGAATTCCCACAGTATAAAAAAAGAAATTTGGCTGGCTACAGCCACATGTATTCCATATGAAGTTTTAGATATGGGTGGAAATTTTTCAAAGAATTCTGCGTACAGAATTCCTACAACTTATCATTAGTGGTCAGCTAGCTTCCTGCAGACTCGAGTTCAAATTGCAGCCATTTATTATGGTGAAAGGCTATTCCTTGTCAAGGTTTCAAGCAGAGTTTCCAAATGCACTTTACCCCTCTCAGTAACATGAGGAAAGCTAACACTAAAAGATAATTCTTCAGTATCTCATGCAGCCTAAAGTTTATCACAATGCTTCAAAGCATCCGGCTATTACATGAGACAAAACTAGGGGTGTTTTTGTCAAAGATGAAGACATTCGGTAGCACAAATAGATCTTATGACTTGAGTTGCAGAGATGCAGAGGCAACCTCAGCTGACTGCCCCTGAAATCAATTCTCAGAGGAGGCAGCTGTAGCCAATGTAAAATGGTCAACATCTTCAAATCCAGGAGCAAACCATTGCATTTGGACACCTTCTCATGCATTTAGGTTCATGAAGCTGGCCGGTAGGCAGGGCTGCAGGTTGTGGGACAAGGTGAGCCAACATTTGCTGAGGTCCCAGCCATCGTGCCTGGAGTCAACACCCAAGCGGGTGAATTTACAACCTCCTCCAGGCAGAATAAGAACCAGCAAAGACCAGATTCAGCCTTGAAGAGGTGCCCAAGGAGTCTAAGTGCACAGGAAGGAGATTTGAAAAGTTCAGCTGTAAGGAAGATCTACAGCCTTCACCCAGAGACCCCTGAAGAAGACCCCCAGCGGGCAGAGTGCGTGCACCAACGGGAGGAAACTTATGTAAATAAATTCCAGGAACTGATTATAATACATACACGTGTTCTGGGAAAAAGTGATGAATATGTGTGTTTTGACTGCCTTTGTGAATTGTACTGGAAGTTGCATGAACATTAGGTGGAGCTATTGCCTGTGTGCCTGGTGTCACATTGCAGAATACCTTACTTAATATTATCATATTGGCATTGATTATTGAATATGGCTTTTCACAGCATCAAAGTGCTCAGGTATTTGTAAATAAATGAATAAATACAAAAATAAAGGGATTTCAATTTCTTTTATACAGAGCCAATAACTTGTGGAATCTTTTCAATTCCTCCTAGCCATAGTGAAATTTTCCCATGCCATAATAAAATCCCTGTTGTAATTTTTGGAAGTACAAATTCTAATAAAATACCTGGAAAAGTATGCTATTAACAAAGGAAGTTCTGCTCCTGGTCTTCCCTTTTGAAGGACGTTGTGTACAGGGACTCTTCATACAGAAGCAGAAATGCAGTGAAAGGTGTGAGGAGGCTGTGGCAGCTGTGCAGCAGGTACTTGTGTTTCTGTAAACTTGGTGCTATGGGATGATAAATATTTTTAATGCATTTATTTGCCACTTTAATTTCTTCAAGCATAGGATTTGTGAAATATAATTTAATACAGGTTTTTCAGGGGTTGGAAAGAACCCAAAACATTATGATACAAACAGCTTGAAGTGCTGCAATTTCACGACACTACAATTATTTAGCTGCCTTTTTTTTTTGTCCAGAAGAGACTGAAATACTGTATCAGACAGCCAATTTGTGCTACGTCACAACGTAAAGAGGATTACATATACAGATTACAGCTCTTAATGTACCACTGAAATGTCTAACAGAAGCAGTTTATATCAGAATAAGAACAGCCATTGAAGAACTAAGCATCTGGATAATTTCATGACTGTCATTGGGGTCATATCTGCAGCAACTGAAATGCAACGCAGAATGGAAACCCATTGTTTGGCTGCATGGATATGTGTTCTGCTGAGCTAGCAAAAGCTATAATAATAGTGCATGATGTCACTCCAAGGCCCTTGCAATAAATGATCGCTGCAGTTGCTGTGGGAACCGGACATATGCTTAAAACCCATAAAGGCAACCGTCCTTAAGGTCAACACACATACGGCTGACAGGCCAAAAAGTTAATATGCTGAGGAGTCTCTAGGCTAGGAAGCTGGAAATAAGTGGATCAAAGTGGGGAGAAAGGCTCTTTTAGAAAGACTGGTGAGGTGTTTATTTAAAAAAGTATTTTTGTCTGGTCTTTTTTTAATCCAGAGCAAACTTTGTGTGCAATTCTTCTGCTAAGCATCATTTAAGCAACAATTCAATTTGATCTTCTAAAAAGTGGGAGAGGGACAGAAGTCATTTGTGTGTTAGCAGGACTTTAACTTTTCCTTAGACTAGTGAATGCTTATGCTGTTTCCAGCTTTCTGATTTACTGACTTCTAGATACCCCAAAGAATTTGACTTAGCAAGATGCAAGCAGATGGTGAAAACATCCATATTCAGAAGTGTGGAGGCTACTGTGTAAAGTAAGAACCTACACACTAGCATTAGGTATTGCATCAGAAAACGTTTACTCCATCACATTCTTTCAATGCTGAAAAAGTATTTTTAAACTAGAGATAGGTTGTTAACCTAGAGATTGTTTAATAATTAATGGTCTGATTAATGGTCATTCTTGCAGTTACAGGCCCTGTTTGCAATTAGTAGGCAGTGTGGTTAGCTGGTAAAATTTACTTGATTTCTACTGGTGGCTGGTGTGCTGGCTTCATTTGGAAATAACATCAGAAAGTGCTAAGGATGCTGTATTACAGAAGAAAGGAGGATTCTGAGGAGACTGCTGTGTACTTACTTGTCTTTGACTTCTCTCACAGCAATGGAGTCCTGGATCCCAAACTATGCTTCTTTTCCCATTGTTGGCTCATATTTCTGTGTGCACTCTCCAACAGCATTGAAATCTTTAGTCCTGTTTGTCTTTACAAACGTTTTAATTCCCTTTTGTTGCCTTGTAACTTGTCTGTCATCTTCTTATCTGCAAAACTCTGCCACCAATCTTACAACTCAGATGAAGAATAGAAACAGATCCCCTTGAAACTACTCACTCCTTTAAGAGTCCATTTCAAAACTGAACTCTTTCATTTAAAAAACTATACAGATTTTCTGCAGCTTACCTCCTGAATATAGCCCCCAACTTGCCTCTCCATCATCACTCCCATCTTTTTTTATCTTTCTATTTGTAAGCTGCTTCCTTTCCTTTTTTCCTTTGTTGACTATCCAAGCTACTAATGTCAGCTTTTTCTATTTCCTGTCATCTGTATCTTGCTAACTTCCCCCTTCTTTCAAACTGCATTGTATGCCATATCTCCTTTTCACGTGTCAGTGCCACTAAATACTTTCTCCCTCACTTCTATCTGATTGAGTAATTTGTTCACTAAATTTTATTTTATTTAATTTCTGCAATACACACCTTATACTGACATTCATTACTATATCAGTGTGGAGTGTTTTCTCCTTACAGATGATAAAACAGAGAGAGAGGCTAAGCATGTTAATCACAAGTAGCCAGGGCTTTGTGTCTGAGGAATAGTTTATCTAAGAGGCTGACTGATGGTTCTGCACTGTATTCACTTTATTTCATAGTTATCAAAGATCTTCCATACCATTCACATCCTCCAGAAGTTGACTGGTCTGGTTCCTGGAAGCAGGGGTTGGGTAACAGCTATGGTGCCCATCTCTGACACCATTCCAAAGGTCATACTTCACAGTCTATGAATTATCGCTGTCAATATGTGACAAATGCATAGGAGTTATAAAGAGTCAGGAAGTCTGTGGAGTGCTGTCCTAAGAGCTTAGTTTATTCCTAATTTCCCCATGGGTGCCCAGTCTCCAGTTGTTCTCTTTATCAAATATCCCAACTAGGCCTCTGTTTGCTCAGGATAACATATCAAGTTTTTCCATAGAAAATCTTTAGTCTTCAAGGCAAGGTTATTTCCTGAGGACTATAGCGAGGAACAAAATGAAACAGAATGGCCTTCCTGGAAACTACCTCACTAAAGTACTGTTTAAAATAAAATAGAATAGTAAATTATGCTTTTCCCATATTTTGGTGAAATTTTGTGGTACATGGTATTCTGATCTTGGATGCATTGCTGCCTTTGAAAGAAAGAACACCAGCAGCAGTTCTTGCATGTGTTTTGCTACAGATTTGGTCTAGTAAGTTTGCGGTTCTCAAAATGTTAAGAAGCCTTAGATCTGTACTCCTTTCATCATGTAAATACGCTTTTACTGATATAGGTACAGTTAATTCTTCTGAATAATACTGCTGTACCCAGGAAGAGAGGCATGACACTCAAGCTAATAGGCTATCCATATTCTCAGTCTCAAAAACATGAGTAATGATAGATTTTTACAGCTGTTGCTGTTTACATCATTTCTACAAAGAACATTGTATCTTTAAATATTGTGAAAGTTTTTAATACAATTTGTTTCAGGACTTCCTTTTTGGTTTCTTAAATAAGTTGTACTTGCATTACAGGTATACACTAAGGAGAGAAGTGAGGAAAAAACTATTGTCTGTAATTTGCTGCTGGAGAGGACTGTCTTGGTTTTGATATTTGTATCCATGAACATTGATGTCCTTGTGACTCAACACTCCTTTCACTGATTTCATGGCATGAGATTCCTACAAAATTTTGAAGAGAATATGTGAAATAGGTACTTTTACCAGAAACAGAGCAGTATTTTTTTTAAACCTACAACAAATGCAGATGTTACCTTGTCCCTAGTCTACTGTAAATTGTAACTGTGTGAAGATTCATAGGTCACATGTCTAATACAAGAAAAATTATTTGGGAAATGTTTAATTTAATCTAGCTAAGGAGCTGGGTGATACCATTCTTTGCAAGGTTGTTAGCCTACCAAAAATATTTTAGGGCAATCTCAGGTAATTCCATTCTTTTTCTCAGGATGACCTTGCAAAATACTTTCAAAAGGATTATTTCCCTTTGGTTTTCATGAAGATTATGCAAATCTCAAAATGCGTAGACTGTAGCCGAGAGCATCTATACAACACATGGAGTACAGTCATAATTTTAGTTATGTGACAGAAAGAGGTGTACGTAGGCAAGCATGCACTATTTAGGCTTTCAGAAGCTATGGCGGAATGGGTAAAAACAGCACTTGAATTTTAGAGTTTTGACTACTTTCACGTAAAGCTGCAGGATGATCAAAGGGTGCCCTAAGGTGGAAGACTTCTTTGTTAATTTTATTTATGTTTTTATCATACCAGTCTTTCACCTAATCAGCATAATACAAAAATTTATAGGAATGAAGCAAGCATTTTTCTTTCAGAAGATATTTCTTTTGTTATTCCATCTAGTCAGAACTGTCAGCTTGTACATAAGTTGTGAAGTATGTTTCTCAAATGTTTATGCTAAGTATCCAGATTGAATGTGCTGAATGTGCTGAAAAGGGGAAAAAAGTATTTCTTTTAAATGTCAGCAAACAAACTGGCTCATAATCTTGCTATATTCAAAGGTTTATATGTGTTTTATAAGCAAAACTAAGGCTTACTTTTACTGTAATAAGTTATAGAGGTGCCCTGACTAGCTTTATACGAGCCAGACTGGATCTGAAGCTTCCTATGTTTAACTTTATCTTCAAGAAGGCTGTTTAAAGTGGACTATGTTATGCTAAAGCGTTCTTTTATCTGAAGAAGATTTTTCTTGAACTATATTTTTTCTCCTTAACCAATTTGCTGCAGGAGTGTGTAGCAATTAAGGCATGGATCCTGTGGATGAGGCAACAAGCAAGGTCACCTTTATTGAGAGGGTGCAAATCTTATACAGCGTTTCTGTATCCAGTCAGCAGCTACTCCAGTGAATTTCCACCTGTGAGAAAACTGCAGTCACAGCGATAGAGTGCAACCCACTATTTACCACAGATGTGCCTCTTATCTTCATGTTTTCCGTCTGTGCATTCTTTTCGTATTAACTCATGGGTCTTAGTAAAGATTCCAAGATCTCAAAAAGCTAGCAAGCATAAGAACACCAGCCGTTTGCTCTGTGCTTGTTGCTAATATCACTTGTATGCCAAGGCATTGGCCACTTGTCCCAGCATACACACCACAGTGAAATCTTTCATGCCTGCAGGAGTGCTTGTGTTTTCTTTTGAAGCAACTGTTACTATTGCCAGAGCATTGCAGTTCCAGTGAAAAAGGACCATTTCAAATTTTAATACATTTAAAGGTTATTTGACTTTGTTATGTTGTAACCTGTGATACAGAAAAAAAGAGTTTACTAGTGCAGATAGAAGACAAGCAGGAACAGTGCAGAGAGATCAAATATCGTCTAAGAAAAAAAAATAGTATTTCCAATAGTTCCTTCATGTATTGCTTTGTAATTATGAATAAAGTACTGTACAGGATCTTGCTTTAAAATAATCCTTCAGAAAAGAAACACAATTATTCCATCTGGTATATTGCAGGCACTTTGGAATATGTGATGCAAATTATGATGTATCTCAAAAAAGCTATGGAGATTACACATAGGCGTATATGCAAACACTAGCCCATGTCCCAAACAAGCTTATTCAGCACCCCAGCTGTCAGTGTGTCAATTGTTAAAGTTCATATTAAACAAGGAACGTCATTTAAAAAAAATGTTGCTTGCTAGTTGAACCGTTCTGCCTTACCCCTATGTTTTACAGCTGGACTTCTCCCTGGAATTTTCCTCTGCTGTCTTGTCTGGCTTCTGTTATATAAAAAAGAAAAAGTAAATAAATCTTTACTTTCTCCTTTAAAGGTGAGTTGTAGGAATAGGAATAACCCTCCAAAGTAATGGGAGAGTCAGTTCTCTCTGTTAGTATTTTCCCATCCAAAAGTAGTATAAAACACAGCGAAAGTTAAACCTATTAAAAATTATGTGTTTTGTCCCTTGGCCCAGTAGGCCTGCTAGGCACTAGTGCTGACTTGGGAAGAATCACTGTAAGTAAAGGAGCTTTGCATCTTTTTGCTCTGCCTGGGTAGACAGTAAATTTCTATCCATTTAGACGTGAGGCAGTAAGTGAGAACACTGGCTACATTTCTCTTTTTCTGTTGAATGGGTCAGATTGTCAGTTGATGTTGTTGCTGTAGTCTGCATTTCCAGTAATAAGAAAGAGTTGGCAGGGAAAAGAAAGACGGCAGAAACAATACTGAGCTTGCACTGTTTACAGCACACTGTAACAGCAATATTCACAAACTTCCCCACCCAACTGACTGTAGCATTTCACTTCACCTTTGGCTTTCCTCAACAGTTCCAAGATACCTTTCCTGAAATTTTCCTTATTGCTCTCTCCTGGAATTTCCATTATGCACTTAGCCTCTATACTTGGATGCCCTGTCAGCTGCTGCTGCCTCCATAATACTTTTAAGAGAGAAATTTGACAGTTGAACTAGTAGCTATGGTTGCAGGCAATCTGCTTTGTTCTTGGTCTAAAGAAGCCACAAATTAAGATAGCTTTGCAGCATCTGGATAAGCATTGTGTTTCCCATGTAGGTAACACCCATCTTGACTGTGGAAGCAAGGCCAGGTAGCCTGGAATGAATACAGAGGAGTTGTCTGAGCAGCCAAGGACCAGATTAGGAAAGCTGAAGCCTTGATAAAACTAGATCTGACCAAGGACACCAAGGGCAACAAGAAAAGGTTCTGTAGGTGCATCAGTGGCTAAAAGAAGTCCGTGGAGAATCTGGGACCTCTCCAGAAGGAAACAAGAGACCTGGTTACCCAGGATCTAGAGAATGCTGAGGTACACAATGACTTTTATGTTTCAGCCTTCACCAGCAAAGGCTCAAGGCAAACTGCCCAAGATCACAGAAGACGATGGCAGGGGCTTGGAGAGTGAAGAATTTTCCACTGCAGGTGCAAGGCCACTCAAGGAAGCCGAAACTGCACAAGTCCTTGGGACCTGGTGAGGTGCATCCATGAAGTTCTGAGGGAAGTTGCTAAGCCATTGTCCATAATATTTGAGAAGTCATGGTGGCCTGATGAAGTCTCCACTGACTGGAAAAGTGGAAAAGTAACTCCCATTTGAAAAAAAAAAAAGATTCAGCGAGCTAAAGGCTGGTCAGTCTCACCTCTGTGCCCAGCCAGATCACGAAGCAGATCCTCCTGGAAACTTTGCTGAGGCACAGGTAAAATAAAGATGTGATTGCTGACAGCCAACATGGCTTTACTAAGGTCAAATTATGCCTGATGAATTTTGTGGCCTTCTACGATGGGGCCACTGCCTTAGTGGATAAGGGAAGATTAACCGACATTATCTAGCTGGATTTGTACAAAGCATTTGACACTGTCCCACATGACATTCTTGTCTCTAAATTGAAAAGACACATATTTTATGGGTGGACCACTCGGTGGATAAGGAATTGGCCAGATGGTTGCACTCAAAGATTTGCAGTCAACAGCTCAATGTCCAATTGGAGACTGGTGATTACTTGCGTTCCACAGGGTTTGCCTATGGGACTGGTGTGGTTTAACGTCTTTGTTGGAGACACGGGCAGCAGGATTGAGCTCAGCCTCAGCAAGTTTGCCAATGACACCAAGCTGTGTAGTATGGTCAACAATGCCATCCAAAGGGACCTGGACAACTTGAGAGCTGGGCTTGTGTGAACCTCATGAGGTTGCACAAGGCCAAGTGCAAGGTCTTGCACCTGTGTCAGGGCAATCCCAAGCACAAATACAGTCTGGGCAGACAATGGATTGAGAGTAGTCCTGAAGAGAAGGACTTGGGGTTGCTGGTGGATGAGAAGATCAACATGAGCCAGTAACGTGTGCCTGTAGCCCAGAAAGCCAACTGTACCCTGGGCTGCAACAAAAGAAGCGTGACCAGGACTTGGAGGGAGGTCATTCTCCACTTCTACTCTGCTCTCATGAGACCTCATTTGGAATACTGCATTCAGTTCCAGAATCCTCAGCACAGGAATGATGTGGATCTTACAGAGCAAGTCCAGAGGTGGGCCACAAAGATGATCAGAGGGCTGGAACACCTCCCATACAAGGACAGGCTGTGAGCGTTGGGCTCATTTAGCCTAGAGAAAGCTCCAGGGAGACCTTATAGCAGCCTTCCAGTACTTGAAAGGGGCCTATAGGAAAGAAAGGGAGGGGCTTTTTATCAGGGGATGTAGTGACAGGGGTAGTGGTTTTAAGCTGAAGGTGAGTAGGATTAGATTAAGTAGTAGGAAGAATTTTTTTCCTGTGAGGGTGGTAAGCCACTGGCATGGGTTGTCCCATCCCTGGAGGAGTTCAAGGCCAGGTTGGCTAAGTCTTTGAGCAACCTGATCTAATGGAAGGTGTCCCTGCCTGTAGAGGGGGTTGGATCTAGATGATAGTTAAGATCCCTCCCTACTTAAACTATTCAATGATTCTATGACTGTGACCACATCTACTGGTTGCTGAACACATTGCACGTCTACATAGATTAGATGAGTCAATAGAAGACAGGTCATACTTTCTGTTTTGTGAAAATCTTCTACTTTGCTTATCTGCTTGAGGATTATAGTCTTATGCATTGCACTCACCTCTTCTCCCTACATACAGACCCTTATTTTTGCTCAAATTAATATCTTGAAATAATTCATCTGATTGGTATTTCCCTATTAAAAATACAGAATCTGAATGTTTCTAACTTCAAAGATCTGTTTAAATTCAAGTATGGGATATGTGTTGCTAAACAAACCAGAATAGCAGTAAAATGTCATTTAGTACTCTCATGATAGATTTAAAATTGGTACCAATGAGAAAGGAATTAGGTACATCACTTGGATCTTTCATTGAAAGAAGCATGGTCAGTCTATTAACTGTGTTACACCATACAGTTTAGTGAGCAAATGGTGTTGTTCCTGAAATCATTACAGCATGCGAAATATTTTATGGAGTTAAAAAAAAAAAAAGGAAAAAAGACTATCTACAGTCTTTGGTTTATATTTCCCTCTGTAGTCTAAAGATAGTGAAGTATTGGTTTAAGTGACCCGGAACAGAAAAATGGAGGGCAAACATCTTCTAAGAGTGCTTTGGTAGCAGGATGATGTGAACCGTGAATTTCGGTAAGGATCTCTTCTTTCCTGGTGCTAACACTTGAAACTAAAGCCTCTACATCGATTGCTAGGAGAGAATGACTAGAAGACAGATCCTTCTAAAATTTTCTTGTTCCTCCTTTCCAGTACTTGCTGATATATTCCCAGTGTCGATTTCTGTAGATGTCCTGTCCTTATCTTAAAATTAATGATACCCACTACATAAAGAAGAATTATGGCCAGTTGTAAACTCAGAAACTATGCTGTTATGGGAGACGGGAAACTTAGTATTTTGGTGGATTCATCCTTAGAACTCTGTGCAACAACTATGGGAGAGTTTGACTCCCAACAGACATAGATTAATGAATTAAATTGTAGCCACTGAACTATCTGACTAGACAAGCATAATTCTGCATTTGATCTTTTGTGTTGGTGCAGTCATTCCTGTCTTGGTTACCAAACCTTGATTTCTGTAATCTTGTTTTCCAAAGGTCCTTTTCATCTGACCAGTTCACATCATACCCTTTGAAGCATTTTGACAAAGCATGTGAGGTACATCAAGCAATTTTGGATATAATAGCATAGTGTATAATTCTAATGTATTTAATCTGTATTAGATTTAGAGAACTCTTAGGTCTACTCTGAAATTTACTTGAGTGAACATTTGAAAAAAGAAGTGGTCTCTTACATGAACAGACCTCAGAATACCAAATGGGGAAGTAAAAGCTTTATTTCACTAGTGCTTATCCAGAGTGGTCTTCATTTTGTACTCAAGACAATTATTCATAGAGACATCATTGTTTTTCGTGCTGGTAACAGGCCTAATCTGGAAAGACTTTGAAAAATGCACTCTTCTTTTTCATATCTACGTTGTTATCCTTAACCTTAATTTGAATTGCAGACATTAGTTAAGTCTCAGACAACGTAAAAACTGAAATTACAGCAACTGATTATATGGAATGATGTGCATCAAAATATGCCATGAAGATAATTAATTAGATTTTACATGATAGCAAAACTCACTAAGGGGTGTGCGCATGTGTGTTTATGTGCACAATCTGCTGAAGCTGAAAAAACAACTGCTTGATGAGTGTTTCTTCCGTTGTACCAGCCTACCCACTGAGCTGAAAATTATTCTTGTTTTTCACCTAATCATTACAAGACAGAAAACAATCTTTTTTCCTGCTTTCCTCCTTCACAAATCATACATAAGAAAGTCTCAGTGTTCTGAATTAATTTTCAGTTTTTCCCTGTCCTTCACAGTTAGTTTTAAATGTTTTAAAGTTTATAGACAGTAATTAATACTCTTCAAAAACAATAGTGTCTTTATGGGACAGTTGTACAAATTTCCTATCCCATTCTCACAGACACAGGTCTAAACAACAGGTAAGGAAAAATCATATATGTTCAATCAAAATATGTCAGAATATTCAGGAAGACATTAAAGACAGAACAGCTGATCCCTGACTTCCCTCAAATGAAGCAAATTGATTATATAAATAACACTGAAATAATAACAAGTCCTTTTAGATTCATAACTGTGTGTTATTTAATAAAACACTATTTTGTAATCACAATGCTTGAATTTTAACAGAAACTAAGTCCCATGGAGAGACTAAAATCCCATTTAGATAGACTAAATCCTGTTGAATTTCCCCTTAAAAGTTATATTTCTGTAGTAATTCAGTATGGACATTTGTGAATTACTTTGGGTATATAAACTTCGTGTAACTTTATAGTGCAGTACACATACTTGAGTGAAATTAATATATCACAAATTCTTCAGAACAAAGGCAATTTCTTTTCTTTATGTTAATACAGAGTTCACTGTTATCAGGACACGAAGCTCATCACACAAACATAGTAACAAGAGCAGCCGCAGTGTTAATACTGTATTCATGAGGTAAATTGCATATCTTTAAAACTTTATATCTTTTATCTAAAACTTTATATCTTTATATCTTTTATTTTTATCTTTTTTTTTTTATTATGCATGCATACCAGAAAACAGCAGAAGTATATTGTGGTGATTTAAAAAACAACTCAGAAGAAAAATTATGCCGAATAGAGTTCACAATATTACAAATTGGAGAGATCCTGTTATGAAAATCTTGATTCTACATGTTATCTTAGATCATAGAATAGTTAGAGTTGGAAGGGACCTTAAGGATCACCTATTTCTACCCCCTTGCCATTGGCATGGACATCTCCCACTAGATCAGGCTGCCCAAGGCCCCATCCAACCTGGCCTTGAACACCTTCAGGGATGGGGCAGCCACAGCTTCTCTGGGCAACCTGTTCCAGTGTCTCACCACTCTCACGGCAAAGAAATTGCTCCTTATGTCAAGCCTAAATCTGCCCCTCTTCAGTTTATACCCATTCCCCTTTGCCCTATCACCGCTAGCATTTTTGAACAGTCCCTCTCCAGCTTTCCTGCAGACCCTTTTCAGGTACAGGAAGGTCGCTGTAAGTTCTCCTCAGAACCTTCTCTTCTCCAAGCTGAACAAGCTTGGAGAATGTATTAAGTTCCGGTTTCTTCTTGAAGTAAAACCAGAATGAGATAAAAGATGTATAATATTAAAAGTCTGATAACAATCAATAAAGAAAAGTGAAATGATGGAAAGATAAATACTCAGGAGAAAAATGAGATGGGGAAAGGCAGAAAAGGAGGAGTGAGGAAAAAAGCAAAAGAGAGAAAAAAATAGAATGACAGATGGACAGTAAAGGAAGGAAGCAAAGCCAGCCCGCCAGTATTTATGATAAAGACTTCTATCTAAAGTTACTTTCAGACTCTTTTGGTCAGTAATGTGTTACCCTTCTTATCTGACCCCTGTCTTAGACAGCTATTGAAATCTCACAGATTATTACTGCCAGGATTTTATAACATCTCTCAGGCTTGTCCCAGAGTTTTGTGTTTTACTAGTAACCAGTCACTACTTCTCCAACAGAGAAATAATTTTTTTCTTTATTTTGCATAAAATCTTACAGTCATCAGATTTGATTTAGCCTATCTAAATTATTTGTATAAGGAAGATATTGAAAAAGCATTTTCAAAATCTGTTATTAACACTGGCATAATAATAACCTCTTCCATCAGATCATGCTTGAATTCATGCTATTAATATTTTAAATTTCCTTGGTACATCTAGATTAAAAGTAAATAAATTAATATGATAATGGCAGTCATCAGTTTTAAATAGAACTATGAACTTTCTGTGATATAATACATCCAAAATATACACCAAACCTGAACAACAGAATCAAATGCCAAAATGAAATGTCTCATGTAGAAATGCTGAGAAAAGACAAAGCAACCAACATCCAGAAAGGAACATACGTGGCTGCAAACTAAAGGAAAGGAAACTGGGTAATGGAAAGCATACTGTGCAGAACAAGAAAATACAAACAGCATACAATAATACAGAGAAATTACTGTAACCGAATAGGAAATAGAAGAAAAAGATTAATGAGGCAGGCATAAAAATGGGCTCCTGACATGCCTAATAATAGTAACGAAAAGGAAGAAGGAAATTGAAGATCAGTGTGTCTAAAGCAAATGTATTGCACAAAGCCCATTCTTCCACTGTCTCTGCTTTGGCACTTTTTTAAAACAAGTGAGTTTTGTCTAGGTCTAATCTGAAGTCTAACAGTAAGAAAAAAAAAATCTTTGCACCCTTTGCATTCTGTGGAAAGAATCCAAAGGGAATATTGAACTCTTATTCTGAGCACACCTATGTTGCATAAGTGTAGTATTCTTATGTAGGCACCTTTTAAACTGCTTTCTATTGACAATGAATCACAGAATCACAGAATAACCAGGTTGGAAGAGACCCACCGGATCATCGAGTCCAACCGTTCCCATCAAGACAGAAGAGTAAAAAGGAGGATGAAGAAGAGTAGAAGAAGGCAGATTCCTGACCTGTTGGAAGCAGCAGAGTGCCACTAGGCTGTTTTCAACAGCAGTCTCATTTCCAAACTGACTCCTAGTAAAATGGTATCAAGCATATTTCTCATCAGCCCACGATGCAGAAAAGTCTGCAGATGCCAGAAAAATCAGTAGGCTCCAGCTGAATGATGACTCTACAAACTAAGGAAGTGACTGACTAAACTCTGAAAGTTTAAAAGTTGTTGGTATAAAAATGATGAAATGATGAATTACAGCAACCTTAACAGTTTTGAGATCAAGAAGATGTAGGGAAGACTTTTGGTGAAAAAGTAAGACTTTCAATCAATGTTGAAGGAGTTATTGAATCCAGTGAATATTTTACACTTAAGTTGCCATTTCTATGGCTCAAATGGAAGTCTTTTCCAGATTTTTTTAAAACTAATGTCTAACTTTTTTCCTAGTTATTCCATGAAGAGATTCTTTAAAAATAATGATGTTGGAACTGGTAGCAGTATATATCTGCTGAGCCGATGTTTATTAATATATTGATGTAGACTGATGAAAATGTCAGCACAATGTGATCTACCCCTTCGTAAAGGGTCATCTCTAATGAGCAGCTAGCCGGAAAATGAAGATGTGAGTACTAGTAAAACAGACATTAAAAGAATGAAGACAATGAGGAAAGAAAGAGGAAGCCTTTGCTTTACTGCAGTTTTGCTGCTGTGAAGGTTACTCTGAAGAAAAAGCAAAAGGTGTCAGATCACATGAGCATTTCAGAAGACTAAAAGGCTGCCTGAAAAATAAAAAAGAGTCAAGGTGAAGGCATCTGTTATGAATATAAAAGCAGATGTTCAGGCATGGTCTGAGGACAGAAGCTTGTATCTGAAGGAGGGGAACAGCATTCTGACAGCTGGAGAGTATAAAGTTCCCACCACAGACCACTTGTGAATGGAAGAAGTAGAAACATCTTCACAAGTTATCAGCTTTCAGATAGAACCACAAGACTTTGCTTTTCTTACCCCATAATGGCATCTTAGCATCAACTTTTACCCAGCTATGTCTGAAGTACTTGAGACATGATCTATGATTCAGACTGGTCCCTGTCAATAATGGAGAAAAGAATTCAACCTTACTTCCTTTTAAAAAGTGTAACTATACAGAGACCATGGAGCGGATGTTTTGTTTCAACTGTAGGACTAATCTGTAGGTATCACCTTGTAACTGCAGATGCAAATAGTTCATTACATGAATCCATTAATGCAGACACGTACCAGATGTGCCTCTATAATGCCTGTAACATGAATGAAGCCCACAAAAAGGAGCAGGATTCTTTTTTACCACTAGTGAAACCAATGAAATTAAAAGATGAAGGAATTGAAATGCTGTTCATTATCAAGACATGTTAGTGGAACTGATTTCCTGTTTAAATTTCTGTCACTTCCTTTTAATTCTAGTTGCTTGCTGCTAAGGGAGATTGAATTTATTTATATTCATAACAAACTTTAAGGATCCTTTCATTCAACTTAACTGAATCTATCACTTATATTCCCTTTCTTTTTTTTGTTGAAGTGCAACATTTTTCACTAATATCAAACATTCCAAATGCTTTGTTACTTTGAGTAGGCACTATGTATCACTCAGCTGTTCAGTTTATAATGCAAACTCATTACCATACTCATTATTGTGAATTATGGAAGCTGCCTGTCTCGCCTTCATGAACCATCTGGCACTTAAACACTCATTTGTGTTTATATATAATGTATGTTTTACAGAAGTACCTGAACATCCAGAGGGAACATGGATTTAATCTGTTTCCCAATATTTTTGCAGACCTCAGTGACTGTTCCAAACATGTATTTTGTTTTGCTTTTATTATTTTATTTACATACATGGACGACATACCACAATTGCATGCAGGCACTAACAGAAGTATTATTTTCTCTATTTCTACTAATAAAGTGATTGTTTTCTCTGTCATAATCAGTGGCTGATTTAATTTAGCCTTGATCAGGTTCAGATTTTCAGACCATGCTTTTCACAAAGCCGTAGGTTTTTGTCCAGGACTTTTGATCTTGGCTTTACTGCTTTAGATAAGTTTCCGAATTTATTTTATAAGTTGCTCCTGAAACATTCAGGAAAAAGTATATTTTAAAAGTAAAATATTTCAGTAATTCTGTTCTAGTGCCCACAAGGCACTACAGTCTATTCTTAAAGATTCTGAAAGAGAAGTTATGCAGGCTGGATATAGCTCCTTTTTCTTTTTCAATGCTATAGAGTTGCATTTTATCCTAGGTCTTGACCATTCCTAATCTGCAGTGGAAACAAAATCCAATGTAATTACAGCGCTAGCATTGTTAGATCTATTAAATCGTAAAGGTTTCTAAACACTGATTTTAAAACATTTCATAGATACCTTGTAAATATTGTACTCTTTTGTTGACAGCTTGAAAATTTCTGCAGTGTCAACATCACTTTCTCTTGGGAAATGTGTCGACATCAAATTACAATGCCTACATCTGCAGCAAATTCTCCTCATATCTTAGTTGTATATTTCTTCAAATTATTTGACTGAGCCTAGAGATTAGTAGTTTTTCATAAGCGTTTCCAGCTGAACAATAGCCTTGTGCTTCTGTGCCATTAAGAAATTTCACCCTTCCATTGGGAATGCATATGATTCCCCCAGGCCAACAAAACCATATAGGATGAAACTCTGAGACTAATCACTTCTTGAAGGTTTCCACAAAAAAGCACTTCTCTGTGAGACCAAGAAAAGTCACTCATCCATTTAACCCTTTTGCAGCTCTGGCTGGTGAGCTGAGATACCTGAGTCCTGTAGTAGATTTATACACCTATTATGAAACTTTGTGTGTGTTTAAGTATCTTGATCTTTCAATTAGGATGTTGAAAAGTGATCCTTACTTGCTACCAGATTCCGATGAACCTAGAGGTGACATACCTCGTGCTGCCCTTTACAGACCAGTCCAGGATAAACCCTCAGATCCCCTTCTGGAACACTCATGTTGTTTTCAAATAAGCTAGACCATTTCCTTCTGTTTTCAGTTCACTTCTCCCCCTCAAAGGATATAAACCCACATTTTATGCCTTTCTTTCGAGTTTGCTGCATATAAGCCACTGTGTTTAGAACAGTAAGTGGGTGGGAAAGCTGCTGAAGATGTGTCATTGTGCAGCAGAAAACAGGAATGCACATGTGTCATCATGTGAGATAGGTAGCTGGAGGACTTAAAGGGCAGCATGGCTTCAGGTGTTTTCTCCAACTTGTTTTTTTGCTATGGTCCATATATTGTCATGGGTGAATATGTAAGGTAAACTCTTGATGACACATGCTCTTCTCTTCCTGAGGTCATGCATAGAAAAGAAGAGAGCTCCACTAAGGGCTTTCAAAGAAGGCTTTTGGCCTCTTCGAGAACCGACCCTAGCAGAAGGTGATCTCTAGGAAGGACAGGAGTGTGTTTGCTTTGATGACCTCAGCAAACCCTTTAGACCAGCTCTGCTAGTAACCCAGTCTGTGTGTTGTCTGTTCTTTCCATGTTGTCCCACGTACTGTTCAAGCCGTTCATGAATAATGTTAATTAGATTCTATCCTTGATTCCCAGGCCAAGGATCTAACATGGCTTTTACTTGGCTGTGTTACTAGCAGTAAGGCAATTTCTTCTTCCCTCGTGCAAGCCTTTTCTCCCTCACGCATGTATTAGGATGGGCATGTATTTTTAGAGCACAATGCTGTCTAGCAGGAGCAAAGAGTAAGTGTGAAGCTACCAGGACAACAGTCTGTTTATAGTATAGGTGAAGGTTAGGTAAATTTTGTGTTGTCTAAATTTAAAGCAGTTAAACTCCACTCCCCTGCATTTTCCCAGAACTATGCTACTAAGTAGATACATTGACCATTCTTCTGCTGGGAATATGTGATTTATCTTGAAATTTCCTGATTATTTTGGCCTGGGCCTGAAAATTAAATGAAAGGCATATTCAAACACAGGGCAGACACCCTACAAAAGCTTCATTTTTTTAATTGAATTACCATTGATATTATGCATTAGTGATCTCAGTATGCACGCCCTCTTAGCTAGAACTGGGACCATTATGTGAATATTATTATGCAAGCAGAAATGATAAGACTGGTAAGACTCTGTGGACAAACCCTGGTTCTTCTGAAACTTGGTAAAGCTGTCTGAGACTCTGAGCACCTTAGCAAGGCATAATATTTATGATTTTCACCAAAGCTGACCAATTTTTTCCTAATAAGTAAAAAAAAAGAGAGAAAATATTCTATAACATATGTATGAGACTCTTCACAGTTTGAGAAGAAAGATCTATGAGTTTTCCAGATATCAGACTGACAAAATCTAAGTCTTAGTCTTTATCTTGACTTTATAGTAAAATAAAGTGAATACATTTGTGTGGCCACTTCCTGCCTCTGAGGCATTTTCTGCAGTGCTTTCTGTCTATATGAAGTTCCCCACTGGTTAGAAGTCCAGGCAGGTGAGTGCCTTGATCCCTTGTCATTTATGACCATCTGTGCTTTCTCAGTACATGAGAGAACCGGCTCGTTCTTTATTTAAGTAACATAGTTTTAACTAATGCTTTCATCGCCTCATTTCTCATTTTGTTAAATTTACTGACAGTTCTTACCTAAATTTACTGACAGTAAGAATAAAACAAAGATTCACTGTTCGTATGACAATTGTCTCATTTAAAATGAGACTGTGCATGACTGTGCATGTTGCAACAGGTGGAATAGTTTTCCATTCATAATAATACCAAATGATTTCTGAGCAATTTTCATTGTTTGTCAGCCTTTGTTTTACCTTCAGCCCCCCAGAAGTCAACACTTCAAACAGAGGATTTCTGCTTTTTGCTGTACTAATACATACAATTAAGCTTAAAGTGTAGTAAGTCTTTAGACTGTGATGGCATCAATTAGCTATGATATTCTTTTGGGTAAATTGCCAGAATGGTAGAAGCATAATGATAGAAACCAGAATATTGTTTGCTTAAAGGCAACTGTGCTTCACCATCTTGTATTATCATCATCAATGATGGTACTAGTTGTGAAGTAGTAAACGATGTAGGAGTAGGTGCATTTAATAACAATATAAAAATCAGCTGGTATGTATACTGTCATGTGCTTTCAAACCGGCATACAAGCTAACCTATAATGAGGATTTCCACAAGGTCTGTTACTTCCTGTTTCTCTTAAAACAACACTTATTACTTCTGAAATCTTATGAAAGACTATGAATTTTCATATAAGAAGAACTGAACAATTATTAATTTAAGTACCTTTGAAACATGAATTGCCAGTTAGAGCAACAGTTTTCCAAAGAATTAAGTCTGTAATGTAGGCATATATGGAACTTTCAAATACATTTTACCATGCTTATTGCACACCATTTTGTCTATCAGAAAATCACATTTATTTCTGGATTGTACTGTCACATTTATTGATCTTTACTGCTTTAGTCACTGCTGCCATAGCCTCTCTGGCTTGTTCAGCAGAATATATTAGTGTTGCTCTTTCTTTTGAAAGAAGATAGTATATTTTATGTGAGCTTAAGGCTGTCTTTGTATAAGCAGTTGTCACTGTTACTGTAAAACTTGCCTGCTTGGAGACTTGACCAGTTGTTTATATATTTGATCTGGAGCAACATGCACACAATTTACAGGAAACATTATTATTGCATGGATAAACTTCAAATGAATTTCCCTATTATTTTGTGCACTTGTGCATTGTGATTAGGTGGCAGATGTCAGTAATTCCTGGCTCAAAACTGCTCTGTATTTTTGAATATCTCTTTTTGCAAGTATTTGTGAGAGCCATTACAGCAGACAATTTGTGGGAGATACTTTTGAGTGGGTGCCTTAGTCATTGCCTCAACTGTAGGTTTGTGCAATGCATTGTGTACTGTCTTCTTCATTCCTGGAGAATGGCTATTTATTTTGCATCCTTTTTGTATACAGTGGTGAAGCAGCAGCCTCTGGAGGAGAGTGGTATTACCACTGCTGAGACAGATTTGCCTTTGCATAATTCCGTACCTGTTCTTCTTTTGGACACCACTTGTTCTGCTTAATCTCTCATTGCTTGCCAACTTCAGGTGAAAGCATAGTTAGAACTAACTGTGGTATAGTCTCTGTGCTGGCTCGGCAGACTTCCCAGCAAGTCAGAAAAGCTGTCTGCCAGTATTTTAAAAATTTGTCTTGGCCTTATCACAGCACTGTTAGCTTTGTATCACATTCCAAATGAACATCAAACTGTTGAAAGTCAGGAGATCAGCTTCTGCCGCCATCTGTGAACATAGCTGAAAATAAATCAACTAAGAGTTTAATTAGACTGCAGAATGTGGACTGTACAAGGAGCAGTCTGGACCAGGTTATCCATAGGAAAAAGCTAGAGATTCATTTCAGTTGTGTGTAAATAGTCATGACAGCAAGAATATATATATCAAAACTTGCACTGCTTTTCTTTGCTTTAATGTATTCAATTGAATGCGATAATATACTTTTAATCTACTATTCCTTTCTTGTACCTGAGTGTAATCAGACTGTAGTGGGCATTACTGTCTTCATACAAAATATCCCTTCTTTTGGAAATTTTGCAAATTACATGCATATTTTTATGTACTTCATCATTATATTATACAAGTTTGTCATCAAATACAGAGCCACCTAAATGAAATTGCATCAGAAAACTTTCTGTAATTACACAGTATATTTAAATATGTCATACATTATGAAATAAGTTGCTCCCCTTGCAGCTCAGTAGATTGGACTGGCCTTTAGGTTTCATTTATAATGATCCAGAACACCGGTAATTAACTTGCAAAGCTAGTCCATGAATATATAATTGCAAGTATCTGCTATTTTGAGGGTGCAGATTTAAAGGGAACAGAGCACAGAAAACAGTACATCCATTTTGTCATTTTTTGACAGCTCAGAATATCTGAGATTGCTTTTGTATATTGACAAATAAACTTAAGAAAGACTGCCATATGGTACTGCATAGTTGAAAAAGGACATCTGGTGATAAACTAATTTAAAAGATTAATAAGGCTTTTTTTTCCCACCACTGTTCTCTCATCATAGTACTAGGATAAACTAATTTTCAGAGTTTCCTATAAACTTTGGAAGTATAGCATGCACTTTTAGAAGTATATTTCTTGAACTTTTTTTCCTTGTATCTGGAAAAAATTGTTATGGGTGCCATCATCCTATATTTTAATCCCTCCTTTCACTCTCACCCAGTAGATCAGTCTAGAAACCAGATTCCATGAGGTACAGAATATGTCGTCCAGCCATCATCAAAATTTTTAGACATATACTCAGCTGTCAGTGAAGCCAGTACAATTTAAATGAGTTTAAGTCCTTTGCCGAGAAGGGAGCTTTGTAGAAATAGGATCATATGCAGCATTGTTAAGGGGTTCATTCCAACTTCTTTTGCTTATTCAACAAGATTATTTACTCGTTCTATTGTTTACTTTCCTGGAAAAAAATAAAAAAGAGAATTAACTCTTTAAATAGTTGTTCCAGTAACACTATGAGCTGTGGGAACAGTAAAAATCTAGAGCTACACCTATCACCCACTCTGAAGAGCAGAAGCGCTAAATTGGAAACTTTGCAACTTTGACTGAAAATACTATAAATGATATTAAAAGAGAGAAATCACCCCTGAATTTGGGCATTTTCTGTGTGGACAGCTGTCAGTAGCAGTGAATCCAAAATTTACAAACAAACAGTAATGTTTAGTGTGATAATATACATGACCAAAGTGAGCGCAGATAAGTAAGCTGATCTACATTTACTCAGAGACACTTAACAAACTAAAGCTTTCAGTCCTCTTAGTCACTTCTTTGCTGAACAAGGAGTAGAACAGATCTCAGTGATGGTCCTGACAGCAAGACAATGAGATTGTTTGCTGAAAAATGTCCATCTGAACTGAAACCATGGGTGCAAAGAAAAGAATGAGGTATGTGTGGGAAAAGCTCAGGTTACCTAAGGAAAACAGCTCATTGGATATGACTGTGAAAGATAATCTACTTCATGAGGAAAAGTAAACCAGTAATTTGGAAAGAAAGTACTGGAATACACTTTTGTCCAGGGCCACTGAACTACAACAGGACAATGAACCCAGTGGGTCAATATAGCCTTTTATAGGACTGAGAATTACCAACTCAGTAGAGCCCCTGATTTTACGATGCATTCAAATTTGACCCAAAAGCCATCACCAGCTACTTACTTATCCTTATCAGGGCCCTGCTACTAAAGACCTCTCTATTCCCTTTTCTTCAGGTACTAACGACCATCACGCCTTTTCCTCTGTTAATGATAAGCTTCTTTGCTCTTCTGTGTAAGCAAGCTTCTTCATTTTCTTTCTTTCTCCTCTGGTTTTAAAACAGGTTGAAAGATTTCATTTAAAGTCATAGCAATTGTTCCCAGTCTGGAGAGAATTCTGTTGTTTAGACTTAAAGGATGGATTGCATGTCTAATAGCGTGCTTTCTTTCATAACAGTATCAGTTAGTATAATATGGAACGTAATGTTTCTCAGCTATCCTTTTCTGATTGTAGTCCACAGGGACTTTGTAATTCATTCTTATACACCTGCTGAATTATGAGTACTGTGCCTGTAGGACACAGACGGACACCTGCTCTGTTTGTAGAATTATTGCTCTATCTAATGGCAGCCAGTCACTGGGCAGACACTATCTAGACTGACAGATGAAAGAACTTAAAAAAATTATAGGGACATTAGTACTGTCATGGGCAGAAAGAGCTTGTCATCTTATAGGATTTGGAGACGGATTTGTAAAAATCAGACAACATGAGAATCATGAAGTCATTCGGCAGCATAAACCAGAGATAAATCACAGCAAGCAGATAGCAGTGTAACTAAACATACTCTATAAGTCTTCAGGACTCTTGCTTATGATAGCCAACAAGCTAGGTATGTACCCTGCTTTCTGTTAAAAATAGCTTGTTATATGAGTGACTGCTCCAGTTACAAACTCTAGAAAATCATGGCCATAGTTTTCTATTTATGCTTCTTAATGAAAAATCCTATTCTATTGATCTATTTCTGGAAGCATTTATTCCACAATTCTATAGTAATTAAAAGGAAAGCAAAGGCCTTGTGTCATGCTCTCCATTTCTCTTCTTTGAGAGTAGTGGTTTCTGCTAAAAGCTAGGTTTCCTGTATTTTCTTTTGTTAATCATAATCCCAGCATCTGTACATGTAATAGCACACTGAAAACCTGTTGTCTGAGAGTTCCTGTTCTGTATTGTATTTTAATGTCTGTCTTTATAACTAGTTTTCCATTAATGTGCACAGAACTCAAATATTTGTGCATGCAAATCTCGTAAATCTAGTAGCAGCCTGGGCAAACACAAGCACACTATTGAAACTTCCCATGAGCATTTTTTTAGAAATCTGCCACAGAGTCTGATTCAAGGTCTACCTTTGTCTGATGAAATAGTCAAAGTCCATGAAAACCAAAATCTAAGGCTGATTTTACACTTATTCAAGGGCCGTATTGGTAGACATTGGTAGCTATTTGTGATTCAACTATTTATTATGCCATTATAATGCATTATTTATTTATTATTTATTTGTGTTATGTTGAATGAGTGAAACATTACTGTCTCACTGCTGCCCATCCCCATTCCAGGAGCCCTGTATGTAGCATTACTCTTTTTCTACTCCCACTTCTGATCTCTCTATCCTTCTTCTCCAGCTGCCTGAGTCTTCCTGTCCTCCACTCCCATTCTCTTTCTGCAGGATACACTTAATCTGTGGAAAACATTTGATTCTCCTGTTTACAGCAGGGAAGAAAGGAAATAGTGTAGAAGTGCAGGACTGCACCTGTCATTTTAATGAAAATAATTACTCCTTTTCCTTCCCCTTTCCTTTCCACTCTTTGCTCTCCCCCCACCTTCCTTGCCTCCCTCCTCTTCTGCTGCAGGGTGGCAACTATACTAATCAGTTAATTTCTTTTTTCTTTGTCTATGTTGTCTCCATCAGCTAAGAAACTGAATACTTTTAAAAGCTTTGGGCATAAAGAAGAATACAAGACAGTAATATTGCGTGTCAGGTTGGTCAGTTTGCATAATTGTTTAGGCTCATAGCCAAAGCTGCTGTTAGTCTCATGCTAACACCAGAGCTTTTGAAGTGTCCTATGGAAAAGTGTCATATTCTCAAACAGTGGGACCTGCAAGGCTTGTGAGCCATTGTATGGTCTGAATGAATAAACAGTATAGATTCCCGGTGACAAAGGTGATATTTTCCATACCGCAGACGGACAACATTACTACAATGAAGAACGACACAATTTTACCACCCTACAGTACCTCAAGGCTAACTCCCTAGTAGTGATAGTCTCTGTGTGTGACATCACATATTTTCTTTCCAGTAGATAGAAAACTTTGCATTTATGAGTAATGAATTCCTGTCAATTGGATAATCACTACTGCCTGTACTAATTTGTTAGCACCAATGCCATGGAACAAGTTTCTTGCTGGTTTGAGGAGGTATGGGTAACCACAACAAGAGGAGGATTATGATGCTCTGTGTGTGTGTGTGTGTGTCTGTGCGTGCACACACGCGTATGCACATACATGAATGTCTACAAGGTTTACTTGGATGATTAGAAAATCCTCACATGTTCAAATTCTATAAACCACAATTCTTTTCTTGCAGACTCTTAAAAGCATAGTAGCCAATAATGCATAAATACTGGATGCAATCAGCCATGGAAATGTCTGGTTTTCTTATTTTCTGAAGACGTTATTTAATCATTTATGTGTTTTCTGGTTGTGTGCAAATACCTTCTCAAGCATAACAAAAATGCTGCAGTGTGCTTTTTATCCTTTTTCTATCCAAGTAAGGATGAAGACAACTTTGTGTTTGGCAATTCTCCATTAGTCATTAAGTCATTTATTTACAGTATGCTTTGAATAGGTCTAGTAGCATTTGCAGCATGAGTCTCAGTGAAATTTTGATTCACAGTGGAATTTTGAATCACTATGATTAAGTCTCTGAAAAAAAAATTTATTGCAAACATAATTAATTTGCTTGTGACAATTTTCAAACCAAATTGGAAAGAAAACAAGACTATATAAATATATGAAGTTAAAAAATTGTTACAATGTGCCTTCATTTTTCCTCCTTACCTTCTGATACACTGATAGAAAAGCAATTTGCATTAAGGAATTTTTCTGTTTATTTTAATAAAGATATGAAACATCAAGCTGTATGTGTGTGTTTATACTTATGTATCCTATCATATAATTATTAGGGTTGGAAAAGACCTCTAAGATCATCAAGTACAGCTGTTGTCCCAAGGCCACCATGATTCCTAAACCGCATCCTGAAATGCCACATCTACACATTTTTTAATACCTTCAGGAATGTTAGCTCCACAACTTCCTTGTGCAACCTCTTCTAAACTTTGACCACTCTTCCAGTAAAAATTTTTTTTACTGGAAACAATCCAGTCACTGTCACAATTTGAGGCCATTTCTTCTCATCCTATCATTTGTTAACTGAGAGAAGAGACCAACACCCACCTCACTACAACCTCCTCTCAGGCAGCTATAGAGAGTGATAAGGTCCCCCCTCAGCCTCCTTTTCTCCAGGCTAAACAACTCCAGTTCCCTCAGCTGCTCCTCATAAGACTTGTTCTGCAGACCCTTCAGCAGCTTTGTTGTGCTTCTTTAAACACTCTCCAGCACCTCAAAGTCAGGGCTTTTTGTAATCTATTATAAATATTTTTTAATACGCCTGTTAATGATGTAAATAGTTTAAAGAAGTTTTTACAAAAATGCTGATGTATATTTTTAGTACTAATATATATATGCATGTAATGCATAGCTATATATTTTTGTATGTATTTGAATGCGTATGTATATGTGTGTACACAGAGATTAATGGAGAGGCACGAATGTGCCTCATTCTGCAGTGCCCATTCATATTCAAGTGTTTTGACTGCTCTGTCAACAGCAACGTGGCATCAGACTTACAAGTTTTGATTCAGATATTTGCCAAATTAAATTTTTCACTTCTAGTTTACAGAAAAGGCACTGAAAAATAACTTCAGGACACCTATAAGCTTTTTAGAACCTGAATAATTTTATAATCATATTTTAGAACATGACCTTAAAATTTTTAGATCTTTAAGTCCAGCAAAGGACTGCATGATAAATATACTGTACCTTGGACACAGAGGAATTGTGAACTTTTCAAATGCTGTGGCAGCAAAGTGATTTGTCAGAAACAATAAATGACTTAAATATGTCATCCAACATGAATCAATTCCTCTCTGGGTGAACTTTGCTAAAAATCTCACTTCATCTATGCTAAATCAATCCATAGGATTTCAAGAACATAATGCTGGAGGTGAATGTTACCTCGTGTATCTAGAGCTACGATTTACCCTAAACCCAGAATCTAGAGGCTCTTAAGTGGCAATTTCAAAGCTCAGAATCTTTCAGCACTGTTTCTGATGGCTACAGGAGAATATACATCTTAAATAAGAACAAATCTGCAGGAAAGAAAAAGCTTTTCTTGGTAGGCGGAAATATGTTGTTTTTCATAACAATTATTAAAAGTCAAGAGTGTTGTTTAATTACTTCCTACATGTCAAGTGTTTGATTTTGCATGAGAAGAACACCTCACACCCTGGAAGGCCCTGCCTTCCTGACCTGCACAGCACTGGATGCTGGGAGCTATGATTGCACAATTGCCCTATTCTTGCTTTTTCCCTAGACATCTAAGCCTAGGATGTAGGCTAGTAGCAGGAGACTGGGCTAAATAGGCAGGATACTTTGTCTGACTTGTTATGACTGCCCTCATTTTATGTCCTTATAGTCTGTTTGAACTCACCTCAGCCTCAGACCGTACATAACTCTTCAGGGAGACAGCTGTGGTTAATTACTCCATTTCACCTCAGCGTGGGGAAAGTTAAGCTTCCTGATAACTTTTTTAACCAAAATCACTGCAAGAGAAAACAGTAATAGGCCTTCATCCCTCATTGTGCTGTCATACCTCTATGGTCTTTCACAAAACTGCGTGTATGGTCATGTCTGAAAGATGCCGTGTCCTTTTGACAAGCATAGTGAGAACTTTGTTAGAGAAAACTTTCTACTGTTGATTTTTCTTTAGTTTCCTTCAGAAGACTAGGCCTAAAATGCAAGAAGGTCCAGTTGGGTGTAGGTCACTTACTGACAAAAACTTCTCCAAAATATAGTCCTATTTCCTTATTCCAAACTTGTAAATAGATATTACACTTTTAAAAACATTTTACTGATGCTAGTAACTATGAGGTAGTACTGGTTTGTTTACAGTAATTTTTCAGCAGCTTTAATCACAAATTCATTACTGCAGGCATAGGGTAAATCTGTGACATTTTTACTATTCTGCACTGAACTACATTGGATGGGAAATCTCACTAAAGTCACCAGAGCTGCTTGTGCATGAAGATACTGCATTATCATAGAATCATAGAATCATAGAATAACCAGGTTGGAAGAGACCCACCGGATCATCGAGTCCAACCATTCCTATCAAACACTAAACCATGCCCCTTAGCACCTTGTCCACCCGTGCCTTAAACACCTCCAGGGAAGGTGAATCAACCACCTCCCTGGGCAGCCTGTTCCAGTGCCCAATGACCCTTTCTGTGAAGAATTTTTTCCTAATGTTCAGCCTAAACCTCCCCTGGTGGAGCTTGAGGCCATTCCCTCTTGTCCTGTCCCCTGTCACTTGGGAGAAGAGGCCAGCACCCTCCTCTCCACAACCTCCTTTCAGGTAGTTGTAGAGAGCAATGAGGTTTCCCCTTATGAAAAGAACCGCTAATCTGAGCACACTATGGATAGAAATAGGGATGCAAGTAAATGGATTTTTTAAAGATTATTAAAAATTAGTATTAAAATTGTATAAAGATTTTGCTATCTGATCTGCTTTCACAGATTGACTGAAATGATGCTAATGTTGCAGAAATTTTAAAAACAAATGAAAATCATGCTTTTGGCTTTTGGTAAGATGCAAGGGGCTGGTGGGCAGATTGTTGTTCATATTCTTGTGGAGATAACACAAATAAACTACTTTTAATTGTGAGGCAGAACCATGATTACATGCATTGTTCAGTCCTGAAGTCTGTCCACAGAAGATGTATGTGCAAAAGCACACAAACAATATTTTTTTAAAGTAAATACCTAAAGATGTCACATTTGTGTTCAAATGCCTGCTAGGTAAGTATTGATTTGTGTGCTCAGGGCTGTAATTCTTGTCCAATTTTGACATATGTATTGAGATGTCTACCTGCTGAAAACTGATTCTTTATGATTATTTTAGAAACAAAAATCTTTTCCCATAGAAACATTCATTTACAGGCTGCTGAACTCTCTGCTTTCTACTCATCTTTATTTTGTGGAGTTTTCTCATGATTACAGGATACACTACTGTGGCTCTTTAAAATTAACTTTGTAGTTCTGTCAAAAAGGGAAAGAAGAACAAGTGCTGCTAGAGACAGAGGGACTGGCTTTAGGACTAATATTATGTCTTCTGAGTATATTTCTCTTGATAAGCCTTAAAACCCTCCAGTCCGATGGAGGTAGCACAAGGACCATCGTCTCCATATGATAGACATAATGGGTGAGAACACTTTCAAGGATATGTTTAAATCCTTTTCTTTGAATACATATTCATGTGTCCTACTGGAACACAACTAATGTCAAATGAAACATACCTAGGCTTTGTGAAACAGATTTTTACAAACTCTTAGATCGGTTCCATTTTTTTTTTCTTTGATATCTTAATCAGGCTAGGACTAATACTTACAAGCATGGTCTCTTGCAGATTTCACATCAAAGCTACTTCAATACTGCACTGGTGTACAAAAATCTAATGAATATATCTGTTAGAAAATAACTGTTATCTCAGGAGGTATAACCACTCTCATTGTTTAGATCAAGAAATGTACCGTATATATTCAGGAAATGTAAACAACATGAACCATGCAAAGTACTTCATTAACACAGAAACTCCACCAGGCACAAAGGGAACAAGGAATACCCGACAGACAATTTCATAGCAGAGGGGAAACCTGAAGCAAGTGGTGAAACTGTTTTTCATTAACCAATAAAGAGAAATTAAGCATGCATAATACACTTAATGTTTGGACCCTGTGATTTGAAAGGGTTACTGTCTCTCACCAGGTACCTCTGTCTTGCTCTCACTAGAATGGAAAGTTCAATTGTCTTCCACAAATGCTAAAGCTAGGCTTACAAAGAATGTATTTTTTACGTGAAGAGGGACTTTTCTCCACTACTACGTTTTTGTGTGAAATTAATTGCCAAGCAGTATAACACCTTCTGGTGTCCTTTTCTAATGTACTTTCACAAGAAATATGCTAAGAATGGGCTCAAGTCTTATCATTATTTATCTATAAAACAGCTGGAGAACACAGAAGATTTAACTCACACGTTTAGGATATTTGTGATCCTATAAAAGCAAATTTCTTTCAATATGTTTACTTGGAAGAAATGGCAGTGAATTTAAATTGCTCAGGACAAAAGCCCCACCAAAGTTGAAGTGAAAGGACAGCAGTTAGATCTTACTCATATTGCAAACCAAAAACGAGTGTGCAAGGGACTATCAAAACCTCTTGCTATGTAGGTGTTATGCATGCAGGTGATTTATGGCATTTGGCTTGCTATTACCAGGAAAATAGGTATTTACATAATGATATCTTAAATAAACATATTTCCTTTTGATCATTAATGGTTGTTTCACTTGCTTTCTTTCACTGTTATGAATCTGTTGAAAAGTATATTCAAGCAACTGATCATTTCAGTCAAAGGGTAACTTCTGCCCTACTGAATGAAGCATTTAGCACTTAGGAAATCTTTTCTGAAGCTGCTTAAAAATGAAAAAGCTACTATATTGTATCTCAAAGTTATCTTCTTATAATTTCCTAACAGGTATGTGGTATAAAGCCTGGATTGCAAATCATTATGTTTTGAATCATTATAAAATATATTAAGTTTTAAGTATATTATGCAGATAGCTCCATAATACATTAACTGACGATGACAAACATCTTATGATGAGATGTTAGACATTAACACATTGGTGTAATAAACATTTGGGGATAATGGTGGCATCTGCTTCCCTGCAATTCTAAGTAGACTTGGGAATATTTTTAGATTTGAAGCTATGTTTATATTTCCTCCCTATTGAATTATTATAGACTCCATACTGAAATAATACTACATGTATGGTTTTCTCACTCATCCTTTGACACAAAGGGCAAAATGTAAACTCCACTATTTATAAGCCAGTCCTGTGAATTTTGTGGTTCTGGTGCTGGTGGGGAAGAAACCTCTCT
The DNA here is from genome assembly GCF_032191515.1 of Phaenicophaeus curvirostris. Lineage (NCBI taxonomy): Eukaryota > Metazoa > Chordata > Aves > Cuculiformes > Cuculidae > Phaenicophaeus > Phaenicophaeus curvirostris. Next base: position 31,580,361 of record NC_091431.1, on the reverse strand, counting down.
GCTTTGGGGGCTCTTGTCTTTGATACAGGACTTAGTAAAGAGCTAGAAACTCGCCAAGCTAGGGTTTCCGTAATTGGTGGTGGTGAGACAGACAGGAAAAAAAAATAATGTAGTCTAGTCATCAATGGGATGTGTTCTGAGAACAATGCAACATAATCACATTCTGATTCTTACCAAAAATATCAAATCAATCTTTTTGAGCCACTTGGCTCTAATCTGGAAGAACCACATCTCTTGATGAAACAGGTAGAATACTGAGGGTGTAGGATAGTGAAGTATTAATTTATAAGGTCCCTTTTGAAAGAAAGGGACAATTATAAAAGAAAATGTGAGTTGTGAATTCTGCCATCACCAAACCTGCAGCTATGAAGTTTGCTTTTCATATTTTCAAATGAACATGTTTGTGTTCCTTAAAGATCCATTTCAAGTTTATGGAGCTGCAAAATAGGATAGAGACCCTTAAAAGAGTCAAGAGAAGAATCAACCCCATGTGAATGAAATCTTTATGTAAAATTTGCTGTAGAATGCAGGGTGATTTTGCTGAGGAGATTTGAAGCTTTTCAGTTGACATATCCCATAAGGCACATGCTCTGCAACATCTAATCTGAGAGAGCCACTGTGAGAGACTACAAGACTTCAGCCTGACATCATTCTGCCTGTGGAGAGGTTGCCATTTCATTTGTTCTCCCACCTCTGCAGAGAACAGTGAGAAATGTAGTATCTTCTCAAGGTGGTATTTTTGTTCACTGCATCAGAGTATTTTAAAAATTGAATACTGCAGAATTTCCCATTTTGAAACAGGTCTTTCTCACATTAATAATGATTTACAATGATTGTCATTATTGTTTATAAGTATGCAATTTCTGTACCCTCATGTGATTTCCTGTTTATGGCAGTCTTGGTCTCTTTATACTACATATAACTGAAGTTATACCTATCCTGTTGTCCCACCGAACATCTGCTGCTTTTCATTAGACATCCAGATTTGCCTGTGATTGTATGTATTTTGGTTTACTGTACATGCATTGGTATGCAGTACATACCTTTCCATTTTTTTAGTGTAAGTGCAGGAGAGCCATGAGCACACCTGTTTGTTTAATGATGCTGCATAATATTTTATAGGACCATAGAGCAAAGTGGTTGCTGGAGCAGTAGATAGGAAATAAGATTTGTATGACTCAGCATCGTAATTCTCCCCCCTGTTAAATCACTATAATAATGATTCTCACTAAATTGGATTATCTTCGATTTATTTTGTTATTTCAGTGTCCTGAGTTACTCTATACACATGTGCAATACCTTTAGCCACATTTTAGTTCCTTGACTGCAGGCAATACTTAACATATGTCATTAAAAAAAGCTGAAAATCCTAATCCTGTAAAGACTTTAATTTTTTTTTTTCTGTAAGACACATTCACTCAGACATGAATGACAAAATGTAATAAATCAATTTATTTCTGTACAATCACACTCATACAAAATTTCATAAAATGCTTCTGAAAGGCAAAATTAATAGCAAGATAAAACCTTAGAGAACTGACAACAGTGTTTTGGGTGCATGTGGAAAGTGATGACAAAGTGGTGTAATACATTAAAAAGAAATGAAAGTTAAAATGTAAAAGAGAGAGTAAGCATTTTGTAGTTGAGTCAATAGAGTATTATTAGTGTCTGGAGGGAGTAACAGAACTGGAGAAGTAAAGTATGGTCCATATTACTTGAAAAGGAACAGAAAGATGAGGCAGAGACTAAATAAAGGAAAGTAGCAAATGGCAAACCTGCAATATCTGAGAAACCACAAAGGAAAGAGTAGTTCTGTGTAGTCATGGGAGAGTCAAGAGGAGACCAAGACAATGGAAGTACAATTAGATGTAATCAAATGACAAGCCAGTATAGCAAATGTAAGAGGAAATTTTGTAAATAAGAAGGGGAAACTTGCCTTTGTTTTGGTAGAGACTGGAAGTATCTTGGGGTGCACCACTATTCTCCCAGGAAGAATCTGGCTTCAATATTACAAACTCTTTGTATTTAGGTATTAATATCTTGGGTGGATTAAGGCAGAAACCACTGAAATAACACCGTAACCCTGTGACAGCAGATGACAGTTGTCAAAGCAACTGTGTTCAAGCATTTAGGACCTACAGTGAGATCTTACATTCTGACAATGGAGGTTCAGGAGGAACAGGAGGAGGAGGTGGAGAAGAAAGATTTATACATCTTTTTGCGTAGCACACATTTTGAAGAAAGGCAATTACCATTTGTTTGTGTTATTTAATTTTTCTATCTAGAATACTGGTACTGGTGCTTCACAGATCTTGTATGTCTTTGCTTTTTGATATGTGGATTTTCTTTTCAAAACAGTGTGTTTGGGTTTTCCCAACTGTAGAGAAGTAGAGTTTTTGAATGTATACGAATTTTTGCACACTCAGTTTCCTGAAACTATCATGGCTTGCCTTACAAGGTGTTTGAAATCCAAACTGAAATCCAAGCTATCAATTTCAAATGACTGAATATGTCAAATTGGAATTACATGAATTCACAAAATAGACAAAACCAAGCATTCTGTACCAAAATTATCTCAAAATTTAATGGAATGAATGATTACAGTTTAGACCTAATGACCTCTGTATTACTTAAGCACCCCTAAAATTTGTGTGCAATATTTTGCACATATAACTGCATTCCAGAAGTAGATTGCAGTCTCCATAATTAATGAATACTTGCATTGATTCATATGAGTTACTTCATATAAATAACCATTAAACAATGTATTCCCCATGCTCGCACTCTAGCTTGTAGTTTTACAAGGTTATGGCAGTGCAAAGTGCTTGATATTAAATCCTTGTTGATAAATGAGGAGAAAGTTTATTTTATTGACCGAATGGCAGTGCATGCAGATTACTAAAAATGTGACTTACTGTGTTCCATGTTGTGTGCAAAGGAGCAGGGAGAATTAATGCAATTCTGTCGGGGGTATGCTGTGTTATGAACAAGTTTATGAGTCCTCATCTGTTGGAAAAAAACATGATTTACAAGCTTCTTTTTAAAGCACTGTTATTTGCAGTAGTAAAAACGGCCAGCTTCCTCAGCTGTGTGAGTTTCATATCCTGCCGTTAGGAGTCAGATAGGATTGCAAAGGTGTCAATGAATGGATACCTACACAGACTGGAGGAAACGACCAACAAGAACCTTGTGAAATTCAGCATTTCAGTGCAAAGGCCTGCACCTGGGAAGAAAAAGCCCCATGCAGCACTGCAGGCCGTTGACACATTGGGCTTTATTGATAGCAGCACATTCAGTAGGAAGCAATATTGTGTTCTACTCAGCTGTCAAGACTAGAACCACTGCAACCATTTATAAGGTCCAAAATGCATGGAAGACATTGAGCAGCTGCTGTGAAAGTGGGTTTGTTCAGCCTCAAGAAGAGAAGGTTTTTAGAGGGACCAAATAAGAACCGGTACTTATGGAGAGATTATTGAGAAGATGGAGCCAGGATCTTCACAACAGTGTATGGCAGGAAGATAAAAGACAAATGGCAACATCAGAGGTTCAGACTGGATAAACAGAAAAAACTTTTTCCTTGTGAGGACAGTCAAACAGTGGTGCAGGTTGTCTGTAGAGGTTGTGCAGTCTTTATGCCTGATTTCAAGACCCAAGTTTTTCAAGACCCAACTGGCTGATATTCTGAGCAACCTGGCCTGACCTCGTAGCTGGCCCTGTCGTGAGCAGGGGTATGGGCTGGAGGTCTCCTGAACTCCCTTCCAGCCTGAACTATTTTGTTATTCTGCAACTCTTTGTGGTTCCCAAGTAGCCATTGCTCTAGTAAGGATGTTAGTTGGACAAGATCTGTATCTGCATTCCAAAGCATCCCTGTGGGAGACAGTAGCAGCTCTTCCATCCTCACTTGTTGTTAGAAAGAAGGATATAGAATACACTCACCCTCACTCCACTATTTACTGTGTGTGATACACTGATGTGAGACACATTGACACATTAATAGCCACAGCCTTACTTTGGGCTATGGCTTATAACACAAAATGAGCAAAAACTGTGGCCATCAAAGTGGAAAGCCTTATGCATGTTGAAGTCTAAAAGGAGAGAGACACACACTATTCAAAAACTACTTACTGCTGTAAGAATCAAGGAGATAGATAGAGTCCTGTTTCTTAGCCTGAGAAACATATAAAAAAAGAATACATTGTTGGGGAAAAAGGTCATAAGCCTGGGACCCATGTGCATGCTGGACCCAAGCCTGTAAAACTTCAGCCATCAATATGAAAGGGCTTTACGTCCTCTCTTCCTTGTATCTTAGTTATGCTTAACAACAGAAAAGATGTTTTACTCTTTCATGGCTCCTTTTATTTTGGTCTCACCTACCTTGCATAGTGCACATAGATGAGGATGAAGGCACAGGCAGCATGACAGTATATTGTCACTTGTATCAGTCCTCTCAGTGTTGCAAAGACTATTATTCAACCTACCAACTATTTCTTAGCTCTAGGAGTCAACTGTCAAGTGAACTTCTTTTGAGTAGATATGTGTCTTTGAGTCTAGAACTGACATATGGAAGTTTGCTATCCTAAAGCAGAGGCATCCATTATCACTGGATAGAAATGGTACAGACACAGGTACTCCTATGTAGAGCCCTACAAGATCTTTCTGCATCTTCAGTTCTGCCAATTCTGAAGAGGTGGCAGCCTTATGGCTTTCAAATATTCACTGAGCCGGTACACACCTCTCAAAACTGTTGCATACTGTATTATCCATCACAGGTAATGTTTTATGCTGTATGAAGGGAGGCCCAAGAACACCCAGAACTCAACATGTTCTTCTGGGAATATAGCTAGCCAAAGAGTACAGGTGTCAGTGTCTGGAGTGCCTGAGCACCAGGACTATGGAATACACACAGACAGTATTCACAGGCAGCAGAGTTTTGTCTTAGGAGTAAGGTTTATGGTAAAATGTCTTAAAACAATTGCAATATTCATGCAGCCAGGAGCTACCAAGGTCAAAGAGGTGACTCTGGTAAGTCTGTGCTAAGCCTCATCTCCACTGTTTAAGACCTTCTAATCAGTTCAGATCCAGCACTGCTGCAGTGGGGGTGCTTGAAAGAGCAGGCACTTCCTGCTTGCTGTATGCTGTGCTAGCCAAGTTCCCATTCTGATCAATATATTACATTGAAAATAGCATTGTTACACTGTAAAATTTTGCTTTCTGCAGTTTTCAAAACTGGGTAAAACATGATAGGGTACAAATAAAAATATGTTTTCTAGCATATTTAGGATACTGAAGAACAATGTTACAGTGTACTAGCTGACACGGTAAGAAACCCATTAATAAATTCTGATCAATTTTCTCCTCTTGAGAAATGTCATTCTTGCTCCAGTGGAGCCTTTCCTGGAAAGAAAGAAGTTAATACAACACACGGTGCAAGAAAAAAATGTTATGCTGAAATGAACAGAAAATGATGTAACTGTAATCCAGTTCCTTATGATTTTTATTTAAAACTTGGAATGATCAATTTAAGCAAAATTTTTTCCTCATTTTCCTTTATTATAGTTAATGGCTAAGCTAGGTCTCTTATTTAGTCATTCTAAATAATATGTCTGAAGACCACTACATGAATACAATTATACAAAAGGCACTGATTAATTTTGTGTGTCTTCCTGCTTTCATAATCTTCTAAAGTGAATGGAATAATTTGTGCCATTTATGTTTCTTATTACAGCATTTATCATTAGAATGAGGTGTCAGGAAACAGTTAGACTGTCTCGCATTTTATGAATTGAAATAGTGTGCCATACTGTTGTGACCTTTTTAATATTCTGCATTTTCCTCCATTCTATGGAGTTTCTTTCTCTGCACAGCTTTTGCATTCTGTGATGGGAAATGTGAACATACAAAGTATGAAGAAGCAAAGGGAATGAAACAATAAGTCTTTCAAAAATATTTCAAAGGTGAACATTCATGCAGCGTGGTATTACAAGCTGTAGACCTTGCAGCAAAAATAGGTTGCAGGTATGTCAACAGCACTGATGCAATGATACTGTGTTGCACAGCGCTGTGAGAACAGGTTGTAATTATGGGGAGACTCATTGCAGTAAGATGTGAAGGATAAACAGAAGTTCTGGACTTCTCTACACATAGCAAATCTACAACAGAGTTAGAAATTTGTTGCTAACAAACATTGTAAATGTGAAAAATAAATCTCTCTTTGAGGTTTAGATTACTATCTGTGATGAAACATTAGGATGAAACCTTCAAAGAGGTAATTTATCTTTCAGTGGCTCAGTAGAAGGCTCTTTTACATTGAAATGCATAATGCTTGACAATCTTGGAGACGCTATTAGAAATTTTAACAATATTTTTTAAATCAATGATTTGGGTAACATGAAAGTGGGTAGCGTATCCGTGTGGTTGCATCAAACTAAATGCAATCATGGTCCATCTATGAGACTGTTAATAGGAAAAAGAAGAGAACAAGCAGTACAATCGATTATATAATTGCTAACTAGATTTCTTTATGTATAATTTAAAATGCAGCTGAGAAAATACAATAGGACTGCTGACTGCTTGTCTCACTCATCCTTTGCTTCACAGTTGGATGATGATGGAAAAATGGCTGCAGAGATCACAAGTATACTAAATACAAATTAAAACATCCTGAATTAAAAACAATAGTAGCTGACCGACAACAAGATGTTCTAGCAAATCCTGAATACTTTCATCCAGTCTTTAGTCTCAGAATGCGCTTTTCCTCCAATGTGGTTATATGACATGAGATAAAAACTTAACTTTTCAAAGCAAATGCAAATAACAATTTCACTTTAGCTAAAATCACCAAGGTATCTGTCAGAACAAAACAATAACAAAACATCTATTCTAGTCATCAAGACCAGATGATTGATTGTGTTTTGTGTCAGTCTCATGACAAGAAGGCACTAAACTGAATACCTTTGCTTCCGATTCAGCCCGAGAAATCTTGCGAGTGATACCATAAACTCGGTTCATCACATTCCTCTTGATGATGGTTGCGATGATAGGTTACTTAAATAAATAATTAGAATTGGCTTCTAAATCCTCTATGAGTCCCACATAGCACGAGAAGGACATGAGTGTGCCTGTCAGAGTGACTAGATAACTGACAGCTGGTCCTGAAAGGCATAGGAGACTGGATACAAGATAAGAAATCTAATTGAAACAGCTGAAGTACAAAATAACATCATGATGATATGTAGGACTGAGCTGGCAGCAGGTGAGGCTCTACCTTGAACTCCACTGCCTGAATTCCTTTGGCTGTAATTATCCCCAAGTGTTCCCAATCACATCCTGTACATTTCATCAGGTTTCCCATGTGGTCTAGTGGTTATCACAACATAAAAAGGCTTTTTTTGTGCTTTCTGCTTAAATTCAATCTAGCTATGTGACTGATGACAGCAATTTATGTTTTCCTGTACAGAAGTAGCATGCAACATACTACGTGATTTTACGCTGAGACAGCTGATCCCTTGAAAAAAAAATCCATTAATCTATCCAGATTGGATCCTGAAAATATTGTCAAAGGCGTGTATCTCCTGATGCTAACATATTCCTCTGGATTTACTGAGTGCTTAGCACACAGACACAAATGCTAGTCAGCCTAAAGCATGATTCTTGTCACTTGCTCACTCAGTTTGAGAGCACACAACAGTGAGATGAGTGAAATTAGAAGCTGCTTCAGCTAGATTTACTAATGATTCTGTAAAACAATAGCAGAGGAAGGAAGTATACAGTAACTCTGGTTGGTATAATTAAAAGAGAATAGAAACTCTGCAAGGAGACTTGAAAGTCCCTGACCCTCATTAATGAGCTTTTAAAATAGCCCAGCATTCTCTATGCCATGTGTCTGCTAGGAATGATTTTCCCATTTCTCATTATGTATGAATGCCAGTGCACTGTGCAGCTCCAGTGCACAGTTGATTAATAAGGTCAGAATTAGAAACTATGAGCCTTCCTTTTCCTACTGTGTACTGCACTTTTCCCTCAACAGAATTTTCTTTGCAGTTTTTCTAGGATCTGAAAAATAGAACATACTGAAACAGGGCTTATGTATTTTATCATGTGAGGCCCTGAACACTGTGTGGTATTCTTAAATTTTTAACAAATATTATATACTAGGTTTTTAGTAATTTACATTACAGCCTCTTAAAAATATAAAATATTTTAGAAAAATGCATTAATTGTCTAGAAAGTCTTTTTTTTTCAATAATCATTGTGTTTTCAGACATCATTTTGTTTCCAGAAGGATAAGTCTTAGCTCTGTTTGAATTATGAATAAAGCAACTCAATATCATTCAAATGTCACAATGCCATCAATCCGGAGTGACTAAAATTCTCTTTCATTCAGTGATTAAAGTTGTGCATTTCAAGTATGTTCAAAATTATTTTAGCTGGTTACAAATTACACAACCTTCTTCCCACAACTGCAGCCAAAGTCTTGCATGTGCTGCAAGATAATTCTTTACCCAACTGTATTTTTATTAGTATGTTTTTATGAGCGTATTATCAAGTATTCATCAGCTCTTTCAAATAAAAGCCTGTGCCAAAGATTACAAATATTTTTAGTGTTTGGTTGTTTTTTGTTTTCAAATTCCTCCTTTCTTTGCCTGAGATTATGCAGTTTTAAATTCTATAATATTAGCTAAATTAAGTAGATTAGTACTTCAGTTGTTTAATCTTCAACCACCTGAGATTTTTGGTTTCAAAAGTGTCATGGAAAACAACCCAAAACCTGCAGTAGTCCCTACCAGCCTAACACATAAAAAGAAGGAAGTATAAATTAAAAGGATTCTATTCTTCTGCATCATCAAATTAACCTAGTGCAGAAAGCAGAGCCTGGGGGAATCACAGACTCACAGAAATCATGGCTGGAAGGAACGTCTTCTGTTTGAAGCAGGATTCTTGCAACACAAGAATGAGGCCAGCTGTGATTATGTCTAATTGAGTTTTGCTCTGAGGATGGGCTTTCCATAGTCTGACTGGATATCAATACAATGATGTATTGATCTCCTACTGAAGAAGTTAATCTTCATGTCCAATCTGAACCTCCAAGTTGAAACTAGTGGGTGCTGCTCCTTGTTCTTTCTTTGGCTTTCAGGGAGAAGAATGTGGTTCTGTTGCCCTTGAAACACTTATTCAGTGAGCTGTAGGAAGGTATTAAAGTGCCTCTCTACTTCCTCTTTGCCAGACTACACAAGCCCAGTTCTGTCTACTGCTCTTCCCATGACACATGCTGTGTGCTAGTAGCCATCTTGGTAGCCCCAATGGATTTCTTCCAGTTTCTCAACATCCACCTTGAACAGGGAGCTCAAAACTGGACATCGTATTCTAGCTGCAGCCTCACATTAGGTATGTGGAAGAAGATAACTTCATCTGCTGGATCAGGATCTTCCTGGATGTGGCTACATTTTTCTGCTTTTGTGGCTGAGGTGTAGTCTTAGCACACATTCTGTTGAAACCTCCAGGTCCTTTCTACCAGGGCTAATGCTTAGCCAGTTGGTTTCCAGTCTTGTTTGATGAAAGGGTTTATTCTGCCCCATGTACAGATTGCCCTTCTTGTGGTGGAGCCAATCCCTTGGTATTATGATCCTTAAGTGTCTCAGAGTCCCTTCAGCCTGAAATACTACTGCTGGGAATGCCAGCCACTCCCTCTGATTTAGTATTGTTCAAAGATTTGCTGCTGATATGTTCTGTCTTGCCACCCAGGCCACTGATGAATATAGACACAGACCTCAGTACAGATGCCCAGCTAAGCAGGTATTCCAGTCAGATGTCAAGTTATTGATTACTTCCTGTGATTCTTGTTGTCTAGCCAGTTTCCAGTCCATATTAAAGTCTGTTTATCCTGCCTATCTGAACTCACGCTTCAATGAGAATGCTGCGGAAAGCAGAGTCAAAAGCTTTGCTAAATTCAAGTTATTTTACACCCACCACCTTTCCCTCATCCACATTCAATAGCCAGTCATTTCACTATTGAAAGCCATCAGGCTAATCAAGCTCACTTTTCCCTTGCTAAATCCATATTGACTTTTTTCTGATCTACCTTCTTGTCTTTGACAAGATAAATTCGTAGAATGTATCTTCTTACTTTTTGGAGAAATAGTGACTCAAGAAGACTGTTCAAGTGACCTGGTCAACATTTTGATTTCTGACAGATGAGAGATGAACTTAATGTTGCAATGAAGAACTGCTGTACTGTATCAGCTGTACCCACAGATAAAAGAGTTAATATTGTAATTTGGAAGCTGGCCATGGAGATTGTCTACTGAATTTTGCAACTGATCTTTGGACTGTACGAGGACACATTGCATTAGTAGTGGAGCAAAGTACGTGCTAGTCAAAGTAGCCAAATTACTATGCATTTACAACAATAAACTGGTTGGAATCAGCTGCAGAGACACTTTACCAAAGCTCTGTCTTGCACATATACTGTAGTGCAGCTTGGAATCTGGGCCACTGGTCAGCTTTCTGATAATTTTCTTTGCTACTTCATTTACTATAGCTTTAAAATACATAGTTCATTTCAATGCGCTATTCTACATGCTATAGTCACAGCTATATATTCCCTATTTGTCTCTAAAATTAACTGGTTAAACCAGGTGGTCTACATTTCTTATTTAAGTAAAACATACAGGAACAGGAAATAATTTTACAGTATCACCGTCTTGCAGGCTTCCAGGTAGATGCAAAACATTAGAATCAAAAGGACATGACGGAGAACATGTTACAGGATAGCATTCCAGATGGTAGACTAGCCATCATTTTGAATACAATCAATAAGAATATCTCTAAATGTTCAGAATTTTAGGGGAACAGACCTCTATGCTGTTGAATAATCCAGGTTTCTAACATCCACAAATCTGTTTGCAGACTTTGATATAGATTGGTTTACTAGAAAAAGGTAAATCAGAAAGCTGTTTCTGAAATTAAACACAAAGTCAATCAATACATTGGGTAGAAAATCTTTCCACTGTACCTATATTAAGAGAAAAATAATATGTATACAGACCTTGAAATTTCTGGCTATCAACACCTTCTTCTGATGTTGTGAGAAAATACTTTTGTCATTTTAATTTATTCATATAGTTCAGTCCAAAATCTAGTTCCATAATTACAAAAACTAAAGTGAATTAAAGAACCTGATATTTTTATTCTTTCATTTCACTCACCTATGTGATTGAAGTGCAAAAAGGTAGGACTTGCTAGTTTCAAAAAATTTAATGAGAACATTAATTCCTTCATATTATAAATATATGTAATGTATTATTTATATTATGTCTTATTGTAGTCTATTATATGAATTAATACATATATTACATAATATGTAACTATACAATAATTTTTTTTCACTACATCAATTCAAAATACAAACCATTAGGACATTAGTTATCTATGTTATGTTACTTAGATTATTTCAAGATGTCTTCCCAATCATGAATAAAATAATTTAAAATATTGCTTCTTTTTCTTTTTAAACTGCATCTCATTTTCTACATTTCTATAATTACTACAGATACAGACACAAAGAAAAATTAAATACCCTTCATCAGGAAGGTATAGGTTAATTATCTTCTAATAATAAAGCAAGAACACTTAAATGTAGATAAATTTATATTAAATTGATTAGTTGCACACACAAATATTACAGATCCTTCCAGAAAGCACTGTAAATTCTGTATTAACCAAAACCAAGCTGTACAACAATCAGAGAACCACAGAATCATAAAATCATTAAGGTTGGAAAAGACCTCTAAGATCATCAAGTCCAACTGTAAACCTAACTCTGCCAACTCCACCACTAAACCACATCCCTTAATATCATATACACCTCTTTTAAATACCTCTAGGGTGGCAACTCCACCACTGCCCAGGGCAGCCTGTTCCAGTGCTTGACAATCCTTTCAGTGAAGTAATATTTCATAATATCTAGCCTAAATCTCCCCTGTTTCAAACTGAGGCAATTTTCTCTTGTTCTACCACTTGTTACTTGGAAGAAGAGACCAACGCTCACCTCACTACACCATCCTTTCAAGTTCCTGTAGAAAGCAATAAGGTCTCCCCTCAGCCTCCTTCTCTCCAGAGTAAATAACCCCAGTTCCCTCAGGTGTCCCACGTAAGACTTGTTTTCCCAACCTTTCACCCGCTTTGTTACTCTTCTTTGCACACTCTCCAGCACCTCACTCTCTTTCTTGTAGTGAGGGGTCCAAAACTGAACACAGTATTTGAGGTGTGGCCTCATCAGTGCTGAGTACAGGAGCTCGATTACTTCCCTGTTCCTGCTGGCCACATCATTTCTGATACAAGCCAGGTTTCTGTTGGCTTTCTTGGCCACCTGGGCACACTGCTGGCTCATATTCAGCTGCAAGTCAATCAACACTCCCAGGTCCTTTCCCACCGGGCAGATTTCCAGCCATTCATACCTAAGGTTGTAGTGTTGGATGGTGGTTTTGTAGCCCAGGTGCAAGACCCAAGACTGAGCCTTGTTGAACCCCACGCATTTGGCCTCAGCCCATTGATCCAGCCTATCCAGATTACTCTGTACAGCCTTCTTTCCCTCGAGCTTATCAACACTCCCACACAACTTGGTGTCATCTTACTCATAGTGCACTCAATCAACTTGTCAAGATCAGTGTTAAAGAAATTAAACAGAACTGGCCCCACTGCTGAGCCCTGCCAGCTGCCAAAGGGATTTAAGTCCATTCCCCACAACTCTACAGGTCCAGATATCCAGCCAGTTTTTTTACCAAGAGAAGAGTACAACCATCCAAGCCATGAATAGCCAATTTTTCCAGGAGAATGCTGTGGGAAACAGTGTCAAAGTCTTTGCTAAAGTCTAGGTACAAAACATGCACAGCCGGTTCCTTGTCCGTTTAGTGTGTAATCTTGTCATAGAAGGAGATCAGGCTGGTAAAGCAGGACCTACCTTTTCTGAACCCATGCTGACTTGACCTGATCACCGTGTTATGATCTGCTCCTTAACCTTCCCCAGCACTCAGGTCAGGCTGATAGGCCTGCAGTTTCCTGAATTCTCTCAGTCCTTCTTGTAGATGGGCAACACTTATGCTAATCTTCAGTTAAGTTGGCCCTTCCCTGCTAACTGCGACAGATTATTGAAAATTATTGAAAGTATTTTACCAGTTAATGAGAATCAACCTTCCTTTGTTAAAGTAACTCAAAATTGGTCATGAAAAGCAAGGAAATAAAGATCACTAAAGCAGGAATTCCAGCTTATTGATTTAAATTATGATTAATTGATAGTTTCTCTAACCTACTTCTTTCCTTGCTTCATTCTGCTCTTGCCATTATAACTATGGGAAGCTGTAAGTCTTCTCCAAAATACGTGTGTTTTTTACACTTCTTTGAGACTTCCTGGATCCTAATATATTTCTGACATAAATTGGCTAATTACCATAACCAATACAACTAAAGAAAATTATTTGTCTCCTGCACTAGAGACATGTTGAAGATGTTTTCTTTTTTCAGAAGTGAAACTTAAACAGACTAGGAAAAAGGACAGAAGTATGGAGTTACTTGGATGTTTTATCAACTCCTGCTCTTTTTCTATTCATGTCACTTTGGCAAACAATGAAAAAGGCATTGAACAATGATGATATTTACTAATCTCTTGCTCTTGTTTTCATTTTTATCTTTGTTGTTAGTTTCAAACTTTTTTTTCTGTTTATTAAGATGACTTATATTTTGGCTGACAGCTCAATCCAGCTCTTCAAAAGAAGTCCAGGTTCTCTGTTGAATTAATGTAGGTCTTAGCTTTTCCCAGGGTAAACATGTTGTCCTGGCTTCTAGTCAGCAGGGGCATTAGACACAAATTTCCATTTTGCAGTGGCTAACAACTTTTACAGAAGAATGTGAATGGAGTAAACCAAGGTGCAGATTTTTTAATAGGGGCTGTTTGTGCAGACAGTCAGTGTGGTGGCCACTAGCCTTTCTAGGAATTAGCAATGTCAGGCACATATTGCCGAGAAGTAAGGGCAGTATCTATTTCAGGTACCAGTTATCATTCAGATGTAGGACTAAAAAGAAGCAGACATTTTCCAAGGAATGAATGAGCATGAGTGTGTTGCAGATACCACAGGCTCTGGTTAAGCAGAGACATTTGGAGATGTAGCAATTTCCAGAACAGCTCTGGAAAACACAGAGACTGGGATTTTCATATCCCCAGTCTGGCATGTACTCTGCTGTCTGTTTCCAATAGATGTACCTCTATGAGTATTTTGGTTTGAGTCAGGTGCGTAATTTGGAAGTGAATTGCCTGCTTCAGAAAGCACACACTTCTTTCAGATGACACTAAACCAGAAAGGCAGCCCAGGGCAGCGGCTTCAGTAGTGCCATGACTATCAGAAACTCAGACTAGTGCAAATTTGAAGTAAATCCCTTCCAAAATGCACATAATACAAGTGTCAGGCAGTGTGGCAGAAGACCCTTTACAAATTGCCCTTCCATTTCACAATAAGGTGAAAATATCAGTGGGTATTTGATCTCATATAGCTTTTCAGAGATGTTTTACTTTTCCTCCACATTGATTAAGGAACTACATGTTGCATTACACATTTAGGTTCCCAGAGCAAATGTACTGTACACTGTTATTAACTGGGTGCTATTGGGCACTTTGCCTTTAGCTAGCTATCTCTTTACTGAGCTAGAAACCCATTAAAAACCTTTACTGTAGTTAGGGTATGGTGTTAACCCATAACATTTACTTTGTCCACACTGGTTTGCAGCGGTTGATGTGTAACTGAGCAGAAGAAAAGCACAGCTATTTCAGTGTACATATGTGGTGACATGTTATGAGCAATGAGGGCAATTAATCTTGTCATTCCTCTCATTTTCAAGTCCACCTCTACATTTTGCCTAACTTGCCCAGCCAAAACTTATTTACATCTACCTCGCATATGGATTTAAGAAATGTTAAATGATATTTACATCTAGGTATTCTCACAGAGCTTCTCTGTAAAGCACAGAGAAAGAAGGAAAATATTTTATATTTTCTTAAACATGCTCAAGATCATAATGAAAATTTTGCGTCACTGGTACTCTTGGATATTTTCACATTTACCTTTTTCTCTTGAGTCAAAGGTTACAAACTACAAAGGAAGACACGTACTAATTTAAATTTTAAACTCTGTTTACATTAGAAATACAACACCCACCTAAGTGTCATCTGATACTACACAGAGCCATCATTGATTTAATTTTGCTACAAAATACATCAAAGAAGCACTTGTTTCTGTTTGCCCTTTTCTTTTAGTGCCCAGAGGACTTGTTGGTATTTTCATTACGCACTTAATTCTCAACTGTATCACATCACTTCGGTATCTGATTTGTCAGGATATTTCAGTTACACAGTCCTTTTAGCTGTAGATATTCACTATCAATATGCTAAACATTTGTTTGTGCTGTTATCACATGTTCAATAAACCCTTAGAACAACACAAAAAACTGTAACAGAACACATTATTCTAGATAAGTCCAACTGAGACAGCAGTAAAGGCTGTTGTTTCTGACAACAATAAGCAATACTGTGAAAACACCTACCAACAGTCCCTGTTAAGCTGTGCCTAAGCTATCAGCCCTGCAGCCAACAATGTGGCATCAATCCTGATAAACCTGTCCAGAATAGAAATAAGGACATAACAATAAGCTTGATAAGCAATTGACATCCTGAATGACAGCAAAAGAGGCTGTGAAGGCAAGGAGACATGATGGTAATTGGAGACTGCAATAACTCCCATGGAGTTTGAGCAGAGTCCTATCAGTTCATGAAGATGAGATTTAATCTTTAGACAGTGTGAGCAACTGCTTTGTGAAGCCATTAGGCAGGGCACCGCAGTAGGAGAAGCAGCACCTCAACTGGTTCTGAGTGCAAGACTTTTTTTGTAATATGACTGTACAAAGTCACAATGACTGCAGGGTGCTGGCACTTGACATTCTTCGTAGGATCTACAAAAGCAAAAAATCTTATGCTTATTTTGAAGTTGCATTAAAATGAGATTTGGTATGAGAGGACAGATGAGGAAATTTTTGTAGGTGAGTGACATAGACAATTAATAACCACCCTAGTGGAGGCAAAGAGCAAACATTTACTACCTCTCACAAAAAAAAAAACCCCAAAAAACTTCAGGAATCCCATAAGGCAGTCTGTATGCCTAAACAGCTGAGGAAATTATGTACTGAAATACATAAAAGAGAAAGAATTATGATTTTCTTTAAGTTAAGGATAGGAACATAAAACAGATCAAAAAACAACTCAAGAAATGTGCCAAACTAGTGATAGGCAAAGAGCCGCTAGATAACATTACAGAACATATTAGTCAAATGGACTAAATAAAACAATAACAGATTTGCTATGATCAGAGAGTATTCGCCCATCAGGTTCTGTAGGGATACTACAAATTGCCAGCCATCCAATATAATATCTTACTTAAAACTCCCTGTGTATCAGAGGACTGGAAGGTAGTTACTGTGATGCTAACATTTTAAAAGATTCTAGCAGACAGTTGGGGAGCCATGAATCTGAATTTTGTTACCCATGTGGGACAAATGAGCAGAAATATTTTGAAAGCATAGAAGTAATTTGCCTATAGATGTAGCTGACACATTGAGGAGGAGTCAACCCCACTTTGTAAACCGAAGTCACACCTGACACAACACTGCGGTTCTTTGAAAGAATCAATGTTCACAGGGTCAGTGGAATTCTGGCACCACAAGCAGTTTGAATGAAATATTTCTTGCTTTTAGAAATGCAAATGAAAAAACTGTATATAAAAAATCCTTGTCTTCAGATGGGTAGGACTTCTGAGTTTCTATACCATAAAGTGGGGCTATATAGTGCAGGGAACTACAGTATATGAAGGTCACTTGCCTACTCTTTATACAGAACTTAGAGGATTTTAAATGCTCAATTAGAAAAAGGAGAACAAAAAAAGAATTTATAATGATCTTTTTCATAAGTTTATGAGATCTTTATAGGCTTCAGTCAGTGTTCATCTTTACCTAGCAGTCAAATTCAACACACACGTAGGGAAAAATCTTATCTTCCTTGATCCATAAAAGCCACCAATTTGATTTTTGCCCACCTGAAGTCTGAAGCAGTATTCAACTTCTAAAAAGATCATAATTTTTTTTCTTTGAGAACTCATATACACACATTAGTGATCTTAAAACATTCCATGTTCTTCAAAGGAAGTAGTAGAGGAAAAGGAAGAACAAAAAACAAATTAAAGGTTCAGATGACTGGCAAGCTGTGACCAAGCAGAATCAAATGTGGTCAGAATGAACATAATCCTGCTTTCACACTTTATGTCCTGAAGTAGGTAAGGGTGAGAGGTCGGGCTTGAAGAAGGAAGGGGAAGGCATTCAAGTGTTGTAAATCTCGGGTGGATTCTGCCTACAAAAAGCTGCCATCTAGCTTGAGGTCTCCTAAAAGATGATTTAGGCAGCACAGTCTGCTCTGGTAGTTTAGTGTTTCTTCCTGGACATGTACACAGCGCTGTGGTCAGACTCCAGGCATTCCCAGAACTGTTTTTATATATGACAAGAAGGTATGGGAATAATTTTCTTCTTATGCATATATGCAGCAAGTATCTATTGGCTACAGCAATCAATAGGCAGAACTGACAAATCTGATCCTTGCAGCTTTTGTGACTATCAGCCTGCAAGGGATGCTACTCAAGTCCTTACAGAGCTTTGCACAGGGCAGCAACATCCAACCAAAGGAGAAATGTGTGGACTTCCTGGGAAATACGAAACTGTCTGAAAGTCGAGGGATCAGGGAATAGATTATAATCAAGGATTAATACGTTCTCTCCCTTCTTTTTGTAATCCATCAAGATGAAAGATTAACAGTCTTCAACTGTACAATTAAAGGGCCTGGAAAAAAGGCTTTCTCATGATTTTTCTAGTGAGATAGAAGAAATTGAGTATGCAAAATCAACAGAAGTGTAGCACGTGATATAGTGAAAACAATGAGTTTCATTCTCTTTCACTTGTTTGAGGTGTCTGAATCAGCTGCATTAATATTTGAAATGAAAGAACTATTCTGAGCCCAAAATGGGTTATTGCCAAATTTTAGGTCTCAGGAGCAAGGATCTGAGGGAAACATTTTAGCATGTTTAAAGTGATGGATACTGAAAACTATCTCAAACCCCTGAATTGCTTGCACAGAGTCAATATCATGAAGGCAAAGCAATATGTAGAAGATTTACGGGACTGTCATAAGAAATTAAACCTAAATTGATTCAACAAATTAATGCACGTAAGAACAAGCTGAATAATTTAAAAAAATCAATATGAATAATTGGAGTAACTAGACAGTACAGAAGAAAAGTGTTGTATAGGTTAATGTTTATTGCACATCTATTTAATGGCTAACTTAAAGCAGCTGTTTTTGAATTAACACATGAATATTAGTGTGTTTTATGTGTATGAGAGGAGGAAGGATAAGAAACAGAGGCAAGCTTAGATCTTCTTTTCTGCGAGCTGTCCAGAAAGAAGGCAAAATCAAGTAAAAACATCAAACCCAATTTTTTATTACACTGTAGAAGCAACTGCATGGAATTCTTGTGTACTGTAATCTTGATTTTAGGAAAAATCAAAGATAAGTAATTAGGAAGTTATATAGCATTGTAGACTGAATGCAAGCTGGAGTACAGTGACAATAGTCCATTACAAAGAAATGTAGGTAGGGTGTAGTAGTTATCTGGTTTAACTAAATTAATGAAAATGAACTAAACAACAAGCCTATGGATTGATTATAGTTATTTGGAATATAATGGGGAAAAATTACAAAGTCTAAAGATACAACATACAAAAAGCTTCAGACCTAAACACGGAAGTACTAAGGCAGGTTTTGTGATCTGTGTGGAGATGCAAAGTTCGGATAGGCACTTCAGTTCATGTACCAGTAGGCTGTAATTTATTAATGAAAATTCATTATGAATTCCTGAAGGGAGAAAAAAAGATGTCTAACTGTTGTGGTTCAATTCTTTAATTATCTTGCTGATATAGCGAAAAAAGTCTATCCATATTTCATTATGGTTTTTGATTTTGTACTTGAGGAAATATGAATATGACAGCATCACATTCAAGAAAAATCAGAATGCAATACAGAAAGGTAGAATAAAATTAATTAAGGAGATGATGCACACTGAAAGAGAGGTCCTCAACATATTCAGGCAGCAAGTTTAAGGTCGTCCACCAGCCTGGCTTTTTAGTTCAAGCAGACAGCAGAGTTGTGACAGTTATCCTGTGAGTGCCTGAAAAGCAATTTTAAGGGCAGGACAGATTCTGACTGTGATGAGAATCATAGAATCATAGAATCATAGAATCATAGAATCATAGAATCATAGAATAACCAGGTTGGAAGAGACCCACCAGATCATTGAGTCCAACCATTCCTATCAAACACTAAACCATGCCCCTTAGCACCTCCTCCACCTGTGCCTTAAACACCTCCAGGGAAGGTGAATCAACCACCTCCCTGGGCAGCCTGTTCCAGTGCCCAATGACCCTTTCTGTGAAGAATTTTTTTCCTAATGTCCAGCCTAAACCTCCCCTGGTGGAGCTTGAGGCCATTCCCTCTTGTCCTGTCCCCCGTCACTTGGGAGAAGAGGCCAGCTCCCTCCTCTCTACATCCTCCTTTCAGGTAGTTGTAGAGAGCAATGAGGTCTCCCCTCAACGTCCTCTTCTCCAGGCTAAACAACTCCAGCTCTGTCAGCCGTTCCTCATAAGGCCTGTTCCCCAGCCCCTTCACCAGCTTTGTTGCTCTTCTCTGGACTCGCTCCAGAGCCTCAACATCCTTCTTGTGGGGAGGGGACCAGAACTGAACACAGGATTCAAGGAACGGTCTCACCAGTGGAGAGTACAGAGGGAGAATAACCTCCCTGAACCTGCTGGTCACACCGTTTCTGATCCAAGCCAAGATGCCATTGGCCTTCTTGGCCACCTGGACACACTGCTGGCTCATGTTCAGTCACTGTCAACCAACACCCACAGAACTTTCTCCTCCAGGCAGCTTTCTAGAAAGACTTCTAGTCTGTAGCACTGTATAGGGTTGTTGTGCCCCAAGTGCTCACCCAGCATTTGGCCTTGTTAAACCTCATGCCATTGGTCTCACCCAGTGGTCCAGCCTGTTCAGATCCCTTTGCAGAGCCTCCCTACCCTCCAGTAGATTGACATTTCCACCCAGTTTTGTGTCATCCTCAAACTTGCTAAGGGTGCACTCAATGTCTTCATCCAGGTCATTGATAAAGACATTGAACAGGGCTGGACCCAGCACTGAGCCCTGGGGAACACCACTTGTCACTGGCCTCCAGCTGGAGTTAATGCCATTTACCACCACTCTCTGGGCCCGGCCATCCAACCAGTTTTCCACTCAGGAGAATGTGCGCCTGTCCAGGCCAGAGGCTGACAGTTTCCTAAGCAGAATGCTGTGAGAAACTGTATCAAAGGCTTTACTGAAGTCCAGGAAGACCACATCCACAGCCTTTCCCTTATCCAGCAGCCGAGACACTTTGTCATAGAAGGCGATCAGGTTAGTTTGGCAAGACCTGCCTTTTGTGAACCCGCGTTGACTGGGCCTGAGCACCCGGTTCTCTTGCATGTGCTTCATGATAGCACTCAAGATCACCTGCTCCATGACTTTCCCTGGCACTGAGGTCAGACTGACAGGCCTGTAGTTCCCTGGATCCTCCCTCCGACCCTTCTTGTAGACGGGCACAACATCAGCCAGCCTCCAGTCCAGTGGGACTTCCCCAGTCTTCCAGGACTGATGGAAGATGATGGAAAGGGGTTTGGCCGGCACATCCACCAGCTCCTTCAATACCGTTGGATGAATCCCATCCGGCCCCATAGACTTGTGAGTGTCTAGTCATGCTAGCAAGGCTCTGACCACCTCCTCTTGGATCATGGGAGCCTCATTTTGCTCCTCTAGCTCCTGGGTTTGTACACAGACGGAACAACTTTCTTTACAATTAAAGACTGAGGCAAAGAAGGCATTAAGTACCTCAGCCTTTTCCTCATCCCCTGTCACTGTTGTTCCTTCTGCGTCCAATAGGGACTGTATGGTCTCCTTAGTCCTCCTTTTATTATTTATATATCTGTAGAAAGATTTTTTGTTATCTTTCACAGACTTGGCCAATCTGATTTCTAGCTGAGCCTTAGCCTTCTGATTTTTTCTCTACACAATCTCACTTCCCTCCTGTAGTCCACCCAAGAGGCCTGTCCCCTCTTCCAAAGCCCATAAACATTTCTCTTCTTCTTGATGTCACTCAAGATCTCTCTGTTCAACCAAGCTGTTTTTTTTCCCTGCCGGCTTTTTTTTCCAGAACGTGGGGATGGCTTTCTCCTGAGCTGCTAGGATTTCCTTTTTGAAGAGCTCCCAGCCCTCATGGGCTCCCTTGCCCTTAAGGACTGTCTCCCATGGGACTTTGCCAACCAGCCTTCTGAAGAGTTCAAAGTCTGCCCTCTGGAAATTTAATGCTACTGTCCTGCCAACCACCCTTTTCACTTCACCTAGAACAGAAAACCCTATCATCTCGTGATCACTTAGTCCTAGGCATCCTCCTACTGCCACATCCCCCACAAGGTCTTCTCTGCAACAGGTGTTGCCCAAATTGCAAGTGTGCACAGAGCCTGCCTCAAGCGTGCATGTGGGATGAACAGTTCAGGAATGGGGGACACCATAAATGTTAACTATTTGCTATGATTTGTTATTTCTGATAAGAATACATAATGCTTATGTAACTCACCAGATGATCTAGGAACACTTTATAGTGAGGGCAATTACCACCTGCAGTGGCTAGGGGAGAAATGGTAACTGAGAAGAAGTAAAGCAAGCTGATGGAGTCCACCAAGTAAGACAGAAGCAGAGGTCTGCAGAAAAAAACCCTTCGCCCAGCCTGGTTGCCATGTACTACAACCAGGATGCGGGAGTGAGGGATCCTGTGCTCACAGAAAGACAGAAAAGAGAGGGAATGCAATCACATATAGCACCCAGCAGCCAAGTAAGACTTCATGGAAATAATCTAGAAAAAAATATGTGCTAGACAAGAAGCAATATGTTTAAAAGTTCATTTTCACTGTATCAAGAAAAAAAAAAGAAAAAATCTAAGAGTTAAATGGTCAGTTAAATTCATGGGGTTTTTTTGACATCTGTCATAGAAGTAATACTGTAAAATGTTATTTTTAGTAGCAGATATTTAGGGGTAAAAATTGTTCCCATGAAGAATATTTCAACATATAAACACTTTTTACATACCCAGTGAAGAATTTTTCAATGTACTAGTACTTTTTTTTTTTAAACAGCATATACTGAATAAGAGATCTACAGCCCAAGCAAGCCAGCAAGGCTCAGTTGGGGATCCATCATTCAAGATGCTCCCTGCACATGGTGGCACACCATGGAATAGGCAAAGATATCTGCCTTTAACAACATTTGTCTCCCTGAATATCCTTGCATTTTAATCTTTTCTCCCTGCAGCTTGGCTAGTTTCCACAGCTTTTCCCTTTCAAGCCTGCCATGGAAAAAAAAAAGAAAAAAAAAAAGAAAAGAACTGTATTGAGGAGGTGGGTACAGTAATTTTTTTTTGAAAAAAATTATACAAAAAAGTATCTTTATATATAAAAATCTTTATACAAAAAATATACTGTCTTTACAAAAAAATATATATACTATCAGGTTCTCCCAACCTGTTGTGAAAAGATGGCTTTCCAGAGGCATTCTTGGCTTTCTTCCTTCAAAATCAGACAGGAAAAGGTATTAATTTATTACTGCTTTACTGAGGTTAAGTTAAACATCATGAAAGAAAGCAATAAGAGGGAGAGAAGTCACAAAACTGAAATGTACCACATGCCTTTTTAAATTAACCACCACAGCTTTATACAGTACTGTATTGTCTTACTGTTTTGTAGAACATACATTTCAGCAGTAATTGAATTTCATTGTTTTTATTCTAGCTTGTGAATATTCTTCTATTGCAGGTTTCTTTGTGGACATAAATGACTTTGAAGGGAGTATGCAACTCCAAACGTATCTGAATTTGTTGATAATACTAAACTGGGCTGGACAAGTAGGTAGAGGAGAGACCCAACCATTTGTAAATTATGAGATTGCATAAAGCTTAGAGGCTGATGAAGCAGCTCATTCAGATTAGCATGGAGAAGTACAGGTTAATGAAAGAAGGCAGTAGAAACAATCGTTGTTTCATTGGGCTAAAACAATACAAGCTTCAGGATTTTGAACAAACAGACAATTTAAGAGACACTGGGGTAATTAAAACTGTACTTCTGCAATTTTACGTGCTTACTTTCAAGTCTCTCCAGTTCTTCTGAGAATAAATAAGGAACATAGGTCCAAATCATCTTTCACAAATTAGAACGAAGGTGATGTATACACACAAAACATCAGGCCTAAGAGGTTAGATATCTATTTTCTTTTCTTTTACCAATTAAAGCAATTTTCAGATTCTTTTGAAACAGCAATCCTTTCCAGTGTACCAAGAGACCAGTTTGCTATCAAATCAGCAAAAATGGCTTGATTCTTCAAAGATGATTGAATAGCTTGATCTAGCAAAAAGAATGAACATTTCTAGTTTACTCATCATGATTTCCGAACCACTCCTGATTCTGCAAACTGTATGCTTGGCAGTGAGATAAAAGAAATCCACTGTACTCAGCAATCATTATGATTTATGTTCTCTTTGGAGTCCTAGTCGTGAACCAAGTCTCACTTTGCTGTTCATAAGATAAGCACCTGTGTCAACTACAAGTGGCCGATTAAAGAATATTTGATTCTTATGTGTACCTTTCAATGACAAAGAAGATCTAAGGATAGTTCCTTTGTTTAACAAACATAGAATCATAGAATCACCAGGTTTGAAAAGACCCACTGGATCATCGAGTCCAACCATTCCTATCAATCACTAAGCCATGCCCCTCAACACCTCACCCACCCGTCCTTTAAACACCTCCAGGGAAGGTGACTCAACCACCTCCCTGGGCAGCCTGTTCCAGTGCCCAACGACCCTTTCAATGAAAAATTTTTTCCTAATGTAATACCGGGACTATGTGCAGAGTGGAGGGAGCAAGCTCTGAATCCAGCTCTCAATACCAAAAATCCATTGAATATAAAGTCCTCTCATTGAGGACATATCAGATATTAAACAGATAAGAACAGATACTACATAAAGATATGCTGCTGCCATGCAGCCAGTGTTTTGTGTCCCAGACTGAGGTTACACAAAATAGTAGAAACTGTTTAAGAAGAGGAGATCCTGCTTCCCCTGCCTCCTCCAGCCCTTACATCCCATGTCCATTCTCTCAGTCTTGGACTCTGGTCCATCTCCCATACTGCATCAATTCACCAGCCTGGCAGGAAAGTATTCAGTTCACTACTCTACTAGATTTACTTTCTCTCACTGTAGGTAACTGAATTGGCATTACACAAGGCTGATGAGTGGTAGAGCTGGCAAAACGGGTATGGAAGAAGCCTGCAGCCAGGAGTTGGGTGTGGGAGATGATGCTGCCTGTGGAAACTTTCTCCATTTCCCTTGTCCACAGAGGTTAACTGCACTCTCAGCCTCTTCTCAGCTTCCATGTACAAGAGTCCAAATGCATCAAATTAAACAGGTGTTGCAAAGCATCAGAGAACATATGGCAATGTTGCACTTCCTGGTACAAAAATAGACCTTTTCTAGCACAAGGCAGTCAAGTATTAGTATTCCTGCTGGGCCGCTTACGATCATATTTAAGTGGTCAAGTAAAACAAAACAGTTGATCCATTTCTTTCCACCTGTGAAAGAAATGCTCAGTCTGTCCTTCACATTTCCTAGCTACTCATCTGAGAAAATATTTTAATATTGCTTATGTTCAATATTTTTAAATGTGAGAAACGTTGAATGTCAATCAGTACTTGTTAATTTAATTGGAAGAGTGGCAGAGATTTAAACAAATAGACACAGAAACTTAGTTTCGTTAGAATAATGCCTTCATGTCTGTCCCCTTTTAGTTTATAACTAGGCCAAACCTTAAAAATATTAGATGTGATTAATTCTTTTAAATAATCTATATTCAACCCTGCCATATTACTATTAAATCAAGAAAATGAAATGAGTCTTTTTATTTGCTTCTAGAGATCATGGAAGACATTCTAAATACTTTGGTTTATTTAAAGGTAGTGAAAGGTGTTTAAAATAGTCAAGAAAGAAAATGAATGATTCTTAGGAGAAATATAGGAGCAAAATCAAATGAATATTTTCTAAAAGAAAAAAAATATTTCCAAGAGTTTTTCTTTGTTATCTTTGTATTTGTGAGGTCAGGCTGCTCCATTCTTCATTTCATTCCATGGGAATTTCTGTTTGGCCAAGATCGAAACAGTTTACTCCTAGCTATTGCTCACTTTCTGCTCTAAAACAGAATGAGATAACAGAAGTCTAAAACCAGGTCTAAAAATACATTATTACATAGTCCAAATGAGTCCTATTTCCTAACTCATGCTATACCTGACGTACATTCAAATTCTCAGAGACATCAAATTCATGTACTTGGTTGCTTCAAAAATTAATGATAAAGAAAGGTAAGAATGTAACTGCCACATTTTTTAACTATCAGGTTTCTGATGCTGGGAAGCAAACTGGAGGTGAGTAGCTTTTGGTGAATGCATATACCACCAGTGCATTCTTTAATCTGATCCTGAAAATAACTGATCCGGCACACCTGCTCTAACTGGGGGAATTGGCTGTAACTCTGTAGGACAGGAGCACACAAAGATTTTAACTCTGCTGCTTCCTGCAGAAAATTCAGGAAAATTGCTTTTCATCCTCAGACTGGAAAGTAACATTTATGGCCCAGCCAGCTGGCCTGAAACTGCAGGAGTTTCTGCACCCATGGAGGTGCCTGATACCCAGGGCTGTGGCTGGCCCCATCTGCTTCCTGCCTGCCCAGGAAGGAACACCTCCAGCCCCAAGGAAGCAGCCTGGTGCTCTCCATGTGGCTGCTAGAGATGGAAGAAATTCCTGTAGTGACAGCTATAAAGAGAAACAAGCAACAAGGGAGAGGGAAAGGGTGAATTTTTCGGGGTTTTTCATCTGCTATGTTCCAGATACATTACAGTTTGATTAGCTTTAATATGCACATTGATATTTATCAGATAAACTTAAGAGACCACAAGACAGATTTGTTGTGGTAGGTGTTCAGAGTCAGGTAAACCCAGGTGAAATCTTCTTTTATGACTTACGGCCTTATCTGAACATACAACTCCACAAGCCACCCAGAATTGTTACATGGTGACCTATCACATGTTTTGGATATCTGGGAGAGGACCTGATGAATTGTCTACGAAGGGCCTCTAGAGGCGCTAAGGTGCCTTGGTTGCTCCCTAGACACGAAAGGGGTCAGCCAGGAAGGTTCCAGCACCAGCCCCGTGCCTGGGGACCCTGGTGGCACCAGAACAGAGGGGAGAACAGCGATCCCAGCTCCCCTGGTGTTGCCAGCATCCATCCCTGCCTACCAGCACATCATCACAGATCAACATCTCCAGCACCATCCCCCCCCACAGCGGCAACCCTGGAGCAGTAAAATTCCCTGAGTAGTGACATACCCTCCAGCACTGAAATCTGGTTTCTAGGCTTTTTTATTATTATTATTCTTTCCCTTCTTCTCTCAAGACACTCTCGGTGGCTCATGCAGCTGCTCCAGGGATATGAGTTCTGGGGCAAGGATGATGTGGGGGTATGGGTCAGCGTGCGAGATGCTGAGCAGCAGCAGCACTGTGCTGCGCTGATGCCAATGGAACTGCACCTGCCCTGGTGTCCCAAGTGACTTCCACCACCCCAGCGCTGTCACTTGGACTGCCTCAAGGGTAGGGCACAACTCCCTGATCTCCAGTGCTGGGGGACTGCCCTGAAGGGGCCCTCATCCAGCCTCCTAAAAGGAATGGAGGGACCCATTTGCAGACCAGACCCGCTCCACAGAGAGGTCTGCTGCTTACTGGGGGCATCAGTGAAGGAGGTAGCTAGAAAACTTCCTTCCCTGGTCCACGAGACAGACTACTATCCTCTGATAGCAGTCCAAACTGGTAACGACGGCCTAGCAAACAAAAAGGCCAAAACCATCAAGAATGGCTTCAGGGCCATTGGGAAAATGATGGAGGGCTCTGGGGCACAAGTAGTATTCTGCTCCATCCCAATGCTAAATAGAGAGGAGCGGGAGGCCAGGAAGAAGAATTCGATTAATGCCTGGCTCCGAGCCTGGTGTGAGAAGAGGGGCTTTGGCTTCTTTGATCATGGGGTGGCTCACACACCCCCAGGCTTTCTTGCTAAGGATGGGACACATGTGTCTCCTAGGGGCGCTAAAGCCCTTGCTAAAAACCTAGCTAAGCTCATAAATCGAGCTTTAAACTAGATGTGAAGGGGAGGGGGTTGAGCCCAGGCTAGACAGGAATGAGCCTGGACGTGGGGCAGTGGTGATTCGGAGACAGTGTGCTGGTGAGGACCACCAGTACCTCACCACACAGAAAGTGGGGGAGAACACACCTCGGGGTGCTAAGGGAGATACGGGCACTCTGGAGCTAGCTACTCCAGTTACCAGGCAATTGGGAACTCTGTTCCCTCTAAGAGGGCTGAAGGCTCGGCAGCTCAGCTGAAGTGCGTTTACGCCAATGCACACAGCATGGGGAATAAGAAGGAAGAGCTGGAAGCTGTTGTAGGGCAAGGAGCCTATGATGTCGTTGCCATCACGGAAACGTGGTGGGACGACTCATATAACTGGAGTGCAGCTATGGTGGGGTACAAACTCTTCAGGCGGGATAGGAAGGGCAGGAGAGGAGGTGGGGTAGCCCTCTTTGTAAGGGAGGACTTGGACACTGTTGAGATGGATTGTGGTGATGAGGAGATTGAGTGCCTGTGGGTTAAAATCAGAGGAGCCCACAAGAAGGTAGATTTTGTGATGGGAGTCTGTTACAGACCACCCAGCCAAGGAGAAGCAGCTGATGATCTCTTCTATAAACAGCTGGGTTAATCTCTAGATCAATGCCTCTCATTCTTGTGGGAGACTTCAATCTGCCTGAAATCTGCTGGAAGTACAATAGAGCAGAAAGGAAGCAGTCTAGGAGATTCCTGGAGTGTGTGGAAGACAACTTCCTTGCACAGCTGGTGAATGAACCAACAAGGGAGGGTGCCCTCCTGGACCTGGTGTTTGTGAACAGAGAAGGCCTTGTGGGGGATGTGGCAGTAGGTGGACACCTAGGACAAAGTGATCATGAGATGATAGGGTTTTCTGTTCTAGGTGAAGTGAAGAGGGTGGTTAGTAGGACAGTAGCATTAAATTTCCAGAGGGCAGACTTTGAACTCTTCAGAAGGCTGGTTGGCAAAGTCCCATGGGAGACAGTCCTTAAGGGCAAGGGAGCCCATGAGGGCTGGGAGCTCTTCAAAAAGGAAATCCTAGCAGCTCAGGAGAAAGCCATCCCCATGTTCCGGAAAACAAGCCGGCAGGGGAGAAAGCCAGCTTGGTTGAACAGAGAGATCTTGAGTGATATCAAGAAGAAGAGAAATGTTTATGGGCTTTGGAAGAGGGGACAGGCCTCTTGGGTGGACTACAGGAGGGAAGTGAGATTGTGTAGGGAAAAAATCAGAAGGGCTAAGGCTCAGCTAGAAATTGGATTGGCCAAGTCTGTGAAAGATAACAAAAAATCTTTCTACAGATATATAAATAATAAAAGGAGGACTAGGGAGACCATACAGTCCCTATTGGACGCAGAAGGAACAACAGTGACAGGGGATGAGGAAAAGGCTGAGGTACTTAATGCCTTCTTTGCCTCAGTCTTTAGTTGTAAGGAGGGTCATTCCGTCTGTGTACAAACCCAGGAGCTAGAGGAGCAAAATGAGGCTCCCATGATCCAAGAGGAGGTGGTCAGAGCCTTGCTAGCATGACTAGACACTCACAAGTCTGTGGGGCCGGGTGGGATCCATCCAAGGGTATTGAAGGAGCTGGCGGATGTGCTGGCCAAACCCCTTTCCATCATCTTCCAGCAGTCCTGGAAGACTGGGGAAGTCCCACTGGACTGGAGGCTGGCTGATGTTGTGCCCATCTACAAGAAGGGTCGGAGGGAGGATCCAGGGAACTACAGGCCTGTCAGTCTGGCCTCAGTGCCAGGGAAAGTCATGGAGCAGGTGATCTTGAGTGCTATCATGAAGCACATGCAAGAGAACCGGTTGATCAGGCCCAGTCAACGCGGGTTCACAAAAGGCAGGTCTTGCCAAACTAACCTGATCGCCTTCTATGACAAAGTGTCTCGGCTGCTGGATAAGGGAAAGGCTGTGGATGTGGTCTTCCTGGACTTCAGTAAAGCCTTTGACACAGTTTCTCACAGCATTCTGCTTAGGAAACTGTCAGCCTCTGGCCTGGACAGGCGTACACTCTCCTGGGTGGAAAACTGGTTGGATGGCCGGGCCCAGAGAGTGGTGGTAAATGGCGTTAACTCCAGCTGGAGGCCAGTGACAAGTGGTGTTCCCCAGGGCTCAGAGCTGGGTCCAGCCCTGTTCAATGTCTTTATCAATGTCCTGGATGAAGGCATTGAGTGCACCCTTAGCAAGTTTGAGGATGACACAAAACTGGGTGGAAATGTCAATCTGCTGAAGAGTAGGGAGGCTCTGCAAAGGGATCTGAACAGGCTGGACCACTGGGTGAGACCAATGGCATGAGGTTTAACAAGGCCAAATGCTGGGTCGTGCACTTGGGGCACAACAACCCTATACAGTGCTACAGACTAGGAGAAGTCTGTCTAGAAAGCTGCCTTGAGGAGAGGGACCTGGGGGTGTTGATTGACAGCCGACTGAACATGAGCCAGCAGTGTGCCCAGGTGGCCAAGAAGGCCAATGGCATCTTGGCTTGTATCAGAAACGGTGTGACCAGCAGGTCCAGGGAGGTTATTCTCCCTCTGTACTCTGCACTGGTGAGACCGCACCTCAAATACTGTGTTCTGTTCTGGGCCCCTCACCACAAGAAGGATGTTGAGGCTCTGGAGCGAGTCCAGAGAAGAGCAACAAAGCTGGTGAGGGGGCTGGAGAACAAGTCTTACGAGGAGCGGCTGAGAGAGCTGGAGTTGTTTAGCCTGGAGAAGAGGAGGCTGAGGGGACACCTCATTGCTCTCTATAACTACCTGAAAGGAGGTTGTGGAGAGGAGGGTGCTGGCCTCTTCTCCCAAGTGACAGGGGACAGGACAAGAGGGAATGGCCTCAAGCTCCGCCGGGGGAGATTTAGGCTGGACATTAGGAAAAAATTCTTCACAGAAAGGGTCATTGGGCACTGGAACAGGCTGCCCAGGGAGGTGGTTGATTCACCTTCCCTGGAGGTGTTTAAGGCACGGGTGGACAAGGTGCTAAGGGGCATGGTTTAGTGTTTGATAGGAATGGTTGGACTCGATGATCCGGTGGGTCTCTTCCAACCTGGTTATTCTTTGATTCTATGATTCTATGATTCTATGATTCTTCTGCAAGGCAGACCCAAGGAAGGACATGATTATCCTGAGGTTTTGAAGGGCTTTGCACTGAGCCTTGTCTCTGCTGGTGGGGATACTGTTGTGTGCAAGGCAAAGGTGTTGCAGGCCTTGTCATGTGTGTCCATCCCTCCACCAGTTCTCAAGGTCTGTCTTTCTGTCAGTTGCTCTGTGCTGCCTTCTTCGTGGGGCTGTGTCCGTGAGTCCTGTAGAGACTTGTCTGCCGGGACTGCCCCACCAAAAGGCTGTTTCTCTTGGAGAAGAGGATAGGGAAGCCTCCCTCCTGCCATTGCCTGCTCTGCTGATGGTGACTCAGCCCTGGGAGTGGCTCTGTGTCCTTTGGGGATTGCTGGCTCACATCTGGGGCTCAGCGCAGCTTTTGCACTTCTCATGTGCCCTTTCCCAGTGCAACCTGAGCTCTCTCCCCTTCCCACACAGGCACAGAGTAGTTCTGGAGAAAGACCTTTTAAAAAAGTGAGAAAAAAATCAAAATAAAAGGTTCCATTGAAGCTACTCTAAACACCTTCACCACCAAAATACATCACCGCTTTCCCCCACTTCTCCCATCTCCATTGTTTCCCTGCAATGGGTCCAATGCCACCCTGCCACCTCGTCCTGTGTGCCAGAGCCCTGCGCTTGCTGAATTATAACAAATTCAATGTGAAGAAAATATATTCAGCATAAACAACATTACAAGTATTGTTAGGAAGACTGTATTTTGAAGAAAACCATATCTAAATGCTTTCTTGGTTTTGTTTCATGATTCAGTGCATAAGATGAAAACAGAAGGCAAGTAGGAGTTTCCCCTGTTCAGCGGATCACCTACTCAAACATTATATTATTATTATTATCATCATTATTATTGTTATTATGATTATTATTTAGTTCAGACCTATGAAATCTGGTTTGAAGTCCAGTTTATTTAGAAAGTACTGAATGGGCCCTTCTTTATTATCTAATCTCTTGGTAAATGGCACTTGACAACTGAACAAATAGGAAAACAGATGGGAAGATAAATGCAATTCATTACGCATGAGCTATAAAACATAAAAAGTTACACAGGTCAGTACAGTCTGTTAAGATATTATTTATCATATTATAAAGTTAGTGCATCTGGATAACATCCAAGAGTCTGAATTGCAACAGTGCCATTTCTGTTGACCTTTTGAAGCACAGATTAGTTTTCAGAATTCAGAGGTACAAAACTTTAATACCAGTCATGAATTATTCTGCTGCAGTGGTGAGACTGCTTCTCGAATACTGTGTTCAGTTCTGGGCTCCTCACCACAAGAAGGATGTTGAGGCTCTGGAGCGAGTCCAGAGAAGAGCAACAAAGCTGGTGAGGGGGCTGGAGAACAGTCTGACGAGGAGCGGCTGAGAGAGCTGGAGTTGTTTAGCCTGGAGAAGAGGAGGCTGAGGGGACACCTCATTGCTCTCTATACCTACCTGAAAGGAGGTTGTAGAGAGGAGGGTGCTGGCCTCTTCTCCCAAATGACAGGGCAAACGGCAAGGGGGAATGGCCTCAAGCTCTGCCAGGGGAGATTTAGGCTGGACATTAGGAAAAAATTCTTCACAGAAGGGGTCATTGGGAACTGGAACAGGCTGCCCAGGGAGGTGGTTGAGTCACCTTCCCTGGAGGTGGACAAGGTGCTAAGGGGCATGGTTTAGTGTTTGATAGGAATGGTTGGACTCGATGATCCGGTGGGTCTCTTCCAACCTGGTTATTCTATGATTCTATGATACAAGCATACTGGTTAGTTTCTGAATGAAAATGTGATACAGTTCTCTGTTTCTACAGCGTCTCCAAACTTTAAATACCACTACATTCTTTCTTCCTATGTCAATTACCTCAAATGACACACTTGATGATTCAAAACACAGTCTTTTAGAAAGATATTTGTGCTAATGCATATCTCATTAGAAACTCCCTTAGACATGGAGATAAAGAAATATGCTTTTAACAGAAGGATTTTTATCAAGGTAAACTCACCACCTCTTCAGGTTTATCAGGTAGTATTATTTAACTATCATGCTCCTAGAATGAATGTTGCAAAACAAATGAAAATGTAGGAAATTTATCAATAGTTTAACAGTCCCATCTTTTTCCTTCAATCAATTGATTTTTAGTGCTGTTGAAAAGAAGAAAAAAGTATTGAAGAATCATACTATTTTTCCAAGAGGTTCATTTTCCAGTGCTGCTTGGATCACACACTTCAGACTAAGAAATGCTTGTCTACAGTCTGGGAGGTTTTGCCAGCAGATACAGTGAAACCAGTATAATTTTTCTGATAGGGTGTAGGAGAGAATGTGACGCAGTACCCTGTGGGTTGCTTTTTCTCTGTATTTTTCACTTGGTATAATGTATAGCACAGCTCCATAACATCTGCCAAAGTACTCAGGCAAAATTCCAAGAAATCCATCTGTTCCCATTCTTTTTAGTGCCATTTATCTTTCTTAATATGTCTTGCTGCTAGTAATATGAATGGTATATTGATCAGTGGAACTATCTCATATATAGCGAAGATAGTGAAAAGTACTTTTCTGTTTCCAGAATGACAGCATCAGGGAAGTCAATCAGAATTTTCAGAGTAAGATTTAACTATCACCTAACTCAGCACAGACTGTAGCATGTGTCTGGAAGGCTAAAAATGTCCAACACCTAGGACAGCCATTGTTACAGAAAATATGCCTGGTGCTTTTGCAACATGATTGCATTTCAGGACATTAGTAAGGCACAGAAAACATTCTAGCTCTAAGGCTTATGGTAAGATGATCAATTTGCCTGCTGACTTCAAGCAATCTGAGATATGCCAATATTTTGCTGTGTGGCCAATGTAAGATTTAAAAGGACAGTTTGACAGAACATGAAATTGTACAATGTGAAAAGGAATAATTGTTTTAGAAAATTTTGACATCTGTGTGTCTCAGGACGAAGTAAATGCATTAATGTTTTCTTGAGCTAGAAATGTCTAGAAATTATTACTTAAAAAGTGGAAGTATTAATCTGCAAGATTCTCAGTGTATGGAGCAGATGTTAAAAGATCATAACCAGGCATGGGCTGTCACAGCAATTGCTCTGACTAGGCTAATACAAGGGCTGGAAACAAGGACTGTAATCACAAAAGACCAAGGTCAAGAAGAAAAGCCAAACCAAAGGCAAAGCAGGAGCATGTATGGCATCCAGTTTAGCTGCAAATGATCTTATCAGTTTTACACTGCAAGGCAGGTCCTGAGAGAAGCTTGTGGGGCAGGCATGAAAAAAGCTGAAGGCATATCTCTGCAGCAGCCACAGCTGACCAGCTTGGAACCTAATTACGGACCTAGCAAAGCGGCTGTGATATTTATAGTCCTGGTGCAAAGTAGTATACTGAGTAAGACAGCAGCAGTTGAACTAGTGCGGATACTTATCCGTTGTTTAGGCTTAATGGGCAGCCTTTATTTCTTATGCAGTTTGGTCAAGTTATCAAGATGTAAGGAATCGGCTTCTGCCAGAGTGTTCTATGCTGTTTAACAGTCCATGCAGAACATAATTGTGACAGGCAGTAAGTTCATTCATAGCAGTTGTTATTTTCTGCCAGAATGAGATTATAGGTGTGCTTCTAGGAAGACTAAATACCTGATGAGGAGTTTTATATTACCTGAACAGAGTAATTTTTTTCGCTATTGTCAAGTGGCTGCTGTGCAGTAAGCCTACCTGCTGATATTATGATCAATAGTGCACTCTTGACAGTTTAGTCTTCTGCACTGAAAGATGCAAGATCTCTGTACGTACTAAAGATCAGTCTTTCCTGAGTTTTACAGCATAACATAACACAGTTAGCAAACACTACTGCAAAGTATGTTTCATTTTTGACTGCTATCAAGCATCATGTGATAACAAAAAAAAATGCCCAAGTTCAAACAAGAAAGCACATACAGCTATCATTTTAAGAAGAAGCTGGAGAAAATAAGCTGTCTGTATTCATAAAAGAGCCACTTCTGCATCCTATCTACGGAAGTTCCTTTTTTACTGTATCCAGAGATGTTTCCAAGCATTCATCTCCTGCTGTCAACATCATTTGCATTTACAACTTTAACATTCTCTCCCCATTTTAAGGACATCTCTCAGTTCAGATCTGATCACTGTCCATTATTACTAATAGGAAGGTACTAAGGTGCCAATTTAATAGGTCAGTGATGAATACTAAAAAAGCATGACCTCAACAGGAGTGTTCAAGCTTATATTTTTGCACTTAAACCTGGTAAATCTGGTGTCTTTAATTGCTCTTTAGTTGGTATAGATCCTTTCCTGCTGTACCTCTGTGTTCTCCTGCCTCTCATTCCAACAAAAACACCACCCTACTGATTATACAATGTGGATATCAGTGTTCTAAAGAAACAGTTTTTTTCCTAAAGCACACAACAGCATAAAAGTGAGGTGGAGCAGGCATTATTCCCGGAAAGATATGCTGCGATTTGACAGCCAGGCTTTCAGCCAGGCTTTGTCCTGTGAAGCAGAATTCAAACATTGGACCAGTGAAGTTTCTTTCAAAGGAATAGCTGTATTATCGTCTTTCTGGAGGAGAATTGTTTAAAAGTTGATATTCTTTGTCTTCTTAGACACTGCATGCATGCAAATGTACTAACAGATTTCTTACCTTGTTTAAGGAACTGGTTTATGCTGACTCGTAAATGCCTGATAATTATTTAAAGAACTGTATGCACACAGACAGATTGTGTTAGAAGAAGCCAAATGCCATTGATAAGTCTGTGGTAATGGCCAGGCTGATGGTAACAGTAGGAAATATCATTTGGATTCCAAAATCTTTAATTCTGCTGAGACTTCAAACAAGTGTATCTACTATGATAGGTAAATAGACTGGTTTGGATTTTTTTGTTTTAATCACAGACAAGCTGTAAGATTACACATTTAAAATAATTCACTGCAGGAATGTAACATAACTGACATTTAGTCTTACTGAGCAAAGATGGGTCTGAACTAACCATGACACAGAAAACAACCTCACAGTAATAATAAAATAATCATTTAAAAAAACTACTGATAACCTTATATTTCACATTTTGTTTTCAACTTGTTGATCTTCCTTTTTCTTCTGCAACACTTGCCATTATGAACATTAAAAACATGTAGTTGTAAACCTAGTCTCAACTGTATTTAAACTAGCTTTCCAATTGCTGCATCGCTAATGCAGTATACATTCTTTCACTGGCTGTATCTTATCTTTGCTAACACTCAAAAAAAAACCCCTACAAATATTTCTAGAGGCATGTGAAATACTTTCTATAACTCAAGAATGATTTTCTTTTACAAGACTAAAAATGCATCTATTCCTGAAATGTTGTTAAATGAAAAATAATATTTCAGTTAGAAGATAGTACAAGAATAACACGACTTCTGCTTTATTTATCTAGATTTTGAATGACAACAAAGTCTTCCATTATAAAAAAGGAATCAGGAAGAGATGATGGAATCCACTATCTTCTATTTTCAGGGAATGTACAGTCATTTTTCAGAACTTGGGAGTAATCAAACAATTGAAAATTGCTGTGGTCACAGCTCTATTACACCCGTTGTCAAACCTGACTCAAAGGTTTTCCATTTAATTTTTTTTCTTCCTTTGAAGAAAGACTAATAGTTTTGTGGCTTTTTATTCACTTGGGTACTAAAAGGAGAATAAGTGAGGCAGCATAAGGCTTTACATAGACTGGTAGATACTACTTAAGGCTGTGTTTTGACCAGTTATTATTTTTCAGCTATATATATCTATATTTGATAGAAAGAGTTTAAAAGCATATTTAAGTCAACAAATTAAAGGTGACTGCTCTGTATACTTAATTTTGTTAGGGTTCTATCTAGCCCCTCACAACAGGCAGCAGTAATACAATGTCAGAATTCTATTGACACATCACTTTGAAAAGAGTAAAAGAAAAGCTTTCCTACAATTTGTCAGCTTTCTCTCTTTGTATTGCAACTTGGATAGTTTCAGAACAACTATATATCTTTTCAGACACCAGGCCTAGTGTTAAGGTTAGGAACTGCCCTTTCAAGTCCTAGGTGAAGAGAGAAAAAAAAAAAATTTTCTATTTCTTCTATCGAAATTTTTTAAAATACATTATCTAGTTTTGCTCAGTTTCACTAAGTTCTACACTTTCTGGATAGTCAGGCAGATTAATTCTAAACTGCAGAAATGCAAAAACCTTGTGTGATCAGAACAAGTATGTTGTCCAGTATGATACTCAGCTCCATTGATATTATCCTGGATGATTTGCAATACATTGTATTTCTGTCAAAGAAATAATGCACCTCCAGAAATATAATGCTATGTTCATTATGACAGTTTGACTTGAAAAGTCACATTTTTTTCTTCTTTGGCCCTGGAAAAGCTAGGCTTAAGCTTAAGCTGCCTAGAGAGTATCTTAGCTCCGTAGAAGTAGAATATATTAGAAGAACCAAATTATTGATAGCTTTTAGTAGTCACTAGTAACCAAACAATCCAAGACCTAGTAATGAATTAGTCTTGTGTGTTTGACTATTATACACAGTCAAGAAACACTCAGAATTCAGGTCACTGCATCACTGGGTTAAAACCATAAATAAATTTATCTTTATTTGCCAGTTAAACTGCTTTCCAATTAAATTTGTTGTTTAGCATTCAGCTTAAACTAATACAAACTTATGTTCTCTTGCTTATGCCAGCACAAGTATCTCTGCAATCAAAGAGGCAGTTAGATTCAGGAATCTCACTGGCTCAAAACAAATTATTTTTTATTTCCTTAGGCATCACCTTCATTGGTTGCTTGATAGCACTCACCATGCACCATGATGATCTCTAATGCTGCAGCACAAGGTGGGTGATGTGAAGTCAGGAATGGGGCAACCAGTAAGATTGACTCTTTAGTATTAATGACAGCTTAGGTAAAATTAAACTGTACAATTGAAGGCCTGACTTCCCACCCTGTGTTTGCTGTGATTCAGTTAACTTTAATTATCACTCTTAGCACTCTCTTGAAATTACCTAAAGGTAGAAAGGCAACACCTTAAATATCAGCTAAAATATTGATTAGCATTAGCATTGGTAGAAATAAAATACAAAAAAGAAAATAGGATGTCTTCAAAAAAAGGAAAAGAGAATTATTCTGTCAAGAAGCATACTATCCAGCCAAAGATTTGCTGTCTTGGCTTAATTGTGAAATCAGTTCTGGAATAAACCTATACTTTTTCATTTAAGAAACTTTTTTGAGGCAGCATCCCTAAAAATTCTTTTGTTATGACAGTAAAAAGGGAAGTTCTTCCTAGCAGGTGATAAGAATTTCAAAACAAATACATTATCATTCCAGATTCACTTCTCTCCTTAGTCCTAAACTTAACAAAGATTTAGCAAATGCCAAAACTCTCCAGGGAAGACTGTTGCTGTATTATTTAAGTAAATGATGGTGTCAGATTATTTATGCTTTCAAAAATCAGAAATCACTTGATTTTCGAAGTACAAAGCAATTTTCCCATTTAGTTTACTGTTTATGTTACTGAAGTAACAGTTTAAATCTGCTTTAAATCTTAGCAAAGATCTTGATTTAAAACCGAAGTAAAATTCCAATATTGCCTCTAACTCTATGTTCCATAAAATACACAGATTAAGTAAACAGTCTGCTATGTGAATTATATTTAATAAAACATACTAAGATGAGAAAAAATATGCTAATTATTTATATTGGCATTGTGATTTAGAAAACTACAGTATCATATATTTTCATCAAGTTACATGTCCACTTTCTTGGCAGCAAGGATTTCATCAATGGCAAAGAAATGGGAGTTTTCAGTTTGTAAGGCATCTCTAAGTTGTGCATCAAATACAAACCAATATCCACAGTTCGTAATATTCACAATTTTAATGTAATCAGAAGCACAAAAATACCCCACAGAACTCCATAGTTCAGGCTCAGTGTTTTGCTGTACAGTTTAAATGTATAACTGTGAATATCCTCTTAATGGTTATTCACAATTCTATCACAGACCATGAATCCCTTCCCAACTAGTCTCATTAAATCTTGTAAGTGTTGTAAAACTTGTTGAAGGTACATTCTCTCACTATTCACGTACAGTTAAATTATTTCTTATGCAGATGACACAATATAAAAATAAAGCTTCACCTGAAGGGCAGCAAGATTTTTTTTTAGGTTTCCTGAAAGCACAGCAGGCATGAACTACTAGAACCACCTAGAATTTTCTAGCACCTGTCTGATCTTTAGTCTCATTTGCCAGTATACACTGAGCAGAGTCTTCAAGACCACTACAATACAAGACAACTGATTTCCCTTCTGAAAAGCCGATCTTTGTCCTAATAATTACAAAGGCGAAGATTCATACCTGCAGCATGACTTTAAAGAAGTGACTTTTGTTGACTTGAGTGATTTCCTTCCATGACGTATGAGTGGCAAATTAAATTCAGTTCTTACAAATGCAAGAATAAAATGATACAATATGCATTTTGCAGACCAGACACCTGTATTTCCTGTCTTCACCACAGAAAGTGTCAATTGTGACTTGTATCTTGCTGACTCTGTGCAATGTGGTCATGGAACAGACATAGTCATGTTGACAAATGTGAATGCGTGTGATGCAGTTAGCATGCCCTGAAGAAAAAGCTATATAAGTCAACCATCTCCCTGCTGCCTCCAGCACAGAGGAGACTGGAAGATAATTTCCTTCCCATGGTTCACACATTTTTTTCTTGCAGCAGAAAGAAAGAGAGGTGAAAGAGCTAAGGCGCTAATTAATCATTGACTGAAGAAATGCAGTATCACCAACACTAAAGCCAAGATACAATGTCAGGATGTTATCTTAACTAGTTAGAGATTCCTGACTACTGACATTTGATAACAAACTGTTTGAGGGCCACTGGAGTTGAGGATAGTTGCAGTACTTGATAGCATGCACTTCTATTAGGACTTCATTATTCTATGCTGTGATAGTAGAGGGTCTACACTTATTAAATCTTTACATTACAGAGAACAATATTTTCTCAAAAATCTCAGTAGTGTTCCTTATTTAATGAGGAGAAAAAAAATTCTGTAATAAGAAGGCTCATGTGTCCTCTTTCATCTAGAACTTTTAAAAGCACAAGCAAACGTCAATCAAATACACCAGAAAAACAATAATGACAAAGACATTATGTTCTTACAGAACTAATAAAAACAGGCAATAAGGTGGAAGGCAGACATCTGATTAATGTCGTTCTGATGGAGAAGTTTCACAGTTAACTTATCTCCTATTTAAACATATAAGGTTTCCTCAGATAAAAGATAAGCTAATAAATGCCGCTACTGTGGAAAATGTTGCTTGTCTGTTATTATATTATAGCAAATCATAGAAGAAAGAGCAAAATTATAGGAAACTCAAACTTATTTGTTCTGCTGCCAGCAGAATAACCTCTCTTCACCCATCTACCTCTCCTTCTCTTTCAAACTAAAACTCTAAAATGCTGTAAGTGTAGGACACCATGTCACAAAATTCTTCCTTTGTGTGTCTCCAGGAGGAATTGTGGCACCATCCTCACCACACCTGTATAAATAATCCTAAAAGATTTCTTTTTCTTTCTAAATGTTGATGTGAAATAGCAGAATAATGCAACCAAGGATTATGCATCCCTTCAATGTAGGTCAGGTACAGCAAGGGTCATGTAAGCTTGTTACAACACGTCGCAACATGTTAGAGCATGTAAAAAACTCCCTTTTTTCTTGTATTTTTTTTTATGCTAACATTTCAAAATCCTGCAGAGTCCTTGCACAAGGATATTGCTGTCCAGTAGCACCTATGAAGCTGTCTACCTCCTTGCTGACAGAGTTGGATATGTGGGAAATCAGTATAAAGACAAAAATGGGCTGATGAGAGGAAGTTGCAAGGTACTGGACAAGGTAATGGGCATTCTTGCTTTCTCATCTTGGTAATGTTCTTTTTTTTTCTACAATATTGTACTTAAAGTGTCCACTTAACACACAAAACTTACTGCAAAAGTTTCTATTCAAACCTCAACCAGCTAAGCAACTTCAGCCTGCCACTAGCTCTTTCAACCCCAAACAGCCCAGACCAGTAGCAAGGGACTGTGGAAATCACTCCCCTTCTGTAGGGGGTGCTGAGGCAGGTAGAGGCATGCTGTCCGTCCCTTTGATATTGTAATAGAGTTAATTTGTTAAGTTAGAATTAACCTTTAGCATAGTTGTGAGATACATGTGTGAGCAGCATAAAAGTTAGTGATTTTAGGGGTGTTTTTTAGGGAAGGTGAGGAAGGCAAAAAAGAATAGTTTGGTCTGAAGAAAGTAACTAGTGAAATCTGTACTCCTGTGAAGTTTGTTACTTTTTGCCCATTGTTGTATGTTTTCTTTTATTAACCTATGGGCTTTTTGGAGCTGGGCTGCCTACATATAATTTTTTGGTTGCTTTTTGTATAGAGCCTCACACATTAAGGAAAATTTTTTACAATCTTCTTGCCGGTAGTCAACTGTATCAATCAAGAAAAGAAGGCATTTCTGAAAACGTGAAGTTGATTTGTAATATTCTTTTCACAATGTACTTTCCAACTGAAGTGAAAAGAGATCAAAGGAAAAAAATAAGAACCAGAATATCATCTGAAATACACCATACTTTTTTCCTGCAATTGTGAAGCTTTATTTTCAAACAGCAGTAAGCAACAATAGACATATGCAAATTTTGTCCCATATTGTCAACATTATTCCAAAAAAAGTAAATTGTAAATATGTGCTGTGATTTAATTAGTCTGTATACCAGTTGTTAGAACACCTGACATATTCTTAGGGATGCTTGCATTTGAAGTTACAGTGAATTCTCTCTTCAAATAAAGATCTAGAACTTCTGTAGAAATGAACAGTAATTTTCTATCAAGGAGGGTCTTGAAAAAGTATTTTCCAATATATTTGCATACACTCCAAGCATTGCTTCAGAAGCATCAGCAAAATACCCACTACCAAATTTACTTCTGGATCATCTGACTATTTAGGCCATTACTGCATAATGTGAGAGAGAGTTGTGGATGTGCTCAGCTTCTTATAGCATAAAGTTTAAAACTTGTGGATTCAAATCATACATAAGAGCATTAGTAAGGTTCCATAATAATTAGCTTTTTCACCCTGGGTACAAGTTCAAAAAGAATGAAACATATCTCTAAGACATTTAATCTTTACATGAGCTAACATGACTCTGATATTTGATCCATTTTTTGTACTTTAGAGGCTAATCCAGACAGTCAAGGTTCTATTTTAAACAAATTTATCACAGAAAAACATAACCAAAGTTTGGTTTACATTTATTGTTAATATTAGACTTACAATGATAAAATAGACTTATGTTAAGTATATAGTACCAATTTTACACTTGTAACTGGCCATTCTAAGAAGTATAACATTTGCTGCTCTGATGAACATTTTTGTTGCTGTTTAGTTTTTAATATTACTTAAATATTAATTAAAAATCTAAATTGATATTTCTATGTGACTTCTTACAACATGTCTGAGACCCTTTACTTTGAAGTAACTAATGCAGAAATTTATCTCCACACAATAGTTGTTGCTTTATTCCCTTTAAACTATATTCACACCTAAAGATCTGCAATTCCCAGAATGGTTTCCTAGTTGTGGGTAATTCTGAGAATAATGATAAAACTATATTCTCTATCTTTTATTAAATACTACTTTCCTATTATGCTTTCTAGAGTTGTTATTCAGCACATTTAGGATACTTGGAGATAAAGAAAACTGACCATGTCTGTTTTGGAGGTGTAAGCCTAGTATTACACAATGGCTCTGATCACTGCTTTTCTTAAGAACTGTGTGACACTAAAACAGACCCCCAGAAGCTCTCTTCTGTAATGTTTAGATTTTCTTTCCCTAGCTCAGCCTAAACTTCAATCCTCAAGCCAGCACTGCATTGTTTACAATAAAGGCTCTCTCCCTGTGCTCCACCTTTGCTTTGTGTCGAATACTGAAAGAATCACCATTTATTTTGAGAATAAAATGTATGTGCAGCAGATACATTGTTCATATTTTCTTGTGTTTCTATTCTATTTTTTAGAGAATATCTGTATGATTAAAGACATGACTGAGAACACAAAATTAAAACAGGTGTCCAATAGCATTCAGCAAAGAAAGAAGACATTCTTTCACTTTGTAAAAATAGTGATACATTGTGTAATGACTAGATTCATCATGAATAAACAGGCTTGTCCAAAAACAAATTTTTTTTTGTTTTGTTACTTAAAAATTTCGATTTCAGTGTTCCTTTTTATGGAATGGCATATTATTATTCTGCAATAACTTCAGAAAGTTTTCATGTGTTTTACACGCATTGAGCCAGGCTTAACAATATGCAGCTTGTCATGGCTTACTTTCGGATCTTCGATGGTAACTCTTTGACTTTTGTCACGCCCTGCACATTAAGTTAACATTTGTTGTAGAGTTATTTTGACTCAGCCCATCTAGAATTAAGGCAGAACTGTTCAGTTGAAGTAAAAAAGAGTTTGTTACTGTTAGTGGGCAAACTGGCCATGCATTAGGGAAAACTAATCACTCAAGGCAAATATCCAGGCTAAGACATGCAGTTCATGAAAAAAACTTCAAAAAGGGTGTCACATAGCACTTGGTGAGAGGTATCATTTAGTTCTAATCTACCCTGCAAGGATGGTCAACACTGTTGTTTGTAGACTACCAACCATGGATTTGAAAGACAGTCACGGATCTTAGTGGACATGCATTTGGCATTGTTTTATTCTGTGCTTTTGCACTTCAGTGCAATCTATAAGAGTTTAATACAATGACCAAGTAACTTAGCCTATCAGGATAACAGAACACAAGTAATCAATGGCCAGCCTCTACATTAACTTTCTGCGTAGATATAGTTTCAATATTAAGTGTTTTTAGGATTCTGCCTTTGTCAAATGCAGTTTAGTGCATCCACAGGTTGAAAAGCTATTGAAACGGTAAAAGAAAAATGAAGGTACGTTCAGACAAGTGAAGTTTCCTAAGAAAATTAAACTAAGATTTTTTTCCTCCCTATGTCCATTCGTATGAAATCTAAATTCTTAGAATATATATATGCTTAACGCTGGTGGAAAAAAGCAATGAAGGGCAAGAAGGATCTCAGGTCTTGAGGACAGATTACAGTAAAGGAGAATTCTCAGGTATGCACTGGGATCTTTGCATCAAAATGCAATATCCATAACCATTACACCTTCCAGGCTGCCCCTTCATAGTATCATGCACGTATGTATGTCCTGGTATTACCTCAGTTACTTTTGTATTATTAAGAAACACTCACAAAAAGCTTAGTATACAAGGGAAACGCAGAAGGAAAAAAAATTTCTGAACTACAACGATTTTCAAATATATAATAATACCACTAAGTTCCATTACCAGTAAGAAATACCTTATGCAAATTAAAAATGTTCTAGGCCCTTATACCATACTCAGAAATATAACCATCCATCCAACATAATATGTTACGGATTTAAGAAACTGCCGTTTCATACATTGTGAGTTGCTATAAAGGATGGAAAGAATGATAGAATGATAGAATCCTTCAGGTTGGGAAAAACCTTTAAGATCATCAAC
The DNA here is from genome assembly GCF_032191515.1 of Phaenicophaeus curvirostris. Lineage (NCBI taxonomy): Eukaryota > Metazoa > Chordata > Aves > Cuculiformes > Cuculidae > Phaenicophaeus > Phaenicophaeus curvirostris. Next base: position 31,536,203 of record NC_091431.1, on the reverse strand, counting down.
TCCAACATCGTCAGCAACTTCTTCTCTTCTCCAGAATCCTCTCCCATCTACCTGCTTCAGTATCTACTTCCTCCTCAGCAGATCTGCAGGAGAGTATATGAGCAAGCTTGCCATCGCTTCTGAGCGCACTGGACAATGTATAAGCATTTCATTCAAGGAGCAGATGAGAACACAAAGTTTGCCAAATTCCTGTTCCTACAAAATTTCTGAGGCTAGTTGCAGTTTTCAAATAAGCAGCTATTGATCACTTCTAGTCCAATGCAACAATAATATTTTTTTATCATGATGATACACTTACAGTACCTTAACCAAAATAATTGTCTACAAGAACTAAAGGTATATACATTTTAATTACACTGAAGTTACATATATTTTAAAATAGACATGTATGGAGTTTACTAAGCTGTACAGTTTCTTAACAGCCAGAGATAAAGTTTACATAGTCTATAGGGAAAAATGTAATTTAGATACTATCAGCCTGATCAGCAAGAAAATAACTATTGAAAAACTAGTTTCCTGTATTTGCTACTACAGGCTAGATCCAGGGAAAATATCTAAGGAAGGGATTAGGCAAACTTTAATTGCCCAAACCCAAAACTGAGATCTAAAAAAAAATCCACTCAGCAGCTGCCTATGGTTTAAGACATATCCATGTTCAAGACCAAGCTTCTTCATGTGACTACAGCTCTGGCCCTGCACTTCTGCGTACCTTTGTCCCTACCTCAGTACCCAGATTCTCTAATCCTAAATGGGTAAAAAAACCCCAGCTATAACTCTGGAGATACAGTATGAAGATTGTATCACTCACAGAAATGCAATTCTTGACACATAACTTAAAAAATAGCAAAACAAACCCCAAACCTAACAATATTGGAAACATTGTGATGTCCACCTTCTACGTTGCAGCCTAGCACATAAGTTACAGACATGAGAAAAAAAGAGACTTAGGTTCAAACAGTGTATTCTTAACAGTACTGAAATATTCTGACACACCCAATGTGTGTGTATGTACATGTAGATAATATTGACATATGTGGACTACACATACATATAAAAATATATAATATGTATTTATTTATGTCTTCATACACAGAGATGTACGTATATTAAACCTTACATAAACACGGCTAGTTTATAGAAGTGGTCAGCATCACCATTTCCTTCCCTCCACACTTCAAAAGTAGAAATAGTACAAATTCAAAAAATAAACTACAAACATCTATATTCAAGAGGAAATTCAAACCTAATGATTCCAAGTAAATGAAAATATAAATTTCCAGCCTCTTACTAATACACCTAAAATCTGGGAAAGGGATTTTTTTTCTTCTTTTTTTTTGGCTTTAGTGTTTCCTGTTGACTGCTAACATCAGTTCTTTGAACAGCTCTAAAGTTACGAGCCTTATTTCTGAGGCTAACACTTCTACTTATCCCCTCTGTATCACAATTCAGGCATCTAACAAAGGAACCTGAATCCTACAAGAATTTTTGGGCCTAGCACCACATCTCTGGAAGAATCAGAATTGGGCATATATTTTAATACTGCATAATACTGTTATCCTTTTCACATTATCTGTGAAAGAAATAAAAATAAAACCAAACCCCAAACAAATTAAAATCAGAATTGGAAAAGTCATAGTTTCATAGTTCTTGTCTTTGATACCACTCATACCAGACTTATTCATTGTAGACTTAAAGTTTCAGTCTTAGCTCATATTAGCCAAGTCCCTCACTCTATAGAACATATACTCTTATTTATCGACTATCAAATATTAGAATGCTACAATGTATCTAACAGAATAGAACATAGCATGCAACTAAACAGGCAACAATATCTAGTCTTGAGTGTCATGTAAAAAGAAACTCTGTCCACAAGAATAGAAAGAGGTACAAAATCAAACACAGAGAAAACACATCATGGTATTTCTTAAAACACCTGAATTGGTCCATATATACGTTACAACCCACTTTCAGAGTAACCTGCATTCACCCCTTCTAAGAAATATACATTATGACACAGCTTTCAAGTGTAAATTCTGCAGATTACTGCACTTGAGATTACATACATCTTGAGAAGGAACTGAGAAAGCAAAAAATCCTTGCAGGCTTTCTGTAGGTATTTCAATTCATGTGAGGTATTATCACAAAGAAACCATCTAACAGAGAGGAGAGCAGGGTCTGATTGTCTATAGCAACATTTGTTCTCTTAGTCACCTGACCATTACTCTGCTTTTTCCTGTTTTTTTCCCCTCTAGGCACCCCATTACCCTGCTCAATGAATCAGCAAATATTCCATGAAAAAAGAGGAAAAATAATATCTATCTGATCATCCAGGAGGTGAATAAAGGCTTCAGAGACAACCCTAATAATAGATACACCAAATCCTGAGGCCATTTTTTTTTGTAATCCTAGTGCTAGTTTACTGTAGATTTAAATATAATTTCCCTCTTAAGAAGAAGAAATTTGGAAATGAGATCTTATGTGAATCATGGCAAAGCTGGATTTCTGGATTCGCAAAGGTGTCTAACCCCACTGACGAAACAACAAAGGGAATAAGGAACATTGTCTTTTCTGTGGGGATCTGCCACTAGGAGGGGAAAAGAGCAAATATGAAATGGTAAGATCCTTGCGTTTACAGCTTTTTGATGAAAAGAACAGTCGTGAGGTTTCAGAATTCCTGGGTCTGGTTTTATTCGATTCTGTAGGAGACCCATCTGCATCTTTCCTGTTTTGCCTGACACCGAGCATTGCACACTTTCACTGTCTTTCTCTCTCCTAACCTGCTTCATCTCTTATTCCTAGCTTTCCCTGGTTGTCAGTCCCTTTCTGTTCCTACCCTAGTCCTCATCTTTTCGACCTTCTGAAGGTTATTCCCCGTATTCTTCCCACTACTCAGCTGCTTTTCTCTTAAACCTCTCTTTCTGCACTAAAAAATGTTTAATGCAGGTGGTGTGCATAATACTACACCACGTGCAACACAAGCAGTTGTTCTATCAGCAATTCCCACCACAGGCAGCCTATACGTCCACACTCCATAGCTGCACGAGTCCTGTACCGCCTTTCAAAGCCAAAATCAAACACTTTTACTTTTTGTCCAGCGGGAGAAAGGGAGGGAGAAGTGATGAATAACGAAGCCCTCAAATAGGTTCTGTAAGACACGGGAACGGGCTCCAGACACGGCAAAGCTTAGCAATGATGTCAGCTCCTGGCTCCAGCGGAAGCCTGCCGGAGTATGCTGGCCAATTTTTGGCGTGTTCTTAGTTTTAACAATTTGGGGGCCGTACGGGAAAAGCGAAGAGGAAGCAGCGATGCTCACGCATCTTGACACGTAACACATCTCGGCTTCAAGGCGCAGGAGGCGAGCCTCAGCGTGACTTTTTCAGCGGCCCACGCATCTTAACTAAGTCCTTCCTCCAGACACCGGTCGGCAGCGGACCCCGGGCAACGCTCCGAGGAGGAGGACACCGGGGAACCCCGAGCCACACCCCCCACCCTCCCCTCGCTCCGGGCGGGAAGCGGCGGCGGCGGCCACGCCCCCTTCTCCCCCTCCCCCTCTCCCCCCACCAAATCCCCGGGCGGCGCGGGGCCGCGGGAGCGCGCGGGCACCGCCCACCGGGTCGGGCGCGCGCGGGGGGGCGGGGCGCGGCGCGGCGCCTCGGCGGGGGCTGTTGGGGCGCGGAGCGTGCGCGCGGCGGCCGGCGGGGCTGCGGCGGCGCTGCGAGTTTGGTGGGGGGGGGAGGCGGCGGCGGCGGCGGCGGGTTCCGAGGAGGAGCCGGCGCGGGGCGGGGTGGGGGCAGGCGGCGGCGCTCGCTCGGCCCCGCGCGGGGCTGCTGCCGCCGCCGCCACCGCCACTTCCCGCCTGTCCGGGAACGCGATCGGCACCCGGAACCCCGGGGTCTCGGCCGGGCT